>NC_092125.1:142173081-142775831 GCF_043159975.1 Macaca nemestrina | reverse complement strand
TTATTTTCCTTAACCAAACAAGCCATTTCCTTAAGGTCATTTAAAACTGAATTTCTTTCCAGCACACACCATATAGTTTGCTCATCCCTGTCTTGTTAAGGTACACCCAAAAAACAAATAGTATTACATATGTATGCATGTTACAAATCATGAGGCAGTATTTCAAATTAGCACTTTATTCAACTATATCTTAGGCTAAATATTTTCTTTTAAGGTGAGAGGAGTTTTGTTTTCATAAAACTGACTAACAAATTATGTTCTTACATATAGATAGCTTAGCTTTTCTGAGATTAAGTACATTTTCAGTGAAATAAGCACGAACTGACTGAGGCTGCTTGGTGGCAGTAAGACTGTGGAGGAAAAGAGACAGTATTGTCAATGTATGTAATTTTCACCCTGAACATGGTGTGTTTGTTTTTTAATTTTCAATCTTCATCCTACATTTGCCAAGATGTCCACCTCTGCAATGGAGGGGCATATATACAGGGTTTGTGGTTTTGAAACAGCACACAACTCTGTGCTGCAAATGGCTCTGATCTAAGGTTTAGGAAAACCTGGGTGCCTGGGGCACTCCCTTGGATGCCTGCAATTCTGCAGTTCAGAGCCTCAGCCAACATGAGCCCCACAGATGAGCTCCGCAGGTGTCTTCCACTCCAGGGTGTATGGCAACATTCCTGGCAGAGGCTTGTGGGTTAGACAGTAACCCCAGCATAGCAAAAGAGCACGGAGTATGAAACGGTCCTAACTGTAGTAGTGACAGCCTCATCCTCCTGGACAAGGGAAGAAGCAAACGTCACAGATTTACCTCTTCTACACAAAACCAGTTGGTGAGGTTTTTACTTCTTTTCATTTTATGAAAACAATTAACATAGAAATTCAATACAAAATGTGTATCAAATTTAAAGACATAGAAATCAGGAAACTCAATTTTTATAATTGAGTACACATCACATTTCACATACAACACATGCCAGAATTTCCTTGTGGCAAGCGAATTCACTGAAGACCAGGAGTGCATCACATCACAATGTGGAAAACACAAATGTGACTTTCTTTTAGTTTAACTGCATACTACAGGAAATGTGGTTTCAGGTCAGTGTGATCTACTTGTAAATCTAGACTTATATGTCTATACCTGCCTATGTGCAACCCAGCCTGTAAGATTCTGTTTCTAGGCTGGGCATGGTGGCTCACGCCTGTAATCCCAGCACTTTGGGAGGCTGAGGCAGGTGGATCACCTGAGGTCAGGAGTTTGAGACCAGCCTGGTCAACATGGTGAAACCCCGTCTCTGCTAAAAATACAAAATTAGCCAAGCGTGGTGGTGCATGCCTGTAATCCCAGCTACTCGGGAGGCTGAGGCAGGAGACTCACTTGAACCCAAGAGGTGGAGGTGGCAGTGAGCCGAGATTGTGCCATTGCACTCCAGCCTGGACAACAAGAGCGAAACTCCGTCTCAAAAAAAAAAAAAAAAAAAAAAAAAAAGTGTGTATGTATGTGTGTGTGTATGTGTATGTGTATATATATATTCTGTTTCTAAAATTAAGAAGACAAAAGTATTTACTTAGTTACTCATTTTTTTTTCTCACCATGGGCTTTGGGCGAGCTGTTTTTCTGCTGTCCTAAAAGTTTTTCCCAAGTCTCTCTAGGGCCAGGAAATAAACACAAATTTGATCTGAGATGCTAATGGAAACTTTCTGCTTGGGATCTGCCTACAGACCACCTTTCCCACATTGAAACTAACACACTTCTGCTACACACTCCTGCTGCAGGAAGAGCAGTAGGCATTTGGGTACAGCAAAGAATTCTGTGGAATAAGGGTGGAAGTAGTGGGGATGAGGGGGTGGGGAGATCATAAATATATAACATATACACAACAAGAGATAACAGGAAAGAATGCAGAACCAGAGTCTGTTCCCAGTATTTAAAGAGAACCTCCCCCAATTCCTTCTCAAGTCCTGACCACAGGGAGCAGGTCCTCATAGCTCACACCTATTTTCTGGAGAGCACAAAGGCTGAGGGCATCATTCAGATTCTGGTGACCTGCAACTAATATCAATCCTTTGTGGAATGGGAAGTTCTGTCCGAACCCTGAAAACAAAATAGAATTGTAGTCTCCTAAGCAGGCAGTCACTGCCTCCAAACCTCTGGGCCCAGAATCTTGAAGGAGAAGCTTCCAAATTTTGCCAAGATGGCTCAGCAGGCTGGGCGCGATGGCTCACGCCCGTAATCCCAGCACTTTGGGAGGCTGAGGTGGGCAGATCACTTGAGGTCAGGAGTTTGAGAACAGTCTGACCAACATGGTGAAACCTGGTCTCTATTAAAAATACAAAAAAAAAAAAAAATTAGCCCAGTGTTGTGGCAGGCACCTATAATCCCAGCTGCTCAGGAGGCTGAGGCATGAGAATCACTTGAACCCGGGAGTTGGAGGTTGCAGTGCGCTGAGATCACGCACAGTGGAGAGCCACTGCACTCCAGCCTGGGTGACAGAGCGAGACCCTGTCAAAAAAAAAAAAAACAGATGGCTCAGCAAACTGAAAGTGGCTGCATCTGAGAAAAAGGAAACTTGGCGCTGAGCATGGGTGTGTGGGAGGAGGAAGGATAGTGGTCAGGGCCTGATTGTATCTGCAGACTGTTACCTATACAGGTGGAATTCGATGACTAAGAACATTTCCTGGGGTTTCTCCAGCAAGTTTTGGCTATTTCTTGAGGCCCCTTTCCCTAGGTTTTGGAATTTCACGTAAACCTGGGAACTTTGCCCCACCCTCCGACATCTTTTTCTACGGGAAAAGAGAAATCTCTGGCTAGGTGAAGTTAACCTTTATTTTAAAGTATGTGAACAATCCCCATCTCCTTGAAAGGCCTGAAGAGAAATTCAGTAGAGTGGCATTTTCCTGCTTTCTGAACACATCACCTACCAATTTACCCAGGGTGCTGCAGTGGAGGCGGCCAAATACCACCTGAGATAAGAGAAAGGAAATATAATCCTACAACAGAAGTTGAACAAACAAGTATTATTCCAGCCTCTCCTTCCATATCCTGTCCCTCCCTCTGACTCTAGGAATAAGTCACCAGAGTCCCTAGAAGACTCTTGAGTTTCTGCTCTTAAACGGCTCCTTTTCCAAGGAGGAATGAGGTCTGTTTTCTGATGTTGGGGCCTCAGATACTCTGTGATTACAACTTAATTTTGTCGTTGCTTCTTTTCAAAGATTATTTGGAATGAATTGTTTCTTTTGTTTACTATCCAACAAACGACCTCTGCTAATCTTATATTTTATCTCCCTAACATATGGAAAAGCTATTTATTCTAGCCAATCACAATAAAGTGAAGAAAACCCCATTTTATGGAAAGGTATATATCACTAGTCTGTTGATCATTAAAGATATGATTACCAGTGAAAACCCTCTGAAGGTGGCACATTTATGCTTCCAGGAACAGATGGGGACACGCATTTTCCTTGCAAATACTTTTGAAATTGCTCTACTGGTAGCAGTATAAAAATGATATACAGATGCCAGGGCCGGCATGGCCAGGATGAGTGCGCCAGATTTACACAGTAAAGCCTTCACACGCGGGCTGTCAGTTTTGATTGATCTCTACTATACCTCAGGAACTTGTTGACTAGGTAGGGAAACAGTGCAAATAATTCACTGCAGCAAGTCAGATAATTCACACAACCAATCGGTCTGCTTCACTTTCTGGCTGTGACATACGAGCCTTCCCTACAAAGATGCATCATTTTCCAGCTTGAGCAATATTCAATGTCAGGGAAGAAAAGGTATTAAAGCCACACAAAAGGAGTCCGACTATTGCAGAACAAGAAGTTATTTTGGTAATGGGGGCCAGATCCCACTCTACTCCAAGTCCTCCCAGAGCTTTCAGACCCAATTGTCATTATCATATTGATTAAAAAAAAAAAAGTTCATCATAGTGCAATTTTAGGTTTAACGCCAACAGATCGGGAAAGAGCAAAGATTTATCCCACAAAAGCACAACATTCTTACCGCAGGGACGTTTCCCTGTTCCAGTTCATTGATGGAGTTGATTAAGTTTAAATGAAGCAGACACTGGATAAAAGTAAGGGTATTGACCACTGGGCACCGAGATCCGTGCTTGAAAGGACCTGATACATGCAGAAAAGCAAGATTTGCTAAATGCTCTAATCTTCAATCAAATCTTACATCAATACAGACAAAGTTTGGTAATGAGAGATTCAATGAAGCATGCGGGAGAAAGAATTAATCCTCTTGGTCTAAACTGGCTTCAACTTTGAAGCTTGCTCCGAAGGAAAGACAGTTATCTAAATGCTAAATAAGAAACTTATTGTACTTTTCATGGCATGCTAATCTTTTGTCTATTTCATCTCTATTATGTGTATGCTCATAGATTGCAGTTGTCATGGTGATGATATCTAGTCATGCTCGGGGGATGGTGGTGAGAAGCCGGCGCGGAGGTGGAAAAGACCCCCACGCAATCCACAGTACAAAAAAAAAAAAAAAAGACAGAGAGAGGGGAGAGAAGTAGGCGGGGACCGGACCCCTCCTGGGCTCTTCCCGCCAGGCCTAGGCTCTGCTCAAGTCAAGGTCCTAAGGAGGAATGGGCCTCCTGCACTTGGAACAGGGTAGTGAGGCGACCTCAGCGAGGCGAGCAGCATTCGGTAGTGGTAGTGGAGAGGGGGTCGGGCATCCGTCCCACCTCAACTCCATTTCCCCATAAAGGTTTCCAGCTTTTAGTCCATAGGCTCCTCCCTCCCCATAGCGGCCCTTTGCCCCCACAGAGCTGCTGGATAGAAAGGACTGTTGGAGAGGGGACCGAGAGAAGAAAGGGATCCAGCACTTCACTTGTGGACAGGTTCTGCCTGGCTGTGTCGGGGCGGGAAGGTGAATCTTCTGTTCCTGACTGCCAGAGGGGCATGAATACTGAGAAGAGTGGCCCATGCAGCCCTGGCAGGAGGTGGAAGCTATAGGGTCACCCGGGGCCTTGGCGACCAAAGGTGACCCTGGGCCCTTTATGTGTTTTACAAAAGTTGCCAAATTAAGACAGGATTATAACTGCTCGAGTCCTTGTCAGGGCTGAAAGGTTGGGAGCCTCAAATATGCCCCAGCAGTGTTGATGAAAAGCTTAAAAAGTAATAAAAGGGAGAAAAGAGCGAGGAAAGTAACATGTATAACTCTTATTAAAAAGAGAAGAGCCACAGAGAGGTTGTGAACTTGAATCACTGTTTGAACTTTAATTTGTTCATTAACAGGATTTGCCCCTCACTGTGAATGTTATTACTTCCCTTTGCCACTCAGCAACAACTCTGGGCATAATAAAAGAGTCTGGCAAAAAGTTAAACGCCTGGTAATTAATTCATTTAATTGAAAAAAGGGGGAAGAGAGAAAGAGAGGTCCCAATGCAAAAGCAGAAGGCAGAGAGGTTGGAGAAGGGGGTAAGGCTGAAATCTCCATGGAGGCCCTCTCCAAGGCCCACCACCTGTAGGCAAGAGGAGGCTTGGTCTCTGATGAGGTCTCCTTAGCAAAATTAATGCCAGCAGTCCCTGAAGACCCTCTTCCCAATGGCATCTGCCCCTGGTCCAAACCCCCTGGCCAGGCTTTCAGCCAGGGGCTAGTCTGGATGATCTGTTAGGGTGGCATGGATACCAGAAACCCAAAACCAATAGATATCCATGAACTCTTCCATTAAAAAGTGAAGAGATGTCTTTGCTTTCTCCTCTCCCTTCCCTTCGATCAGGTTTCTTATACAGTCTTCTCTTTCTAGGCTGGAATGAAAAGGACTGTAAGTAGCCTGATATAATCTGCATGTTTGCATCTTAATCAGCCTCATACATCATGCTTTCTTTCCTTCCCCTACCCCAGCAGATGATTTAAATAAACTCAGGAGACGAGAAATGAAATGAACACTCCTTGCTCCTCCTGCTCGAAGCACTAGGACTAAGCCAGCTGGCTTTTCCTCTAACCTTACAGGGCCTACCTTTTTCTTAGTCACTTATCTTCTTTCTGTGTTTGTCAACCACTGCACACAAAATTCTTTCATGTACATCTTCCTTCCAAGGGAAGCAATGCACTATTCAGGCACCCCAGAGCTATTGGCAGGATGTTGCCCTTGCAGCCAAATAAAAGAACAGCAAAGTTCAGGAAATCAGAGGTAGGTCAGTTATCCTTTCCTATTTAATATGTTTAAGGTTTACCACAGTTAGGATTTCCGAACGTTTTAAAAACCAGTGTCCATATACATAATCAGTGTGATTTTCCTTAAAATACAATTATCTACCATGTATTCTCCCATTACAAAACTACTAAAGACAGAAAAAGAGAAAGGTAGAAAATGTGAGACTTTATACATTAATTCTTAGTATCTAAAACTATTTCCTAGGTTTGTTTTTTAACTAAATCACTTCTAAACCCCAGGAGAGAACAGAATTTCATTATTACCAAATAAATAAAATCATCAACATTACTATTTTGCTGGCAGCATCCTTGCCCTTTGCCCCAACCCCTCTTGGTATTGCAATCCTAACTGCAAACTCTGTACAGCGATAAATGATCTGTACTTGTGTCTTCCTGGAAATTAGTGGTTGGAAGACACTCGATTTGTATTAATAAATAGGAAGTGGGAAGGGGCTTTTAAAAGGGGCTATTTTATAAGCTGAAGCAAATTATAGGGTTTATTTAGCATCAGAGTTACTTCTCACCTTTTATTGTCCCTGGATACTGAGTGAACTCCTTTTCCAAAATTGTGGGTCTATCCTAGTTTTATTGTGGACAATTAATAATTGTCCTAAATATTAGGAGTCTACAAACAAAACAAACAACAAAGCTCCCCTACTCCCCACTGCTGAGCCCTAAACTGCTTTTATGAATGTAACTTTAAAAAGACCACATCAACCAGGTCTACTAACCCTTCTATTATCCTAATCTAGACTCTGATCACTTTACACATAAAGGAGTAAGTTTCTTCCTTCCTCCAATACAGCTTTCAGAGTGCCTTAAGATTAACTATCCTAAACCCCTACTTTGACTTGGTAGTTCTGATTGCCTATAACAGCCCCAGCTTCTTCTTTTTTCTCTTTTTTTTTTTTTTTTTTTTTTTTGAGACAGAGTTTCGCTCTTGTTGCCCAGGATGGAGTGCAATGGCGCGATCTTGGCTTATTGCAACCTCTGCCTCCCAGGTTCAAGCAATTCTCCTGCCTCAGCCTCCCAAGTAGCTGGGATTAACAGGCATGCACCACCACGCCCGGCTAACTTTGTATTTTTAGCAGAGACGGGGTTTCTCCATGTTGAGGCTGAGGTCTTGAACTCCTGACTTCAGGTTATCCGCCCACCTCATCCTCCCAAAGTGCTGGGATTACAGGCGTGAGCCACCGCGCCCGGCCAGCCCCAGCCTCTTAAATTGACTTTCAAGCCTGCTTCCTACCCTCCCCATAGTATTAATTAGCTGTTCCTGGTGTGTTTTCCACTACTAGCCTACACAAGGCCAGACAGCTCTTCAGGCAGACAGCTCTCTCTTTGTCCCCTGAAAACATCACGTGAATTGTCTTTATTTTACTGAAGATGCCAGGTACCATGTTAGGCATTACAAATATTATCTTATTTAATCCCTTCAATTTAAGAGATGGGTATAATTATACCCATTTTAAGGCTGTAGAAGGCTAAAGAAGTTAAGGTACTTGTCCAACTAAGGTCTCACAGCAGCACGAGGATTCTTACATCTGGCTCAAAAGCTGGTATACTTTCCACTCCGGCATACCTTCACCCCTGCTGTGCGTGTGCTGTGTGTTCTGATCCCTCCTTCCTCTTGCCATCTGGGATGATTTCTCAATTTCACTCTATATATCTGACTCCTGTCCAGTCTGCAAATTCAGAGAGTAACTCCCACCTCTGTCCTGAAACCTTTCAACCATCATCCTAGTCCTTGGCAGACTGCTGAATTTATCATCTGCAGCACTCATTTGGTGCTCCCATTTTCTGCCTTGTATTGTCAGTTTTATTTTTATTCAGTCCCTTCCAACCAAACTGAAAGCTCCTTGAAGATGGGCATTTGCCTTATATTTCTTTATATTTTTGCCTTATATTTCTTTATATTCCTCCCCGACTCCCCGGAGCCTAATATTACAACTCCCATTTGTCATACACTTACCTCGTGCACACTAATCCTTAGAAGTGAGCACTATTAATACTGCCATTTCACAGATAAAGAAACTGAGACTCAGAGAAATGAAAAAATTTGCCCAACACACTAAGCTGGTAAGCAGATCAGATATTCAAACACATACTTCCTGAATCAAATGCCTCTTTTCCTTTGTCACTGTACTGTCCTGGCTCACATACGTGGTGCCTCACACAATGTGAACTTACGAAGCATCCCTGTATGGAGGATACTCAACAAGCCTCCGGAAAACATCCCTCTAACATGACTTCAGAGAAGGGACATTGTTTTCACTTTTCATGAGGTGAAATCCGGCAACTCAACAGAAGAAAGGATGAGTATATACCTACCTGAGGACACCCACATCCACTTTCCCCTCCTCTCTAGGAGCCATGCTTCATGTTGTTGGGAGCCAATGATGCTGTCTATATCTATACAAGGGTTTCTGTAAGGTAGGGAGGCAAACTGCCTTTCCCCCTTAATCCTCTGTACCTTTTAAATACACAGAGGAAAGAAAGAGAAAATTAAACTGTTAATTTTTGCTTTAATGGTCTGCAGGGTCCAGGGAGGTGGGGTCCTGCTATGTCTGCAAGAGAAATGAATTGCTACTATGGGAAGAATAATAATTGTTTTTTAAAAAATGTTCATAACTGACCGATTAAGCCAGTCTGCAGAACTCAAGTCAGCTCCTTCTTCTCCTTTAAGGCATGAACATGGCAATGGGGATTAATGAAATCTCTATGAAAAGAAGGACCATTGGGAGTACAATAATCGAGGCCTAGGAGTCTGGTCAATTTTCTCCACAAGGAAAGATTGTCCTTTCAGTGCCACTGCTGCAGAACTGAGCTGGATAGTATAAAGGGGGCTATCTTAAGGTTACTTTATACACAACAGGTCTTCAGGAAACTAAAACCAAAATCTCTTGCAATGGCAACAGGGTACTTCCTATGAATCTGAAAAAGGAGGAGTAATCACTATATTATCTATTTGTCTCTAGTATCCATGCTAAAACTATTCTCTTCTCCCAAGTTCCCACGGGTGGGTTTCTATCTTTATATTTTGGTTCATATATTTGGACAACTCCAGGGCTACAAGCATTATCTTTACCTATAAAACCTGCATTGTAGCACAGAAAATCCTGCACGTGCACAGCAAGTGTTTCATTTACTTTACCTCAGATGAGGTACAAACTACCCTGCAAAGTAGACTAGTAGATATTACCATTATATACATTTTGCCTATGACAAAAACTAAAATTTGCCTCAAGAAACATAATTGGGACTGATAAACCTAGTTCCCACTCCCGGTCCAGGACTCTTTCTACCACTTCTCAATTATCATGGCAATTCTCTACCTTTTCTGTACTCTGGATTGACACGTGAATTTTGGAATCTAATGACAGGAACCTCTCTCTATGAAAGAGATGGACTTCTAACTATACCCACCAGGCTTCTATCACAACTACCTGGACCACACTGAAAACAGCCCTCTCCCCACTCCTGAAGCAATAAATACTATACACAAAATTTAATATTTAGACTCAGATTTTAAAATATTTGGATGAACTCTTAAATCAATAGAAGATGGGCAGTCATGGCTGGGCACAGTGGTTCATGTCTGTGATCCCAGCACTTTGGGAGGCTGAGACAGGAGTATTGCTCGAGCTCAGGAGTTCAAGAACAGCCTGGGCAACATGGCAAAATCCTGTCTCTACCAAAAATACAAAAAATTAGCCAGGCGTGGTGGCACACGGCTGAGGTTCCAATTACTTGGGGGCCAAGGTAGGAGGATGACTTGAGTCTGGGAGGTGGAGGTTGCAGGGAGCTGAGATCACGCCACTGCAGCACTTCCAGCCTGGGTGACAGAGTGAGACCCTATCTTAAAAAAAAAAAAAAAAAAAAAAAAAAAAGATGGGTAGTCATGATGGTTAGGCTACCCATTTCAAAAGGAAGGCTAAAATCACTGTTACTTCTTTTTCCACAGTTACTATTTATGGACAGTTTGCCAAATAACTTATACTCCCTTATACCCCTAATTTTATTTTTTTCTTTGTTTTTTAGATGGAGTCTCACTCTGTCGCCCAGAGTGGAGTGCAGTGGCACAGTCTCAGCTCACTGCAACCTCAACCTCCCGGATTCAAGTGATTCTCCTGCCTCAGTCTCGCGAGGAGCTGGGATGACAGATGTGTGTCACCATGTCCAGCTAATTTTTGTATTTTTAGTAGAGATGGGGTTTTACCATGTTGGCCAGGCTGGTCTGAAACTCCCGACTTTAGGTGATTCACCTGTGTTGGCCTCCCAAAGTGCTGGGATTACAGGCATGAGCCACCGCACCCGGCACCTAACATACATTTTAAGAGTCATTCTGTCTACCTAATGGACAAGCAGTCCAGTGTCTTTCCCCAGAAAAGATCTAGAATTAGGTCTGTCCACCTTGTTCACTGACCTTTTTAATTAGGTGTATAATGCTGGTATCCAGGGCCCAACAGGTTTTCCCTTCCCCAATGTCTGGACAATACCCAAGTTCATCAAAGTAGAAACAGGACTCAGTTCCAGACTTTATACCTGGCTGAAAGAATGATATTCTTTTTGTCTCAGCTCAATCTTGGTTAATCTCCATATGCAATCTAATTCTGGAGTGAAAGAGAGGAATGACTCTACTTGTTGCTTTGGGACTGCTGCCCTATTTCTTTGTCTGCTGGCTGACCTTCCCTATGTGAGAGCATCAGCATTTGCAACATTGGGTTTAAGCAGGAAAGCTCTTTCATCTTTGTCCATTGACCTTGATCTCTCCTGATCATTATGGTCTGGATTCTTGCTAATCACTAATGATCCCTTGGCCCTCTATATAATACTAAAGGTATTAGACTTGAACTGTTAGGAAAATTCCTACTCAGCTAATTACATTCTTTCTGCTTTTCTTGGTTTTCCGTATAGTCTCAGCTGGAGTTGAATTTGAATTATTTCCTCCAATTTTAAATTGTTTGCTGGTTTTTGGAAAGCAATGGCAAGTTGTTCCCTCAGATGAATACAACTAATTATAATTTAAAAGCCCCATGACTAACCTCTTTCTCCCCCATCCCTCTCTTTTCCTTGGATGACTTTCTATACCATCTCCCAAATTCTGGCCTTGAATATTATAATAAGAGCTTAATTCACTGGGCTAGGAGTTTCATGATTCTGTATTTTGTATAGCAGGTAGAATATTATTAACTTAAAACAATATGGTGGTTCCACTACATATATGCTTTTGAGTCTGTATTTATAATCGACTACTAAAAATGACAAGTGTTTTACCTCACAGGTTAGACCTCACCCATAGGCTAAGAGAAGGTGAAGTTTTTTGTAATAGTCAAAGCCTTGCTCACCAAATAGAATATAAGTTAGGTTTGATTTCTTATATGAGTATGATTCTTTAATATTTCAAGGAATATGTAATGCCAATCCTCTGGAATTATATAGGGCAACCCTAATTGTAGCCATGACATCTTGACTGTTTCCCACCCAATTCCATATTCTAGAACCTAGCTTTTTAAATCATACCAAAATTATGCACTCAAAAAATTTAGAATCAACCAACCAAACTCTTGACAATATAACTTTTTGATGTAATATCTCTTCATCATGCATACCAATACACTATACATGTATATGATTGTTAAGTCAGTAATTCATTGACAATCAAAGATAATGTGTAGCACTTTTCTTAAGGCTGTCCTTTGGCAGCTACTCTTATTCCAGTGGTGCTGCCATATGTTAGTACGATGACCTTAGAAATAGTTAAAAAGTCATTGAGGGAAGCCATCTAATTTTCTTTCAGCTTGTTTGGACCCCAAATTAAATTATCCTGACTTGACCACCCACCTTATTCTTCAGGGCACTGAAGGATCTAAAGGAAGTCAGCTTGCCACCTCCCAGGCTCTTAAACCAGATGTGCTGTGGGTTTTGAAAGCAGTGCCCAATAAAGAGCTCCAGAAACGTTTTGAGCAATGGCAGCAATGGAAGCACCCACACAATAAGTGACAGCCTTCCAAGATGACTTGATAGATAACACACTAAAATGTTTGTGTAAGTTCAGGTGTAGTTGTTAACACGCAGACATTAGTTAGATCTTGGTTATACAGTTTCAGCCCTCTAGCTGAGAGTTAGGGACAAAATTATTCCTAACATATTGTACTTCAAAAAATGGTACATCCTTTAGATGCATCTTGCAGATTTCACATAAAATGTTTTAATATTTAAGGATCTAGATATTGTTTTGAATGATTTCAAGCATTATCCAAGAAAAATGAAAACTATAACTGAGATAAACATATTGAATATGTTTTTATATTTTTATTAAACCAATTAATTTTAAACAGGTGTATGTATGACTACTTGGGATGCATTTTGTTTACTTAATTGTAGACAATTCTGACTTAAGATTGGGGGAAAAAAAGGTACTGTATGTGGTCTTGATTTTAACTAGAAATATCGTGCTTTCAACTCAAATGAAACCAGCCTGTCCAGTATACCAAATTATACCAAATAAGGATCAAGACCTTTTAAGGATTATTTTGCATTCTTAAGTGATTAAAAGAATATCCCCTTCAATCATGTATGTCCTTTAAACTTTGCTCAATGAGTTTTAAAGGAGAAAAAAAAAAAAAAAAAAAAAAACCATGGTACTGCTGGTACAGTGAATATGGCACAATCTGGAGAAAGCTTTCTGATTCTTAATTTATTTTTTTCCCTTGACTTTCTACTTAAAGGTAATCAATACAATTTTGCATTTGTATCAAAGAAAGTCTACAGTTTTTAACTCTTTCATAATAATGTTCCTTGAGTTTCTTGGAGCCAGGAGAAAATACACATATTTTAGTTACATTTCAACAATTACTTATTAAATGTCCATAGGGATCATGTTCAATGGCAAAGTGAAATGGAGGGCCTATAATAGATAATGAACAAATACTTATTGAATGGATGGATGGAGGAAAAGAAAATTGTATCTTGGGCCACATACGGAGTTCAATTAACTCCCACAGATTAGCCTCCCAAAGTATTTGGTCCATGTAAATACAACTTCTGGCTATCATATAATGTTAAGCCTAAAGCATCTGCTTAAATTTGGACTTGATTTTTCCAATTATTCCAGTTTTATAAAATGTTTGGTCTCATAAATAGAGCTCTCTCACTAACTTACTTAGACTACTTGGTTACATAACATCTCTGTTCCTCAGTTTATGACAGAATGGAAATAAGACAAAACCTCCTCCTTCCTATAGGGACTTTTTTGAGTACATTGATAAATACCTACAAAATGATAAATACTTCTTTCAACATTTGCACGATGTTAACTAAACACAAATATTTTTAGTGTGTGAATTAAAATGCCTCTTTTACTGATGGCCTCAGATGTTTCCTTGTGAGATACCGTGTCAAGAACTGGTTTATATATTATCTGTCCTTCCAGAACGCACTGACATCACACTTCCTAATAGCTTGGTATGATGACTGCTGTCAAAATCGCCTGTATGGAACCATCCCTGACCTGGACTGACATCATGTATTAGCGTGACAGAGACTAAAAAGCTAAGAACCGCCGTGCGAGGGCCGGCTTTGGGCACCAGGGATGGGGCTACGCTACGCGTGAAGGGCCTCAGTCCTCGGGTTTTAATTTAGGAAGGGAATGAAAGCTGGAGGTCTCGTGGGCGGAACTGGAGGCGGCCAGATAGGCAAGAATCCGCAACCAGGAGTAGGGACATTTTTTCTTCAAATTCCAATCCCATCCAGCGATAGACAGGCGCCTGGGTCTCCCTCCTCCACGACCACCACACAACGGCACACACTTTTGCTGGAAACTGAAATCCAAGCGAGAGGTCGTCTCTGAGGCAGGCTGGGGCCCAGGCCGGCCGCGGGGAGGGGCAGGGTCCAGCCACCTCGGCGTGGCCTTGAGCGCTCCGAGGTCAGGGGCCGTCGTTCTCGCCGCGCTCCACAGCGCGTCACCCGCTGCCCTTGCGACCCCCGGGCGACCTCGGCATCGCCTCGCTGCGCCGTCTCGCCGGGCCAGCCCTCTCCAAGCCCTCTCCTGAGGTTTGCGGCGGGCATAGCTCCCTCCAGACTGGGTCTCTCCACTAGCCTCCTCCCCGACTGCAGCGTGGGAACCAGAGCTATCCGAGTCACGAGCCCCAAGTGCACACAAAGCCCCCAAAGGGGCCACGGCGCCTCCACGCCTCGCTACCCCCAGCTCCAGGAGCGCAAACGCAGCGCCCTGGGTCACCGCGTCTGCCCTGCGGAGCAGCCCCGCTGAGGGGAAGCCTCGGGCAGGAGGTGCGACCCCGCGCACGCGAGCACCCCCGCCCCAAGCAGGGCCCTCTGCCCGAGGGAGACTCTCACCTCAAATAAACGGGCGCTGCCGCCTGCAGGGGGAGGACAGTGGGCTGAGAATACTCACGCTGGGCCCAGCCGCGCGGGGACTTCACTGGGAACCACGCGCGGGCTCGCGCCGGGGAGCGGAGCCCCAGCCTGCAGCCCAGCGCCCGCCCCAGCGCCGCCTCCTCGGAAGGGAGGCCTCTACCGTCCAGCCGCGGACCTGCAGCCGCCGCGGGCGACGCTGCCCCGCCCCCGGCCCCGCCCCTCGGCCCCTCCCCGCCCCGCTGGCCTCCTTTTCCCCTGACCCCTCCCTCCGCTCCTCAACGCCCGCCGGGTGCAATCTGTTCTCTCCGGGAGACGAACGCGAAGCGACGTGGAAACCCTTCCACCAAAATGAGCTGTGATATCCTTTTGATGGCTATAATTTATTCCAAATCGTCCCTGGACTGAAACGATCAATTAGCAGCCCGAAACGCACTGTGAAGTAAATTGTCACACTCTCTATTACAGGATGGTTATCATATATTTATAAGGTGTGTTTTCTGCAATCAGAACCAACAAGGTGTTGAGCGATCAGTCATAAACGCACTTCTTCAAAAAGAGAGGGAGAGAAGCTCAGCATTGTGTGGCGGGGGAATAATCCTCATGACAGTTCTCTCCCCACCCAGTGATGTTTTGTCTTGGCACCTGGGAAGTGCAGTGAGGGCTGGAGCTCTGGACGGACTCTCTTCGCCACGCGTGCCCCTGGAAGCAGGGTCCTTGTGAACTACGGAGAGACCCCAGAGGAGAGACTTCCTTATTGTATAAACACAAATCAGTCGTAAGGGCCGCTCCCTCTGTCTTTCTGTCTTCTCTGGTATCCACCAAAATCATATCTTACTCTTTGCTTCTAAGCTTCTAACAGAATGTTTGCATCCTACACTTAATCATAAGTATTTTTCCTTCTTCCTCAGGTCTCAAGGTGTTGACCTCCTCTCTCGCTATTTAATTGATGATGTTCGGTAGAAATTATGTCTGGGTGATATGAAGTTTACCCACAGAGAGAACCCTGCTTTCTGAATTGAAATCCCCAGCAGAACTCTTCCATCATTCATAAACGAGATAGCCCAAAGTTCTAAGAAAGTAATAAACGCCAATTTAGGCCAGGCCCCGTGGCTCATGCCTGTTATCCCAGCACTTTGGGAGGCCAAGGCGGGCGGATCACTTGAGGTCAGGAGTTGGAGACCAGCCTGGTCAACATGGTAATACAAAAAATTTGCCGGGTGTGGTGGTGCGTGCCTGTGATCCCAGATATTTGGGAGGCTGGGGCAGGAGAATCTCTTGAGCCAGGGAGGTGGAGGTTGCAGTGAGCTGAGATCATGCCACTGCACTGCACTCCAGCCTCCGCGACAGAGTGAGACTCTGTCTCAAAAAAAAAAAAAGACTGATTCAGCCTGGTATCTGTTTTGACTGGACCAGGCCATGGAGACGTTGTTATTTTCCTTCTCAGTGGTCAGAAACATACATCTGGAACTTCTGAGTTTTTCCCCTTACAAACTTTCATCAGATAGTCATCCATGAACCACCTATCAATCATTTTTTAGAAGGGTTCTAGTTTGCATCCAATTGATATTCCTTTTGCTTGAAAAACATAGCTTTAGAGCCTACACTACTGATGTGACCCCATGACTTTTGCATGGGAGGGCTTATCTGCAATGCCAAACCTTAAAGAATGGGGAGAAAGGAAATCTAGTTGGGCATTTGAGCTGTGGAGGCAGCTGTTGCCATTGGCCTTTCAACCCCACCTCCCAGCATAAATGAAGTACCACACTCCTCTGTCAGAAAGCAATGGGAATAGGGAACCTTGCTTCATCTGAGGACTGGCATAGCAAAGAGCCAGACCTAGCACCTTCACCTTGTGCCTTCCAATAGCAATGATTTAATTTGCATTTAACAGCTAATATTTATTGAACATTTACTCTATGCCAGGCACTGAGCTTTAAACTACAGGTGCACCTCAATTTATGATGGGATTGTCCTGATAAACCTATTGTAGATTAAAAATATCTTAAGTTGAAAGTACCTTTTTGACTTACAATATTTTCAATTTATCATGGGTTTATTTGAACATAACCCCATCATAAATCAAGGAACTTTTGTACCAGTGTAAAGTTGTAGAGAAATCCTAAGTCAAACCATTCTAAGTTGGGGACCATCTGTATGTGTATTATCTTATTTAATTATTTCAACAATCTTATTGGAGAAGGTTCTTTATTTTGCTGAAGAGAAAACTGAGACCTGGAAAGATTAAGTAATTTATGCAAGACCACCCTCCTAGTAAGCGATGACTTCAAATCCAAGTCAGTCTCCAATGCCCACACTCTTCACCCCAATAATATAATACTTCAGAAATTTAAGATTTTGATTTAAGATTTTTTTCTCCACCAAAAAGATTTTAGTGGAGCTGATGATACAATGAGAGTGGTAAATTCTGGGAGAAGATTGAAAGAACAGCTGTTTGCAAGAGAAAGCCACATTAGGTACTTACACAGCCCCTCCCCACTTTGGTAGATTACCTCTTCTCTGTTCTATCCCCCCTACACTTCGTGATTTCTTTTTCAGAGTTACCACCTGCCATATAGCGAAACAGACCTCACCCAAGGTCAACGATGGCTGCTAAGCTTAGGGTTGATGGGGAAAGGTGGATGTAGCAGATCCCAGGGAAAACAGAGCACCCTGAGGAGGAGCCAGAGAAGGCCAGAGGCCCTTGTCTCAGACATCCAGCTCTGAGAGTGAGATGTTGCTTCCTAATGGACTTTAAATTACCAACATCGCTAAACTCTCCCTTAATAGACTTGTAAAGATTTGCTTGCTACCTTTTTCCCCCTTCATGTAGAATTTGTAATCAAGAGCCCAATTTTGTCATTTGGAAATACTAATTATCTAATCGCGGCATGCTGTATAACGTACTTGTCTGCCCAATTAGCTAGGACAATTATTAAAATTCAGAGGCCTAATTATGTCTCAATTTAATGCTGGCAAACTTGCATACAGAGCAGTAATTAAAATCCTCTCTTTCCCTCTGCCTTTAGGGCAGGGGATGATTAGGCCCTGTTAGGGGGTGTACTGAACCAAACCAGTGAAGCGTATTGTGCAACATGACCCTGCATTGTTAAGTGTGTCAACATATTAACCTGAATTCCCTTCAGCCCCCACATAATCACATTTTGTGGAAGAATAAAGGGGCTAAAACATGAAGCATTTTATTAAAAAAACATAAATTCTTTTTAATTAATGCTGTGAGAGTTCTGGTGAATTTCATGCTTCCAAGTGCTGGAAGACATAAGACTGGTTCATCTAATTACTAGCAAATTTGCTCTTGTTAAAACTATTTTTTTTACCCATTTAAAGAAAATAATTTTTTGGGGTAGCATTAAAAAAATAAAAAGGCCTAGTTAGTTAGCTTCCAGTAATACAGTTGATTACCAGCTTTGATGATGGAACACAAGTAATTGTTGACTTCCAAAAGATTCAAACCCAAGACTGGAGGCATTGAGAGGGAAAAAGACTACAATTTAATACTTGAAAGATGTTAATAAAAGTGGAACATTACAAATCATAATATTGAAATAAATTCAAAATATTTATCTTTTGAGCTCTTAAGTTTGATGTCTGAAATTGAACCAGGGTGAGAAGACCAGAGAACCGCACAAATTCATGATGCTTTGCAAGCTTCAGACAGTGTGTATCCACCTTGCTCCATCTAAACCACCTTCTCTATGGAGTAAGGAGAGCCACAAAACCCATTAAGATTCCTGAGCTGTCCTCTAAGTTCTGGCTTTCACTCATGATGGTCTTTAGAGATTACTCATGTATTCAACTAATGAAGGACAACATTTAGTCTAGACCAAAAATGAATTATTCTGGAGCAGGACTTCTTTCAATTGCTTCCAACTTCTTGCTGTATGGATAGCTTCCACAGAGTAAGAGACTGACAAATACACACTTGTGCACACTCGCACAGAGTCCTTTACTTGGACAGAGCTTACTCTCATCTCAATTCATCTCTTTTTTTTCTTTTTTTTAGATGGAGTTTTGCTCTTGTTGCCCAGGCTGGAGTGCAGTGGTGCGATCTCAGCTCAACCTCTGCCTCCCGGGTTCAAGTGATTCTCCTGTCTCAGCCTCTGGAGTAGCTGGGATTACAGGTGCCCACCACCACACGTGGCTAAGTTTTTATATTTTTTGTAGAGACCGGGTTTCACTATGTTGGCCAAGCTGGTCTCAACCTCCTGACCTCAGATGATCTGCCTCCCTGGGTCCCCCAAAGTGCTGGGACTACAGGTGTGAGCCACCACGCCCTGCCAATTGACCTCATTTTTAAATGACCTCATTTTTAATCTCATGATCACCTTGTAACATATGTAAAGCAAGCATGTCTCCATGTTAATATGGGGCAGTTAATACACTTGCCCAAGCTCACCACTCCATACTCTTACTTCTTGGTTGTAGGCAGGGTAAGACTAGACCTCCGTTCCCCTTGCTGCCCACTGCATCAGACAGTTAGCTGTGGATCAGTTACCAATCAGGGATGCTTAGTTTGGTTAAATATGTCATGTTGAGATCGAAGTATAGATGTTATAAACAATGAGACAACAAGGAGACAGCCTATGTACCAACACCAGAGGACCTCCTGTCCTCAGTCAATATTACTTGCGACATGTTTAGCCTTATTTGTTTAGATTTGATGCCGCTGGCCCATTTTCTTCCTCTTTAAGCTTTTTTATTTCTCAAGTTTTATATAGTTTCATCTGGGTCAGTGATAGTAAAATTTGGGTTCCTTCCTCCTAATCTTGCTGTGGTACATACCATGTGGTGTGTTTAGGGACAATTCTGGCTGTTACATGCGCTCTTCCTAACAAAGGCAGTGTCTACAGCTATCTCTATAAGAGATGGTTGGCTGGAGCCAGGACAGGCCCTTAGGCACTTGTGCTACAAAACCCGGGGGTGGTAGACCTCCCTCCACACCCACCGCCACCCCCCATCCCCACCTCCCAGGGAGCATGCCCTGTGTCTTGAAAATGGCCTTGCTCTGAGCCTCTTTGGATGGCAAACTGAAGTGCAAATCTGTGTTCTGACTTGTTCCCGTGGCTGTCAGCATGTTTTCCTCTTGTCAGCAGCAATTGACTGGTCAGGCTCACCCCTGTACAGCAATTGTAACAGCTCATTGACAGACTAGTGACCCAGCTGGACCTGATAATGGAAAACTATTGATTTTTGTGGGCTCCACGAATCTAAAATGAACGACTGATGTAATGTCATCAATTGTCTCGGACTCTGATAACCCAGGGGGAAAAAGTTTCAGGGATTGCTTGTATTTCCTGACAACAGTGTTCCAAAATCTCACTGAGCATGTGTAAGAAGAAGCCCATTTCTTAGACGGGCTTTAAATGACCCCAATTAGTCCATCAGGGTTTCAACGTGGAGGCTCGCATGCTAAATAAAGTGGAAATTAGCATTATCAATTAGCTGAACGTACCATTTAGGAAAGATTTTGTGGAGAAGCACGTTGGGAGGAAAATGTTTAAAATGTTTATTATAAAACAAGCTCAAAGGAAAAAAAAAAAAAAAGCTGGGAGGAAACCAAAATAGATAGGCTCTCCAAGAGCCTTGATGTATGAAATTATGATACAACTATGAGGCTGCTTTGGCTTGCCTGTGTTGATTTACTTGTAGTATAAAAAAAGGCTTGAAAATAATGTAGAGATGCCTTAAACGTGTGTTGCAGGAAATCACTATTTCGTTTTGTTTTTTAAACAATTTTTTCCTTACTTCATCATTTAAAAATACTTAAACATTGCTTAGTGTGTTTTTTAGAAATAAGAGCATTTTTTTCTTGAGCCAAATTAGCAATGGGTTGGAGCTAATTTTGCTCAGTGGACAGGTCTAGAAAATTCTGTACTCTAATGCTGAATTCTGATAGCTAGGATTTCCCTTAATGGCCTCTGCCAAAGGGAACTTTTTTAAAAAAAAGGCAAGGCTATTGATCTTGGCTGCCAAACTGATACATTTAGTTCACAATCCACCTGCAGTGAGAACATAATCATCTTATGGTCCTGATCAAATTCAGACATTTTTAGAACAGAGTTCTGAAGGCTAGACAAATCAGAGAACATAGAAATAACAGGGGTGCTTCCCCATCCATTTTATTTGCTCAAAGAGGGCTAGACGTCTCAGTAAGGGTCCAGAAAGAACAGGCCCCAAAGGAGATGAATCTGTGTGTGGCTGGGCTCCTGTTCACAGGATGCTGCCATCTTCACACTCTCCTGTCATGGTCCTTCTCTGGCCTTTGATTAGCATCACCCCTTACAACACTACACCTCTGGTTTTCTAGCACTATCAAAATCAACCTTGCCAATTGTTTGGCTGCCTATTAGTAAAGACACACAAGGTTGAGGTTGAGACTTGAAGGAAATTAGACTAGGCAAAAAAAAATTGGTATTTGGACTTTCATAAATAAAAAAGACTTGATGCAGAGAACACAAAATTTGCCTGATGCTGTGTGATGTGTCTTATGGCCCAGCCAAGGCATCAACAGGTCAAAGGTCAGGGGTGAGGTCTTATATGTTTTGGAATTCTCTAGAGTGGTTTTCATGAGGCTTTACATGTCACAAATATATAAATAATCATTGAATAAAGGAGCAAAAAGGCTATTTTTAAGTATAGAAAGATGAAGGTAAACATTTTCCAGTGTGTAATAGATTTGGGAGAAAATATTTGAAATCAGGATTTTCCACGTGCAGGCTCATGCCAGTCCGTGAAGGAGCTTCACCTGTCTGTGGTAAATATAAATAAATGAACAAAAGGGAGTTAATATGATTTTATAAAGCCAAATTTAATCTTTTTAAAGGTCCAAGATTGGCTGGGCGCGGTGACTCATGCCTGTAATTCCAGTACTTTGGGAGGCCAAGGCGGGTGGATCGCCTAAGGTCAGAAGTTCAAAACCAGCCTGGCCAACATGGTGAAACCCCATCTCTACTAAAAATACAAAAATTAGCCGGGTGTGGTGGCGAGTGCCTGTAATCCCAGCTACTTAGGAGGCTGAGGTGGGAGAATCGCTTGAATCCAGGAGGCGGAGGTTGCACTGAGCCAAAATCGTGCCACTGCACTCCAGCCTGGGTGACAAGAGCAAAACTCTGTCTCAAAAAAAAAAAAAAAAAAGTTCCAAGATTTTAGTCTTTTGAGATGTTAAACATTTTCTTTTATAAATAATGATTATAATAGATTAATAGCTTTACTTGGCAAGGCAAGATTAAAAGTTGGCAAAAATCATACACCAGTCCAATACCTTAAAAATTACTTTTATGTAGAAGCCAAAGAATGGGTGCACTAATCTAAATACCTATTATGCCTCTTATTAATATTAAGGCAATCATAGCCATATGACTGTCAACAAATAGAAATATTCATGATTAAAGCACAGCATTAGATGTGATAGGTTTAACAGCACTGAATTAAGGTCTAGTCATTTGGAGCTTCTTTTAGGTTTTTTGTCTGTATTCTATCTTTACAAATTATTAAATTATTTTAAAATTTTTAATTTTTAAACCCAAATCTGTGATTTGATTGAAATGCTGAAAGATGCGATATTAGCCACCATACTTTAAACTTCAAGATACTCTTTTCTGATAACACGATTCCTACCTTCTGCCCTATGCAATGTCAGGCCTGTTCCCAGCAGCAGTTCCACAGTCATGATGCCATTTGGAAGAGAAAACGATTTTGTTTCTTTAGTTTTTAATTTGATATGTAAAGTCAAAATTTTAACCAGAGTATGTGTTTTGCTGTGCTTTGTAACTTGCACTAAAGATTTAAATGTATTAAACACATCCCTTCCAATAACTAGTCATAAAATTACAGTATTTATTAATAGAAGATTAATAACTCTGGGACCCAGTTTCACCTCCACATTTAACATCTTCCTCTTGTATCTTTTGGAATGCTTTCAGCTGCAGGTAAAAGAGGACTGCTTTGTGTTACTTCACAAAGCAGGTCAGAGATCTTGTGGTTCCAGGGTTAGTCTTGGGCAGGTCTGTCCCTGTGACTTTGCAGGTTACAGCCCCCTCCTGGCTGCTTTCATGGGCTGACATTGAGTGTCTGTGGCCTTTCCAAGTGGATGGTGCAAGCTGTCGATCGATCTACCATTCTGGGGTCTGGAGGATGGTGGCCTTCTTCTCACAGCTTCACTAGGCAGTGCCCCAGTAGGGACTCTGTGTGGGGGCTCCAACCCCACATTTCCCTTCTGCACTACCCTTGCAGAGGTTCTCCACGGGCCCCGCCCCTGCAGCAAACTTTTGCCTGGGCATCCAGGAGTTTCCATACATCTTCTGAAATCTAGGCAGAGGTCCCCAAACCTCAATTCTTGACTTCTGTGCACCTGAAGGTTCAATACCACATGGAAGCTGCCAAGGCTTAAGGCTTCCACCCATTGAAGGCACAGCCCGAGCTCTGTACATTGGCCCCTTTCAGCCATGGCTGGAGCAGCTGGGACATAGGGCACCAACTCTCTAGGCTGCATACAGCACAGGGACCCTGGGCCCAGCCCATGAAACCACTTTTTCCTCCTGGGCCTCCAGGCCTGTAATGAGAGGAGCTGCTGTGAAGGTTTCTGACATGGCCTGGAGACATTTTCCACATAGTCTTGGGGATTAACATTGGCTTCATGATACTTGTGCAAATTTCTGCAGCTGGCTTTAATTTATCCTCAAAAAATGGGTTTTTCTTTTCTACTGCATTGTCAGGCTACAAATTTTCTGAACTTTCATGCTCTGTTTCCCTTTTAAAATAGAAGGCTTTTAACAGCACCCAAGTCACATCTTGAATGCTTTGCTGTTTAAAATTTCTTCTACCAGATACCCTAAATCATTTCTCTCAAGTTCAAAGTTCCACAGATCTCTAGGGCAGGGGGAAAATGCCGCCAGTCTCTTTGCTAAAACATAACAAGAGTCACCTTTGCTCCAGTTCCCAACAAGTCCTCATTTCCATCTGAGACCACCTCAGACTGGATTTTATTGTCCATGTCACTATCAGCATTTTGGGCAAAGCCATTCAACAAGTCTCTAGGAAGTTCCAAATTTTCCCACATTTTTCTTTTTTCTTCTGAGCCCTCCAAACTGTTCCAACCTCTGTCTATTACCCATCTATAAAGTCGCTTCCACATTTTCAGGTATCTGTTCAGCAATGCCCCATTCTACTGGTATCAATTTACTGTATTGGTTTGTTTTCACGCTGCTGATAAAGACATACCTGTGACTGGAAAGAAAAAGAGGTTTAATAATGGACTCACAGTTTCACATGGCTGGGGAGGCCTTAGAATCATGGCAGGAAGTGAAAGGTACTTCTTACGTGGCAGCGGCAAGAGAAAATGAGGGAGAAGCAAAAGTGAAACCCCTGATAAACCCATCAGCTCTCGTGAGACGGACTCACTATCACAAGAATAGCATAGGAAAGACACACTGTCATGATTCAATTACCTCCCCCTGGGTCCCTCCCATAACATGTGATCATTCTGGGAGATACAATTCAAGTTGAGATTTTCATGGGGACATAGTCGAACCATATCACACTATATCCAACAATAGAATATACATTATTTTCAAGGGCACATAAATTGTTCACTAAGATAGACTATATGTTGAGCCACAAAATATGTCTCAATAAATTTGAATAGACTGAAATTACACAAAGTAAGTTTTCTGACCACAAGAGAATGAAATAAGAAATGAATAACACTAAGATCATTTTAAAATTCCCCCAAATCTTTGGAAATTAAATAACATACTTCTATTAGTCTATGGGTTAAAGAAAAAATCATGAGGAAAATTAAAAATATTTTGAACCAAATGATTTTATTTATTTTTTATTTTTTTATTTTTTTGAGATGGAGTCTTGCTCTTATTGCCCTGACTGGAGTACAGTGGCGCAATCTTGGCTCACTGCAAACTCCTCCTCCTGGGTTCAAGTGACTCCTGCCTCAGCCTCCCCAGTAGCTGGGATTACAGGCACCCACTACCGCACCTGGCTAATTTTTTCATTTTTAGTAGAGATAGGGATTCGCCATGTTGGCCAGGCTGGTCTCAAACTCCGGACTTCAGATGATCCACCCACCTTGGCCTTCCAAAGTGCTGGGATTACAGGCGTGAGCCACCAGGCCCGGCCAATAATTTAAAAAAGATTGAAAACCAATTATCTAAGTTTCCCCATTAAGAAATTGGGGGAAAGGCTGGGCATGGTGGCTCACGCCTGTAATCTCAGCATTTTGGGAGGCTGAGTGGGCAGATTGCCTGAGCTCAGGAGTTCGAAACCAGCCTGGGCAACACGCCATCTCTACTAAAATACAAAAAAAAAAAAAAAAAAATTAGCCGGGCGTGGCAGCATGAGCCTGTAATCCCAGATACTCAGGAGGCTGATGCAGGAGAATCGCTTGAACCAGGGGGTCAGAAGTTGCAGTGAGCTGAAATACCGCCCCTGCACTCCAGCCTGGTGACAGAACTAGACTCTGTCCAAAAAAAAAAAAAGAAAAAGAAACTGAGGAAAAAATCAGCAAATTAAATCTATAGTAAGTAGTTTCATTTAGGAAATAATGAAGAAAACAAAGACAAAAGCAGAAGTCAATAATACAGAAAAATAAAACAATAGAAGAAAATAACAAAGCCAAAATTTGGTTCTTTGAAAAGATTTTGAAAAATTGATAATCCTCTAGCTAAACTTACCAATAAAAAAGAGAAAACACAAACTAAAAATACCAGAAATGAAAGAGGGGAATAACCACATATCCTACAACCATCAAAAGGACAATAAGGACATATATGATCAACCCTTAAGCCTTTACACAGCTGACCCTTGAACAAGAATATCTTTATCTTTTTTGAACAACACGATTTTTTCATCTTTTCTCCTCCTTTTCCTCCTCCTTCTCCTCGTCCTCCTTCTCCTCTACTCTTCTCCTTCTTCTTCTTCTTCTTTATTATTATTATTATTGTTATTATTATTATTATTTTGGTAGAGACAGGGTCTCCCTATGTTGCCCTGACTGGTCTCAAACTCCTGGGGTCAACTGATCTTCTTGCCTCAGTCTCTCTGAGTGCTAGGATTATAGGCGTGAGCCACTGATATGGGCCACAAATTTCTTTAAAAAGCTAAACTTGTCAGTGGGACATGGTGGCTCACACCTGTAATTCTAATGCTTTGGGAGACTGAGGCCAGAGGACATTGTTTGAGGCCAGAAGTTCGAGACCAGTCTGGGCAACATGGCAAGACCCCATCTGTATGAAAAATTCAAAAATTACCTAGGAATGTTGGCACATGCCTGAAGTTCTAGCTACTCTGGTGACTGAGGTGGAAGGATCGCTTGAGCCCAGGAGTGCAAGGCTGCAGTGAGCCATGATTGTGCCACTGCATTCCGGCCTGGGCAACAGAGCAAGACCCTGTCTCTAAAACAACAACAACAACAAACCTCCTAAAACCTCATCAAAACTGCCATATAAGTAAATAGAAAAATTGAATAGCCCTGTATTTATCCAAGAAGTTAAATACATCATTAGAACAATAACAACAACAAAAGTCCAGGCCCCGTTAGTGTCACTGGTGAATTCCATAAAAAGAGTAGTAATGACATCAACCTTAAAATGGGAGAAGGGGAGAAGAGGCCAGGCATGATGGCTCATGCCTATAATCCCAGCACTTTGGGATGTCCAGGCAGGCGGATCACTGGAGTCCAGGAGTTTGAGACCAGCTTGGCCAACATGGCAAAACCCCATCTCTACCAAAGATACAAAAATTAGCCAGTCCTGCTGGCAGGCACCTGTAGTCCCAGCTACTTGGGAGGCTGAGGCACGAGAATTGCTTGAGCCCAGGAGGCAGAGGTTGCAGTGAGCCAAGTTCACGCCACTGCACTCCAGCCTGGGCGACAGAGGGAGAGACTCTGTCTCAAAAAAAAAAAAAAGAGAGAGAAACCATTTCCATGCTTCTTTGATGAAACCAGCATAACCTTGATACAAAGCTTTTAAAAGACAATACAAAGACATAAAATATAAACCATATATCACCTGTGAACCTAGATGCAAAACTCACTAAAAATATTAACAAATTAAATCTGGCAATATATAAAAAGGATGTGTATAATAATCAAGTGTGGTTTATATGAGAAATTCAAGTTAGTTTCTGTCATTTGAAAAATCAGTGAAATTCTCTGTCATTTGAAAAATCAATGAAATTCAACATATTAATAAAGGAGAAAAATCATTTGAGCATCTCAATAAATACAGAAAAAGCATTTTATAATTTTTTCTTTTTTTCTTTTTCTTTTTTTTTTTTTTTTTTTGAGATGGACTCTTGGCCTGTCGCCCAGGCTGGAGTACAGTGGCACAATCCCAGCTCACTGCAACTTCTGCCTCCCAGGCTCAAGCAATTCTCTTGCCTCAGCCTCCAAGCAGGTAGGACTACAGGTGCCTGCCACCGGGACCGGCAAATTTTTGTGTTTTTAGCAGAGACAGGGTTTCGCCATGTTGGCCAAGCCGATCTCAAACTCCTGATCTCAGGTGATCCACCCACCTCAGCCTCCCAAAGTGCTGGGGTTACAGGTGTGAGCCACCATGCTCAGCCACATTTGATAAAATGTAACACCCATTAATAATAAAAATTTTCAGCAAACTAGGGTTATGGCCTCTGTGAAAAACAAACAACTAAACATTATGCACAATGGTAATATGTTGAATGCTTTCTTGTTAAGACTGGGAATAGGCCTGATGTCCTCTTTTCTTTTATTTTTTTTTCCGAGACAAAGTTTTGCTCTGTCACCCAAGCGGGAGTGCAGTGGCGCAATCTTGGCTCACTGCAACCTCTGCCTGCCAGGTTCAAGCGATTCTCCTGCCTCAGCCTTGCGAGTAGCTGGGTTTACAGGCGCCTGTCACCATGCCCGGTTAATTTTTTGTATTTTTAGTACAGACAGGGCTTCACTACTTTGGCCAGGTTGGTCTCAAACACCTGACCTTGTGATCCACCCACCTCGGCCTCCCAAAGTGCTGGGATTACAGGCATGAGCCACTGCACCCAGCCCACTTTTCTTTCAACATTGTAATGGAGTTTCTAGCCAGGGCAATAAAACAAGAAATAACAAGGCGTAAAGATTTGAAAGAAAGAAATATAAAAATCTTTATCCCTATTTGTAGATGAATTTAATTAAATAAAATGTTAATTTAACAAGGTACAAAGTTATAAGATCAAAATATAAAAGCCGGTTTTATTTTACATGCTAGCAACAGTTACAAAATGAAGTATAAAAAACAGTTCCCTTTACAATACCATGAAATAACATAGACCCCTTAGTAATAAATTTATCAAAATATATGTGAGACCTCTGTCTACATTAAAAACTACTAAACCTTCCTGAGGGAAATTAAATAAGACCCATAAATAAAGAGGCATTCCACATTTATGTATTGGAAATCTCAATGTTTTTAAGATGTCAGTTCTCTTCAAATTGACCTGTAGTCTCAATGCAATCCCAATCATCATCACAACAGACTTTTAAAATAAAAATTGACAGGCTGATCCTAAAAGTTACATGAAAATGCAAAGGATCTAATGGAGTTGAAACAATTTCAAAGAACAAAACTGGAAGAATTAAATTACCTGACTTTGTGACTCACTACAAAGCTACATTTATCAAAGGCAGTACAATATTGCCATAAGCATATAAAGCTGAACTGAATGGAAAGTATATGCATGTGTGTATGCATATATATATATACACACACACATGCAAACATATATACACATTATTTTTTTTCTTTTTTTTGAGACAGAGTTTCATTCTTGTTGCCCAGGCTGGAGTGCAGTAGTGCAATCTTGGCTCACTGCAACTTCTGCCTCCCCGGTTCAAGTGATTCTCCTGCCTCAGCCTCCCAAGTAGCTGGGATTACAGGCTCATGCTGCCATACCCTGCTAATTTTTTTATTTTTAGTAGAGATGGGTTTTCACCATGTTGGCCAGACTGGTCTCGAACTCCTGACCTCAGGTGATCCACCCGCCTCAGCCTCCCAAAGTGCTGGGACTACAGGAGTGAGCCACTGCGCCCAGCATATACGTATTAGATTTTCAAACAAAGGTCCCAAGTAAATGGAGAAAGATAATCACTTCAATGAATTAGTTTCTTGGAGGAAAAGTTGATTCCAGTGCTGGAGCAAGAATAGTAAAAAGAGCTCGTGGTGGTCAATCTCAGTGTGTTCCAGGGGAAAGGTGGGGGTTATTATTTTTCTCTGTGCCATGCTCTGCCTCCTGGAGCATCAAAGCATCTCTGCTCTTTTCCCCCAGGCCCTCAGTCTCTTGAGAACACAACCTGGGTAGAGGTGAGGCTTTCTCTGTAGAATCCAGGCATGAACCAACCCCAATGCCCATCATTGATAGACTGGATAAAGAAAATGTGCTATATATACATATATACTATGTGTGTATATATGCATATATACTATGTGTATATATATGTATATATACTATGTGTATATATGTATATATATATGCATGTATATGCATATATACTATGCAGCCATAAAAATGAATAAGATCATGTCCTTTGCAGGGAAATGGATGAAGCTGGAAGCCATTATCCTCAGCAATCTAACACAGGAACAGAAAAGGAAACATCACAATTTCTCATTCATGAGTGGGAGCTGGACAATGAGAACACGTGGACACAGGGAGGGGAACAACACACACCAGGGCCTGCTGGGGACTGGGGGGTGAGGGGAGGGAGAGCATTTGGACAAATACCTAATGCATGTGGGGCCTAAAACCTAGATGACAGGTTGACAGGTTCAGTAAACCACCATGGCACACGTATACCTATGTAACAAACCTACGCGTTCTGCACACGTATCCCGGAACTTAAAGTAAAATAAAATAAAATATTAAAAAAAAAAAAAGAATCTAGGCATGAATCATGTGGCATTCTGACAGACCATGACAAACCCTCTGGTCACCTCCTAAACTCTCCCTTACCACCTTCGTGCTCCTTTTGAATCAATTTTTTTTTTAAGTGTGGAAAAACCGGGTGTGGTGGCACATGCCTGTAGCCCCAGCTACTCGGGAGACTGAGGCAACAGTATTGTTAGAGCCTAGGAGTTCAAGGCGAGCCCAGGCAACATAGTGAGGCCTTGTTTCAAAAATATTGATAGCATAAAATATACCATCATAACCATTTTTAAGTATATAGTTTAGTGGCATTAAGTACATTCACATTTTGCAGCCATGATCGCTATCCATTTCCAGAACTCTTTTCATCTTGCTTCAGTAAAACTCTGCACCCATTAAACACCAATTCCTCTTGTCCTCCAACCCTCATCCCTGGGCAACTACCATTCTACTTTCTGTCTCTATGAATCTAACTACTCTGGGTACTTCATATAAGTGGAATCATACAGCATTTGTCCCTTGATTTATTTCACTTAACATACTGTCCTTAAGGGTTCATTCGTGTTGTAGCATGTGTCAGAATTTCCTTCCTTTGAAGGCTGAATAATATTCTATTGTATGTATATACCACATTTTATTCATTCATTCATTCACTGATGGACACCTGGGTTGTTTTCACCTTTTGGCTTTTGTGAATAATGCTTCCATGAGCGGGAGTGTACAAATATCTCTTTGAGATTGTGCTTTTAATTATTTTGAGTATACGCACAGAAATGGAACGCTAGATTGTATGGTAGTTATATCTTTAGTTTTTTGAGGAACTGCAGTATTGTTTCCCATAGCATTTTACATTCCCACCAACAGTGCACAAAGGGTCAAATTTCCCTATATGCTCACCAACACAATATTTTCTGTTTTGTTTTTGTTTTTGTTTTTGGTAATAGCCAGCCTAATGGGTGTGAGGTGGCATCTGATTGTGGTTTTGATTTGCATTTCCCTAATGATTAGTGACATTGAGTATATTTTCACGTGTTTGTTGGTCATTTGTAAGCCTCCTTTGGAGAAATTTCTGTTCAAGTCCTTTGCCCATTTTTTAATGAGATTTTTTTTCTTTTGTTTAGAGATGGAGTCTTCGCTCTGTCGCCCAGGCTGGAGTGCAGTGGCGTGATCTCGGCTCAGTGCAACCTCCGCCTCCCGGGTTCAAGTGATTCTGCTGCCTCAGACTGCCGAGTAGCTGGGATTACAGGGATGCGCCACCATACCCGGCTAATGTTTTGTATTTTTAGTAGAGATGGGGTTTCACCATGTTGGCCAGGCTGGTCTTGAACTCCTGGTCTCAAGTGATCCCCCCGCCTCGGCCTCTAAAAGTACTGGGATTACAGGCGTCAGCCACTGTGCCCGGCCTCGTTTGGGTGTTTGCATAGCTTGTTTAAATATTTCAGTTTAGTTTTATATATTTTGATATTACACAAGTGAATGCATAAATACATCCTCATTATAAAAATTTGAATAATAAGAATGTATGTAAGTAAAAGCAAAATATCCCATTCATGTCCTGTGCCCCTAGCATGTCCACCTCTTTTTCCTCATTGCTCTCTAAGTTTGGTTAAGTGTATGACTGCTGGTTGTTCAAATTCCAACTCTGCTGTTTATTCACTAGCTGTGAGATCTCAGGCACTTACTTAACCTCTCCTCATTAGTACCTACCTCACTGAGTTGTAGGGACAGGAATAGTAGCTACCTTGGTGAGTTACTATGATAATTAAATGAGTTAATTCCTGTAAAGAGATTAAAACAGTGCCAGGTACATTGTCATGTACTCTATAAGGTTGACTCTTAGGATCAGTTTGGCGTGTACCTTTTCAGAGCTTTCCTATGCCTTTACCTACATACATATGCATTTGGAAACAGTTTGTAAGTATTTTCCCTATATTTGACCAATATTTTGCAGTCCTTCTGCACTCATTATACTCTGCTGTCTCTAACACACGTGCACTCAGGTTGTGACACTGTGAGGTCAAACTGATCCCTCCTGCATCTCTCAGATGCAGTTTCAGCAGAGGTTGCACCAACTTCTTTATATTACCCAAGTGATAATTTTTTAGTAGCAAACAAAAATTTCAGGAAGACAGAGTTCTAGTGTCAGTTTTGCCACTAAATGTACCTTAAGGCCACAGTGACAGCTTCATTCCAACCCCAAAAGACTTGAGGTTAATATACATCTTTATGGAAACCCTTTTTGAGAGAGCAATAAAAGGCAAATCACACCTCACAACACACAAGAAAACTTCCTAAAGCTCTTCTTTGTTTATTCACAAAGCCACATTTCTTGGCAATGCTGGGACTCCCACAGCTCTGGGTTGTGGCTCTCTCCTCACTGCCCTGCCTCCAGGGCTTGTCTGGGGACTCTGTTGGCTTTTTGTCCACATGATATGATCTAGTCTCTTTCAATTCCCATCAGTTCTCACCTCCAGGCCCAGCAGTGATAAGGTCCAGTAGAGAAAAGGAAAGGTGAGATGGTAAGGAAGGAGAACACTTTGAATTTAATAAGTATTTTTATTTCTGAAACAGATGTAACTCCAAGCAAGCCACGTTCCCTCCTAGCCCACAATCTGCCCTCCCTGTCTTCTTCCCCTCCTGTCCCTTTTCTCCCCTTTGCAGGTCACTGTCATGTGAGGGCCCCCACTACCTCCACTCAATCATACCTCATTCCAAAACAAGTTTGAGAACTCCTGCCATAGCAGTTCTGGGCCTCTCTTTCTCTTGAGAAGGAGACACTGTCTTGGTAGAATAACGTATCTTTGAGAATGCCAGTCATTACTTCAGCCATTTCAGAGGGAAAAAATAAGAAATTACAAACACTTTAGAAATCATTCATATTAAATATGCCCTTAACAGTACCTTTTTTTTTTTTTTTCTCAGCTGGTCTTAGGCCTAATCTCATTCTCAGTCTCCTTGGAGAATCTGGCCCTCACAGATCCTTTATTTGTTACAACAAAAGGCAAAGGATTTCTCAAATATTTCAAATATTCAGGAGTTTTTTGTTGTTGTTGTTGTTTTTTAGGTTCACATAGTCCCTGGAGGGTTTTTTATTTTTATTTTTTGCATCTGTTAACTGTTACTTAAAGCTTTAGGGGAGGGAGATGGGGAAGGATTGGAAGGGAAGGGATTCTGTTGCAAACAGCTCTTTTTAGTTATGAGTATGTTGGAATATTTTTGTTTTCAAAAAGTGGTCCTTGGTCAAGTTATGCCCTTTCTGTTTGGAAGTAACAGCCCAACTTTCACCTAACCTATGGCATGGGAATCCTTGGTCTCCCAACAGTGAGTCACAGTGAACACAGCATTGGCAAATTTCAGTGAGCTTCCCACTTCACTTTCAAACTGCTGTGACTGTGAAACTTTCAAATGCTGTGGAACTTCCTGAGACTCATAAAAGTTTATCAGGGCATCTGCATTTATGGGTTAGCAAATTGAGCTACTACGAATTTGAGCCCAAACAATTAGATGCTGAGCAGACCCTCATCTAACATTTCATGAAAAAAAAAATCAAACAATTATTTTCATATTATTTACTATTTAATTTATTAAAAATCTCCCCAAATTGCCAAATTATCTTTAAACTTAGAGAGAAGGGCTTGCAATTTTAAATAAGGTGGTCATGGAAGGAAGGCCTCATAGAAAAGGTGACATTTGAGTAAAGACTTGAAGAAGGTGAGGAAGAAAGCCATGTAGAGATCCTGGGGAAAAACATTCAGAGCAAAGGGAACAGCAAGGCACAGGCTCTGAGATAAGAATTAACACGGAGACCAGGCCTGAAGAATCCCTGAACAGACAAAGCCAGTTGGGCTTCATGAGTGACCTTAACCTTGCTAAATTTGCAAACATGAGGGAAACCTAATTTGATCAATTTCTTGTAGACAACTGTATTAAAGAAAAATGAAACTTAAGAGTAACCAATCAGAAGCTGCCAACTAACTTATTATAACTAGGGACTTTCCAGCAGGATAGACTAAATGAGACAAATGTATAATTTTAATCAATCAAGTAGTTTATTTGATTACTTTTCTTTTTGAGACGGAGTCTCACTCCATTGCCCAGGCTGGAGTGCAATGAAAGTATCTCGGCTCACTACAACCTCCGCCTCCCAGGTTCAAGTTATTCTCCCACCTCAGCCTCCTGAGTAGCTGGGATGACAGGCACACACCACCATGCCCGGCTAATTTTTGTATTTTTAGTAGAGACAGGGTTTCCTAATGTCGGCAAGGCTGGTCTCAAACTCCTGACATCATGATCCGCCTGCCTCAGCCTCCCAAAGTATTGGGATTACAGGCCGTCTGCCTTTTTTTTTTTTTTTTTTTTTGACAGGGTCTCGCTCTGTCACCCAGGCTGGAGTGCAGTGGGAGTACAGCCTCGACCTCTGGGGCTCAAGCCATCCTTTCACATCAGTCTCCCAAGCAGCTGGGACTGCAGGCTCTATCCATCATACCCAGCTATTTTTTGTAGTTTTTGTAGAGACAGGTTTTTGCCATGCTGCCCAGGCTGGTCTCGAACCCCTGGGCTCAAGCAATCTGCCCACCTCGGCCTCCCTAAGTGGTAGGAGTACAGGTGTCAGCCACCATGCCGTCTCTTTGCATACTTCTGTGCTTGTCCTATAAAATATTTCCTTTTGCATTCCTTAGTGAAGGCTTAAACCACCTTTTGGTTTGGTGCTTCTTGATTCATGAATCCCTGTTTGCTCAAATAAGCTTTTAAAACTTTTATTGTGCCTCAGTTTACCTTTTAACAGAATGTGTCTGGTATGTTTGAAGAGGAATACTGTGGCCAGAATGGCTGGACCAGAACAAGTAAGGGGAATTAATAGGAGAGGAAGCAGACAGAAGCCAGGGTGGAGGGTGGAGGCAGATCACGTAAAGACTTATGTGTTGAGAATAGGAAGAAAGTAAGAATAGAAAACCTGTTAGAAGCCCGTGGCAAGCCAGGTGTGGTGGCTCATGCCTGTAATCCCAGCATTTTAGGAGGCCAAGGTGGGCGGATCACAAGGTCAGAAGTTCAAGACCAGCCTGGCCAATATGGCGAAACCCTGTCTCTACTAAAAATACAAAAATTAGCTGGGCGTGGTGGCACGCGCCTGTAGTCCCAGCTACTCAGGAGGCTATGGCAGAAGAATTGCTTGAACCCGGGAGGTAGAGGTTGCAGTAAGCCAAGATTGAGCCAGTGCACTCCAGCCTGGGTGACGGAGCGATATTCTGTCTCAAAAAAAAAAAAAAAAAAAAAAAAAAAGAAGAAGCCTATGCAATAAGCCATGTGATAAATGATGGTGACTTTGATCAGGATGGAAATAGTGGAGATGGTAGGAAGGGGTTGCATTCTGGATATATTTTTTTTCCCTTAACTTTCTTGAGATGTAATATATACCACCAAATGTACCCACTTAAGTGTACACTTCTGTGTGTTTTGACAAATTTGTGTACTACTGTCACGATCAAGGTATAGAACATTTCATCACCCAAAAAATTGCCTGTGTCCCTTTGCAGTAAATGCACCCCATCCCAACTTCAGGAAACCACTGATTTGCTTTATGTCATTACACATTAGATTTGTCTTTTCTGTAGTTTCATGTAAACTGGAATTATATCTTATGTTTTTTTGTGTGTGTCTGGCTTCTTTCTCTCAGCTTGATTTTGAAATTTACTCATTTTTTTCATGTATCAGTAGTTCATTTATTTTCTTGCTGAGTAATATTCCATTGTTTGAATAAACCAGTTTGTTTATTCGTTACTGTTAATGGACTTTTAGGTCATCTCCAGATTTGGACTATAATGAATAGAGCTGCTCTATATACTTGTGTACAAGTCTTTGTGTGAATATGTTTTGTTTCTCTTGAGTGAATACCTAGGAATGTGATTGTCATAATAAGTATGTCATTGGTCATGGTAAACATGTGTTTAACTTTAAAAGAAACTGCCAAAATGTCTCCCAGAGTGATTGTATTATCTTACATTCTCACCAGCAATGTGTGAGAGTTTTGGTTGCTCCATATCTTTGCCAATATTTATTGTCAATCTTTTTAATTTCAGCCATCCTAATGGGTATATAGCATGTGTGGTGTGGAAACATTGGACCAACAAACTCTTTGACACTTCACCTATCAATAGGTGGAGTCTAATTCCCCTTCTACTGCATGTGGGCTGCATTTAGTAGCTTTTTATTTTCATCCTTGTAATTGTTTTTATTGAGATATAATTAACATAAAATGTACAATTTAAAACCATACAATCGAGTGAGTGGTTTTCCATATATTCATAATGATGTGCAACTATTACAAATCTCTAATGTCAGAACATTTCTTTTGTTTTTTTTGAGACAGAGTTTGGCTTTTGTTGCCCAGGTTGGAGTGCAATAGCATGATTTCAGTTCACTACAACCTCCGCCTCCCGGGTTCAAGCAATTCTCCTGTCTCAGCCTCTGGACTAGCTGGGATTACAGGCGCGTGCCACCACACCCGGCTAATATTTTGTATTTTTTGTAGAGACGAGGTTTCACCATATTAGTCAGGTTGGTCTCGAACTCCTGACCTCAGGTGATCCCACCACCTTGGCCTTCCAAAGTGCTGGGATTACAGGTGTGAGCCACCATGCTCGGCCAGAACATTTCTTTTCATTTCATTTCATTTCTTTTCTTTTCTTTTTTTTGAGATGGAGTATCACTCTGTTGCCCATGCTGGAGTGCAATGGCTCAGTCTCGACTCAGTGCAAACTTTGCCTCCTGGGTTCAAGCGATTCTTCTGCCCCGAGTAGCTGGGATTACAGGTGCGCACCACCATACCCGGCTAATTTTTGTATTTTTAGTAGAGATGAGGTTTCACCATATTGGCCAGGCTGGTCTCGAACTCCTGACCTCATGACCTGCCCACCTTGGCCTCCCAAAGTGCTGGGATTACAGTCATGTGCCACCACGCCTGGCCCAGAACATTTCTTTAACACCAAAAAGAAACCTTATACTTGTTATCAATCACTTCCAATTTCTTCCCATCTCCACCTCACTCCATTCCCTAGCAACCACTAATCTGCTTTCTGTCTTTATGGATTTGCCTATTCTGGACATCTCATACATGGAATCGTACAGTATCTGGCCTTTCATGTCTAGCTTCTTTCACTTAGCATAATGCTTTTAAGGTTCATCCACATTACAGCATGCATCAATACTTGATTCCTTCTTATGGATATTATTTCATTGCACAGATACACCACAATTTGTTTACTCATTCATCATTTGATGTATATTGGGTTGTTTCCACTTTGGGGCTCTTTTGAATAATTCTAGTATGAAAATTCATGTACAAATTTTTGTGTGAATATGTTTTCATTTCTTCCTTTTTGAGGAACTGCCAAATTTTCCAAAGTGGCCGCACCAATTTACAATCCCACCAGCAATATATGCAGGTTCCAATTTCTCCACATTCTTGCCAATACTCGTAGTGTCTGTATTTTTTATATATCCATCCTAATGGATGTAAAGTATTTCTCATCGTGGTTTTGGTTTGTGTTTCCCTACTGACATGATGTTGAACATCTTTTCATCTCCTTATTGGCCATTTGTGTATCTTTTTTGGAGAAATGTCTATTCAAACTCCTTGCCTGTTTTAAAATTGGGTTGTTTATTATGGAAGTGTTAGAGTTCTTTATATGTTCTAGACGTTAGATCCTTATCAGATATATCATTTGCAAACATTTTCTTCCATTCTGTAGTTTTTTTTGCATTCTTGATAGTGTCTTTGGATGCAAAACTTTTAATTTTGGTGAAGTCCAATTACCTATTCTTTTGTTGCTTATGTTCTGTTGTCATATGTAAGAAACTTGCCTAAGTCTAAAACCCAAAAAATTAACATTTATTTCCCTTTAAGAGTTTTTAAAGTTTTAGCTCTGACAAAATTTAGATTGTTGATTTATTTTGAGTTAATTTTTGTATACAGCGTGAGATAGTGGTCCAAATTCATTCTTTTGCATTTTGTATTAGGATAAGCTAGTTGTTCCTACACCATTTGTTGAAAAGACTGTTCTTTGTCCATTGAATGGTCTTGGCACCCTTACTGAAAATCTATGTATGGGTTTCTTTCTGAACTCTCAATTCTATTCCATGGATTTATATGTCTGTCCTTATGCCATTACCACTCTATGTTGATTGCTGCACTAAGTTTTGAAATTAGGAACTGTGTGTCTCCAATTATGTTCTTTTTAAAAAACTGTTAGGCTATTCAGGGTTCCTTGCATTTCCATATAAGTTTTAGAACCAGCTTTTCCATTTCTTCAAAAGAAAGCCTCTGGAATTTTCATAGAGAATTGCATTGAATTTGTAGATCAATTTGGGGAGGTCTTTCATTTAAACAATATTTTCCAATCCAAGAACACATGATGTCTTTCCATTTATTTAGGTCTTCTTAATTTCTTTCAATGATGTGCTGTGGTTTTCAGTAGATAAATCTTACACTTCTTTGATTAAATTTATTATTAAGAATTCTATGTTTGTAGGTGCTATTGTAAATGAAATTGTTTTCATTTCATTTTCTGATTTTTCATTGCTAATTTATAGAAATACAATTGATTTTTGTATATTAATCTCATATCCTGCAACTTTGCTGATACTAATTAGCTCTAATAGTTTTTTGTAGGTTTTTTAGGGCTTTCTACCTATATAAGATTATGTCATTTGCAAATAGAGATTGTTTTACCTTTTTCTTCCCAATCAGGATGTCTTTTTCTTTTATTTTCTTCACTAACTGCCCTTCCAGTACAATATTGAACGGAAGCAGTGAGACCAGACATCCTTGACTTCTTCCTGATCTTAGGGGGAAAGTGTTCAGTCTTTCACCATTAAATATGATGTTGACTGAGGGTTTTTCATAGATGCCCTTTATCAAGTTGAGGAAGATCCCTTATATTTCTAGTTTGTTGAATGTTTTATTATGAAAGAATGTTGGATTTTGTCAAATGGTAATTTCTGCATCTATTGAGATGTTTATGTGTCTTTCCCCTTCATTCTATTAATACGGTGTGATATATTGATTTTTGTATTTTGAATCAACTTTCCATTCCTGGGATAAATTCCACTTTGGTCATAGTGTGCGATCCTCTTTCTACACTGCTCAATTTGGTTTGTAAGTATTTTGTTGAGGATTTTTGCATCTCTATTTACAAGGGATATTGGTCTGTAGTTTTCTTTTTTTTTTTTTTTTTTTTTTGAGACGGAGTCTCGCTCTGTTGCCCAGGCTGGAGTGCAGTGGCCGGATCTCAGCTCACTGCAAGCTCCGCCTCCCGGGTTTAGGCCATTCTCCTGCCTCAGCGTCCCGAGTAGCTGGGACTACAGGCACCCGCCACCTCGCCCAGCTAGTTTTTTTTTGTATTTTTTAGTAGAGACGGGGTTAGTAGACCGTGTTAGCCAGGATGGTCTCGATCTCTTGACCTCGTGATCCGCCCATCTCGACCTCCCAAAGTGCTGGGATTACAGGCTTGAGCCACCATGCCTAGCCTGTAGTTTTCTTACAATGTCTGGCCTTCGTATCAATGTAATATTGGCCTCACAGAATGAGTTATGAAGCATTCCCTTCTCTTCTGTTTTTTGGGAGAATTTGAGAAGAATTGGTGTCAAGTATCCTTTAAATGTTCAGGAGAATTCAATAGGGAAGCCATCTGATCCTCGACTTTTCTTTGTTGGAAGTGTTTCTTGATTACTAATGCAATCTTTCATTGTAGGTCTATTCATGTTTTCTATTTCTTCCTGAATCAGATTTGGTATTTTGTGTGTTTCTAGAAATTAATACATTTCATCTAGTTACCTAATATGGTGGCACACAATTGTCTATAGTATTCCCTTATGCTCCTTTTTATCTGTGAGGCCAGTAGAAATGTTCCCTCTTTCATTTCTGATTTTAGTAATTTGAGTCTACTCTCTTCTTTTCTTTGGACTATCTAGAGATTTGTCAATTTTGTTGATTTATTTTTTTTTCAAAGAACCAGCTTTTAGTTATGTTGATTTTCTTTGACCCCTTAATTACTTATAAGTGCAATTTCCATATATTTGTGAATTTCTCAATTTTCTTCCTATTGTGGATTTGTTGCTTTTTTGTTGTTGTTGTTGTTTAAGACAGAGTTTCGCCCTTGTTGCCCAGGCTGGAGTGCAGTGGCACGATCTCAGATCACTGCAACCTCCACCGCCTCCAGGGTTCAAGCGATTCTCCTTCCTCAGCCTCCCGAGTAGCTGGGACTACAAGCACCCGCCACCACACCTCGCTAAGTTTTGCATTTTTAGTAGAGATAGGGTTTCCCCATGTTGGCCAGGCTTGTCTCGAACTCCTGATCTCAGGTGATCTACCCACCCCAGCCTCCCAAAGTGCTGGGATTACAAGTGTGAGCCACTGCACCCAGCTTCTATTATTGATTTCTAATTTCATTCCTTTTTTGTTGGAAAAAACACTATGTATGATTTTAATTTTTAAAATTTTATTGAAGCTTGTTTATGGTCTAACATATGGTCTTTCCTGAAGAATGTTCCATGTGCAGTTGAGAAGAATGTGTATTCTATTATTGCTGAGTAGAGTTTTCTTTAGATGTGTTAGGTCTAGCTAGTTTATAATGTTGTTCAAGGCTTCTATTTCCTTGCTGATCTTCTGCCTAATTGTTTATGCATTACTGAAAGTGGGGTACTGAAGTTTCCAATTTTCGACATTTTTGAACTATTTCTCCTTTCTGTCAGTTTGTGCTTCATGTATTTTGGGGTTCTGTTATATATATTATATGTGCTTATAATTGTCATATATTCTTGATGCCTTGATATTTCATCCTTCTTTGCCTCTAATAACAACATTTGTTTTAACATTTATTGTGTCTTATGTAAGTATCTTCACTCCAGCTTTTAGTTACTGTTTATATAGGATATATTTTTCCATCCTTTTACTCTCAACCTATTTGTATATTTGATTCTAAATTGAGTCTACTCTACTTGGCATATAGCTGGATCATGTCTTTTTTTTTTTTTTTTTATCTATTCTGCTAAAAACCTCCCTTTAGCATTTCTTGTAGGGAAAGTCTGATAGCAATATACTCTCTATTTTGTTTATCTGGGAGTATCTTAATTTCTCCTTCATTTTTGATGGCTAGTTTTGCTAGATATAGAATTTTTGGTTGATGACAGGTTTTTCAGGTTTTTTTGTTTCGTTACTTTGACTGGGTAATCACATCACTTCTGGCCTCCATGCTTTCTGAGGATAAATCAGCTGTTAATCTTACAGCAGATCTCTTGTATGTGATGAGTTGCTTTTGCTGCTTTTAAGATTTTTCTCTTTGGCTTTGATTATATGTCTAGGTATAACTCTCTTTGAGTTTATCCTACATGGAGTTTGTTGAATTTTTTGGAAGTGTAGATTAAGTTTTTCATCAATTTTGGGCAATGACTGAGTATTAAATTCTCTAATATTCTTTCTGCCCTTTTCTTTCACTTCTCTCTTCTTCTAGAACTTCCATTATGCTTATATTGGTATGCTTTATGGTGTACCCTAGGTCTCTGAGACTATTTGCTTTTCTTAAGTTTTTTTCTTTCTCTTTCTCAGTTTGGATAATGTAAGTTGATCTATTCTTTTTTTTGAGAGGGAGTCTCGCTCTGTCACCCAGGCTGGAGTGCAGTGGCACGATCTCGGCTCACGGCAGGCTCCGCCTCCCGGGTTCATGCCATTCTCCTGCCTCAGCCTCCCGAGTAGCTGGGACTACAGGTGTCCACCACTATGCCCGGCTAATTTTTTTGTAGTTTTAGTAGAGACGGGTTTCACCGTGTTAGCCAGGATGGTCTCGATCCTGACCTTGTGATCCACCCACCTTGGCCTCCCAAAGTGCTGGGATTACAGACATGAGCCACCGTGCCTGGCAATCTATTCTTTTTAAATCTCTTTCTGCTAACTCATATCTGTTACTGAGCCCTTCTAGTAAAATTTTCATTTCAGTTATTGTACTTTTCAACTCCATCAATTTCTACTTGTTTGCTTTTTATAATTTCTATTTCTTTATTGATAGTCTCTATTTGTGAGACATCATTCTCATACTTTAGTTCTTTAAATGTGGTCTCCTCTGAATATATTCAAAATAGCTGATTTGAAGTTTTTGTCCAGAAAGTCCAACATCTGAGCCTCTTCTGGACATTTTCTACTGATTACTTTTATCCTGAGTGTGGGCCATTCTTTCTTGTTTCTTTTTATGTCTTGTAAATTTTTGTTGAAACTGGGCATTTTAAATAATGTAATACGGCAAGTCAGGGAATCAGATTATCTCACTTTCCTCAGGGTTCATTGTTGCTGATTATGGTAGTAGTTATTGTTTGGCAACTTTTCAGAACCGATCCCCATAAAACTATATTCTCTGTAGTGTGATGTTGTCACTGCAGTCTCTGTTTGGTTAATTTAGTAGTCAGCTAATAACTGCACTGAAATTTCCTTAAATGCCTTGAGTCAAAAAAAATCTGTCTTTGCTGAGGAGCTTTGTGTGTATGTTGGGGCACATCTTCAGCACTCAGGCAGGTAATTACAACTCTGCCTTAGCCTTCACTTTCTGCTTATGCAGAGCCTCAAGATCAGCTAGAGGTGACAGCCTAGGGCCTTCTTGGGTCTTTCCTGAGCATGCACAGAGTCCTATGCCATGTGTGTGGCCATCCAGAGTCCAAGAAATATGTTGAGTTTTTCAAAGACCATATGAACATCTTTCCCCACCCTTTTCTCTCAAAGTTTTTCATTAGTCTACTGTTTGCCCCAACCGTTATCCATTATTCCTGCCAGAGCAACTGAAACATTTGCCAGTAAATGTTTCAATAAATGCCACTTGTGTGGCAGATTTAGCATTGGATAAGTTCTGAGTCAAGTTAAATAAAAAGAAGGCTTTTTGGCTGATCTTCCAGGAAGCCACCAGACAGGTCAAATAATTCTTTGTGAATGAAACCCATTCTGCTCCCTCAGGTGCCTGCATTGTGGACTGTCATTTTTAAGGCAACTGCTGAGTTGGGGAGTGGGAATGGGAGCAAGGTATATTAAAATGCCACCAAGCTCATTATTATTCGGCTGTTTTTCTTGAATAGGCATTCCACAGGCTGCTTCAAGCCTTTAGGTTATTTCTCGAGTTCTGACTGAAAAAGTTGATTCAGACAGTTTTTGTCCGTTTTTACACTGCTCTTTTGGAAGGGTAAAATTTCAGGGTTTCTCATCTGACAACACTCCTTAGTGAAAAACTTTTAATGAATAGCAGCAGAAGTAATGCTGAATGTCTTCCAAGGTTAGGTCGAAAAAGGTGATGCAATTTCCACCTGGCTCTCTTGCAACACTTATCCTTGGAATGAGTGACAAATGGTGACAGCCATCATTCTGGAAGAATGTCCAGAATATATGGATAGGCTACATGATTATGTATGAGACAACAGCCCAGCTACAGTCTAAGCTAATGGCCAATATTAACTACCAGATATATGAGTGAATGAGCCTTCAATGGATTCTAGTCCCTTTCCATTAAGTAGCCCTAGCTAAGTGGAGTAGGGATAAGTATACCCCTACTGAGCCCTGCTCAAGTTGCAGTTTTATGGATAAATTCAATGTTATTGTTTTACACTATTAAGTTTTGGAGTGCTTTAAAATACAGCAAGAGGTAAACAGGTCTTTGGAGTAGAGTCAGTGTATTAGTCAGGGTTCCCTAGAGGGAGAGAACTAATATAGGAGTTTATTAAGTATTAACTTACACGATCACAAGGTCCCACAATAGGCCGTCTGCAAGCAGAGGAGCAAGGAGAGCCAGTCTCAATTTCAAAACTGAAGAACTTGGGAGTCCAATGTTTGAGGGCAGGAAGCATCCAGCATAGGAGAAAGATGTAGGCTGGGAGGCTGGGCCAGTCTCACCTTTTCACGTTTTTCTGCCTGCTTGATATTTACTGGCAGCTGATTAGATTGTGCCCACCAGACTAAGGGTGGGTCTACCTTCCCCAGCCCATCGACTCAAATGTTAATCTCCTTTGGCAACACTCTCACAGACACACCCAGGATCAATACTTTGCATCCTTCAATCCAATCAAGTTGACACTCAGTATTAACCATCACTGTCAGGTACCTGAAAGAGTGTGCTGCTGTAACCCAGAATCTCAATTATAGGTACTGGCTTTGGGTGGAAGCTTGAGGGATCTCAAAGGGATTGTTAATTCAAGTCAAAATGGTCTTAAAAGATACTGTTAGTAGAAACTTAATGGCCCTCAAGGAGGCTGTTGGGATTACAGGGATTACAGGAACTTGAAAAATGTTACTGGAAACTGGAGAGAAGGGGACCCTTGTTACTTGGTAATGAAAGTTTAGCTTCACTGTTTGTTTCAATAACATGAAAACTAGGAAATTTACACAATGAACTGGATGTTCTAGCTAAGAAGATTTCCCAGCAAAATGTTCAGTTTATTATTTGGGTCCTTTTGGCTGCTTGCAGTAAAAGCAAAAGGAGAAAGTGCTGAAGAACGACTGTTAAATATAAACTAACAAGCACTTGCCGGTTTGGAAAAGAAAACTGTCTCTCATTGCCAGCTTTTCCAGATGGCAAATGTTGCTAAAATTAAGAAATGGCTTTGGGACAGAGTTCAAATCTAGGAGTGCTGTTAGGAAAACATGGTATATAACTGCAGTCCAATATATGACTGTAAGACTTTTGGTAAGACTTCAGACAGATTTAAGATGGTGCCTCTCAAGAGTATGCCTTACAGATCCTCTCTATTAAACAATAGGGCTCCTAAGGATCTTATGGTCATTGTCCCACAGAACCTTGTAGGAAGCCCAAGAATAATAACTTATCTTGACAAGACTTGTGAGTGCAGCTTTTGTCTAATGGATTGAATCTCGATAAGACTCATAAGAAACCAACACAGTTTTTAAGAAAAGTGTATCAGTAAACACTGCCAGCTTGAACTGAAAGAGACTGAGACACTACAAAATGATAGGAAACTTTTGGCTATCAAAACTACTAAGTTCAGGAAGCAGGCTGAGAAATCTACTTGGTAGCCTCATAGACCATTTCTTATATGCAAGGAAGGATGACTCTCAAATTCAAGAAAAGATGACAAAAAGCCCAGAGGAAAGAGCCGAGAGCTGTAGGGAATCATTCCCAGGCAGTAGGACTAGGCGCTAATCAAGAAACTGGCAACATGTGCCCTGCCAGATTTCCGAAAGTCTATGGAGCAGTAACTTCTGTGTACTTCGTTTTCCACCTTTTTGAATGAATCTAAAGCAGTTTTCATGCCCTGCCACTGTATGCTGGGGGAGGGGAGAGGTTTCTTTCTAGTTCACAGGTCTTCACATCAAGAACTTTACTTGGTGGTTTTAATTTGCATTGCCCTGATTAATGATATTGAATATCTTTTCATATGACAATTGGTCACTTATATATCTTCTTTTATATATCTTCTTTTGTTCACATTTTTGCTCATTTTTAATTAAACAATTTATCTTATTATTGGTTGTGAGAGTTGTTTTTTATTCCAGATACAAGTCTTTTTAAAAGAAATACATATTTGAAGACATGTATTCTCCCAGTCTGTGGCTTGCCTTTGCATATTCTTAATGTTAACTTTAGAAGAGAAGATGTTTTAAATTTTCATAAATTTATCATCTTTTGAGTACCTACAATGTTTTACATACTTTCTCTCTACCACCTTTAATCTTCACAACAACTTTCTTAAAAAGGGATTACCATTGCCATTTTGCACATGATGAAACTGAAGGTAAGAGAAGATAATTTGAGAATAAGAAATGAAGTAACACAATAAGAAACAGTATCAGGCATCAAACCTAGGTATGTATGATGCCAAAGCATGGATCTTTTCCTTCTACCATGCAATAAACCTCAGTAAAACTTACATCTGGAACATCCCTCTTTAGCTTACTAATTATGACCCTGGAGAAGTCACTAAACTTTTAGGAAGAGGCCTCAGTTTCTTTTTCTATAAGATCAAGAAAATGATACCCATGTCATAGAAGCCCTCTGAGGATGGTTGTGTATGAAAAAGCATTGTAAACTCTCAAGTCCCTCATAAATGCCTATTTCTTGACCAAAACTATACTAAAGAATTGGTTTATCCCCATAGTACTTTCCCATAATTTTGGGAAAATTTGATAATTTCTCTTTCCCTTTTTACCCCATAAAAATTCTATGAATATATTATTTTGCCTCCCCCTTTATATATCAGATTACTGTTAAATTTCATAAGGAAAAAATGTTATATTTTTACTCAATATTCCTTCCAAAAGTCTAGCCTACTTTCCTCCTATGTTTACAACCAAAAGGTACTCTATGGCCTTTTAAGATCTGTTAGTAAACAGACAGCTGGTCTCAAATGACCAAGAAACCATAAATGAGCACTGGCAGGTCTAATAGGCCAATGGGCCCTCCTCAGACAGAGTTCACATCCCACCTGTGCCTGGATGGGCCACCGCGAGGCTGTCACAGCCAGGTCCAACACCTGCTTGTTCACAGAAACACACTATCTCCCCTGCTATAGGATGGTGGTGGACTGTGGGTGCTATCGCAGGTCAAGGTTACACTGTGGGTGAGACTCCACAGCTTGAGGAGGTTCCGTACCACGAGTGCAAGAAGACACTGATACTCGCCAGAATGTGCCCCTTTTCTAGTCTAATCTTCCTCTAGATTCTGAAAAATAGAACACACTGCTTGGTGTTAAATTTCTTTGAGGTTAATACAAAATGCTTGCTTAACTAGACTTGCTTTCTCTCTAAACCTGCTGTTTCCTGAAAACGTCCCTGGGCATGTGCAGTACTTTGGACCAAAAATCCGTAAGTATTTAGGGTTAATGAGTTGACTCTATCATTAAAAAATAATTTATTTTGGGTTATTGTTTTTCTAGCATTCATTTTTAGTAAGCCAAGGGATAATTTTAGTGTGCTTTTTACATATTTTATAAATCTACCTTGTTTCCAATGGTTTCTAGTTTAAATTGAACCATTTTCCATGAACATTTTTTAGGTCAAAGATGGCTGAATATCAGCAACTTCATATAATTTCACCTAATTACACTGTGACTAGGAAGTGATGTTCTCTCCTTAGATAAATGGGTGTTGATATAAACACCCAGTTTAGCTCTGTATTTCTACTTATCCTTTGATGCTTTTTCTTTAGTTCTCCCCAACATAATATTTAATTTTTATTAAGATCTCTCTGCCCCTTTCCCTGCCTCACCCCATCGTAGCTTAACAATTATTTCAATCTCTCCTAGAAATAGTCTATAAACACACTGGTTTTTAATAGTTCAAAAATGTCATCAAATCACACCACTTTTCAAGTCTAAAAAAGCGGTATCCACCATTAGAAGCAAGCAGCTTTTCTTTCATTTCCTTCTTGATCATTGAGCTGAGATGTTTTAGAAGGTATCCTTTATAAACTAAGATGACTTAGAACCAGCATCTACCTTTCAGAGGATATAAATACTCTTTTGTTCCACATATGGTCCCATCTGGTGGTTCTATACACAAACCATGCTTCTTGGTCTGGCTTCCATTTATAAAACTTGGCATATGAGAAATACAGAACTGTGGTTCCAGGTCTGGCTCTCCCACTGTTCAGAAAACACATATCTACACCTCCACACCCTGGCAGTGGCCCAGGCCTGACCATGCATTCAGAATGTGAGGGAAAAGGTTTGCCTTGGAAAACCTCTAGTGAGGCAGTCTCTTTTATGTGATCTGACTCCTTCGTAGAGCTCCTTACTTCCTAATAGCGTCCACTAAAGATCTTCAGGGTACCGGGCACGATGGCTCACGCCTGTAATCCAATCCCAGCACTTTGGGAGGCCGAGGTGGGCAGGTCATCTGAGGTCAGGAGTTCAAGACTAGTCTGGCTAATATGGTGAAACCCCATCTCTACTAAAAAAATACAAAAATTAGTCAAGTGTGGCGGCATGCACCTGTAGTCCCAGCTACTTGGGAGGCTGAGGCAGGACAATCACTTGAACCTAGGAAGTGGAGGAGGTTGCAGCGAGCCAAGATCATGCCACTGCACTATACAGCCTGGATGACAAAAGTGAAACTCTGTCTAAAAAAATAAATAAATAAAACAAAATAAAAAAACTCTGCAGTGGATACATGTCTCAGAGGAAAAGAGGAACACCTAAGTTGTCAATCTATCCCTTGCCATCAAGGAGAGCCACTGCTTCATTGTGTGTCAAATTCAAAGTTCGTTGGTCACATTGTACTTTGAATCAGGAAGATCCATCATCAGTCTCCATTACCAAAGCCGTAAGATTCCCTTAGTAACTCCTTTCATTCATATATGGAGTACACAACTCTAGCTATCAAAAGTATCTTAGCAATTTTTTAGTACCACAGAGGGTGGATTGTGCTGGAGATCTGCAGAAAGTCTTCCTGTTTGGCTTCGGAATAACATCATTCATGACTCATTCTCTACCATTTTTCTTTTTATATCAGAGGAGAATCAAAATATGATACTAAGGAGAATGATCAGGAGGCCCTCTGTATGTTTCATCGTTTCTTACTTGGGCAGCTGCAAAGATTGAGATCTTAGTGTTGATTTAACTAAGATCTTTCCTCCTCCTTCTTCTTCCTGCCTTCTTCTACACTGTCATCTTGCCAGCAGCTCATGTCATCCAAGTGGGAACCAGTCAATGAATCTAATTCGTTAGCTCACAGCAATGCCAAATAGCACTGTTAACTCAAAGCAATTAAGAAGACTGGGTCAACTGGGTTAACAGTTGTTAACTGTGTCAGAGAAAAACTTCGTGAAGAAATAAATCTTGAGTATGACCTTGGATGTGCAGTGATATACTTTGGATATTTGTCCCTGACCAAACCTCATGTTGAAATGTAATCCCCAATGTTGGAGGTGGGGCCTAGTGGGAGGTGTCTCAGTCATGAGGATGGATCGTGACCCAGCAGGCACCAAGTGATGTGGCTGCTCCTGCTTTGCCTTCCGCCATGGGAAAAGCTCCCTGAGGCGTTCCCAGAAGTCAGGCAGATGCTGGCACCATGCTTGTGCAGCCCACAGAACCAAGAACCAATTAAACCTCTATTCTTTATAAATTACCCAGTCTCAGGTATTTCTTTATAGCAATGCAAGTACAGAATGTACATGAATCTGGTAAAACTCATTGACTTAGAGATGTGTTCATCAACTGTAACTGAGCAGACTATTTACATTAAGTAAGTAGCTAAAAAAGAAATACCATCCAACCAAACAATAGCCTAACAACAAAACTGTATTAGGACAGTGATGTTTTATTCATCCTGGCAGATTTCATTAGACCTCACCACAAAAGTCACCTATTACCTACTTATTGAATAAATACAGTACTAATTGGTAGAGGGGCTGAGACTGAACAATGTTACCAGTGTTATTCAGCATTGTGTGGTGGGAAGGAAACAGATATTCAGTAGTTAGATGAATATTCAAAATTCAACATGTGTTACTTGACATTGAACAGGTGATTTTAGCTCTCCTGAGCCTCACTTTCCTGATTTGTAAAATGACATCTCTGAGGACTACTGTGGAAATGAATGAGTAAACATGTGCAAGTTCACTGTTAATGGGGATGAAAGTATAATATTATGAACACCATTATTAGTTTTGTATGAATATTAGCCATCTCATGATGGGAGTGACTATGTCCTAATAATCCATTGCTTTCTCTCTTAAGGTTTAGGGGAAGTTTTTGCAATTCCCAAATGGTTTTGTCCTTTAAATACAGAAAGCAGAAATTCATAAGTAAATGTGAAGGCAACTAGAGGTTCCAGTTCTTACCCAATATTTGATTTCTAGGCAGGAACACCAGCCATTTGGGCATTCATTCAGGCACTGGAGAAGTTAACGCCCTTTTTGTTTTCTTATGAAGATATGAGAGAGATGTTTCCTGGAGTCACAAAGATACATGCAAGTCCAAGAATGAAGATAGAAGGTGGGCCATAAACTGACATGTTGACTGAAAGTTCTACTCTTTCAAAAAATTGGCAAATAAATAACATACTGGAATGGCTGTGAAATGTTTCTAGTTAGGCTTTTATTGAATGGTAAGTAGTATTTCCCAATGTATTGAGTTTGTAAACACCCAAATACTAAAATCCAAAATAGAAGATCCAAATTGTTTTATTTTGAAGGTTGGGCTTACTGCTTCTAAGAAATCAGTTCTTCTGCTGACTGGTAAACTGATTTTTCTGTTTATTGCAACCAGAACATTTAAAGGCCTGGGTGATACACTACAAAGAGCAGTATCACGGGGGATCCTTTTGCTAAATATTAGTCTCTATGATTTAAAAAAAACAGAGCTCTGAGAAGTCCTCTGTTTGGTTCACTTTTTTTTTTTTTTTTGATATGGAGTTGTGCTCTTGTTGCCCAGGCTGGAGTGCAATGGCATGATTGCACGGCAACCTCTGCCTGCCAGGTTCAAGCGATTCTCCTACCTCAGCCTCCTGTGTAGCTGGGATTACAGGCATGCACCACCAAGCCTGGCTAATTTTGTATTTTTAGCAGAGATGGGGTTTCTCCATGTTGGTCAGGCTGGTCTCGAACTCCCGACCTCAGGTGATCCGCCCACCTCGGCCTTCCAAAGTGCTGGGATTACAGGCATGAGCCAACATGCCTGGCCAGTTCACTTTTATAGAGTTTGTGACAACGTGGGAGGGAGAAGTTCTACTTGGTAATGACAATGGTAGCTGTCACTGAATGACAGTCAAAGTGATGATTCTGAACTTTGGTGTTCTATGGATACCTGACATAGGACCACTGGTTTGCTGGAGCAATGAGAGGTGAGTGTGCACATTTCTTCCCAACTCTACTTTTGATGACATCATTTTGGTAGCTTGCAGTCAGCCATAGTGAGAACATTTACATAATAGAAATTGGCAAATTCTGCAAATTAGATACCTGTGCATGTGACTACTCCCAACCCTTGCCTGGAAAACCAGTTGTTAAGCACTGACTGGCACACCACTGCATCGGACTACGTTTTTTTTTTTGTTTCTGAGACAGTCTCACTCTGTCACCCAGGCTGCAGTGGCACAATCTCAGCTCACTGCAACCTCCGCCTCCAGGTTCGAGTGGTTCTCCTGCCTCAGCCTCCTGAGTAGCTGGGACTACAGGTGCATGCCACCGTGCCTGGTTAATTTTTTTATTTTTAAGTAGATGGGGTTTTGCCACGTTGGCAAACTTCGTGAATGCTATTATTCTTACTGATGTTGAGTCTATGATTCTTAAAGTACAAGAGGGTACAGTTGTTAACAGGTTGAAGTTTTAAAATTTAAATCTAAAATACCACTAATATCTTCCTGGATCTGTATCAGCAGAAGTACTTCAATCTTAGTCAGGCATCCTAGTTCCCCGGAATCCCAGCCTTCAGTATAATATATTTGGTGCTGGTCTAATGCCCTAAGGTTCTCAGTCTCTCAAGACAGCTTGACTCTTCTGGAAATCAAAGACTGTTCTATAGAAAACAGACAGTTTGATTAAAAAACATTCTATTGATGCCAAATGTTTGTTGGAAAATTCTCTCCAGGAGAAGGCTCCTCCAGAAACTGTATACAGATCAGAGATGCCAATGAGAATCAGACGCATTTCAAAATTGTGTCAACTGACAAAACTAAAAATGAAGACTCCCTTCCTATTTCAAGAGCACTGAGAAAATTTCCAGTTTAATTAGCTAAATACTGTCATTACGTTGATATACACATATTGCTCTCTTATTTTCGTCATTATGTATTTTTGTGCTTCTATCTTGTTATTTGATGTTTGTACTGATCATTCTCCAGGTTTGGGATTCTCTTTCTTGTGTAACTCATCACATTTCTTACTACAGGGCTACCCATGTCACAGACAGACAATAAATGTTGTGGGGGATAGTAATGAGTTTTTAAAAAACTTCCATAGAATAAGATTCACTCAGTAACCCACTTCAGTTTACAAGATTGTTCCTCATTCCTTGCCCAAATCCCTCACACTGAGGCTTATATCCATTTATTGTTTGGAACTCACGGGAGATAGAAAACAGCTGATCACCATCTTCCACATAATGGCCCTTCATATTTGTATCTGGGTGGAGCTTACATTCAAGAGAGAAGCTTAGGGCACAGTATGAGACTGGCTGAATAGGCTTTGTTCTTTAAAAATGTTAAAACTGCCATCACTTGGCCTACTGCTCTTTTAAATACGTTTTCTTTTTTCCTACACCAGTTTCAGTGGTTTTCCAGGGTAAGAAGTCCAAGTGACTAGATATCTGAATAAGCATTAATATGTTTCGCAGTCTTTATTCACCTCATAACCCTTCAATATCATTTTGTTCCACAATAATTCAGGTCAATTCTTGAAACACAGTATGAGACATGTTATCAATGCCTGTAGCCCTGAAGAAGTCCAGCTTAAGTGGGCTTTCTCCAGAATCTTGTATTGCTTCTTACCTTACCAGTCATATGCACCATTTCCACTCTGGTTTTTAATGAACAGTCTATAAGAAATAAATTGGCAATAAATTTATTAACATTTTTTGTTCTCATTTTGAACTTTTTGCTTTTCATTTATCAGACTATTTTCCTTCCTTTTTGAGTCTGTCTAGGCTGGGTGCGGTGGCTCATACCTGTAATCCCAACACGTTGGGAGGCTGAGGCAGGAGGATTGCTTGAGGCCAGGAGTTTTGAGACCAGTCTGGGCAACATAGCAAGACCCCCCCATGTCTACGAAAAATAAATTAAAAGAAAACAAAGTCTGCTGTCTAAATAATGTTGCTTATATATCCTTTGTATTAATTGCAGCTCAGTTCTTAGCAAGGTTTTCTCATTTTATTTCAATAAAGGGTCATAGTTTTATAGAATGTGGTGAAGAAAACGATTATTTTAAATTTTATTCCAAGTTCCATATTGTGCTCCTTCTTTAGCACCTATTTTTGTCAGAAAGAGTACCAGAGACCATTTTTTCTTAGTATTTACAGGGATCTGTATATTCAGGGTGCTTTTGAAATAAGAGATACCATCATCTCCTTCTTGCCCAATAGCCAACAAAATATTGAGCAGTCTGAGGAATGCCAAAGAAGTACTAAAGAAAGAATATTTTCCATTTAGGCAAATATTATATAGTTAGGCAAACTATTGCTCCTGAAGTGTAAATTATTTCCAAAATAATACAGAATATAAGATGCCCAGTAGACTCTTAGAGACAGGATGTGAATGTCTTTATTTTGAAACATGCCTGAAATCTCAGTTTAAAGTATAAACTAAAAGGTTAAAATCTTAGAAATTTCTCCTTGGTAGTGCTCATTTGACACACTCTTCCCAGAAGGTTCTGACAAAGAACAGACACTGTAATTTTTAGAACTCTCTGCTCAAACTCCTGTGTTTGGAAGGTCAGATTACCTAGTCAGAAACAGTACTTTAGTTTTACTTAACTAAAATCAATGTTATTCTCTATTTTACCACATAAAGGATACATTTTGAAAGATATCTGGCTTCTCAATTTAAACTGAAATTTACAGTATTTTTTTTTTTTATTGTGGCTTCAATAAAGGAAAAAAGATCAGTGAATGTTTACAGGACTACCCAGAAGACAGTTGTTTTAATAATTTCCACAACACAGTTTACAGAATATAAAATTAGGATCATTTTCAGCTTTTGTTATGAGAAGATGATGTGTTCATGGTTAAGCAAATTTGGTGCATCCCACTGGGTTATGTGTCATTCAGTGAGATGTGTTCTTAGTCTGGGGCCAGATGGTAGATGCAGAAGTCTTTTGCTAGAATACATCTCTATAGAGGATGACGTCACACTGGACTTGGTGACCGGGCGGATACTGAATGCAACTCAGTCACGGTATTTAAATCACATTAAGACTCTCTTTTATTTATGGCTCTCCTTGTGATTTTGTCTGGCTTATGTCTAATTTGCTAGCCTCCATGTGGCGATATGATGTGCTACCAGTTCTGCTTTTTATGTTTACCAAAATGAACTCTGCATCTCTTCCAGAGGTATAGTTTCCAGAAAAAATTCATTGCTGCATAAACCTATTAAAGTAAAGCATAAACTTAATTAAAACGTCCCCTTATTTTTACATGCTATTTTTCATCATCTTCATACTGTTCAAACCAATTTTATTAGCGTAAGTGTGGACACTTTTCTGTTGTACTTATATAATTTTAGAGGTGGAAAAACAAGATCAGGTAGTCTTTCTAGTGATAAGGAACTAAATCAATTGTGAATTTAGGGTCTTGTATTGGCTAAAGCAGGGCAAAACCGAGGTGCAGACATCAAGTTTTGATACCTGGGTTAGTATTCTTTCCACTACTACTCCCTAGCTTCACTCTGGTAACAACCATTACACTTAAACATTGCCTTCATCATCATCATCATCATCATCTGACCACAGCAGGACATATCATTTGTTTCTTTTTTAAACCATGCAAAAAGGTCTTCTATTTGCATAATTTTATTCTTTCTATAGTTGGGGGGAATTATATTTACTCAGTAAAGGAAAAAGTCAGCTATCATTTTATGATTTGGGTGTTTCTCAAGTGTTGTAATATCAGAGACAGTAGCTGTGTGAAAATCTGTGGCAATGACACATAGAGCCATTCTCAAAACTGAACCCCTCTTCCTGCCTTCATGAGTTTTAATGAATGTTTTCTGGAACACCTCCTTCTCCCTCAGCCCTCGTCCCTAAGAAGCAAAATTTGTTTTTCTTTTCCTGGCGGGCACTTCCAGCATATCCACTGTATTGAGTCTGAAATTGCTTTCACAGAAGTCTCCTTTCTAACAACCCCTAGTGCTAGTTCTAGAATCTCTGATGTTCTTTTAGAAATTAGATTCTCTTTGACCTGTCCAGCTTATCAAATCTCTCATCATGTTCTTGTTCAATTTATCTTTTGTTCTCACCCACACTACTGGCATCAACCTGAAGGACCTGTTATAAGATTAACATTTACCTTTTATAGACATAAAAAGCCCTTTCCTATAGTAGGAGGTGGCAATATCCAACAGAGGTACAACTGTATTTATCACAGTAAGACCTTGGGTCACAGATTCTTAAATTACAATCTTGGTCTTCATAATCCTTGATAATATCGATTTTCTTTAAGCTATCAATATGAAAATGCTTTATTTACTAAAATTAGTTAGGCCAAAGCCCTAGGATAGATGTCTAGTAAAAGGGATCTACTCACTTAATAGCATATAGGATTTACAATTCTTAAGTAAAATCTCCCCAACAAAGTTATATATTTTCTTTAGAACCAAACAGATAAATGCTTCAGATATCACTCCTAAAGGACCAGTGGGGTTTGTTCATTAAGTTGAGGCCAGTTTGACAAAATCAATCAGCTTTATCTTTTTTTAAGAAATAAAACTTCCATAATGGAAAGTAATCACTTGAGAAATGGTTGGATTTTCATTCCATCATGGTAGTTTTGTAGTTCCTTTTGTAGAGACTGGACCTTTCAGTGTAAACTAATAACATTTCAACTTTTTTGGTACTGGAATGTAATTAAGAGAAGTGGGGGTTCAGAAAGGTAGAACTATAATGGGGAAAGGGGTATAACTATATGGCTGAAAAAAAAACTTGCCTGCTCTTTACAATAGGAATTTTAAACTATCTCTGACAAGAGGTTAACTTTTAAGAATGAACAATAAAAAAATCAAACAAAAACCAATAAATAACAAATACTAACAACTCCTCTCTAGGTATGGTGATAAACTCTACAATTTGACCCAGAAAAGGGTTAAGACAATCACAGTAATCCCTTGCCATTGACTGTTTAGGAGGGGCCATGTCTGCTGTGTCTGCCAATGACAATATGGGAGAGGTCAGCCAACGTTATTCTCGTTTTTCTTGCTCTTAAAACTTAAAAACTGATTTTGAGGATTTACTGTTTAAAATTTTCTAAATCAATAGTTACAAAACATCCACGCTAAATGTTTAACTGAATTTCTTCCTTTCCCAAAGGATAAATGTAACAAAGAATATAAGATAAATACAAGAAAGGAGTGACAAATAAATAATGGATTACAGGCAATTATTTAAGAAAGAAGTTCCCTAGGGATATATGAGATTAGGGTCTATAGAAAACAACTCCAATTGAAGGGTTTTAAAATTATGTCACTGGTAGGGGGTAGCCCTTTGATAGAAAGCACAGGTGCCTGATTAAAAAAAAAAAAAAAAAAAAATCTACCACCTATTGCCACCACAGATTCCAAAGTAGCAATTGCAGAAGCAGCAATTCAGACAAAGAAGTCTTGTTGGTTACCAATCTGATTTAGCTCCAGGATTCTTTCTTTCTGGACCAGAGATCAGGGTGAAGAGTCTTCTCTATCACTTCTTTTCTTGGGACCCCACTCTGGTTCTCGTTTGGTCTACGATGTGGTAGGGATAGGATGAGGTAGAGTTTATGCTTTTATCAGAGAGAGGCAGTGTTGAGCTGAACTTACATGAGAGGTAAGAGAGAAATGCAAAGCATGAAGAAACCAGAAAGCACTAAGGTTACAAGAGAGAAAGAACGCTCAGACTAGAAGCAATCACTTTTAACCTTCTGATAACATGAAAAACTCCACCTTATAACAAACACAATGCCCAACAGTCAGGACTATTAGCCCTACTCCTCACGAGGAACGAGGACTGGAGTAGGGTATACTCATTCTTGGGAACCTGAGTGTACTGCTAGCTGCCTGCAGGAGAACGGACATTTAAAACACATTTTGCTTGAGATCCTAATAGTAAAGGGCATAGACTCTGATGCCAGACCACCTGGATTTTTAATTTCGCTTACTATTGATCAGTTACTGAGAAAGCTGGTCTTTATGCTTCATTTTTCTCATTGTAAAAATGCTATTTTCTACTTCATTGGACTGCTGTGAGAATAAAGATTAATATATGTAAAATATTTGGAATGATGTCTGACACACAGCCAAGTACTCAATAAATATTACCTATAATTATGTTATCACTATATCATAATGATATCTGGTTATGGCAAGAAGTTTTGCTTTAAAAGGAAAAACAGAAATGACTGATAGTTGCAGAAGGCAGGGGTCAAAAAAAAGGTTTTTTGTTTTAAGATGGAGGAAAATAAGTGTGGAGAATGGTTTAACTGGGGTTGGGATTTTGCCAAGAGAGCACAGAAAGTGAGAGGGACAAGGGAAGAGTGATTATAAGAGAGTAATCTTGATGACAGACCGATGAATATAATTTGGGTAAGGAAGGGAAAACATGGAGGGAGTGGATGGCAGCTGAGAGTCAGTGAAAAGGTAGTAACATCAATGGACTGCTATGCCCTGGTGATGTGGAAGAATTACTGGAGTCAGGGTATAAGAGAGAGTAAAATCAGAAGGATAAGAAGTGGTAGTTCAGACAGTAGGAATATTGAAACTGAGAAAAACAGGCTGCAGTTTCATGAAGACAGACAAGGTTTAGAGCATGATCATGAGAGTATGAGGCCAAGAAAGGGTGAAGGCTAAGTCTGTTAGAGACATCCTATGATCTTACATTTCTTACAATGACACAGAGGCCCTACATGACCAACTCTAAATTACTTCTCTGACTCTATCTCCCACTTTTCCACTTGTTTCTCTCCAGCCACAGTGGCCTTCTTCCGGTTCCTTCAGAACACCAACCATGCTCCTTTGCACTTACTTCCTAGAGCCCAATACTTTTCCCCAAGATAATTATACTGCTGATTACATCACCTTCTTTGGTAATTTGCTTTAATGTCACTTTCTCTTGGATGATAAAAATCTCAAGATTTAGAATGGGGTAGTGTTGTACAGAGTAACCGGGAGCTAAAAATGTTCAAGGCTTTGGTATACTGGGGAATTGTCAGTGGTATAGTCTGAAAGCACAAGCTTCAAACCTGAGGATTTTTAAAGAAGAGGAAGAAGAGTTTAGAAATAACAATGAAGGGTAAATACTGTCAGAACTTTCTTCCCTCTCACATGAATTAAATTAAATTTACTGTTGTGTCAGCATTACCATTTAGAATCCTTTGGTTTTAGCAGTAACTATGTAGGAAAGCGATTTCCTTTTAAACTGTGTGGGCCCAACACCACACATCAGACTGTATACTAAAGTTCCCAATCACCAATTCAAATAGCCACATTAGCTTTAGTCTTAGAGAGAAAGGGGCTGGGGCAATGGCTCATGCCTATAATCCCAGCACTTTGGAGGGCTGAGGAAGGAGGATTGCTTGAGGCCAGGAGTTCGAGATCAGCCTGGGCAACACGGTGAGACCCTGTCTCTAAAAAAATTTTAAAAATTAGCCAGGAGTGGTGGCACATGGCTGTAGGCCCAGCTACTCAGGAGGCCGAGATGGGAGGATCACTTGAGCTCAGGAGTTTGAGGCTGCAGTTAGCTATGACCATGCTGCATGCAGCACTCCAACCTGGGTGACAGAGTGAGACCTTGTCCAAAAAAAAAAAAGAAAGAAAGAAAAAAGGAAGGGAGGGAGGGAGGGAGAAGGGCAAGGGCAAGGGCATTTGCCTGCCCTATCAGAAGAGAAAATATGACACTAACAGATGTCTAACAGAGATAATAGACCTTTAACGTTATACATGAGCGAACATAAGTTCCATCTTCCTAGTAAATGGCCCTAAGTCTTCATTGTATTGGCCTCCTAGGTAAGAAGAGGGCCAATGAAGCTATGATCTGTGATGTATAGACTTAAACATATTATGCAAAATACTAGGAGGGTCTGCAAAAACTATGTTCATATGGTATCATTCACCTTTGGTAAGCAATGTTTTAGTTCTGAAATGGTACCATAACAAGTATTTCAAATTAGCAGCTTGGTTACCACCTTAAGCAAAGAGAAATGAATAGCAGTAAATGTCACCTTCTAAAAACAAATACAAAAAGCAGAATGCAGAATACACAACTTAAATCACAGGGTAAAAAATGTGTTCATTTAAATCACTTTATGTTTTAGGTTAACATATTACAAAAATACTTTTCCTCCTTATCTTTTTCTATGTACCTCATAAAAAATACATATCCAGTGGTTGTAGAGAGTAGAAAGACAGCATTGTTGTGATACTCTGAAAGGACTTACAAAAGTTAAGCGCAGAAAAAAAATACAGGATTTGAGACAGCTAAAAAAGAACACTTTTGAAGCACAACTACCATGTCTTATGACTTCACTTTACAGTGCTTTAGGAAAATAATGTATCACTATTATTTACATGAACAATTCTTCAATCAATTAAAAAAAGGGACTATACTGCAGGATTATCTAATCCCTAAAGTTGGACATAAAGAAAAAATTTAAACCTATAATAGGGTTGGGGGAAAATAGCATATTTTGGTTAATAAAAAAATGTAATAACTGAAGAAACAGAAGGCAAAGGAAATCTAATTAAATGAGGAAATTAATCCAAACCATGCATAGGAAGATTGCTACAACAGGTGGTAAGGGCTCTGGAGGCTGGGGTTCTCTCAGTTCAGACATGGCAAGGCCATGACATTGCTCTACAAAACCAAAAAAAGAAACAGCCTCCATTTCTAGAAAACTCAATATTTATATGTTGTACTCTTTCCCCACAATCACCAGAAACAGGCCGAATTAATGTAACGTTTGCAGAAAGGCTAGCAAGGACCCTAAAACATGAGCAAACAAGCACGAATCACCAAATATGTGAGGAAAACCTACACCATAAAATAAGGGCATCAAACTAAAAAAAAAGAGTTAACCCCAAGAAAATATTCAATAGTGTAAAGAGACTTAAAAACATATATAATTAATTCCTGAGGGCCAAGAGGAAATCATATCCATAAAACAAAATGGGTCCTTAAGAAAAACAATTAAAGATCTTAGATATAGAAAGTGTTGAGTGCCAATAAACAAACAAACCAAAACATCAAACCCCAAAACAACTCATCAGATAGCTGATTAGCAGAATGCACAGAGCTTCAGAGTCAACCTGTGTTGATGACTGAGCTAAGGAATTCTCCCACAGGACAGCGCAATAAAAACTAAGACTTAGAGGACAGATGTATAAGTCCTAATATACACCCGAAAGAAGTGCCACAAGGATAGAATAGAAATAATTAAGGGAAACAAGAAATGATAAAAATAAGTATCCCAGAACTGAAAAGACATTAGTCCTCAAAATTGAGAATGCCTACAAAATACTGATTGATCAGGATGAAGGAAAAATAAAGACATATCTTGGTGAACTTTCAGAACATTAAGGATAAAAAGATAATCTTACAATTTTCATGGGGGAGGGTGGGAGACTGACAAAGAAATTAGACCAGATTGGCACCAGACTATCCACAATACTAGATATAAGACAATGGAACAATCTTCAGAGGCTTAGGGGAAAATCTATTCTACCCCCAAACTAGAAGTACATTTTCAGATGTACAAAGATTCAGAGAGCATACCACCCATAAGGTTAAAAGCCCTTTGCGAAAAAAGCTCCTTGAGGTTGTATTCTAACTATTCTAAGAGTAAATTATGTATAAAAAATCATGGAGGGTGAATTTAAGAATTAAATTACAAAATATTGATTAAAAACTAGTATGGAAGTATAAAAGGTAAACCCATTGACACAAAATGTAGACTGGTGGTTGCCAGTGGTTGGGGGTAGGGGAAAATGGGGAGCAAGTGCTTCCTATGTACAGGGTTTCTTTTTGGGGTAATGAAAACATTTTGGAACTAGGTAGAGGTGACTGTTGGACAACAGTGTGAATGCACTAAATGTCTTTAGATTTTTTACTTTAAAAAGGTTAATTCTGTTATATCAATTTTACCACAATCTGCAAAAATGTTCCATAAAAATAATAACTAGTTCAGCTTGGAACTCAAACTGCATATCAATTTTCCTTGAGGCAACCACTACACTTCAGTATGCAGCAGAAATGCTATATGCATTTTTCCCACTTCTTCACACAGAATATTAAGTAATAAAGGGTCAAGACTTAAAGTTAATAAATAAAAAAATAATATGAAAGCCAAATTTCAAGTGATTAAAAGGAAAAAAAGGTTGCTGAATGTGAGGGAAGTAAAGCATACTAAAGTTCTTGTGCTGTTGGAGAAAAAAGATAAAATGCATGGGTGATTTCAACACAGGTTCCCTTTCCTCTACTCTTCTCCTAAGCCAGATGGTGACTGGGACTTGTAGTAGCTGGTGTAGATGTGTATGAGGCTTGGGGCTCCTATTGGAGAAAAGAGAACCAATATGCAACTTTCTTCTCCAAGTGTTGGAAGCTCAGTGTGGAGGACCAGAAGATGTACCTCAGGAGAGACTGAGTATCAGGAATACATAGGCTCCAGGGAAGAAGGTCAATTCTGGCCCACAAGTAAGTGTCCTATGTGTTTTTGAAAGAATAAGTGGACTGAGTCCCCCCTATCTTGAGACCCAGAGATTATCTCCCAGAGAGCTCAGGGTGATAGTGGACCAGACACATCCTTCAGGTACTTCAACAGGAACTGCCATTTCACTATCTACTGCTTGGAAGATTACTAACATGTAGGACACCACAACAAACATACCAGAACTCAATGAGCTGAAAAAGAAAAACAACCCATTTAAAGAGTCCCAGCAATGAGAGGAAAATGAACAGAGTAATCAGAATACACCTTTAGTAAAATAGAAATGCTAGAGAAGATGAAAACATGAATAAAAATAAGAGCATTTAAGGTGATTCACGTGCAGCACATACACATACACACACAACTTCCAAAAGTTTAGTAACATTATTTTTTAAATAGATTTTTAAACGAGAGCTATGCATGGTGGCTTGATTCCAGCTACTTGGGAGGCAGAGGTGGGAGGATCACTTGGGCCCAGGAGTTCAAGGCTGCAGTGAGCTATGATCCTGCCACTGCACTCCAGCCTGGGTGACAGAGCGAAACCTTGTCTCTTAAAAAAAAAAAACAAACAAAAAAATTTAAATGATAGTTTTAAAAGGAGGATGGTCACTAAGCACAAAAAATATCTCAAAGTACAAAGCAAACATACGTAAATGGAAACCGTGAGGGGAAAAGATTTAAATAATAGACCAAAGAAATCTAACATACAATGGGAGCTCTAGAAGGAGACAAAGGAATAAAAGAAAAAAATAAAATTATTTGGCAGGTAATAGTAGAAAAATTTACCTGAGTTAGAGAAAGACTGAAATCTACTCAGTAAGTCCCAAGCTGTACATTTAGACATGCTTGGTAAAGTTCCTGACTCTAAACAGAAGATCTTATAAACATCCAGGCAGAAAGAAGAAGTTACTTATAAGAAAAGAGGTTAGACCGGCAATGAAATAGCTAGTCTATCCACCCTGAGACAAAAAGCATCTATCCACCCTGAGAGAATGGACTGCCTCCAGTGATCTTTTACCTGGTCAATTAATTATTCATCTTTCAGGGCAAAAGAAAAGTAACTAGAAAAGAGGCCTCAAGATGGAATTAGAGAAAAGGAAACACTGGTTACTCATGTAAATTTAAATTTAATTGGGAAGGGATATATGACTTAGGATTATGACAATAAGGACTCAAAATTTAGAAGGGTAGTAAAATCATTCTGAAGATCTCACTGTGACAGCAGTGAAGGAGGTAAGTATATTCTAAAGAAGGACAGGGAACTTGTTCTGCCATTATTAGAATATAGTATTAACTCTGCAATCAAATAAATATGGTATTAAGAAAAAGACAAAAAGAACAGTTGAACAGAATAGAGATTCCAGATGCAGATCCTAGGTTACACAAGAATTTGGTATGTGACAAAGTTGTTCAATTCTGTTAGACAAAGAAAAACTGTTTAATAAGTGGTGTTGATATCCATTTTTTGGTATAAGAAATGGACTCCCATACAATACTGTAAAAGCAAATTCCAAATGGATTAAAAACAATTTTAAAAAATCTAGAAAACTACATGTATTATCTAAGGAAAGAGGTATTTCTCTCTGTCCTGTATTATTCTATACAAATATATGCATAAAAATTAACCAAAAACTCCTCAATCAATCCAATAGAAGTTGAAAAAGGAATCATTAAGAAAGCACAATACATAGAAAACATAGTATGATAAGAGTAAGTGTAAACATATGCACAAAAATATGAATGGTTATATTTACCTACTCATCTTAACTTGGGTGAAATAATAAGCAAATCCAGCTCTACATCCAAAATAAACTGACATTAGGAAAGAAGAAAAAAAGATACTCCTTTTTTTTTGTATTTGAAAAACTGAACAATCTACCAAGTAGATATAACAGCAACAACCTCTATATACTTAAAAACAATGGGTAAAAATAAACTGAGGTTTAGGAGAAACGATACAATAACAATCACACTGAGACCCTAAACTATCTTTCACAGAATCTGACAAATTATGTAGAAAATAGATGAGTAGGCCGGACACGGTGGCTTGCGCCTGTAATCCTAGGGGAGGCTGAGGTGGGTGGATCACCTGAGGTCAGGAGTTCAAGACCAGCTTTGCCAACCAGCTTTGCAAAACTCCATCTCTACTAAAAAATACAAAAATTAGCCACGCACGGTGGCGGGCACCTGTAATCCCAGGTACTTGGGAGGCTGAGGCAGGAGAATTGCTTGAACCCAGGAGGTGAAGGTTGCAGTGAGCCGAGACTGTGACACTGCACTCCAGCCTGGGCAACAGAGCGAGACTCCATCTCAAATAAAAAAAAAAGAAAAGAAAAAAAGAAAAGAAAGAAAATATAATTAAAGCAGCATCATTTAAATCCAGACTATATATATAAATTATATTTTAAAATATATGTAAATAAACTACATATCATGTATATATAAAATTCTATACCAAAAAAAGAGATTATACATTATTTTCAAACACATGAAACACTACCGGCAAGTAATCATAGATCTTAGACCACAGAAAAAATTTCAACAAATTCCCAAAAGGTAGAAATTGGTTAAAAAGTAAATCAAAGTTGAAATATAATGTAAAACGTAAACAACAATAGCTCTAGTATATCTACACCTGTGGGATATCAAATTGATACAGATAGAAAAACATGTAGCCTTACATGTAATTACTAGAAAACCAGAAAAGTGGGAAATAAAATTTACGTTTTGGAAGGTAGAAGAGTTAATAAATAAAATACCAAGAGTAAGTTCTTGTAAAGACTTAAACACCCCAGAAAAAACCTTCAGTAAGTTTAATTAAGGAAAAAGAGAAGAAAACATCAGTAAACGAGGAAATGACAGATACAGAGATTAAATAACTTTTAAGAGGATATTATCTAGAAGTTATTCCAAAATTTTGGAAAATCTAGAACAGATGGATACTCTTCTAGGAAAGTATAACCAAAATTGACTCAAAAAGAAGAAAAGCACACTAACAACCTATAATTATAGAAGACATAGTAAACTTATCCAAAATATTGATCTCTCAAAAGGTGACAGACTCAGATGAGTTTATGGATGAGTACCATCAAATCTTTAAGAAGACAATATTGTCCATGATATGAAAACCCTGTCAAAGTATAGACAAATTTAAATTTCCTAACTCATTTTCTTAGGCTAGCCCAACTTAGATTCCAGACAAGTAAAGCAGAAGAAAGGTACAGGCCAATATTACTAATAAACATATATGAAAAAAATTCCTCAATGAAATATGGATTGAGTATCCCTTATCTGAAATGCTTAAGAACAGAAGTGTTTCAGATTTTGGATTTCTTTAGGTTTTGAAATATTTTGCATATATGTGATATATGCAAATATTCTATATTAGATATGCAAATATTTCAAAACCCAAAGAAATTATTAGGTTATATACATAATCCTTATATTGTTTACATAATATATTGGGGATGTGATCCAAGTATAAACACAACATTCATTTGTTTCATATACACCTTATACACAGTCTGAAGGTAATTTTATACAGTATTTTAAATTTTGTGCATGAAACAAAGTTTTGACTGTTTTAACTGTGACTTGTCACATGAGGTCAGGTGTGGAATTTTCCATTTGTGGCATCATGTCAATACTCAAGGGAGTGACTCAAGGATTTTGGAGCATTTTGGATTTTCAGATTAGGGATACTCAACCTGCAGAAACAAATCAGTTGTACAGTATTAACCAACACATCATGACTACAAAAAGGCATTTAAGGATGACTTAATGTTTAAAAGCCTATTAACGTATTTTATTAGTATCAACCGATTAAAGAAGAAAAATATCACATGGCAATCACAACAACAGTTAATCCTTACTAAAATCGATATTTCCTTTGTTATTTAAAACAAAAACATGCAAAAACTCTTATCCAACAAGAAATAAACTCTTTTCAATTCAACAAACTGTCTACAAGAAACTTTAAGCAAAATTACATTCAATAATGACAGCAGTATCCTTGTTATAATCTGAAGCAAGAGAGAAATACCTGCTAATATTGTACTGAGGATCCTTCGTAGTATAAGAACACAAGAAAAAGAACAAGAATAAAATTGGAAAGCAACAGATAAATGTCATATTTTTGAGAATATTGGCTACTTAGAAATTTCAAGAGAACTGAAAAAAATATTAGAATATGAGTTCAGCATGAGACTGAATGAATTCCTTTGTATCAATAATGAATTAGAAAATTCTGGTATAAAATCCCTCTTTCACTAGCAACAAAAACAAAAACTAAGATACATAAAAATAAATTTTAAAAGAAATGTGCAGTTCTCTATAAAGAAAACTATAGGACTTTCCCATAGGACATAAAAGACAAAGATAAATGGAAAAACATATCATGTTCCTAAGAGGGAAGACATATTTTCCCATTTTCCACAAATTACAGTGTAGTTCTAAGCCAAATCTCAGGATGTTCCCAAATTTGACAAACAAATTCTAAAATATATGTGGAAGAGAAAAACGCAGTGCTTTAAAACAGCTAATTCACAGGCTGGGCGCAGTGGCTCATGTCTGTATTCTGAGCACTTTGGGAGGTCGAGGCGGATGGATCACTTGAGATCAGGAGTTTGAGACCAACCTGGCCGATATGGTGAAACCCTGTCTCTACTAAAAATACAAAAATTAGCTGGGTATGGTGGTGGGCACCTGTAATCCCAGCTACTTGGGAGGCTGAGTCAGAAGAATCGCTTGAACCCAGGAGGCGGAAGTTGCAGTGAGCCCAGATCGTGCCACTGCCCTCCAGCCTAAGCGATAGAGCAAAAGTCAGTCTCAAAAAAACAAAAAACAAAAAACAAAAAACCAACAAAAAAAACCTCATTCATTCGGTAAATACTGGATGCATGCTATATACCAGTACTCGTCTACACTAGAAGTGAACATTCAAAATCCCCAATCTCAGAAAATTTATAATGATTTATTAAAATGTTGGATTAATAAAAACAAAAACTTCATACAGGCATCAAAGAACTTACACAACAGTGAAGGATTACTGAGCCAAAAATCCGAAAGACACTTCTCCACAGAGTTCACAGAAAAAAAAAAAAAAAAAAAAAAAATCTTAAAGAAGACAAGAAACCCAATGAGGCCATGCAGTAGGGATATCTTTTAGTTTTGCCCAGGGGGAAATGTCCGATCTCAATAAATAGCTATAAAACTAAATTGCACTTTCAATGGCCTCATGGGGCTAGAACAACAAAACTATACCCACCGGGCAAAAGGTGAACCAGTTGTAAAACCAGGCTTTTACAACTGATGAGATAGCTCTTATAGCCTGACTTTGGGTCATCTGAGTAGGCCAGGTAAATGCAAGACCTGAACTTGGATTAAGGTGTTCTGAACTAGTAGCACCCCTAGACACCTGGCAGAAGTAAATGAAAATCCTATGGGAGAAGATACTGTCCTAGGCCTGAAAATAGTTCTATAATAGATTTCAAATACAATGCCCACCATATAGTCAAACATATGGGCATATAAGAAAACAAGATGCCATGAACAAGCAGAAAAAAGGAACTACTAACAGAATCTGACCCACAATTATTTCAGAGTCCCAGAACTATCAAATACAGAATATAAAAATAACTATCTGGGCCATATTCTAAGAAATAAAAGCCAAGCTAGGGTACTAAAAACAATAAAAAGTGTATCTGAAAAAAAGCCAATGGAAATTCTAGATCTGAATAATAGTATAACTAAAGTAACAGTCACTGAGAAAATCAGGGGAAGAAACTAGAATGCAGCACAGAGAGACAAAGAGAAAGAAAACAGAGAAGACACAAAACCTAGAAAGCACAGTGAGAAGGATTTAACACATATTTTAGAGTCCCAAAAGAACGAGAGAGAGAAAATGGGGCAGAAAAAAACAGTTGAGAGATAAACAGCCCAGGAATTTCCAGAATCCCAGCAGAGATCTCAAACTGGACAACAACAAAAAATTCCCACAGACATATTACAGGAAAACTTTAAAAACTCGAGATAAATATAAGTATCTAAAAATCACCCAGAAAATACAGAACAGATTGTTTTAAGATGAGCAACAACAACTTGCAAGAACAAGGCAGAAAATGATGGAACAGCCTCAATATGTGAGGAAAAAATAACTATCAATATAGAATTCCATACCCAGTAAAAATATCATTCTAGAACTAAGTGAATAGCCATACTAACTAAAATATCAAATAAACCCTAAACAGTGGGAAAAAAAAAAATTAACCAAATAAAGGCATCATCAGACAAACAAATGCCAAGAATATGTGCCATAAAATGACTAAAAAATTTAAAAGGATTCATTGGAAGTCACCATAAAGCAAGTGAAAAGTACAGCCACAAAGTAGAGGATATCTGCAACACATACAACCTAAGGATTAATGGAATTCCTAAGAGTCAATATGGAAAAAGACAGACACTCCAATAGAAAAAAAATGGGTGATCAGTAAAGGCATTTTTCAAAAGAGAAACACATGTGGCCAATAAACATAAGAAAGGATAATCAGCCTTATAGTAATCAGGGAAATGTAAATTAAGTTCACAATGAAATATTTATATGCACTATTGAGTAAAAATTTAAGTCTGACAGTATTAGGATACAGAGGAACAAGAACCCTGACACACTTCTGGGAGTAAACACATGTACAATCATTTTTTAGAAAAGTTTGGCTTTATCTAAGAAGCAGAAACTATATAGTCTATGAGTAAAAAATCCCACTCCTTGGCATGCAACTTAAGAGAAACCTACAGATGTTCATCATGAGACATAATAAAAGTGTTCATAGCTCCATTGCTTTTAAAAGTCATAAGCTGGAAACAACCCAAATGTCTATCAAGAACCAAAATGGATAATTAAATGTGGCATATCTATATAATAATATACAACAATGAAAATGAATAAACTATAGTTACTAACAAAAACAGAGATGAACTTCAATGACAGTATTAAGCAAAAGCAACAGGTCACAAAAGAGGACACACAGTGTAATTCCATTTCTATGAAATACAAGAACAGGACAAAGCAGACTGCATGCTTTCTAAGAGGTCAAACTATTAAGAATGATAAACAAATGATTATTAGAAAAGTCAGAATAATGGTAAACAGAGAAAGATAATTTAATTGGGGATGCTTGCAATGTTCTACATCTCGTCTTTAGCGTAATTAAGGTTATTTCTTTACATATCACAGTAACATATTTACATACTTTATCTCACAATAAAGCCAATTTGGTAAGTGGCAATTTGTTCATACTTCAAACATTCTGAGTATTTATAATATTTAAGAATTATCTGGTCTATTAGCCTAACAGTTCAGCCTTCTAAATCCAATCTAAAAATGTGTAAATGAGTAATCAACATGGACTTGTACTAATCATTTTTAAAGTAGAAATCTTAAGTTATCTGAGGCATTGAAATAGCCAAGATAATTCAACGTTCTACACATTAAGACTAATTTTTTCTATTTATAAAAGATATTAATGTACTTGAAAAGATTTCAAATCAGGGAACGGAGGTTCTTGAAATAGTAACTGAATATACTGAATTTAGAAATGCTTTTTAAAATGTTTTAAAAATTCTACTAAGGTTGTAAATGTGACTACACATTATCTAAAAGCTCCTTGAAAGTATTTGCTGAAATTTGCTAAACTCATCAATAGAAAAAAACAAACAAAAAAACAACCCATGAGTTTGACCTTAGAAACTTAAGAAAGAACTAAATCTTTGGATTTATGTCCTTAAGAAATCATCTTTTTAGAGCAAACTTCTAAATAATATTTCTCTACCAACTTGTTCAGAATACACAGAACAATTCACATGTAATGCTATCTATTTTTCACATTATATAAAAGCAAACAAAAATACCTATGCCAGAAGATTTTTTTAAAAAATTCTCACACAACACCAATTTATATGATGGAAGATTTTGAGGGTTAATTTTAATTAAAATTTGTCTAGAATTATATTCAAAAACACAAACCACTTGACAGTTGATATGGTGACATATGCTACTTTCAAAGAAGTTACTGTTTACTTTTTTGGGGGGAGGTGGGGGTCACAGAGCAATTAAGTGCTATGGAGCTCCCAGAAAAGTATATATAGACACACCACAAAATTCAATAATCAAAGATCTCTTGAAAAACACTAGAGGTTAAGGACACTTAAAGCTCTCCATTATCCTGGTGGCCAATTGTGAAATCAGAGCTTAAGTTATTTTAGACATATTATCCAGCAAAATATAATTGTATGTATTATATTATTATATTCATTTTAAATCAGAAAGGTAATGTCTTTAAGAACAAAAGTTGACATTTTTTTTCATTTACCACTTAAAAATGAACACAATACCACTTTTCACATACTAAATAAGCAAAGTTTTGTTTTGTTTAGAAGAATATACTGGCAAGGATGAGAGGAACTGAAACCAGTCTCATACACTGAAGTTAGTAGAATACAGTTATATAACCTTTCTGAATAACAATTTGGAAATGTATACATAAAGCCTCAACTCTCTGAGGAATATTCAACTCTTGATTAACTCTACTACTAGAAATTTATTCTACGGAAATAATTTTGGATGTATAGAATTTACAGCAAGAATGATCATCAAAAGCACTATTTATTTATTTATTTTTTGAGACTGAGTCTTGCTCCACTGCCCAGACTAGAGTGCAATGGCACGATCTCAGCTCACTGCAACCTTCGTCTTCCAGGTTCAAGCGATTCTCCTGCCTCAGCCTCCTGAGAAGCTGGGATTACAGGTGCCCGCCACCACACCCAGTTAATTTTTGTATTTTTAGTAAAGACAGGGTTTCACCATGTTGGTCAGGCTGGTCTTGAACTCCTGACCTCAGGTGATCCACCCACCTCACCTCCCAAAGTGCTGGGATTACAGGTGTAAGCCACCATGCCGGGCCGACAAAGGCATTCTTTATGATGCCCAACCCTGGAGACAATATAACATGAGCAATAATGGAGGAGTAAATAATGTATAGGATAATGGAAAACTGTAAAAAATTTAAATATATTTAAGATGAATATTTAGTGGCATGAAAATGCTCATGAATCTACTGCTAAGAGAATAAAGGGTCAATTTCTGCATAGCAAATTCTTATTTATTTATTTATTTTAAAGGAAAAAGTCTACAAACAGAAAAACAAGACTAGAGGGACATATGATGAATTTTTAATGTGGGGAATTATAAGTATTTTTTTCTTTTTCTTATCTAAAATTTTAACAATAGATCAATAATTTATTAGATTATATGCACTCTTTGTTTACCTTGACTTCTGGCCTAATTTAAGAACCATGCAGTATGAGGAATCAATTCTGTAAATTTTATTATTACAGTTGTTGTTTGCCTAAACTATTAAAGGTATTTATTCAACAATTTGTGATAAGAAAAACCAAAGTTGTAGTAAAGGTATGGGCTACTGATGAAAGATCTATAATTAAATGTGGCTGGCCCTCAAAATAAGAAAACAAGTTCCAATTGTTGAAATAAATATGATAGTTATCTTCTGCAGTGGGGATGAAAGGTGATTCTAGTCTGTCATTTGAAACATCACAGATGAGGACTGGCTTCCGTCACATTCAAGGGTTAACATAAATTATGTGGTATTCAAACGTTAGTGTATACAACGCAGCACCCCAATTTAAAATTAATGGTAAAACAAGATATGTTATAATACATTCTGATCATAATTATATTGAAACAGTGAGATAGATAAGAGACATAAATATATCAAGCTATTTAAAAGTAGGTATCTGAATGATACTATCACAGATGATTTCCCCACTTTTTTTTGTTTTTCTATTATTTTTTAAATGGGCATAGATTACTTTTTTTTTTTTTTTTTTTTTTAAGGAGACCAGGTCTCACTCTGTTGCCCCAGTATGGACGGCAGTGGCATGGTCATAGCTCACTGTGTTCATCTTGAACTCCTGGGCTCAAGCAATCCTCCCACCTCAGCCTCTGGAGTAGCTGGGACTACTGGTGCACACCACCATGCCTTTTAAAAAAAAAAAAATTCTTTCATAGAGATGGGGTCTTGCTATGTTGGACAGGCTGATTTTGAACTCCTGGGCTCAAGTGATCCTTCTACCTGGGCCTCCAAAAGTGCTGGGACTACAGGCCTGACCTACTGTGCCTGGTCTATTACATTTTCTTAGTGATGAAAAACCCAGAGTGATCCTTTGGACTCTGTGTTCTAATTGCGCAGTCCTTGAAAAGTTACGAATATGTCCTTTAAAAAAGTTTGTCTAGTAAATTACTGAGAAGCCATTATCTCCCCAACCTACAATTAAATAAGTAAAATTTAAAATACAGATATGAGTTATGCCACAGTTCTAATATACTAGAAATAAGTATAGTGGAAAACAACACATAGAAGTTAACTTTTTTGTCTTGAAGCCACTAAGTAAATTAACACTTCAGCCTGTAATTTTTTGTTGTTGTTGTTGAGACGGAGTCTTGCTCTGTCCACCCAGTGAGCGCGATCTCGGCTCACTGCAAGCTCCGCCTTCCGGTTCACGCCATACTCCTGCCTCAGCCTCCCCAGCAGCTGGGACTACAGGCGCACGCCGCCACGCCCGACTAATTTTTTTGTATTTTTAGTAGAGAGACAGGGTTTCACTGTGTTAGCCAGGATGGTCTCCATCTCCTGACCTTGTGGTCCGCCCACCTCAGCCTCCCAAAGTGCTGGGATTACAGGCGTGAGTCACCGCGCCCGGCCCAGACTGGAATTTTTTAAAGCCCTAATTTAGCATTAGAAGCTCACATATCTCAGGCAATGGAAAAAGAATTAAAAGAAAATTAGTCAATACTGAAGGATAAATCAGGTCATATGCTGACATAAAAATCGATCATGTAACTTGAGACAATATTTCATACTTTTCTTCTAGTGGGAACCAAATGAAAATATACTAACTTTCTAGTTGCCAAATAAAAGATGAATTTTGAATGCTTCCTAAAGAATTCTTTAAATTTTGTAACCCTAATATCTTTACTATGAAAAATGCTCTTCGCTTAATTTACTTTTCAGGAGTCACTCTAGTCTACTGTTTCTGACATGAAATATTTTATTCTGATGACTGAATTCTTTATATATCTAGAAGGAGAAATAATTGTTTACATATAGCTCAATATATTTTAAAATTAAATGTAGTTTTGATTCCGAAACTTGTGGTCAAACGAATTCTTCTCCTTGTATTCACACATGTTGATATTTGGCCTAATAAGACAAAATCACAGAAGTGTAAGAATTAGGGGGTCAAGTTGGTGGCTCATGACTGTTATCTCAACACTTTGGGAGGCCGAGGCGGAAGGATCTCTTGAGCCCAGGAGTTTAAGCACGGCCTGGGCAACATGGCAAAACTCTGTCTCTACAAAAAATACAAAAACTAGCCGAGAGTGATGACGTGTGCTTTTAATTCCAGCTACTAGGGAGGCTGAAGTGGGAGGATCAGTTGAGTCCTGAGAGGTTGAGTCTGCAGTGAGACATGGTCATACCATTGGACTCCAGCCTGGGTGACAGAGTAAAACCCTGTCTTAAAAAAAAAAAAAAAAAAAAAAACAATTAGAGTGGAAAGGGGCTCTAGTGATTACTAGCCTTCCCACAAGAATCCTGCTATGATTTTTTTTTTTTTACTTCTGGATTCCACCTGCTATGTAGTATGTCTTCCAATTTAAAAATATATGTTCAAAGACCTTATATAACTATCAATGAAACTTGTTCAGTAAGAGATAACCAATATATACAGACCTGATATATTTTCAGTCAAAAGTAAAGAAATGTGATGTTTTAGTTTTGTCACTATAGACAAATACATAGTTTTTATCGGGTCTTTTGTAAAATTGAAAATAACTTACAAGTACTTTTCCCTTATCTATTAACCTAAGGATCAGGAGATCCTTGTTTGGGAATGATCCATCTAGTCCAACCTTCTAATTTTGCATATAAGATGGTTCTAAATTTAGAGGTTTGATTAATCATGAAAGGGGGAAAAATGATCTTTCTCACATACATTTTATCGACCAATGAGGTGATTCCAGAAAAACTATACTCTGTGAACCAAGTAACCTGGTAAGTATAAACAGTTTAAATCCAATGAAACACAACCTGAAGTGAACTATTTCCACCAATGATAAAAATAAGAAATGTTTCACATTTTAATTTTCTTTAAACCTTTTTTTATTTAGAGATTTTTCTGGTAAGGAGATATACCATAGGAAAGCAATTTCACTGGCAGTGAGGTATGTATATACTCTAACAAAATACTCCTTATTTTAACGGTTTTTAACTTTATTTACATACGAAGCAAAGAATCAATGCATATCCTTGGTTCAACTATAGTATCAGCCATACTACATGAAATAAAATGGTGCTTGCATACAAAAACTTGTTGTTTATAAAGGAATCTGATTTCAGATTAAAAGAACTAATTTGTTTTTGGAAAAAAATTTTAAAAAGAATCACAATTTATCATGACCAAGACACCTGCACCATATTTTCCATTCCTCACAGCACATTTATTTCAGTAATTCTGTTATGTCGGTTCTTAGCATGAGCATAGTGTTACACGATTTTCGTACATATAATCACATCCAAAACAAGTTCTAAAATTTAAATTGTAAACATTCTCATCATATGTAGAAATATTTTAATTGGTGTATTAAGTTTTGCTAACTGATCAAATTTGGAAGATAATATAAATGAGAACGTCTATTCTAAACTGTGTAGTGAGCATTGTTTATTAATTACATTTCTACAATGTTAAATAAAGTAAGAGGCAAACCTGTTCTGTAAGCATGTCAAATTTTAGGTAAAACATTAAAAAGAAACAAACCTGTTAACAAAAGAATGTCTTGCAATAAAGAACATTAGATTTTTAAAATCTATTATGATACAAAAATGTAAAGGGTAAATAGCATCTTTGTTGACAAAGTAGGAGGTAGCATGGATGCACCACTTTATTGTCTGAGAAATGCAACTGGAGTAAAGAATATTTCCTTACCACAAATAATTTCCAGAACTATGTACATATTTCTTTTAGAAATACTTGTTTAAACAAATCTCCCTCCACTTTTTAGTATAAAAAAAACCGTTCCATGTGATTTTAAAAAAAACACTTACACATCTAGATAGAATAGTACTCTGCCCTATTTGAGTGAACAGTCTCAAACTATGAAGTACATGATATTTAATGCCCTAATTTAAGTAAATTTAGTCAGCGGTTCTTGGTATTATACAAAACACTAAATACATACAAACAAAATATAATATCTTATTTTTCTATGCAAGTCTTGTGGGGAATAAACAGAGCCTTGATTCTGGTAACACTGCAAAAAACATAATTGTCCAATAAGTCTGTCTATAAGTATCCATGTGCAACAGTTTATTAATGGCTGCTTACATGTACTGCTTTTTTATTGAGTGAACACAGTTAACCAATAAAACTTCATAAACCTTAAAAACACATCTTCCACCCTATATAAAATATATAGACTACTTACTGTTTTAAGTATTCGATTTGCTCTGATGTCATTGTAATTCACTTTCCCCCATTTTCCTGCTTTAGTATTTATAAACAGATAATTTAATGTGGCTTAAAAAAAAAAAAAGAATTTCAAATTTACATCCAATTCAAATTGGCTATTCAAAAGGTTTCCTGGTTCTATGAAGCTGCTTCGGCCATTAGTAGAGAAAATGAAGTTTCTGTAATGGAGGCAGGCTTTTTAAGTAGTGACGTGACTTCCACCATGCCAGCTCCAGTCCGTGGAAGATTAGCGTTTACAATATGTCGTTGTAAGTGCTTAATCCAGTCTTCCTGAACAGACAAGGGTCCTCGAAAGACTAGGCCACAAAACCTACAGAAAGATAACAGTTCTCTTAACATGACCAATTCTCCTTCTTTAAAACCAATTCACATAAAATCCTAAAACATAAGGAATAAACTTTACTGTATTTTAAAGACAACACTTGATAAAGTTTCTAAATAAAGTCAAATGATTTAATAAAACATCAAAACTCCCAATTCATATGTTTATTAACAGCTATAATAAACTCCAGTAATCTTTGTATAGGTGGGAGCATTATTATTAGGTTAAAATTAACATCTACACATCTTAATTCACTTGAAACAACAACCATTACTCCAAAATATGTCATGTTTTAGAAAAGACCCTTCCCCAATTTAGCATTCCTTAAATTGCATTGTGTCTGTGTTTCTTCATGTGTGTTGTGAGTGTGAGTACAGAAGAAGGCGTGACTATGAGGGGAGAGAAAAATGTGTTCCCAATAAGTGAGAACTCAAGATAGCAAAACATCAAACCAAACAAAGTTAAACCATACAAACCAGATAAACACAAGGAAAGCTACTTTTTAATTCTTTTTTATTTTTTCTGAGACAGAGTCTTGCTCTGCTGCTCAGGCTGGAGTGCAGTGGCACAATCTGGGCCCACTGCAACCTCCGCCTCCTGGGCTCAAGCGATTCTCCTGCCTCAGCCTCCTGAGTAGCTGGGATTGCAGGCACCCGCTACAACGCCTGGCTAATTTTGGTATTTTTAGTAGACATGAGTTTTCATCATGTTGGCCAGGCTGGTCTTAAACTCCTGGCCTCAAGTGATCCACCCATCTTGGCCACCCAAAGTGCTGGAATTACAGGTGTGAGCCACCACACCCGGCCAAGCTATTAAATAAGTCACAGTATAGTAGATTTACATTACTATTAGCTAATGTAAAAAACTTGATTCATTAGTTGTTGAAGTACAGGATATTGTTAGCTGAATTAAGATTTTAAGCCTATCTCCAAAAGTTCATTTATAACTTGATTGTTGAGAATGCACACTCTGCCACAAATTAAAAACCCCAAATGAAATAGCTAATATGTTTCAAAGCAAAGTATGAAGAAACTGATCAGATCTGGCAAAAGAGGTATATACCTGCATCGGAGAATGTAAACCTCGTCAGCACCATGAGGTAATGTTAGCATTTTCTTCTTGCTTCCAGATCTTGACCTTGATTTCTTTTGCTTACAATCTAAGGCTAAAAAGAGGAAGAGAAAGACTTAACATTCCTTATATATTTCAAAATATACATACACGCATATTTTTCTAGAGAGGTCAGACAGACGATCTAAATCAGTTAGAAAAAGTCTGCATTCATTTCCCTTTTCCCTGAAGCATGCATTCAACTTGCTGATTCTGTAATAGCAGTAATATTATCTGTACTGTACAGCAGTATTTTCTGTACTGAAGAATACTATCTGTATTCTTCCTGTACTGCCTTTTCAAATAATGTTTTACCACGCCAAACTAGAACTGAGAAAATGTAACTAAATAACTCAAAACTACTAAATTGGTCAATTATTACAATAATGGCAATGTTTACTCTTATATATAATTTTAACATCTGGTTAAATCTTACTTATTTCCAGAAAAATATAACCTTTTGAGATCATCAAATTAAGTTTGCATTTGATTACTGCTCCATTAAGTAGGTCTTATATATTTGGAAAACTTAGTAAGGGAATATGGACAATGTAATTTAAAGCTCAATGAAAAATCAATTTTCATAGTGACTCACCATTAATTCTATAATAAAAAATAGCTCTTAAAATTGTATGGTGGCCCTACATTTGAAAGGACAAAAAAAGTTCAACTTTCATTTTTGAACTTAACTTGTATTCCATATACAATAATCAATTATGCAATCATATGTTTTATTTTACTAGAAAATAAATATAAATCCATATTATTTCATGTAAGTTTACAACTGGATCTCATGTTTTATGCTAACTATTCTTTACATATTTTTCATTTTACATTTTCTCCAATAGCTTATTTTAAAATGTGATTTGAAAAGGTAAAAAAAAAAATTATATTAAAATAGACCAAAATTGTATGTGAACTGTTCTTGAAATTTTTCCATTACTTGACTTTTCCTTTATTTATTCTAAAACAACCTAATTTTAAAAAGAAAAAAAAAGGTATTTTTTTATAGGCAGAAATAGATAGCACATAACATTTTATAGGTCTTTGAATACAGCTACACCATTTCTTTGGACAAAGGGATGATAGCAATCCAGGGTGCTGCTGGTCAATTAGCAGGAAGAGAAGGTAAGAATTTATCTGTAGGGATCCAAGGGGGGAGGGATACAAATGTAACAGAAGAGTTACCCAAATGGCTTTTCTTCCATTATCCTGTCATGTGAAAAATTCCCTTGAAAAATTCTAAGTAAGAGAGAAGGAACTGGCTATTCAATGACTCTGTGAAATGAATTGTTCAAAGTCCAGATTCCAAAAGAATAGATGCTACTATCACAAAACCAGTAAACATAGTTCCTTAGTCAAATGGCAATGCTAACAGAAATGTCATATAGAAAATTCAAAACCACAAGAAACCTAAATTGAAGTCACTGGTATCAGCTTCCTGTCACCTGCCTATTCAAAAGTAAAATCTAGGACACACAGTCTTTTTCTGTTTATCCTTAGAAGAAGAGTCTAATAAGTAAAGAACTACTAGAAGTCAAGTTAGGTATTAAAGAATGGGTAATTCAAAACTAAACAACCAAACTCTGGAATAGAAAAATCTTATAAGGATCTTATTAGTTATCTCAGTCAAGAGCCTGGCATGTAGTAGGAACTCAACAAATACTTCTGTAGTAAAAATAAAGCAAAACCCAGTAATTTAACCATTGATATTTAGACAGCCTAAGAATGAAAATGTTTTACTCCTATTTGATACAGGTAATATTCCTGTACAACACTGTGCATCATTTGTTTAAATATGTTGCTGCAGTCGCACGTACTTCATTATCCTAGATATAAATCACTGACCAGTCCAGCTTATGTAGAGAAACTAGGTTATTCACAACAACTACAAGAGTGAAATACGATATGCTTTGTAACCAGTAGGAAAAACCTTTTTCCTAATCGCTGTGGTAAGCAATCTGAATTTAAGTGGGTTATGAGTAATTCATATACTGGAAATAGAGTTGAGGTAACTCAAAGAGTAACTGCTACTAGATGTCAGCTATTCTTTCCATTTGTAAAGATGGATCCTTGTCTGTGTTAGGCAGAATAGAGCAGACATTTGGTGTCTCATAAGACTACAGGTATAATCTTACTTTGATGAGCTTGCTGGTTGTCAAAATTGCCACACTGTATTCAAATTCCTTTTAAAATGCAAATAAATTACTGTAGGATACAAATAGAATACATTATAACAACCCTTAAAAATTTGTTCACAGAATGTTAATGTTAGGGGTGTTAAGCAAATTGAGGAAGAAGGGCAGAGGATGGTAGGGAAATATGCAAAAGAACACTTTATCAGTTATAAAGCATTTAAATTTACATGTTGTAATATTTTAAAAATGGAACTGGGTATGTTTATTCTGAAATACAGAAATATTTTTGGTTTTCCTTTAGGGAAAAAAAGAATTATTTTATGGCTTTTGATGCTTTATGGACTGTGGAAATTCCTAAGTTTAGGCTGTGTTATGAATGATCAGATCTAAACTTGAAATAAGAATGCCATCATTTTTGTAGCAATGAATATTTGAAGGTATTATGACCTTGGAAAGCAGGACAACTCAGTCAGCATATGACTGATCGATCATCTCTAGAACCCAGGGCTCCAAAGTTAAGGTTACAGAATCTCATGCACTGAGAATGCCTAGAAACTTATCCATAAAGTTAAAATATTAAAAATCTGGGATCTCTGGAAATTGAAATCTAAATGCCTCAGTGTTTTAATATCTTCATCAATTCTAGATTATCTCCTGAAATGTTATATTTTTGAGTAGGTGAGACATGAACATATTTTACAATAGTTTTTTCTAATGCCAATATCCAAACTCACTCCTGTGATAGTGACCATACCTTTGGGAAAATCTGTTTAAAATTGAATATTTAACATATTAAAACTGCACAAAAAGGGGACATCTATATAGGATCCTCTACATAAAAAGACGATTTACACAGAAAATTTCAATAAATGAAAGGATGAGGTACAAACATGTCTGTTATACCAATATTTTCACTTAAGAGATTTTATTATATCTAGAGGGAAAAGTAGTTTTGTTCTGGACTGTACCAGGAGCCACTACAACATTAAATACAGATCACTAACACATTCAGTTTTAGTATAATGCAGCTCATCAATATCTGTGATAAACAGCCAAAGCTTTAACAGAGTTGTTTATATGAATAATCTGCCAAATAGATAACTTTGTTACACAAAGCCTTTTTTTGTAATAGGATTTTATTTGCACTTGTTAGTGACCAAAACACTCCAAGGAACTTAAAAACAAAAAACCCACACACACTTTTCTCTTTACAAAGTATTTTAAATCTAACATTGTTTCTATAATTTAAATATATTAAAAATTTATTTTTAGAAAGTGTTAATTTTCTTCTCAAGTATAAGCTTCTTTAGAAAGAAACAAATCCAGTCATCCAAACCTTCCTGAGATTACTAATCAGTGGGCAAACTGTTTAAGTGATCAATTTCAACCAAAAGACTGTCAAAAATCTTTCAAGTTACCTGATTTATAAAAGATCTAAATTGCTACTGAGAATATTTTACTTATACAGAGAATAAATTGAGCTGTGAGGTAAAATGCAAAAAAAAAATATATATATATATATATATATCTTCCAGTAAGATATCTGTCTTGGTCAAATACAAATATGAAAGAGAAATACGATAAACTCATGAGTCCTCAAAAAGAACACCACACTGCTATGCTATGAATACGATGACCAATGATCATGACGACAACAATACGCCAAAGCACTAAACCAGATTGGTGCAAAGCAAACAGATAACACAACACATAAAAATTCGTCTGTTTTCTGAGCCATTATTTAGTTTTACCCAAAGAAGATTAAGAATTTAGTTTTGACTTTGACATTATTAAAATCTTTTGCTCTTTCCACCTTTCTGCCCATTTTATACAATAATTGCTTCAACGAGTTTCACTTTCTTTTTCCTTCACAATATAAATGACCCAAGAGAATGAGAGTTCATAAAAACATCTGGAACTTCTTTGATAAAGCACACCATAACTAAATTAACATTTGCTACCAAAGTATTTTTATTTGTAATCATTCTCACCTGCCCAATTACTTAAAAGCATGTTTAATCCGTTTCTTTTCTAATTGGTTGCTGGTATCTCTAGGACAAAGTGAAACAACTGGGTTATCTATACCCAAAGACAGAGGCACAAGAGGGAAGAAAATTTTTTCTCTAAGTGGTTGGACTGTATAAGTTTGGTAGACAATATTAGCTATGACCTCACTCAGAACTGCAGTAGGAATAAACATGACACAAACAGGTAAACCATCATTCCACCACTATTAAAAAGTTGGTGCTGGAGGTTGTGGTGGCAGTGGTGAGGTGGGAAGAGGATGCACACATGCCAAAGGGTACACAAGTGTAAGATAGAAAAATAAACTCAATTCTTTTTTTTAACCTTTAACTTCAGGGGTACATGTGCAGGTTTGTTATATAGGTAAATTGTCACAGGAGTTGGTGTACAGACTATTTCATCACCCAGGCAATAAGCATAGTACCTGATAGGTAGTTTTTAAAATTATTTCCCTCCTCCTACCCTCCACCCTCAAGGTAGGCCTCAGTCTGTTGCTCCCTTCTTTGTGTCCATGTGTTCTTGTTGTTTAGCTCCCACTTATAAGTGAGAACATTCAGTACTGGTTTTCTGTTTCTGTGTTAGTAATAAATTCAATTATAACTGTCACTAATCCTTCAAGGTTCGTAAGCCCCAAGCATATAAAAAGACTGCAAATACCATTTTCTTTCCTTTGGCCTCAACTGAAAAAGAATCAGGGCCTTTTTAAAACAAACAAACAAACAAACAAAAACATGCTAGCTTGTGTAAAACAGGAATGGGGTAGAGAAAGCCAATTGTTGAGAAGTCAAAGTTTCCTTTATTCAGCTTTCATCTTTCTTTCTGTACAAAGTGCCTAGGAGACCAGCTTCATGGGTGTCCAACTAGTGCAGCCACATATGGAGAGCCCCACACTCGGTTTAATGCTCTACTGTTGCAGCCTTGAAATTATTAATTTTTGAACGAGGTCTACCACGTACTCATTTTGCACTGGACTCTGCAAATAGCAGTCCTGGGACCTGAGTATCTACTATCATAAATGAGAAAGGCTGCATTCAGTTCCACCCCTCAATCTCTTGGCCCATACAAAAAAAAAAAAAAAAAAAAAAAAAAAAAAGCTATTAAGAGAAAAATTGTTAAATCCCTAATCTCTACACAGTATGAAAATTGAAAAAGACTCCCCTACTCCTACCAACATCAGTTCTTTGCTTCTAGCTATACCACTTCATTATTCCGAAGATGAGTATATAAGTTTAAAGTTAAAAAAAGCAATGTTTCCCTTATAATCAGGAATGAAGTATAAAGATACACATTTAGTAACCTCAAAAGTATTTATTTTCATCATCATTTTCCCTTGATATTCTCACTCTAAAATTAAATAATTTTTTAGTACCCTAAATAACTTTCATTAATTTTTAGAGTTTCCACTCCCAATGACTGAAAAAAAGATAAGTAACTCAATCACACAGCAATCAGTGGCAAAGTTAACTAGATCCTGCATGTTTTAATAATTTACCTGGAAGAGGATGAAATGCAAAATACGTGGAAAGCAGATTTCCTTTGCTTTAAGAATTAGGTTTGTGGTTTAACAAATTATTAGTCCACAAGGACTGGTTGCTTGAGTTTGTCCTACAAAGTAGGAAATTAATATTAAGGATAGTCAACAGCCTTATAGTTCAGAGGAAGAGTTAAAGGAAATGGAAGTAGCCTTTTATATTTAAACTTGAATGGATTCAGTTAAAGAAAAAGTACAACTTGTAGAAGCCCCCACTATTTCAAAGTAGAGGGGATGATTACTAAAGAATATTTTGAGCAAGTATTCTCTATGTAAAGGGAAAAGCTAGACATAAATATGATACTTCACACATTTTTATAAACAGAAATTAGAAGCAGGCTAGTTTTACCAGCTTGCCCAAAGCTAAAAAAGCTAACAATATCACAACTACAAGTGGCTTACTGGTCAGTTAAGAGTTGATAGGATAGCAAACGTATTACTTCTTTGTGGTAACAGGTAAGAAAATAACATTTAAAATTTTCTTTTCAAGTAAGTTGGACTTGTATGCTGTTTTATTAAGCAAAATAGGCATTAGCTATCAACATCAACCACTTTTCTAAGACACATCTGAAATAAGAATAAACATTAAAGTACATAATGACAATCTGCTTTAAGTCATTTTTGTTGAGAATTACAAACAAAATAATCACAGTCCCTGCCCTCTAAAATCTGCTTATTTCTGATATATCATTTCAGATGTAGTAACAATAATTAAATTGTTCTTGATCTTAAAATTAGCTAAGAAAACCACCTAATTTTAAAATTTCCTTTAAATTATCCTTGATATAATCATATTTAACTTAAATTAGATGGTACTCATAACAATATATTAGTAAATCTCAATGTCACAAATCCATGGTTGCAATGGATCTGATTTGGCTTTTTATAGTTCTTAAGAGCTTTACACATTCCAGCCAAAATTCAAACTACAACCAAACATGGTATTGATCAGGTATTTTCTGTGTTAGCCAACTCCCAGCTAAGCTACAATTAAAAACATAAACCTTGGATAACAAAAATTAACTTCATTCTTCAAACCCTAGGCATACCAAAAAAAAAAAAAAAAAGTAAATTCTACTTTTCTACTTTTTTCTACTTCTGCAATAAGTGAGGAACTACCTACCAATAAGGCATCCTTTTGCCCTAACCTCCTAACCTCCAACAGAGAAAGTCTGGGTGTTATTTTATTATTTCCATAAAGTCAATTAAAACATTACACTAAAATTTAGCTCTGGCCAACCACATGCCTTGTTATTATAAGGGTTACTTCTATCTTAATCCAGATTACAAATAGCATTCAAGAAATTCAAGTTAGAATTGAGAGAAGGAAAACAGCTCAGAGCAGTCAGCTATGTACAGCATGCGAGATTTACCAGGCCCAGAAAGACTGGAGTAGGGGACTTGAGTCACGTGACTCTCATGCCCCCCCCCCCCCCCGACTGGAGGGAGGGCAATTGTTTAAATTAGGCATTTATTATGTTCCTGACCTGATGCCTCACCCATTATTTTTATGTTCCTGAAATCTGTGATACAAAGAACAATGTATAGCCAATTCATAGCTTACGTTATCTTAATGTAAATTCTTGGTAAATAAACACAGAAACCGCTTTTTTCCTTAAAAACTCACTTGTAACTGCTGCTAATCACAGCGTATATCCAGGGCAACTTGAACCTATGCTCCCAGGTGGCCATCCTCAAGTTTTGGGCTTGAATAAACTCTATACCTAATGATATTTTCTGAATCTCATTATTTAAGGCTTACAGAAAAAAAATCATAGCAAACACAAACATTATAACTGAGGATAGAATTAGATACATTTAAAATGCCCAAACAAATATTAAAAAAAAAAAAAAAAAGTAAAACCCAGAAACTTGGTAAATAATAAAACCAACAGTAATGCTAGGAAACTAGATAAGACTTGCATGAAAAACAAGATGTCAGTCAGAATAGATCACCCTCCTTTTGGAATCAATGAGCAGCAAAAAACAAGCATCGTAAAATTTAAGTATTTTATGCTACAATGGTGTAACTCTTCGGTTATATTCTCCTAAAAACAAACTTACTGATTCAACAAGTGTGGTTATTTACTTTTGAGAAATAAAAATAAAATTCTAAGTTCTACAGCAGACTGAATGGATACCCTCCTCCTTGCCAAGGTGACCCCAGAGAAACCTTAAAAATTGAGTTCCCAGCCATGATGGGACAGGAGGTGAAGCATGTCTCATTAGGTTCCCTCCCTCACTAACCACCATTAAACTTTCTTTCCTAAGAGTTAAAAAGAAACCAACCCTTTCAAAAGACTTGCTCCACCACGGATATCAACCAATCGCCTAACTCAGAAGCTGGACTCCCCTCTGTTTTTGTGGTTTTGAACTGACCAGCATTCCTGATAAGAGATCACCAACTGGTTCTAGCTGGCCCATGGAGGCTGCACATAGGGTGCCTATGAACTCTGTTTCACCTTTTGACATGTAAACCCTAATTTTCCTATGATTAAATGTTGTCTTCACCTCAAAGTGAACATGAGATGTATGTAACATGGAGCCTGCACACTAAGCATGTGTGCACCCCCTCATGAATATTCATAACTCCTCCTATATAACCTGTTGAATATGTATACTTAGCCAACCCATTCAGCATAACTTCCTGTCTCACTCTTCCTCCATTGAAGGGCTTGCTTTTGGTCTCTGTCTCACTTCCAAGCCTGCAGGCTTCAAGCTTTCTAAGAAATAAAGCTCTCTTTTCCAAAATTGGAGATCTCCAGCTTTTAAAATGACACTTTGTTATAGTGGATAGCTGGATGATGAAGTGTTGCTAGTAAATGACAAGAGAAGTAATGAAGCCTGCCCTTCTACCAGACAGCATGGTAGCAGACTGATTAACCGTACTGGTATAACCATCCTCCTCCCACTCAGATTTAAAATACTGAGCCATCTCTTATCTCTAATCTACCTTATCCTGCTTATTTTATTTCCGTAATATTACCCATACATCTATTATCCCTCCTTTACATACTTAATGTCACTGACCTGGTACAGGACTCTTAAAATCATCTACCCTGCAATTTTTCCTCCTCTCCGCCAAATCCTTTATTTAAAAAGCAATTTCAAATGCATTACACAAATTCTGTATTCAAATAGTTCCCCACTACAAAGTTAATTCCAACATCTTAGACTAGCATTTTATGTCATCTTTGTGACTCACTTTACCAATCCAACTCAATTCCCCCTTACCTCCTACTTCCTAGTATTTCCAATAAACTTCCCACATTGTCCCGCCTTGCTCCTTCCTTCAGGCATTTCTCTTCCCCATGCCTGACCTCCATTTCCATTTCAGTTGGCTATACATTAGGGTCCATTCAAATGCTAATTCCAAAAGCCTTGGGAGATCCTAGTCTAGCTGAAAGTGTCTTCCTCTTTCTCTGAAATTCCACAGTATTTCACGCATACCTCTTCAATGGCACTTACCAATTTGTCTTGTATTGCAGTTATGCATATATGTACTTCTACTGTATTGTAAGATCCAATATACCTCTGCATACTTAGCACAGTTGGAGGTGAAAAAAAATACATGTTGAATTAGTGAAAAAATCAGCCCATCATTTTTTAGTATGCTGGGGAAATAGCCTAATTCTTGCTGGAATAATAAAACAATTAGTAGAGGGTTACCCAAAATACTGGATTAAATTATATCCAAGCTACTCAAGGCAAAAATAAGAACAACATTTTAGAGCAATAACCACCAAATTGGTTAGGAAAAATCAAGTTATTAACAGTTGAAGGACTAGTAGTCTTCAGTCACCTAGAGAATCTACTCAACTCAGATAATTCACTACCTTGCTAATCATTTATAAATGATATGTTACTGTGCAGATAAATGTATACACATATATGCTCTTAATGAAGAACAGTACTATAGAAATAAGTTATAGCTAAGAAATATAAAGACCCATCTTTTCATTGTCTCATGAATAGCTTTTTAAAATAAAAGTCTGACCATGCCATTCTCTTATTTTTCTTCTCTCTCACTCTCTCTTTCTCTCCCTGCCCTCCCTCCTCCCTCCCCTCCCTCCCTCCTGCCTGCCTGCCTTCCTTCTTTGGAGATGGAGTCTTGCTGTCTCGCCCAGGCTGGAGTGCAATGGCATGATCTCAGCTCACTGCAACCTCTGCCTTTCGCGTTTAAGTGATTCTCCTGCCTCAGCCTCCTGAGTAGCTGGGATTACAGGCGCCTACCCACCATGCCTGGCTACTTTTTTGTATTTTTTAGTAGAGATGGAGTTTCACCATGTTGGCCAAGCTGGTCTCAAACTCCTGACCTCAGGTGATCCGCCCACCTCGGTCTCCCAAAGTGTTGGGATTACAGGTGTGAGCCACTGCGCCTGGCCTATTTTTCTTTTATGTTTATTTATGAGACAGAGTCTCACTCTGTCGCACAGGCTGGAGTGCAGTGGTGCAATCTTGGCTCACTGCAACCTCCACCCCCCAGGTTCAAGCAATTCTCCTGCCTCAGTCTCCTGAGTAGCTGAGGCTACTCAGGCACACACCACCACACTGGGCTAATTTTTTTTTTTTTTTTTTTGAGGAATTTTGCTCTTGTTGCCCGGGCTGGAGTGCAATGGCACAATCTTGGCTCACTGCAACCTCCGGCTACCGGGTTCACGCAATCCTCCTGCCTTAGCCTCCTGAATAGCTGGGATTACAGGTGTGTACTACCACGCCCAGCTAATTTTTTGTATTTTTTTTTAAGTAGAGATGGGGTTTCACCATGTTGGCCAAGATGGTCTCACACTCCTGACCTCAGCTGATCTGCCTGCCTCAGCCTCCCAAAGTGTTGGGATTACAAGTGTGAGCCACCACACCCAGCCCCCTTATTTTTAAAACATTCTTTAACGACTTCCTAATTTTTTTTATTTTTTACCAAGCATTCAAAGCACCAACCCCACCTTTCTGGCACTACAATTTTCCCAAACATCTGTAACCAAATCTTCTCATAGTTGAACTCCAAGTTTCACTCCTGACACCTAAAGTCCAAATTTCATACCTTTGTGTCCACACTATGTTCTTCTCTGCCTGAAATGTTCTACACTTCATCTTGTCTTCCTAAAACTCTACTGCATCCTTCAAGTTAAGGGTGTGGCTGAAACCATGTAAACCTTTCTGTAACACCATACTTGATCTTTTCCCACTGGGTTATGATTATGTTTATGAAGTTGGAGTGCAGTATCTTTACTGGCTCAGCGATGAGCACAGTCTTGGTACAAGAACTCAAACTTTTGTTGAATGAATAAAATCTTGTGTGACTGCTAGTTTTGTAGTTCTCTTGCATTTGAAAAGTGACAAGAAACATACCAGCATGAACTATTTTTATTTATTTTCTTTTTCTCTTTTCTACAAGCTCTAATTCAATGAGACAAACAGTAAGGGCATCAGGAAAAAAAAAAAAAAAGGAATCTCACTTAATTCCCAGCTCCCCTCAAAAGGAGGCTTAGACTAAAATAATCAACCTGAACACCTACAACACTTAAAGCCAATATGCCATTTAGTTGTATACCATCTTGCACAGTTTCCAAATTTTGATAGTTTTATGTATGTTGTCAACAATCCTTTCCTAAGTTCTCTGACAGTAGAGACACGTCTCGTACTTTTCACATATCCCCCCTCAGTCCAGTCTGGAAGAATTATCAAGGTGTTTGCTTTAAGTAGAAGCAGGTTCGCTCGTTTGGAGTTTAATCTTACTAAGATCAAAATTTTCTACTTACACTCTTTCAGGCTGAATGAACCATTATGAAAGCATGCAATTTTTCAAACATGCAGTACTGTATTATTTTTAAAAGACACTACAGTGACACTCATGAATGACCAAGTAATTTAATGCACATTGGGAAGCTTTCACAATACTACTTTTCCTGTCACATCAGAAAGTGCTCCCACAGCACTTTCCACAACATAAAAATGACTTTTCTAGTGGCTTACAAACCCATTCAGCACCTGACACTGTACTACATGTTCATTAGCACTTGTTACAGTCCTGTGTGGCCAATTATATCATTAAAGCTGAAAACAGACAAAAGAAACCTACTACGATTACACTTAAAAGTAGATGGTATAAAAAATAAAACACTGACTTTTAAAAACTGTTAATATATTGCACTAGTGGCATTGACCTCATCAGAAAAGTCAAATAATTATGATGGATAAGTCATTTGTTGCAGAATAGCAACAACTGGGCTTTACTTCCAAAATGTATCAAGAAAGTGTTCTGGGCTCGGCACAGTGGCTCATGCCTGTAATCCCAGCACTTTGGGAGGCCCAGGCGGGAGGATCACCTGAGGTCAGGAGTTCGAGATCTGCCTGACCAACATGGAGAAACCCCGTCTTTACTAAAAATACAAAATTAGCCAGGCATGGTGGCGTGTGCCTGTAATCCCAGCTACTCATGAGGCTGAGGCAGGAGAATCACTTGAATCTGGGAGGCAGAGGTTGCAGTGAGCCAAGATCACACCATTGCACTCCAGCCTGGGCAACGAGGGTGAAACTCCGACACACACACACACACACACACACACACACACACACACACACGTTCTGAAGATAAATGAAATGAAGCCCCTCCCAAATATAAAAATATTTTTCTTGCATTAATTTTAAATGAGTAACTAGAAATCTCCAATTACTTTAAGTCCCAGAGGTTAGCATTTGATTTCAAAAGTGATCTAGAGAGAAAAATTTGGATAAAATGCGTATAGAAAATTCACCTGCTGCCACAGAAGAGTTATGACTTCTAAGATACTACTACCATTGGTTCTAGTCAGTACCGACCCCTAAGAGAAAGAGGCAGTTAGGACAGTGACTTCAATGTATGATAGTGACTTCTTAGTGGGCAGCAAATCAATTTACTGGCTCATGACCAGCATTAATTTTTCACAACAAAGAATATACTAAAAAAGAAAATACTGAAGTACATTTAGGTGAGTGAACAAGGAATTGTGTGTTTGTATTAATATAAGTTTGTATATGTGGCCAAGATATAAAATAAAGTCCCATTAAAATGCTGAATGCTACCATCATTGTTTCTTCTTTTCAAAGGATAACAACATGCTATCTACCACAGAGAAGCATTGTGGCATTCACTGACAGATCTACTTCCTTTAACAACATTCTCTCTACTCTGACTGTATTTCCCTTTCCCTACCTGCTGAAATTCACTCTTATTTTGACCTCAAAATATATTTTATTTCCTGATTGCAGATTAGGTTGATAGAATATGCTTTACCTTAATTTTAAATGCTTTATCAATTTTAATAACCAGGATGATTAATTTATCATTCAATCCAGGACACTTATGAGAGTAAAAGAGGCACTAGTACTTAGGTGTGACAAGGCAAACCAGTATGTACAGTCCCTCCATTAATAACTTAATAGAACTATGTTCTTAATATTGCCAGCATAAAAATACATCATTTAATTAAAACATTAGGCACAAAAAGCTAATCAGTAAAATAAAAAGTCCAGAAGTAATTAATATAAGCTGCATTATAAAATTTCAATATTTAATGAAAACTATATAGTGTTCTTATTAAACTGTTTAGAAAATTAACCAGAAATAATCTGTGTGAGCATGTAAAACATTAAAGAGAACAAAATCTCAAAAAAAACCTACCATTACTGCATTCTATAAATAACTGGAATAAACTCTTGAGTAAGAAGTCTGCCTTAAATTTACGATATAGGATACAAAATAAACCCTTTGATTCTAGTCTGCTTTGATAAAGATTGATCAGGGGAAAGGAAGTAAAACAGCTTCATAAATTATCTACAAGTAAAGACACATAAAAATTATTATTTGAACCTACCCAACAGAAGATAAACTGAGACAGTTCTCGGCAAAACTTTGATCTGTGAAATTATTCTTTTATGACAATTTAACTGTCCTAAGTCTGCCTACCTCTTCCAAATCTCCAATTCTAAACCTTTCCTATTTCCTCCATCGGTTCCTTTTATAAATATCAGGGAAGATGTATTTTAATTTATATTTATGACCCCAGAATTAGTTTTGTTATTATGCAATTCTTATATTTTAAGCATCTTCTGCTCTTATAAAAAAAACAAAAAAGAACTTCTTAGGGCTTCTGATTCCTAGTTCTGTTTCTACTTTCCTTTTATTCTGGCATCTCTCCTTTCTCAATTTTCCACCAGACAAATTGATGATAGCCTTCAGGAGATATGCAAAGGCTATACACAGAAAATTTTTTATCTGAGAATGAATAAGTGCATGTTTCTGGGATGGGGCCCATAGCTTTCATGAAATTCTCAAAGATGTTGGTGACCCCAATAAAGACTGAGAACCATAACATCAGAAGTATTTAGGTCACCAGTAAACAGGTATTTTGGGAAGAATAGGGGTATCCTTTTCAGCGTATTCAGGATACTTGAAGGGATTATAAGTTAGAAGATATATTTTGCTTCCCTCAAAAGGTCACCAGTTCCCACAGAAGAGACCAGGAGCTGGTGGCTTCTAAGAAGGCTTGAAAGTTTATTCTATCACAGGTAACCAAAAGCAGGCCTTTACCATTTAGTCTGGGGGTATCTAAGCTTTGTATTCAAGAGTGCCACACAACTTAAAATCCACATGAATTAAGACTGCTTAAACTAGAAATACACATACTGGACATGGTTAGGAAGGCTTTATTCCCACCTATTTTTCCTTTACATTGTTCCAATTTTGTGATATACTAAGGTAAGATTTTATAAAAATGAATTTGCATTTTATTCATTAAAAGATCATGTATTCTTGAAAAATGATGCCTTTTACTCATATGAATTAACGAATCACTTATAATAACCGAGTGGAACCTTCTAGGGCCATAGGTTATTAGGACTACTGCTTTATAACAGTGATACTGATATGGGGAATAATAGGTATGTGGAGTTTGGAAATATAATACAGAATTCTCTATTTGGAAAATAAAAAAGTTAATAAAGCTTGATAAAAACTTTTCAGTTGGCATGAATAAGCAGCAAAGACATCTGTATAGCTCTACTGATCAAGATTTTTTTTAATGAGGGAAAAATGTTTCAGAATTTCCAAGAAAAAGAAGCATTAGTTTTTAAAGTTTGTCAAAAGTGGCTACTGGGTGTGGAAAATATGACCCTAGGCTTTCTTCAGTTTCTCATTTTCCTTTTCTTTGCCTAGGACTGCCAAACACACGCTTTCTATTTCCTAGTACTTCTAATATTTTCGCTAGTACTTAATCATATTTTTAAAATAACACCCTCTTTTATTCTTCAGGACCTAAATATATTCTCAGTCATCCTACGTTACTTTTCTCTCTGACAATGAAGATTTTTTTTAGATAATCTTCATAAATGCATTCTTGGTAAATGGAAATTTACTACCAGTTATTTATAGGTAATTAATCCTGTGTTTTGCAGAATTTTCAGATGAAGTAAAAGCATTTTTTTAGTGGACTAATAAAATCTGGACTGGAGATATCTTGCCTTATTGGATATCTGCATAATCTGCTTGAATAATCAGAATGGAACACTAAGTCCTCCAAAGTCTAATCTAGGCCTAAGCACTTCTTGGATCTCTGCTCTTTTTAATTAGACTCTTATGTATTCAATCTTCACCAGAGTACTCCCCATTTTAAACCCACCTTCAGGCCGGGTGCGGTGTCTCACGCCTGTAATCCCAGCACTTTGGGAGGCTGAGGCCGGCAGACTGCCTGAGGTCAGGAGTTCGAGACCAGCCTGTCCAACATGGTGAAACCCCATCTCTACTAAAAATACAAAAAAATTAGCTGGGCATGATGGCATGAACCTGTAATCCCAGCTACTAGGGAGGCTGAGGCAGGGGCATTGCTTGAACCAGGGAGGTGGAGGTTGCAGTGAGCCAAGATCGCGCCACTGCACTCCAGCCTGGGTGACAGAGCGAGACTCCATCTCTAAATAAATAAACAAACAAACAAACAAACAAACCCACCCACCTTCGTTTTAGAATTTTCAATTGCTTATTTTTATTTCAATTTCTTATTTTAAAAATAAGAAATTCAAAAATAGGCCGCCTGTATAAGGTAGAAAACAGTGATTAAAAACAAAGATTAGGTAAGATAGCCCTGATCTGAATTACAACCTTGCTACTTATTAACTGTATAAGTTTGAGCAAATTAAGTTCTCTAAGTCCTAGTTTCCTATAAAATGGAAGAGAATTCCAGTACCTACAACTTGTATGGTTGTTGTGAAGATTAAATGTTATACATGTAAATTGCATGGCATAGTGCCTGACACATAGTAAATGTTCAATAAAGGTTAGCAAGTATGGTAACTAATGATTTCCCACTTGTACAGTCTCTTATTTTCATTGTCCCCCACCTCTAATGTCTGCAATCACTTGCCAAGCCTGATAAAGGTATATAAAAATTATAATCTCAGAGTAGGAGGCCTAATCCAGTAGACTAAAACTCACCCCGCTCCTCTCTTTTTAATATAAACCGTCAACATTCATCCCTGGTCATTTGTATATCAAGTTAAGGAAGAATGCAAAGAAGCAGAAGACACTAGTATAAATATAAGTGGTTTTTTGAAAGCAAGAACATATTGGATGTAAGTTATAGGACACAAGGAAGAACAAAAAAGCTGGGCAAACAACTAGAAGAAAGCAGGAGGCAGTGATCTAAAAAAGAGCAAGAGAAATAAAAAGATTGGAAAGAATTTTAGGCAAAAGAATTTATGTAGATCTATGTCAAAAAGAGGGTATATTTTAAGATGTGAAGGAAATGAGATTTGCTGAAGCAGGGTAGCTTAAAAGACTACAAATGAAAAGTGCAAAGCATCTTGTAGATTATAAGAAGCATATTACATAGAAGTAAGCTAATCAAATTTTCACAGATGAGCAGTATTAAGAGGTATCTGCAAGGTTAGGCTAACCAACCAAAAATAACACAGAAATGTGCATGTTAACACTTATGTGCATAGCTAAGTTTATTAATCCTTAATATATTTAAGAAGTATTAAAAGAAAAATCTATTCACTTGTCAACACAAGCCATTATTAAGGCTCACCCCTTCAAAGATCTAATCTATAGACTAATGAAAATTCGTTAGTTTGCTTAGTTTACTAATCAAGTCTACATTTTGAAATATCCCTATAATTTCCTTTGCTAAAAGGATTTCCCCAAGCTAGAACTACAATATTTTTATGCTATGTTGCCCAGGCTGGAGTGCAGTGACTATTCACAGGCACAATCATTGCACATTATAGCCTCTAACTCTTGAGCTCAAGTGATCCTCCTGCCAGCCTCATGAGTAGCTGGGACTATAGGGGCACACCACTGTGCCTGACTAGAACTATAAAGAGAGGTGTTTTACTGGAATCTAAATTAAATTTAAAAATCAAAAATAGTATTCTAAAAAAGAAATGGGATTAAGGTAGACTCAAAAGTTCCACACCTCTTGGGTTAATGTTTTTTCCCCAAATTAAGTCAATAAGAGCCAAAAGAAAAAGATTAACTAGCTTAGAATTATATCTAACAGTTTACAAGCTGCTGAAATTTAATGTGTATTCAGACTCAACTGCAGCTTACTAAAGAAAGCTATAAATATGATCTGAATTAACACCAGTCTGGTGGGAAAAAAAAAAATGTATTGTATCAAACAGACTTGCTGTGATATCTGTTCAAACATACCTGTACCAGTCAAAAGTCCAGCACTCTTCTTTCGTGCATAAGCGCGTAAGTGGTTGGACAGGCTAACAGCACTTGTAAACGTCGTATTGCAATGCACACATGTTCTAAGCTTCACAGGCATACCTATCATTCAAAAGAAAACTATAATCCAGTTCTCACTTCAAAAAGTGAAATTTTCTTAGCTTAAAGAGTGTAGAAAAGCACCACAATAAAGATGGTTTTCAAAACGTTCAATGAAATAGGTTAACTTAAAATAAGGAGGGGAAATTAAGTTAACTATTATTAGTTTGTAGTTAGTGTTTAGAGCCAACTCATGCTCTTTGGAAAGGTAGAAGAGGAGTGACTTGAACCTTTGAGCTCCTCTGGATATAACACCTATTATCACTTTCTTGCAGATTTCTGTGTTACGCAGATTATTTCTTAAACCTACTAATATACAATCCTGTGATTTGAACACCATGGTTCTGTTGAGAAGTTTCAAAGCTTACAACATTACCAATAAAAAGAATTTAAAAGTCTAGTTGACAAAGTGGTAATTAAAGTGTTTTACCCACAAAACCGTAAAAGTCTCAGTACTAAATTAGGCTTTCTGATGAAGGCTGGGAGAAAAGGTGGTAAAACACACCACTGAACAGCTGTTAGACACAACATTTTATTCAGGGTATTTTATGTTCATTACTCTGAATGCGCAATCAATAATGAAAGTCAATGATTTAAAGTTTTTTGCTAAAATCTTTGTGCTAAATAAATGATCAACAAGCTAACATCTTAGTCATCACAGAAAAAACATGTTCAAACAATAAGAAACTCCTAACTTCTCAGACAATCCTCACTCCCCCAACACATTTCAATCGGTTTCTTCAGCATTACTGTGATAGCCACAAATACATTTTCCATCTCTGAAGTATACTACCCCTTGTTCAACACAGCTAACACATCTTATCCTTCTGAAAAAATATTGAAAGCTTTTGACTTTCAGAGACTCTTTATTAGAAAGAAAAAGCCATATTAAACAGAAGCTCATACAAGATAAATTGTTTTCCAGACCACTTACAACACAAAGTCATCTTTCCTTAAATCAAAATTGCATTACAACTATTTGGGATATCACAATGTTTGCCCCAAAGCAAATAAACAACATTACTTTACAGTAACGTTACTCGTTATTAATCCATTAACTATTACCTCCGACACATTCAACTTACAGCTCTAATCATGAGACCATTTACATAAACCTTCAACATTATTAACCTTCAAAAAGAAATCTAGAAAAGACACTTAAAATTTTTCTAGTCTAAAAGTATAAACCAGACTTGGCAATACTGAATAAAGTTTGGCTACTTTATCTGCCACATTATTTGCCAATACATACAAAATATTCCTTTCAAAAGGAAAAACTATTGGTGCACAAGCACTAAGCTAAATCATCTGTTCTGTTCCATTACAGCACCATCTTAAAACCTAAAACCCCAAACAAATATGTTTTATGTTCACACCTGTTCTCCAAAACCAAACTATCCCGCAATACAATGAGGAATTGGAGACGGAGATGTTTCTTTGGGTTAATCACAAAGACACCAAACCATTTAGCTTTAAGAGTCTTTTTTGTTTTACCTAGGCAGTGGAAAACCCAACAGCTAAATCTTGAAAACATGATCACCTTGGAGAACTCGCAAAAATATGACAGAGGTATGCCTTTTCAATAATGCTATGCTTTTGAACATTATCCACAACCATCCTCCAGCCACAGCAAGTTTTATTTTCACAGATCAGCTTTTTGTTTGTTTTTTTTTGTGTGTGTGGTTTTCTTCTGCTTTTGTTCTCACCTTACATTCAGACCAAGAAAAGAGGCACAGAGAACTCAGTGCTAATGAGCATCAATTGATGAGTTATACAGAAATGACAGTAGAATAACCAATCTGTGCTCTGTAAAAAAAAAGCAGCTTAAACAAGAAGACTGTGAGAAAGTATTTTCCGCATAGATTCCATTAAAGAAGGCATAATTGAACTGCATTTAAATTGTGTATAGGATAGTCATAAATGTCCTCTTACCTGAGTGCATAGTCAAGTCCATTTTTTGTGGCTGATACATCAACGGACTATCCTCATTTAATGGAAGAACACATTTCTGAACGAATCTCTTTCTTGCTGTCTGATTATGGATCTTTTGCGGAGAAATAGCAGAATTCCTTTCTTCTCCCATCCTTTTATTTTTAAGAAGTTCTATGAGTGTAAGAGATTGATTCTTTTTTCCACTGGGCAGTTCAGGTTTTGTTTCATCATATTCATTTAAGAAATTCAGCCCTTCTTCTTCTGATGCAGACACTGACAGAGCTTCAGTCTTTAGGCCATTACGGTATGCTTCAAGAGGTATAACATTTTGAGATATAAAGTCATCATTTGATGCAAGTTTTTGAGCTACAAATGGTCTGGGAATAATACGACGACTGTTCAAAGCCTTTAAGATTTTTTCATATTTTTCTTCATTTTGCATCATCTCATTCAGAACACAGATTGGAGATTTGTGAGCATCCCATTTGGTCTTTCCAAGTCTTTTCAAGTGGCCTCTAACATGATTTGATAATCCAATTTTAGTATCAAACCAACCACCACAGAGCTGACAAGTGTGTTCAGAAGTGGTTTCAGACTTCTCTATAGCTAAAAAAAAATTTTTAAGAGTAATATCAGACTTTCTTATATAAACTGACCACCCTAAAATGAGTTAATTCTGAAACATGAAATTATATGATTCTAATGGAGACCAAATTCAAACAGAACTTTTAAATCCTCAGAATTAGAACACAGACCTATTAGCCCAAATTATTCCCATGGAGAACTTACCTTTTCTAACTCGTTTAACAGGTGTTCCTGTGCCAGTTCTTTTGAAATGCTGCATTTTGTCACTTGTGGCTATTTGTTCTGGTGATACAACATGACGGGCTTCATAGCTTAATCCTGCTCTGTGAAGATGCCCCCGGACATGATTTGATAACCCAACACCTGTTTCAAATGTTGCTGGGCAGTAAGGACACGATTTCTTCTCAAGAGACAAATCAGTCCAATGAAAAACAGAACTATGCTTTGACAATGAAGCATCTGCAGTTTCTAAATGCTGAGGATCATGTATCTCATGCAAAAAGTTGTTACTTCCAGCATCTTCATAGTATTCAAAATAAAAGCCATCATTTTGGTCATAACTAAGAGTAGCATTTTCTCCAGGCTCCTGACCTTCCACTTTGCTCTTAAATAAAGGGAATAAATTTACATGTTCTTGATTAATATCACTATAGGTTTCATCTTCTGTGGCCTGTGTAGTGTAGTCTCCTAACTCAACATTATCCCAGGAACTTTCATCTTCTGTTTCATAACTATCTTTCTTTTCAGCAGAATTAAGTTTTTGCAAAACGACAACAGTCATTTTATGCAAAAAATCTGGATAGCTATCCAAGTCTTCCCCTCCAACAGAACTTTCCTTCTTAGATTCCTTAACTACTCTCTTTACAGCTACACGTCTGTGATCTTTGAAGCTTTCAGGTCTTTTGGTGTCAGGCTTATGAGGGTCTGAAATAAAACTGTTGTGAGAATTACTTGATGATGAAAACAGGTGTAAAGAATTTAATGAACTAGCTTCTTCTTTTTTGAAATGCACAGGATATGATTCACCTGATTTTTTTATCATCCTATAGTTTTCATATTTGTGTCTATACAAATAGTTGCTATTTGCCTTGGCATTAGACTTTTCTTTTGCTGTTTGATGAAAATACTTAGGTTTTTGGTCAATGCTGCTTTTAATTGTAACATTCTTATGAGGAGAGCTGTTTTGATTGCAAGGGTTTACGCCTGATTGGGCAATGCTTTTCCGAGCTTTCTGTACTCTGTGTGGCCGCTTATGGATTTTTGAAAAACTACTTGATTGTGAGGTTGATCCAAATGTTCGCTTCACATCTTGTTTTAAAGCAGAGTTCTTTGGAAACGTGGTTGACTGTTGTTTAGTTAATGGTTTAGTGCTATCACTATCTACAGGTTCTTCAAGGATGTCATTTTTTCTTTTATCAAGTCCAAGAGGACTACCAAATGAATCAACACATGATGATGAATGCAAGTACTCCATGTGCTTTTTTAAAACACTTTTGGCTGAAGTAGTAAAAGGACACATCTTACATACGTAGGTAGCTGATTTTTTGGACGATCCTACTACGGAGTCTTTCATGAAAGTCTTTTTTTGTGTTTTTCTCTGGGTTATATCAGAAGTGACCAACGGGCATTTTACCACTGCCCCATGTGCAATGCCTCGATGGCATTCTAATTCATTTTCTGTCACTGCCATGAAGTTACACTCTTCACAGCAGTAGTACCTTTTATCTTTTTCATGGGTTTTAGCATGTTGCACAAATGTTTTAGGGCAATTGGTACCAAACACACACTGAGGACACTGTAATCGTGCGCTTCTTCCTTCATCCTGAAGTTCTTTCAATTCACGAATTTCCTCCATCAACTTCTGTCTTCTCTCCTGGTGAATAATCATATGTTTTAGAAGTGAATTGCGATCTCGAAATGTCCGTCCACATTCTCTACAAGCATATGGCCTTGGGACATTAAGATGGCGAAAGTGACTATTCCCATCTAAATGATACATCATATGCCTGTGGAGGTGCTTCTTCTCCCTAAAATTCACATTGCACTTTGTACAGGGGTAGAATGATGGCTCTTCGGTACTGAAAGTAGCAGGTGACTCAGAATCACTCTCTTCACATTTCTTTTTTAAGGTATTTGAAAGAAAAGTGCTAGGATGAACAGGTGAACTCTCTTCTCCACACTTATCTGGGTTATAAATTAGATGTTGGAAGGCATCCACAGATTCTAAGTCTTCATCAGTCGATTCAGGCTTCACTTTTGATAAAGCATATTTCTGTGGGTCTACTGCTTGTAGCTCTTCATTTTGTTCTAGAAAGTCTACTTCTTGCATTTTTGATTTATTGGGTACACAATTAGAATCACTAAAGCAATCCTCAGTATAACGAGTTATCTTGCTTACATCCATTTTTCGCTTTCTTTTTTTTTCTAGACCTACTTTAGAATGAGGTGGAGCTTTGTCTACTGTTTCCTCATTAGTCATAAGAAACTGAATGAACTCTTTTTGGGGATCCCAGTTTGTATCATTTTCTGATCTAAATCCATCTGTACCTGAGGAAATTCCTGTTACTGTATTGACACAATCATCTTTTACCAATAAATCTTCACCATCCTCACCCACCTCTACTTGATTTATTAAAGTGCCATCTGACTTTATATTACTCCCTACTGAATTCTGAATGTCACAACCAACTGAAGCAGAGGTAGGTAGTTTTTTATTGGAATGGGTGGGATTCTTAGCATGTGCTACATCTGATAACAAAAATAAAACTTGGTGTTGACTTGCTTTCTGTGGTGTAGACAGCTGAAGATCAGCTGCTACCTTCAAAGTTGAACAAGATTCTGTTGTTGGCTGATCCACAGGCTGCCCAGTGGTTAATGAAACACTGCCTTTATTCATATTGGAAGTCTTAGTTAAGGAGGAGTGTGAAACTGGTCCATTAACAGCAGCTCCTTTAGGTAAGATAAAGTTTTCACTAGAAACAGTAGGAGCACCAGCATGTATAAATAGACTAGACTGGCCTCCGCTTAAGGCGTTTTCAGATTTGTCCTTTGACAGTTCTTCAGGCAGAGTCAATGTATTATTTTTCTGAAATGATGTCTGACAATCTTTTGGTTTATGAACTCCGCTCTCCTTGTCTGAGATAAAATTGTTGTCATCTAGGAGTTCTTCTTTAGCACCAGTAATATCGGTGTTTATCTTCAAATCATCCATATTGTTGGCAAGCCCATTTAACACATTTAGTCTAGAAAATGGAAAAAAAAAATTTAGATTTGCATGAAAGAAAAAATACTATTAGAATGTATGGAGAGTTGAAAGTACATATTTTTATTAGTTTAATTTTCTACTCTTTATATTGACATTCTAATAATTTTCCAAGAATGAAAGAACACAAACATATTGAAATATTTAAAAAGCACCTCAAAGGTTAATATTGTTCTTCATGCTAGGCAACAACAACAATCCAATACATCATATATACAAAATGTCTAGAGAAAAGCAACATACACAAACATACTAGGGAAAAGCAGCATACACAAAGATACACATATACACACAGACACAAAAACAATGTAAATATGCTACAGACTGAAAAAATTTTAAACCACATGTAGAGATTGCTAATACAAAGAAAATTCTTTCACTTAAGTAGGTTTATCAGAGGCAGTCACTCTATTCGAGAGAATAATATAAATTATCAAATACTGCAGAGAAATGAAAGATTTGTCACTTATAAGTTCATTCCTGAAGGAAGGTAACAAAACGCCATTCAGTAAAAAACTTTATTTGAATGAACATATTTGCTATCAACATCAATGTTTTATTGTTAAAATGCTTTATTCATAGTTTTGTTCATTCCTTATTCAAATTAACCTTAACTATAATTTTAACTTTACTAAAGTTAACTAAATTTTAGTAAAGTGAATTTCAACTTCACTAAAGTTAAAATTAATGAAGTTTCATGTCAAACTTTCATATGTGGGGCCCCAAATTCCAGGCATTCTTTAAAAGCAGTTATCCCATTTTTGATCTGGTGGTCTAGTGCAACGGCCTAACACATTTTACAATAAAATAGCATAAACATATGTTTTAAATTTATTTCACATAAAATGTAGATAAAACTTTTCTAGGCATTTTTGATAAGTTATTTAATCATTATGAGAAAAAAGTACAATATTTTTAAAGCAAATAGTATTTCTGAATGTTTGGGGTCCATTCATATGATGACTTTATGTAATGACTACCCTTACTATGAAAAGTTCCCTTGCAACCTGTTCTTTTCCTGCTCTTAGAGGACTGGGAATGTAATCTAGTCACTATCGTATCTCTAGAACCTAGTACATCACTTGGCATTGCTCAGGCAATATTTGTTGAATAAAAGACTGAGTAAGTATTGGATTAATAAAAACACAATTTCAAAATCAAAGTACAAGTTCCTAAAGTGTAAGAAGAAAAACAGTTTTGTTCCTATGAAATTTGGATACCCCATTCAAATACAAGTTCCATCAGGTTCTGATTTATTAATGCAGTAATTATAATAAGGTCCTCAAAATATCCAATAATTCTCATGTACAATTTAAAGAACCTGCTATTTGGCAACCCCAGGTATTAACTAATTGAAGTATTGGCATAAGCTTCCATATTTCTTCTCCTTTTTTGCAGTTATTATCCAAATATTTACTAAGCACTTAGTTGTGCCATGCATTGATCCCGTATTCCAGAAATAACGGTAAACAAGACAAGTTAGTTTCCTGCTCTTAGATAAAGAACGAAGCCTGTATATTTTTCTTTTGTAGTATTTTTAATTTGCATAACAAGTAATATTATTTTAGGGCAACAGGACCTCACAATCTAACATTTACAAATCAAAACATGTTCAATAAAGTTCAATATTTTTACTATCCTTTAAGGGTACCAATTTCATGCTTTGTAAAACATTAAATCTAATTCAAGAATAATAAAATTGTTCTTACCTTTTTTGTATTTTATAACTTAGAACAAGCATTTATAATCTGATCTTATTCTTTCCATAAAATGTTATTTAATACAAAAAATATCTATTACCAGTATCTTTGACATTGTTATTTATACCAACAATTATTTTTTCCACCCCTCATAGGTTTTAGAATTCTGTTCTGAGATTGGCAAACTTCTGGTATGGTGGTAATAAAAATAGACTTCCAATAAGATCACATTCAATGATATCACTCCAAAATGGTGCTAATGCATCACCCAGCAGGAGTCTCTACATCACACACACAGAAGTTAAAAATGGGCAGCACATAAACATGTGTTAGGAAAGGGTGTGCAAATGTCAAGGGAAAGAAAAGCAAGCCTTAATGCTACACTTATTATTCATTCCTGATATTTCTCATTAAATTAGGTAGAAAATATAAAATGCTTCAATAGCAACAATCTCATAAATCTGAAATGAACGACAAAAAACTGGCTTGAAAGACAGTTACTTTCCTTTATGTTCCCACTTACTATAATCACAGAGGTGGACAAATATATGCTCAGTCAATTTGAAAGCCTATATTAGTTTTTCTCAACAGGAAGCAATGTTGCTAACGAAGTGGTAAATTCAGTGTTAATGAGTGGCTTCACTGTTACCACCTCAGAGGTAAAACCTTCCATGTTCTATGTCCCACCCATCTGTTCTGGTGTTAGAGGTTTAGAGATGGAACAGACGCTTCCCATTTAAAGCAACTTCATTGGTACCCCCTGAACAGCAGGGTGACAAACTATGAGAACATCATGTCAGCTTGGAGACTGCATCCTCATTACCAGAATGGCTTTATAAGAGCTTTTCATAAGTTCACATTCTGAAGATATCAACCTGTTTTGTTCAAAAACATAGAAAAAATATATGTGCATAAATGATTTTATCTACAAAACACATCTAGCAAAAAAAATCCGATTAAATATATTAAAATATAAAATGAAGACTTTAACAATTAAAGTTTTCCTTCACATCCACATGACATGGCTTACTTACCCCCAAATTAATAATTATCTCTACTCAAAAATAAAAGACATTACCTTCTGCATCAGTTTGAAAATATGTTACAAAAGTTGACTAAGTAAGGAAGTTTTCTAGGTCACTCGGTAATTCTGATTAGATACAACCTTCCTGTCGTCAAATCTATACTGTCCACTTTTTGTTCATGAGTAATTCTTTACTCAGAGAAAATTAGCTTAATTTTGTTCTTTTATGTACATTATTAACTGTATTTACTATAAGTAGATTAACATTTTGTGGGTACTTATTTTAGAAACAATTAAAATGTTCAGAATATATTCTAATTATACAATGCTCCAAATACACTACTTATTAATAACAGTACTCAATACTCATAGCTGTTGTCCTGAGATACCACGCAGAACAATGGATCATCAAAATCTGTTGCACTGAATAATGGATACAGAATTTTAACACCATCAAAAATTATTTTACTACATTCATGTTGGGTTATGAGGCATCTAGGCAAGAAACTATTTGATCTGAGTTAATTTTACACCATCTCAAATAGTTTTTCAACTACCTTTGTATAGTCAAATGTATATATAACAGAGACATCAATACCAGTTTAGGTTACTATAACAAAGTAGGAACATATTTGAAGGTGGGCATTATTCACTAAGTTTAAAAAACAGAAGCTAATAAATTAAGATAGATAAACTGTTGGACTCCTTAAATTTCAATTCAATGAATTCAATGAATTAGCTATATCAATTAAGATTTTAAAACAATGTTTAGACACCATTACTAAAGCTTCCCCAGATAATCATATAATCATAAAATTTTTCATTTAACTGAATTTTAAAATGTTCTTTAAAAAAATTCACACACCTTTTTAAAAAGCTGCAAACAGAACTTTAAATCTACATAAAATATATTTCAATTGCTGGAAAATCATAATGAGTTTTACAGCTATAACTGCCTCTAGTTATATACTGTGAGCATTAAAAAATTGTACAAAGGTCAGATCTGTCTTCAAGATGACAGATCATCACTTATATGCCTCAAGCTAGACTTATTGTCTCAGAAATCTCAAACATCAGTATTTTTGCAAACTATCAGCACTTGCTATAACACCCTCACTACACTACATCTTGAGGTTACTACAGAAGAAATGAGGTGATAATTGCATATTAACATAATTATTCTGTAATCCCTCTGAGCAAGCTTCCTAGGTCACTCAGTAATTCAGATTAGATACAACCTTTCTGTCATCAAATCTATGCTGTCCACTTTCTGTTCACGAATAATTCTTTTGTGATAGAAAATTAGCTTAATTCCATTCTTTTATGTACATTATTAATTGTATTTATTGCAAGTAGGTTAACATTTTGTGGGTACTTAACTACATAATGCCAACCTTTGCTGTGTCGTATAATTTCGTGCAAAAATATAGTACAATTTGCCCTCATTGTATATTAGTTCATTAACTGCTATATTACACTGCTATAAATAAATTATAATGCTGCCCACTAGCTGAGTTATAGTTAGGATCTGTCAGGTTTTCACAAATTCTATGTTCATTTAAATTATCCTTGCAAACACATGACAACTTCAGTTAGTAATGTATGAGACTGGGTCAAGAAGAGAATACCATTCACAAGTGTCAAACTACAAAACGAATCTTAATTAACTGAAATATTACATTTAAAATTATTGCAGCATTTAAACCTATATATACCATACACAATGTACAAACATATATACCTAAATCTCACCTAGTGCACAATTCAAGAGAAGATAGAGTGTACCATCCAGGTAATAACTTATTCTAAATGTCACATTGAGAAGAAACACTAAAAAAATATAGAACACTTATAAGGGTATCCAGCATGAGACTGACTCTAAAACCAAGCCAAATAATAAAATGGTTCAGAAGGTTACCATTAGGCAAGAATGGTTCTTGCTTACTTGTCAAGAACATTACAGACAGGAATATGGAGTTGGGGACTGAATAAGATGATTTCTAAGGTCCCTTCTAATATGTACTACAAATGTTTAGTATTTAGTTATTACATAATTAACATTTAACATTATTTGAAATAATGAGCTAAAAACTGAAGAATTGCACTACTGAGCCTTAAAAGTATTCTCTAAATTCACAATTACCTGAAATAATCCTTTAGTTAACTTATGATCTGTCAATAAATTGATTCTTGAACAGTGAAAATATGGCATTAAATGACCAAGACACTGCCACAGAGCTAACTGTGTCATGAAAACTCAATGTTACAGCCAGAGATTTTTTTTTTCCTCTTGGCAATACCAAAACACAAATTAAAAAAGGCACTGAGTTTGATATATAGATTGCAATTTAAAAAATAAAGTAAACAAATTATACTGAACCTGTTGAATAGCTTGTTCCTGATGCCATGTACCATCCTCAATTTTTAACAGACGACAGATGGTAGGTACCAGACCATAAACACCCAATAACTCAAGATCATTCTTACTGCAAAGTATAGTAAATACTAAATATAATCTAACACATCTAAAGAAGCTCCCATATGGTAAATGGAAGCAGGTAACTGTGTGGATGAAGGCAAGGGGGGCAGGGAGGTCCTACAAAGACATAACTTTAAAGACATGGCAAAATTATGTAACAATGAGAATCAACAGTAGTAGAAAATCAAATGGATGTTCACTAATCAAACATTAATTTCCTAATGAAGAATTTTGTAACTGGAAGAAGCAAGGCAATAAATTACAGTTGCAACCAAAGGAGAGTGCTAAGTCACAGTTAGCACAGAATGACTGTGTTGTTTATGCTTTCATATAATTAGAATAAGTGATGGTCTCAGCTTACATCATAAATGACATATGCACATGGCTCCAACAAGACAAATTCAAGCATTTAAGCATTTGAAATGAGTGATATATATGTAACTGGTCAAACATTTTGACCACATTTGTGTAACATGGGTCAGTTCACTATAAAACCTATCTGTTCAAATCGTTAACTGTGAAACTTTCAAAGAAACCAATGTAGCTAAAGTGTGTCAATCCCATATTCCAGACGCAATGTGTCAACTTTGCCCTCCACAGAAAGTATCATGCCATAAATTGTCATTTTACTTTGAGCCTTTTGGTATTCTTTACCCTATGATGGGTACGCTGTTTGTATTGTTTTGAAATATTATATAAATACTAAACCATCATGTCTAATAAATGCAAGAAAAGTGAGTGTTGAAAGTCCTAGGAATACAAAGCATACACAGACGCTCTTTTACTTATAATGGGGTTACCTCCCAATAAACCCATGATAAATTGAAAACGTCATGTTGAAAATGCATTTAATACATCTAAACTATTGAACATTGTAGCTTAGCCTACTTAAATGTACTTACGTTAGCCTACAATTGGGCAAAATAATCTGACAGTCTATAAAAATTTTATAATAAAAAATAAAAGATAAGATTAAAAATACAGTCTCTACTGAATGCACATTGCTTCTGCACCATCGCAAAATTGAATCACTGTCATTGTAAGTCAGAGACTGTATGTAATTATATAAATGAAAATAGAGACAATTATACTCAAAGCAGTGAGATAAATATATATGCATATGGAATAAATTGCTTCAGAATAGAAATAATTTTAAAGGGCAAAGACAATTTCACCATTCAAAAAATTTATACCTATACATTTCACAACAATTATCAAGACATAAATAACAAAAGAACGGTTTTAGAGTATAGAATCAGCACCAAGTCAGATATCTATTTGCTTAATGTTTATTCAGGAAACACTAGTAATTTGTTGAAGAACTTAAAAGCTGAGAATGTTCAAAGTGGTGTTAATGAAACTTTTGCCCCAACCATGTATATTACACAGGATCAAGGCACATTATAGTATGCACATCAAAGTTAGTGGCATGACTGCAAATGCAAACATGGTGGTTTTAAAGGGATTCCTTACAACAGCTGAAGAGACGACTGGTGCCTTAATAGATTGTTAATGCAGATGAAACTACTGTCATCCCTCAGTATCCATGACGGATTGGTTCTAAAACCCTGGTGGATACCAAAATCTATGCATACTTAAGTCCCTGCACTTGACACCATCTATGGATAAGATAAGCAAGCCCTCCTTAAATGTGGGTTTTACATGCCATGAAGACTGTATTTTTGATCTGCATTTGGTTTGGGTGCAGATGCAGGACCCACTGATACAGAAAGTCAACTATATTCATAAAAAAAAATCCACGTTTAAGTGGACCCGCAGAGTTCAAGCTCATGTTGTTCCAAGGGTCAACCGTATTTCATTTTTGGGAAAAGATGACCAACAGAAACCTTACCAGCATGCCTAGCCTGAAGCTTGGAACATAACGAATGTATACTAGTTTCCTTCTAATGCCTCAGCAATTTAAGTTTTTCAAATTCAAACGTTCACAGATTTTATTTAACATGTAGATTTCTTAAACTTCTGTAGATTTTAATAATCTGTCATTATAAAAGTTCCATAAATTAATTTGCTTAATCTCACATTTAGAAAATATAAAATTAAAGTCTAATGAGAAATAGAACTTGAATAATATGACATTCAAGATTGAATTATTTCACTGATTTACAATTTAATTTATTGAAAGAAGGATTTAAATCGTAAAAAAAATTCTGTAAATCTGTAACAATCTATAATGAGTACTTAACCTCTCACCTGTATTATATACATTCAAACTCTACTATGCAAATTCAAACATATTGAATTTATATATTTGAATATACTTATTCCATACACTCACATGGAAAAGTATGACATCTTTGAGAACTAAAAAAAGGACAAAACTGAAAGTGTTACTTCAAAGAAATGTTTCGTATTAAATGTGAACTCTTGTTAATGTTCTTATCCTTGCTCAATTTATTTTTCTGAAAACAGAAAAAATCCTATGATCTAAGAAAAATATTTCAAGATAATCACTATTCTACAAGTATCTTAATTTAGGATGATAATAATTCAAATACAAGAAATTTGCTTTTCTTGAAACAAAATGTATTAGTGTGCTTCTCTCTCACATTATTGTCTTAACAAAAATATAGTTGGCTCTCTGTATGGGTTCTGCATCCTCGGATTCAACCAAACTCAGATCAAAAGAAATAAAAAATAAAATTACAAGAATAAAAAATACAAATAAGAAACGAATAAAGTATAACAACTATTTGGCATTTACACTGTATTAGGTATTGCAAGAAATATATTGATAGTTTAACGTATACGGGAGCGTACAGATTATATGCAAATACAAAATCATTTTATATAAAGGTCTGGAGCATCACTGGAGTTTGGTATTCTTGCAGGGTCATGGAACCAATCCCACATGGATATTCAGGTTGAATGTATGGTACCGATTTTTGGTTAGCAGCTAAATTTGCGTGTTTTTAGCAACAGGATTCCCAGTGTGCAGCTAAGGAGAATGTTTGCTTATATTACCAAACACCGTTCCTGAATCCTTTTTGTTGTTCATTTATTGATTCAAAAAAATAGTGTTGGGGCCGGGCGCAGTGGCTCACACCTGTAGTCCCAGCACTTTGGGAGGCCAAGGTGAGCAGATTGCCTGAGATCGGAGTTCATGATCAGCCTGGGCAACATGGTGAAACCCCGTCTCTACTAAAATACAAAAAATTAGCCGGGTGTGGTGACGTGCGCCTGTAGTCCCAGCTACTCAGATGGCTGAGGCAGCAGAAGTGACTTCTCAAATGCAGGTAAAGTATTAATTTCTAGTTCCTCAACTTCCATATGTACTCTTTCCCTAAAATTGATCTGGATGTTATATTCACAATACTCTAGTTCTGCTTACCCATCTCCCTTTTAAAGATCACCCTTCTCTCACTGTACAAAAGAAAAGTTTCCAAACACATATCTAACAGCCTTCCTCAACTATATCAGTTGTTCAGGCCAATAACCTTGGAGCAACCTTCACCGTTCTTGTTTACTCACACCTCATATCTAAACTATCAGGAACTCCTACTGCTATTATCTTCAAAATATATCCAGAATCCAATCACTTCTCATCACTCCTATACCCAGATCCACTATTACCTCTCCCCTGTATGACTTCATCAGCTGACTAATCTGGTATTAGTATAAGGACAGATCCTTAGTCACTTACCATCTATTCTCAACACAGCAATCAAGAGTGATCCATACAGATAATGTCCCTCAAAACTCTAAAATGACTCCCTGTTTTTCTCAGATAAAAAAGGAAAAGTCCTTACAATGACCTGTAAGGACCTACAGAGAGACTACCTAGTAACCCTTTGACTTCGTTTCCTACTCCTCTCCCCAACTCACTCACTCTGCTGTAGACACATTAGCTTTTTTGTTGTTGTTTTGTTTTTACTATTCTTGAATACGTTCTCTACTAGCGTAAGGCCTTAGCATTGACTATTCCTCAGATGGAATGCTCCTTCTCCCAGATAGTCTCATGGCAAACTATCTCATCTTGGTTCAAGTCTTTGCTCAATCATTATCTTTTGAATGATGCCAACCAGGACCACTTTAGTTAAACTGACACCCCAAAACCCTTACCTTCTCCACACTGCTGGCATTCTCAAATCCACTTATACTAGTTTATACCTTCTCCCATCTCCCATAACACTTAACACCTTCTATCACACTATGCAATGTATTTATTTACTGTGGTTGTAGTTGGAGCATCCCTCCTCTAAAACTAAGTTTCAAAGGCAAAGATTTCTATCTATCTTGCTAACTGAATACCTCAAGGGTCAAGAAAAGAGCTGCCCAAACTGTTAGCATTGCGCAAATGCTCCAGTGTGTAAAAACCTTTCGGGAGTCAAATAAAAGGTTTGAGAATACAGAGCTCCTTAGGCAGAGGCCATTGCAGCAAAGCACATAATAGGAAAATTTGAAGGCTACACAGTCTTAATCAAAAAACAACTCAAGGGAAGATTCCAGTGGCTGTCTCTCCATACTTCTCTCTCATCCCTCTCCCTGATTCCCAGTCTTAGAATTAAAATTCAGAATTAAAATTCAGAAATGAAAAGGTCATCAACAGTGATAAAAATACATTTATTTGAATTTTAAAAATGAAGCCATTTTTACTGACAAAGGGTCACCTTGGTTTAGCTGTTAAGACTGGTTTTGTTAAATGTTACAAGGCAGACATTTTCTGTAACCTTAATGAATTAAATCTACAATACAAAGATTCTGAAGAAATGAGATGTAAATTATGCATACAATATACTGTATAAACACACAATTATTCTCGCTTGTGAGAAAAATGTCAGATGCCAACTTAAAAATACCATAGTTTTCCAAAATTATAGAGGTGTGTGAAAAAAAAGTATGTAGACCACCGATCAAATATATAGGGAGAGCTCTATACAACAACCAGACATTCTTTTTTTCAAAACACAGAACATTTATAAAATCTGAGAATGTATTTCAACAACCACTGAGAAACTTCCAACAGAAACAGAAATCACCTTAGACCATATGGTCTGGCCACTATGTAACAAACCAGAAAGCTGATACAATTAGATAATTAGTGAACTAGAAAAAGGCCAAAACAAAGTATATTGAATGAAGCAAGGGGAGACAAAAGCATGGAAAATAGAGAAAAGAGTAAGAGCTGAAACTGATATGGTAAAAGATGACACATACATTCCAACATCTAGTTGGAATCACGGAAGAAAAGACAGAATATAGGACAGAAGCAATGCTTCTGAGATAATTGCTGAGAATTTTGTAAAACTGACAAAACACATCAAGCCAAAGCTTCTGGGAGCACCTGGAACTCTGAGATGAATAAATAAAAACTACACTTAGATACATCACAGGAAAACTAATGAAAATAAAAGACAATGAGGAAAAAATACTAAAAGCAGCCACAGAAAAAAAGAATACCTATAAAAGAATACCTATAGACTAAGGGATGGCGGGGGGTAGCAGCTCCCAATGTCCAAGAACTAACCTCGTGCTATCAGACTATCTGATGTTCTGTCACAACACTGTCTTAAGAAAAAAATAGTATCTCATAAAACATCCATGTCAGACAAGACCATTGTGCAACACAACCAAACATCCCCCCCCCGACCCACTAAAATGAGTGATGTGTCACTTTCTTTATCAATTACAGGAATACCTCGGAGATACTGTGGGTTCAGTTCCAGACCACTGCAATAAGGTGAATATTGGAATAAAATGAGCCACGATTTTTTTTTTTTTTTTTTTTTGGTTTCCAAGTACATATAAAAGTTACATTTAATAGACACGGGGAGGGGAACACACTGGGCCTATGGGGTAGGGGGTGAAGGGAGAGCATCAGGAAAAATAGCTAATGCATGCTGGGCTTAATATGCAAGTGACGGGTTAACAGGTGCAGCAAACCACTATGGCACACATTTACCTATGTAACAAACCTACACACCCTGTACATGTACCCTGGAACTTAAAAAAAAAAAAAAAGTTATGTTTATACTATACTGTTGTCAATTAAGTACACAAAAGCCATTATGTCTAAAAAACAATGTATATACCTTAAAGTATTTTATTGTGGCCGGGTGCAGTGGCTCACGCCAATCCCAACACTTTGGGAGGCTGAGGCGGGTGAATCGCCCGAGGTCAAGAGTTCAAGACCAGCCTGGCCAACATGGTGAAACCCTATCTCTACTAAAAATACAAAAAATTAGCCAGGTGTGGTGGCGGGTGCATGTAATCTCAGCTACTTGGGAGGCTGAGGCAGAAGAACTGCTTGAACCTGGGAGGCAGAAGTTGCAGTGAGCTGAGATCGCACCACTGCACTCCAGCCTGGTGACAGAGTGAGACTTCGTCTTAAAAAACAACAACGAAAACAAAACAAAATAAAAATAAAATACTTTATAGCTTTAAAAAATACTAACAGTCATCTAAGCATTTGGTGAGTTCTAGTCTTTTTGCTGAGATTTTTGCCTTAATATTGACAATCAAGAGTGGTGGATGCTGAAGGTTGGGGTGGCTGTGGCAACTTCTTAAAATAAGACAGCAATGAAGTTTGACACATTGATTGACCCTTTCTTTCATGAAAGATTTCTCTGTAACATGCAATGCTGTTTGACAGCATCTTACCCACAGCAAAACTTCTTTTGATATTGGAGTCAATCTTCTCAAACCCTGCTACTGCTTTATTGACGTAATATTCTAAATCTTATGTTGTCATTTCAACAATGTTCACACTATTTTTACTAGGAGTAGACTCCCTCTCAAGAAACCACTTTCTTCACTAGAGAAGCAACTTCTCATCTGGTCAGGCTTTTTCGTGAGATTGCGGCAATTCAGTTACACCTTCAGGTTCCACATTTTTTTTTTTTTTTTAAGACAGAGCCCAGGCTGGAGTGCAGTGTTGCCATCTCAGCTCACGGCAACATCCACCTCCCAGGTTCAAGTGATTCTCCTGGTTCAGCCTCCCAAGTAGCTGGGATTACAGACTTGCGCAACCATGCCTGGCTAATTTTTTTTATTTTTAGTAGAGATGGGGTTTCACCATGTTGGCCAGGCTGGTCTTGAACTCCTGACCTCAAGTGATCCACCTGCCTTGGCCTTCCAAAGTGCTAGGATTACAGGCGTGAGCCATGGCACCCGGTGTTCAGGTTCTACTTCTAATTCTAGTTTTCTTCCTATTTCTACCCCATCTACAGTTACTTGCGCCACTGTAGTCTTGCATCCCTCAAAGTCATACATGAGCGTTGAAATCAACTTCTTCCAAACTCCTATTAATGTTGATATTCTGACCTCCTCCCATGAATCACAAATGTTTTAAGTTGCATCTAGAATAGCTAATCCTTTCCAAAAAGTTTTCAATTTACTTTGCTCAGATCCATCAGAGGAATGACTCTAGCTACGGCAGCTGTAACCTTATGAAATGCATTTAAATAGTAAGACTTCAAGATCAAAATTATTCCTTGTTCCATGAGCTACACAATGGATACTGTGTTGGCAGGCATGAAAACAACATTCGTCTTGTACATCTCCATCAGAGATTCTGGAAGACCAGGTGCACTGTCAATGAGTATATTTCGAAAGTAGTCTTTTCTTGTAGGTCTCAACAGTAGGCTTAAAATAGTTCATAAACCATGCTGTAACAGATGCACTGTCATCCAGGCTTTGTTGATTCATTTATAGAGCACAGGTAGAGATTTAGCATAATACTGATGGGCCCTAAGATTTATGAAATTGTTCAATGAGCATTGGGCTTTAACTTAAAAGTTACCAGCTGCATTAGCCACTAACAAGAGGGTCTGCCTGTCTCTCAGGCTTCAGTTTTGAAGCCAGGCATTTACTTTTCTCTAGCTATGAAAGTGCTAGATGGCATCTTCTTCTAGTAGGAGGCTGTTTCATCTACACTGAAAAATCTGTTGGTTAGTGTAGCCATTTTCATGAATTGTCAGAGCTAGATCTTCTGGGTAGTTTGCTGCAGCTTCTACATCAGCACTTGCTGCATCACCTTGCGCTTTTATGTTATAACATGGCTTTTTTCCTTAAACCTTGTGAATCCACCTCTGTTAGCTTCAAACTTTTCTTCCGAAACTTCCTCACCTCTCTTGGCCTTCAGAGAATTGAAGAGAGTTAGGGTTTTGATCTGGATTAAGCTTTTGCTTAAGGGAATGTTGTGGCTGGTTTGATCTTCTATCCAGACCATTCCAACTTTCTCCATATCAGTAATAAGGCTGTTTTAATTTCTTACTATTTGTCTGCTCACTGGAGTAGCACTTTTAATTTCTTCCAAGAACTTATCTTTTACATTCACAAACTTGGCTAAATGTTTGCTGCAAGAGGCCTACCTTTTGGCCTATCTCATCTTGTATAATGCTTTCCTCACTAAGCTTAATTCTAGGTTTTGATTTAAAATGAGAGACACGTGACTCATCCTTTCACTCAAACACTAAGAGAGGCCATTGTAGGGTTATAAATTTGCCTAATTTCAATACTGTTGTGTCTCATGGAATAAGGAGGCCCAAGGAGAGGGAAAGAGACAGGCAAGGAAGGACCAGTTGGTGAAGCAATCACAACACACACAATATTAATCAATTAAGTTTACTATCTTGATGGGGCACGATTTGTGGAGCCCTAAAACAATTACAATAGAAACATTGAAGATCACTGATCACAGATCACCCTAACAAAATAAAAAGTCTGAAACACTGTGAGGATTACCTAAATGTGATACAGAGATATGAATGAGCATATGTTGTTGAGAAAATGATACCTGTACACTTGCTTGATGCAGGGTTGCTGCAAAATTTCAGTTTATATAAAACACAATATATGAAAAGCACAATAAATCAAAACACAATAAAACAGGGTATGCCAGTGTAAGTTTGTCCAGCTTCAGTCTGCATTCCCTATAGATGAGATTTAGTATGATGGCCAATCTTGAGACAAATGAAAATGAAAATACAACATACCAATACTTATAGGATGCAGCAAAAGCAGCATGCAGAGGAAACTTTACAGCTGTAAATATCTGTATTAAAAAAGATGTCAAATTAGCCATCTTACTTTATGCCTTAGGGAATTATTACCTTAGGGAAAAGAAGAGCACACTAAACCCAAAGCCAGCAGAAGGAAGGAAATAATCAGTCTTTAGAACAGAGATGAGAGAATATTGGTTCTTTTAGTCACAAATACTCAGGAGGTTGAGGCAGGAGGATCACTTGAGCCCAGGAGTTCAAGTCCAGCCTGGGCAACACAGACTCTGTCTCGAAAACAAAAACAAGAAACCCCTACCTGAGCCTCCCTCTAATTAAAAAAATAAAGTTGGTTCCTTAAAAAGATCAACAAGGTTGACAAAGGAATTGACAACAACAACAACAACAAAAGAGAGAAGAACACAAGTGACAAATCAGGAATAAAAGTGGGAACACTGGTACCAACCTTAAAAATTAAAAGAATTATAAGAGAATACTATGAATAATTGGATGCCAAAAAATTAGATAATCTAGATGAAATAGAAAAATTCCTAGAAACACAGAAATTACCAAAATGAAGTCAAGAAGAAATAGAAAATCTGAATAGACCTAGAACAAGTAAAGAGAATTAACTAATAATCAAAAACCTCACCAAATGCAAAAATCCAGGACTATGCAGTTTCACTGGTAAATTCTATGAAACAAAATTAACACTAATTATTCTCAAACTCTTTCAGAAATGGAAGATGAGACAACACTTCCTAACACATTCTAAGCAGCCAGCATTACCCTAATACCGAAGCCAAAGATACTGAAAGAAAACTACAAATATTCATTATGAAAACAGACACCAAAATCCTCAACAACATACTAGCAAACTAAACCAATAGTATATTAAAAGTATCATAAAACATAACCAAGTGGGATTTAGCCCAGGAATGCCAGGGCAGTTCAACATAAGAAATGCAATCAATACAACATATCACACTAATAGAACAAAGAAAAAATACTACATGATTATCTCAATAGATGCAGAAAAAGCATCTGACAAAATTCAACACTGTTTCAGGATAAAAAAAAATACTCAGCAAATGAGTAATAAAAGGACATGACAAAGAGCATCTATGAAAAACCCATAACAAACATCATAGCCAATGGTGAGAGACAAGTTTTTCTCCTAACATCAGTAAAGAGACAAGGCTACTTTTACCACTGCCATTCAACATTGTACTAAAAGTCAGAGCAATTATGTAAGAAAAAGAAATAAAAGGCGTCCAAATTAGAAAAGAAGAAGTCAAACTATATTTGTGGCTGACATAATTCTATTCATAGAAAATCCCTTAGTATCCACAAAAAAACTACTAGAGCTAATAAACAAATAAAGCAAACTTGCAAGCACAACAGCAACATGCAAAAATCAGTTGTGCTTCTATATACCAGCAACGAATGATCCAAAAAGAAAATTAAGAAAATAAATCAATTTGCAATAGCATCAAAAACAAAAAAATAACCGAAAGAGTAAGTGTAACCTCATGACCAGCTTAGCCAACATTAAGAAACCCTGTCTCTACTAAAAATAAAAACTAGCCAGGCGTGGTGGTAGGCACCTGTAATCCCAGCTACTTAGGAGGCTGAGGTTGCAGTGAGCTGAGATCGCAACATTGCACCCCAACCTGGGCAACAAAAGCAAAACTCCTTCTTAAAAAAAAAAAAAAAATAACTGTAACCAAGAAAGTAAAATACTTGTGCACTAAAAACTACAAAACGTTGCTAGAAAAACTTAAAGGCCTAATTAAATGGAAATACATCTATGTTCATGGATTTCAAGACTCAATATTGTTAAGATGACAAAATTCCACCAAAGAGATCCCAGATTCAACTCAATCCCTATCAAAATTCTAAAGGCCTTTTTGCAGGATTGTTAAAGCTTATCCTCAAACTCATATGGAACTGAAAGGGTCCCTGAACAACAAAAACAATACTGAGAAATAAAAAGAAGGAGTACTCACACTCCCTGATTTCAGAACACTGATTACAAAACTATAGTAATCAATGTGGCAGTAGAAGAAGGGTAGACATATAGACCAATGGAATAGATTTTAAGAGTCCAGAAATAAGCCCACTCATCTATGGCCAATTCATTTCCAACAAATTGCCAAGACCATTCAATGGGGAAAAGAACACTCTTTTCAACAAATGATACTGGGACAACCGAATAACCACGTACAAAAGAATGAAGTTGGAAGCCTGTCTCACACCAGTTACATAAATTAAATCAAAATGGGCCAACAATCTGAATATAAAAGCTAAATCTGTAAAGCTCTCAGAAGGCATGGGTTGGATCTTCATGACTCTTGATTTGGCAATGGATTCTTTAACATCAAAAGCACAAACAGCCAAAAAAAAAAAAAAAAAAACAATAAAATAAAACCAGAAATTGAACTTTATCAAAGTAAAAATCCTGTGTATATCAGCAGATATTATTGAAATATATTTGGTAAATGTTTAATATCCGGAACATATAAAAACCTCAACAACAAAAAGACAACCTAATTTTTTAAATGAGCAAAGGACCCGAATAGACATGTCTCAAAAAAAGATATATAAATGACCAAGCCCATAAAAAGATGTTCAACATCGTGGTCATTAAAGAAATGCAAATCAATACTACAATAATACCACTTCATACCCATTAGAATAGCTTTAATAAACAAACAAAAAAATGAAAACTAACAATTACTGACATTGATGTAGAGAAACAGAGACCCTCATACACTGCTGGTGGGAACAGTGAATCCGCTATGGATAGTAAGTTTGGCAGTTCCTAAAAGAGTTGAGATAGATTACCATATGATCCAGCTATTCAATGCCTAGATATACATCCAGGAGAAATGTAAACTCATGTCCACAGAAAAACTTGTATGTATATGTTGATAGCACTGTATTCATAAAAGCCAAATAGTAAAAATAACTCAAATATTCATTAAGGAATAATATGTAAATTGCAGTATATCCATACAATGGAATATTATTTAGCCATATAAAGAAATGAAGCACATGCTACAACTTGTACGAACCTTGAAAACATTATGCCAAGTAAAAGAAGCCAGACACAAAAAGTCACACTTTCTATGGTTTCTTTCATATGAAATATCCAGAACAGGCAAATATATAGAGACAGAAAGTTAAGGTTACTTTACCAGGTGATGGAAGGGGGCAAATAGAAAGTGATTATGTAATGAATACACAGTGTTTTTAATGGGGTGATAAAACACTTTAGAAACTAGTGGTTGCACAACAGTGTAAATACAGTAGTCCCTCCTTATCTACAGTTTTACTTTTCACAGTTTCAGTTACCTGTGGTCAACCACAGTCCAAAAATATTAAATGGAAAATTCAGAAAGAAGCAAGTTACAGGTTTTAAATTGCTAGTCTATGGAGCTTGATGACATCTTGCACCATCCCACTCTGAGGGATACAAATCATCCCTTTGTCGAGTGTGTATGTTCTCCACCCATCAGTCACTTAGTAATCATCTTGATTATCAGATTGACTGTCATGATATTGCAGTACTTTTGTTCAAGAACCTTTATTTCACTTAATAATGGTCCCAAAGTACAAAAGTAGTGATTCTGGCAATTCAGATATGTCCAAGAGAAGCTGTAAACCGTTTCCTTTACATAAAAAGGTGAAAGTTCTCAATAAGAAGAGAAAAAAAAAATGATAAGGTTGCTAAGATCTACAGTAAGAACAAATCTTCTATTCGCTAAACTGCAAAGAAGGGAAAATAAATTTGTGCAAGTTTTCCTGTCACACCTCAAACTGCAAAAGTTACGAACATGGTGCATTTTAAGAACTTAGGTAAAACAGAAAAGTCATTAAATGTATGGGTGAAAGACATGAACAGAAACGTGTCTGACTGACGGCAATAAGGTTTGGTACTACCTGCAGTTTCAGGCATCCTCTGGCAGTCTTGAAATGTACACTCTATGGATAAGGAGGGACTACTGTTCACTAAACACCAAAGAATTGTACACTAAAAATGGTTAATCGTATGTAATGTGAATTTTACCTCCGTTTAAAAAAGATAGCCAATCTTAAAATATCCCATGTCCTGACAACACCCAATCTAGGACAAACTTTCACTTCCTTAGACCTTCTCTTCAAACTACTCAACCAAAGCCCAAATCTTCTAATAGGTTCCCTCTAATATCCTCTTAGTAAGACACCCCAAAGCTCCCTTTAGTGTGTGGTCTCCTTCATTGCAACAAGTAAAAAATGTGTTCAACTACGGGTGTTCCTGCTAGTCTTTTTGGATGGAGGACATTGACAAGACTAACAATTTCTCAATAGAAACAACAGAAGGCAGAGAAAACAAAGGAGTAACATCCTCGTTAAAAGAAAGTAACTGCCAACTCAGAATCCTAAAAAATAATCACCCAAAAGTGAGGGTGGAATACAGAACATGACCAGACAACAAAAACAAAGAGAATTTCTCACTACAGACCTACACTAAAGGGTACAATAGAAAGTGATCTTCAGAAATAGAAAATCACAGATGAAGAACTGAAGATGGAGGAAAGAATAAAAAGTGATACAAGTGGTAAATATGCTACACAGCAAATGATGATGAGGTTTCATGCTGGCTAAAATATATACGGAGTTTAAAATCACAAGAGTATAGTAGCAAATAAGTTGAGTAAGGGGTACAGTATGGAAGGAAATGAATAGGATTAAAATGTTTTCAGTTTCTTGCATTGTCTGGAAAGATAAAACAAATTAACAAATTATCAATCTAATCTAATTTACTTAATTTATTAACAGTTTGATTAAGTTAGGTCAAGGGTGCATACTGTGATCTCTAGGACAGGAGATCTGAAAAGTGTGAGTTGGGGGCCCAGGGGGCGTCCCTAAGACCTTATTAGAAGATCTTCAATAAACAAAACTATTTTCATAATAATACTAAAACCTTATTTGCCTTTTCACTGCCATTCTTTCACAAGTGTACAATGGAGTTTTCCAGAGGCTATATAATGTACAATATCTGAACTGAAGCAAGTATAAGAACCCAACTGTCTTCTATTGAGACATTAAAGATATTTTTAAAACATGTAAAACAATGGTACTCTTCTCACTAAATTTTGTTCTGGAATGTGTATTTTTCTCAAAATGGTGTTACTCATGTTAACATGTAATGGAATATTATTATATTAAAATAAACTTATAAACATTTAAATTTAATTTCAAAAGCAGTAAAAATTGTTCTCAACTATGATCAATACACTTGGAAATGTCTAGACTTTTTGACTGCCACACTGGGTGAGTACTACTGGCATCTAGTGACTAGAGACTAGGTAAAAATCTTATGATGCACAGATAGTATCCATCCACAGACAGTCCACTGAACAGAAAATTATCTGGCCCAAAATGTCAATTGTGCCAAGGCTGAGAAACAACCTTGATATAAGCAACAAATAACCTGATATAATCATATAAATAAAAGTTATTTTAAAAAGTTCAAAGAGATCCTGAGAACAAAGAATTACAGTCTCACTGAGCTAAATAAATGGATAATTTGCCACTCGTGAACTATAAGACCTAATATCATAAAGATGTTTACTCTCTCAATGTATAGATTCAATTTTATAAAACTGCTATGACTAAAAATTTATGGAAAGCAATGAAACAAGAACAACAAGGTAGGAGGACCCGCCTTAGTGGAGATAAAGACTTATTATAATGCCATGTAATTAAAAGACCATAGTGTTGGTGCTTTGGATAGACAAAAGTAGACCAACAGGGGAAAAAAAACAGAGTCCATAAACAGACCCACATGCATATGGTCACTTTATTTATGCCAAAGGTGATACCACAGAGCAGTAGGGAAGTGATCTTTTTAATAAATGATGTCATATAAAACGTACATTCACACATAAGAAAAGGTGATTCTATGCCTCACACATTATATAAAAATCAGTTCTAGATAGAAGGCAGATCTAAATACGTAATAAACAATATACAAAATAATAATAATAAGTTCTAGGTAGATGGTAGAAAGCAAAATAATAAAGATCCTAGGATAACGTTTCTTAACCTCACCACTAGTGATACCCTGGCTAGATGTTTGTTTTGTGCATTGTAGGATGCTTAACATTCTGTACATTGTAGGATATTTAGCAGCACCACTAGCCCAACTCACTAGATGACCAGAGTACTCCACTCACTCAGTTATTAAAACTAAACATGTATTCACACTGCCAAATGTCTCACCCAGATGGTGGGAGATATGTGGTTAGAGAGGAGGGAACTGCCTCTAGTTGAGAAGCATAGTTTCAGAGCATAAGAGAGTATCTTCATGTCCTTGGAGCAAGGAAAGACTTCTTAAATGGGACATTAACTATAAGAGCAAACAATGATAAAATGGACTATACTAAAATTAAGACCTTCCTTTCATCAACAGATAATATTAAGAAGGTGTAAGTCAAGCCAAAGTGGAATATATATATATATATATTTTAAATGTAACTAACAAAGAGTCTGTATTTAGAGCATATAAAAACTCCTAAAAGCGAAAGGAAAAGTACAGAAACTCCAATAGGAAAAACAGGGCTGTATGCATAAACTATATAATTCCTATAAACCAGTAAGATAGAAACAGAAAGCTCAACAGTAATTTTGTTAAGGTGGTGAGGAGAGAAGAGACTTTGCAAAAAAGGATACCGAAACAACCAGTACATTTATGAAAGGGTACTCAACTCCATTTGGATCAGGGAAATGCATCTTTCAGAAGACTAAAATTAGAGGATATTAATACTAAGTGTTAGTGAGGATACAGAGCAACAGGAATCCTCATTTACTTGATGTGATTGATACAACCATTTTGAAAACAATTCTTGTGTCATCTTCTAAATCTGAATATATACACACTGGTCAAACCAATGACCCAGATTCTAGTCTTGGTATACACCTAATATAAATGTTGCACATATGCACCCAGAAACATGCAAGAATGTTCACAGCAGCATTATTCAGCCCAAATGTCCTACAGTAATATGACAAATTGTGATAAAATTATATAAGTGAACCATAGCTATATCTGACAAAATTCCCAATTCTCAAATATAACGTTGAACAAAATAGACAAAAAAATACTTCTGTATAATTCTATTTCTGTAAAAGTTCAAAAACAAGTAAAAAAAAGTTATTTTCTTTGAAGTCAGGCAAGTGGTTAATCTGGGAAAGAAAAAACAGGGATAGCGACTAAGAAAAGAAATGGGGTTTCTGGGTTGCTGGCAGTATTCTATTTCTCGATCTGTGGTGGTCATGGAGTGTTTACTTTGTGATGACTCACTGAGCTGTACCCTACACTTCATGCATTTCCTGTATGTATTGTATTTAAATTTTTAAAAAGACACAGAGCATCATCTTTTATATGCTGTACATGTGACCTAGAAAACAATATATTACACAAATACCTTAACAATTATGGTATTAGATGTCAATTGCTAGGGAGCAAAAATTATGTCTGGAACAAAGTAACTTTCCTCTTATATTTCAAGATCCTTTGTCTAATTAAATGAAACATACAGGATCTTTAAAAGGACTGTTTGATTTTTCAATATGCTGCAGGAAGACATCATTCAATATATTTAATTTTTCTGTTTTCCTTTAAGTTTTACTTATCTTAATCATTTGAAAAAATTTCATTTTCTTAAGTTTATATAAGAGAAAATAAAATATATACCTTGGAAAACATTAATTACTATTAAAGTTGAAGATGTTTGTTTCTAATATTAAAAATCTATTTTCTCACATCTAGACAAAGAAGAGGATTAAGACAGAATGATAAATGACACCTGACCTAAAGGAGGTTTCTATCAAAAATTTATATACTTCCCTACCCACCAAACTAAGCCTTGGTTTATATTTTTATATTCCATGACATTTTAATAAAACTCTACAATACCAGTTATTTTATTTACAAAAGAATCATACATTTACTATATTAAGTTGCTCTGTATCAAACAGTTTCCCTCTGAATTTAATCATTTACGTAGAACAGTATAGTTAACTGCATACAATGTGATTCATTTTTAAGCCACATAGTGCCACCAAGTGGTAACAAATTCTTTTTCCAAAATACCACACTGAAGCAACAAAAAAAGCTATACTGGAATATTATACTGGAATGGAAAAATCAACCTTTTAACAAATTTAAATAAGATTGTGAAGTATCTTAGCATGAAACTTTAAAAATAAAAGAGGTCTTTTTTTTGGAAAAGAGTAGTGTATATTATCTTGTGACAGAGTCAGGTTTAGAGTTAAAAATTTTCTTGGAAGGCAAGGAACTATAATATAATGCTGTAGCATTTACTTTTTGTTGCTTGTTGTTTTTAAATTCCCCACATTCCCTTAGAAGATATAAGTTGCTTTACAAATTAATGAAACACACACACATACACACAAACACAATAAAAGACCTGGAAGGTTTCATAACAATCTGTTACCCTTGTTAAGTATGGGGAAGGAGTGAGGAGAGTAAATTTTAGTCTTTAGTTAATATCTGTATTAATTTGCTAGGATAAAAGAAAAACCTAGAATCGCCTTTTAACAAAGTCCTGCAACTGGTGGCTTAAACAACAAAAATTTATTGGCTCAAATATCTGGGAACTGGAAGTCCAAGACAAAAGTATCAGTAGGGTTGGTTCCTTCTCACAGCTGTGAGGAAAGATCTGTTTCCGATTTCTCCTTGGCCTGCAGAGAGCCACTTTTTCCTAGGTCTCTTCACATCGTCTTCCTTCTATTAGTGTCTCAGTATCCAAATTTCTCCTTTTTATAAGGACATCAGTGATACTTGGATAAGCCCACCCTAATGACCTCATTCAACCTGATTACCTCTATAAAGACCCTATCTCCAAGTAAGGTTACTCTGAGGTAGAGGGAGATAGGATTTCAACATAAGAATTTGGAGGGGGATATAATTCACCCCTCAACACTAATCTTCTTTTCTGAAATTTTTATTTTTCTTATTTAAGAGGAGGACAAAAAATAGTTCCTAAAAGGTGTAAAATAACAGAATACTATTTTAATTACATAAAATGTTATCAGCAAAAAAGGACTAAATTTTGATATAAGTAATGAGTCTTATAGTTCATATCCAATGCACTTTGTCCTAGACCCCATCTCCCACCAACTCTCTTTCTCTCTTTTTTTTTTTTTTTTTTTTTTTTTGAGATGGAGTTTCACTCTTGTTGCCTAGGCTGGAATCCAATGGCATGATCTCGGCTCACTGAAACCTTCACCTCCTGAGTTCAAGCGATTCTCCTGCTTCAGCCTCCCAAGTATCTGGGATTACAGGCACCAGCCACCACGCCCAGCTAATTTTTTGTATTTTTAGCAGAGATGGGGTTTCATCATGCTGGCCAGGCTGGTCTCAAACCCCTGACCTCAGGTGATTCACCCACCTCGACCTCCCAAAGTGTCTGGTTTACAGGCATGAGCCACCGCGCCCAGCCCCAACTCTCTTTCTCAATGTACTCATATTGGCCTTTATGTCTCGACTATGCTCCGGTTATTTTGCACTTAATATTCTCCGCCTGAAGTTCTTCCTCCAAATATACATACGGATCAGTTCTTTCACATTTGTGTCCATCTCCTTCCTGGTTCTTCATATAACATCCAAAATAAAGTTACTGGAAGAGCACTCCTAGTAACTCTCTATGCCCCTCTCTGCTGATACTTTTCTTTATAGTACTAACACCTGATACATTATTATTTGATCATTTGTTTTTTCTCTGCACTATAAAGTAAGCTTCTTGAGAACAGAGACATTTTGCTCACTGACGTACCCTTGACATCCAAAATAGTGCCTAGAGTGTGGAACACAATTTGTGACTACTTTTTTGTTCATTATCATAAGCAGAAAGTTTCTTAAAGTTAATGCATGTCTGACTTCTAAGTAGAATCTAGTGTTCCCTTTTCTAATCATTTTCTACACCAAAGGCAGAGTCATCTTTCCACTTCTCTGTAAAACACATATTTTCCCTTCTCTCAGGATATAATCCCAAATCTTGTACACAGTTGAAATGGCTTTGCTGGGCCCTGCCTATCTCTCCACTGTAGTCTCAGACTCTCCTCCCATCAGTTCTCAGTGATCCAAAGTACTGGCCTTCTCTCAAATTCCCCAAACATGTTCCTCTTCACCATACGGCCTCTATACATGTAGTTCCCTTGGTCTGGAATCCTCAGCCCTCCATCACACAAATCTAGTTAACCTTAACTGATAATCTCCCTTCAGATCACAGCTCTTAAGGTCACTTACTCTGTGAAGCTCTCCTCAACCCACTCTGTGTCAAGCTCCTTTGACATATGCTCTTACAGAACTGTTCTTTTCAGAACTCTTTCAAATATTCAGTTGATGAGTATTGATATCTCTCTCCTAATGGACCTAAGTTCCAAAATACAAAAGCAAAAACCTTCCCTGTGATTGCGAGAGAATGGGAACCATGTCTTCTATTGCTTATGCTGTTTTGAACAACTAAAAGGTAGTAGTCAACCTAATGAAGAAACACAGCCAACACAGGCTGACTACAAATGAAAAAGGCCCTGAAATCAGTCAATTATAGGAATTAAACACAACAAAGTTTCCTTTTATTAACTTCAACTGGTTTCATCAGACACATTGCATATTTCTGGGTAGGCTGCCCCTAGCCACCAGTGAGTGCACAAAAAGAACCAAGCTTATGGCCACGAGCGATGGCTCACGCCTGTAATTCCAGCACTTTGGGAGGTCGAGGCAGGTGGAGCACAAGATCAGGAGTTCGTGACCAGCTTGGCCAATATGGTGAAACCCCGTCTCTACTAAAAAAAAAAATACAAAAAAAAAAATTAGCCAGGCGTGATGGCACATGCCTGTAATCCCAACTACTCAGGAAGCTGAGGCAGGAGAACTGCTTGAATCTGGGAGGTGGAGATTGCCGTGAGCCGAGATCTCGTCACTGCACTCCAGCCTGGGTGACAGAGTGAGACTCCGTCTCAAAAAAAAAAAAAAAATCCAAGCTTATTTTAATATTCGACCATGCAATCAATTTAAAAGTGCATGAAAAGTAATAGCAATTGTCATTGTACACCTTATCTCAATTAGTGATATAACTAATTCACACGCCTCATCATCAGTTATTTTGCAGGAAATTGCAGGAAATTTTTAAAAATTCCCTGTGTATGTAAATGTACTGATATGCACTGAAAACTTAAAAGGCTGCATATGAGATATAATTTACAATAGGGTAATATCAAAATACAGTATTGCATAGGCAACTTTTTGCCCCCAAATTAAAAATTTATTAACTAGCTAATTTCCTTTCAAACTGTATATAAGCATTCTAATACAGTTCGGTTTTGGGGGGGAGCCTCTCATTTTAATATGATGTGTGATAAACAGACTTTTTACAATGGTTCTAATACCTCTACTATTTCTCTGAATTGAGAAAATAATTTAAATCTGTCACATTTATTGTTGTATCATTAGCTTTCTAGTGCCTAAACAATGACTATCTCCAGATTAAACTGTGTCATTTTAACAGACAGTACAAATTTTTAGAGTTTCCTTAAATATCACAATAATATTTAAAGTGGGTTGAATAAATTTTTAAAATAACTTTGCATAATGACATAAAATAAGGTATACTGTAACTCCCTTTCAGATTTATGATTCATTTCCTAAATACTTTAAGAATACCTTTCACTATATAGAGATAAATAGATATACTGATAGATAGATACATTTATCAGTATATCTTGAAAGCATATATGCACATCTAGATGCATTTATCCTATTTACTTGCCACAGCAAACCAAAGTCACACATCTGACTCAATGCACCACATCTTATTACATTCTGAAAGTATGGTTAAATATTCATTACAAAAACAAAGTCATCATTTTTGGCAAATTTTCTTCAGTAAGCAGCACCCAATAATTCAAAATAATTCCACTCATTAATTCATTACCTATAAAGGAGAACACTTTAAATGCAATATTACAGATTGAATTGTGTTCCCCCCAAAATTCATATGTTGAAGCCCTAGTACTAAGTTAAAATGAAGCCGTTAGGATAGGCCCTAATCCAATCTAACTGGGGTCCTTATAAGAAGACACCAAAGATGGGCATGCACTGAGAAAAGGCCATGTAAGGACACACCAAGAAGACAGTCATCTGCAAGCCAAGGAGAGAGGCCTCAGTTAAGAAGCCAAGCCTGTTAACATCTTGATCCTGGACTTCTAGCCTCCAGAAATGTGAGAAAATAAATTTCTATTGTTTAGGCTACCCAGTCTATGGTACAATAGTCACCCCTTATCTGCAGTTTCACTTTCTGAGGTTTCAATTACCCAGTCAACTATGGTCTGAAAATATTAAATCAAAAATTCCAAAAATAAACAATTCAACCCTTTTAAACTGCACACAGTTCTGTGTAGTGTGATGTAATCTCACAACGTCCTGCTCTATCCCACCCAGGTTATGTATGAACCATCCCTCTGTCCTGTGGATCCATGCTGTAGATGCTCCCTATCTATTAGCCACCTTAGTTATCGAATCAACTGTCTAGGTATTGTAGTACTTGTGCTAAGTAAACCTTACTTAACTGTTCTATTATTATTGTTTTAAATCTCTCATTGTGTCTAATTTATAAAGTAAACTTTATCACAGATATGTATATGTAGGAAAAAAACAGCGCATATAGAATTCTGTACTGAGGTTTCAGCATCCACTGGAGGTACTGGAATGTATCCCCCACGGATTAGGTAGGTCTACTGTAGTTTCCTATGGCAGCCCTAGCAGACTAATATGTTCAATTTGGCAGAACAAATGAGATGTTTTAAATCACACTGCATTTAAGTTCTACTGTGATACACATGAATATTTCTGTCTTCTGAAAACACAAAACTAAGGTCACCTCGAACATGCTTTATGCTAAATGCTGAGTTGTGAGCAGAATACCAGTTTAGACATAAGAACAAGTTTGCCTAAGAAAATAATTGGTGGTCCTGCCTATTCATATTATTGCAACCCCATACAGCAATTAGATTAATATGAAGATAAGCACCTACGTCAATTTCCTTAAGTAAACAACTTAGCTCCTATATAATTGACAATATAAAACATATGGCTCTCCTTTCGGCCCATACAATAGAAAATCTGTATTTAGGGCCCTTGCAAATTACCTTAATCAAAATAAATTGCTAATTAACCTTTCTTGTGACTGAGAAAATTCTAGACCAGTATTAAGAACCTAGCTGTGCTTCAGATAAACTTGGGAAACTTTTAAAAATGACAGATTGTGCAACTCCTCCCCTGGAATTTGATTCCACTTCACCAAGGCCTATAGACTTTTTAAAGCACCCCATACAACTTGGATGTGTAGCCAAAACAATGTAGGGAATTTTTAAATATTTCTGTACTTGAAGACTTTTTTAAAACTACTGATGTTCAGTCCCCTTCGGAAAAATTCCAATCTAAATGACTCTGGCAATAGTGTGTGTGTGAATATCTCCTTTGGCATTGTGATGTGCAGCCATAATTGAAAACAATGGTCTAGCGTTCAGATATCATATGATTATCATGTGTTGTAATTAGTGTGAAGCATATACAACCAAATACCAGGGTATATAAGTGATTATCTATTAAAAAAATACATGGCTGAGGCGGGCAGATTACAAGGTCAAGAGATCTAGTCCATCCTGGCCAACATGGTGAAATCCTATCTCTACTAAAAATACAAAAATTAGCTGGGCGTGGTGACACGTGTCTGTAGTCCCAGCTACTCAGGAGGCTGAGGCAGGAGACTCACTTGAACCCGGGAGGCAGAGTTTACAGTGAGCAGAGACCACGCCACTGCACTCCAGCCTAGCAACTAAGCAAGACTCCATCTCAAAAAAAAAAAAAAAACAAAAAAAAACATTACTTACATTCCATTGAACTATAAATATACACTGTAGTATGGCTTTATTATGAAAATTATCTGTATGCCTTCATTTATCCAGAAAGAAAAGAGATTGAGAACCTCAAACAAAATACTAGCAAACAAAATTCAACAGCATATTGAAAGGATTATACACCATAACCAAGTGAGATTTATTTCTGGAATCCAAGGATAGTTCAACATAAAAAAAAAAAAATCAATGTAACACAGCACATTAACAAAACAATGGACAAAACCCATGACCATCGCAATTGATGCAAAAAAAAAAAAAAAAAAACAAAATTCAATATCCTTTCGTTAATAACCAGATCCAACAAACTACGAATAGAAGGAAACTACTTCAATATAATAAAAGCAATACACAAAAAGCCCATTTCTTTCTTTCTTTCTTTCTTTTTGATGGGGGGTAAGAGTCTCACTATGTCACCCAGGTTGAAGTGCAATGGCCTGATCTCGGCTCACTGCAACCTCCGCCACAGGGTTCAAGCGATTCTCCTGCCTCAGCCTCCTGAGTAGCTGGGATTACAGGTGCATACAACCGCATCCAGCTAATTTTTGTATTTTTGGTAGAGATGGGGTTTCACCACGTTGACTACGCTGGTCTCGAACTCCTGATCTCATGATCCATCCACCTCGGATTCCCAAAGTGCTGGGATTACAGGTGTGAGCCACCACGCCAGGGCAAGAAAAGCCCACTTCTACATACATTGTACTAGAATTCCTAGCCAGAGCACTTAGGGGAGGGGATGAGAAGAGGTGGGAAGGACAGAGGGAGTCTGACTGCTCTCCCAAGTCTCATCTCTTTTCAATCAGATAGAAACCAGGCCCTTTTTTCATCATTTCTCAGAACATTTCCAAGTATTACTTCTCATTATTCTTATATTCTTATATTATTCCATTTGCATTTTAAGCATACAGCGTAAAGGCTGGAAAACAATGAAACATGCAAATAAGTGCTGTAGTCCCAGCTACACAGGAGGCTGAGGCATGACAATCACCTGAATCCAGAGGCAGAGGTTGCAGTGAACCAAGTCATTATACCACCGCACTCCAGCGTGGGCGACACAATGAGACTCTGTCTAAACAAACAAACAAACAAAAAAGACTAATTGAACTCTGTGAAAATGTAAAAATTTGTGTGCCACAAAAGATATACGGAGTAAACAGAACCAATGGAATGGGAGAAAATATCTCTGCAAATCATATATCTAACAAGGGAGTAGTATCTAGAACATATACAGAACTACAACTCAACAGAAAAACAACATGATTAAAAAATGGGCAAAAGACTTGAATAGACATTTCTCCAAGGACAAACATATGGCCAATAAGCATATGAAAAGATGCTCAACATCACTAATTATTAGGCAAATACAAATCAAAACCATCATAACACATAATAGCCACTATCAAAAAACAAAAACAAAATATCAAGTGTTGGCAAGGATGTAGAGAAATAGGAACATTTGTGCACTGTTGGTGGGAATGTCAAATGGTGCAGCCACTACAGAAAACTATGGTGGCTCCTCAAAAAACTAAAAATAGAATTACCATATGATCCAGCAATTCCACTTCTAGCTATATATCCCTGAAAACTGAAAGCAAGGTCTTGAAGAGATATTTGTACACCCATGTTCACTGCAACATTATTCACAATAGCTAAATGGTGGAAGCAACACAGGTGTCCACCATAAACAACATGTGTTACATACATACAATGCAATATTATGCAGACTTAAAATGGGAGGAAATTCTGCAAAACACTGTAACATGGATGAACTCTGAAAACAACACACTTGTGAAATAAGCCAGTCACAAAAAGACAAACACTATATGATTCTGCTTATGAGACACTTAGAGTAGTCAAATTCAAAGAGACAGAAAAATGGTGACTTCCAGGACCTCAGGAGCAGGAGAAATGGAGGAATTGTTGTTTAATGGGTATAGAGTTTCAGTTTTACAAGACAAGAAATTATGAAGATGGATGGTGGTGATGAGTGCACATCATAAATGTATACAGTAACACTGAACTGTACACTTAAAAATGGTTAAAATGGCAAATTTCATGTTACTTATAGTTTACCATAATAAAAAACTGGAAAAAAATTACCAATGGGGATGAGGTAGACATCAATAAATAACAAATATCTCTGGATTTGCTCCAGAATAACATGAGGGGCAGGAAAAAAATGGGTGAGAGTATAAATAAGAGTATACATGTAATTATGTATTTTCCTGCGTAGTATTTCTTACGTTATTTCACTGAATTATTTTAATATTTACTAAATTATTTTACCACTCTGTTGAGGAGTATAACATAAGGCTTTAATAGCAAAGACTCTCAAGCTAGACTACTCCATTCAAATCCTAGCTCTTCCATTGCTAAACTCATATTTTAGTTTTGTTATCTGTAAAATGTGGATTGAGTTAATATTTAAAAAGTACTTATAACAGCGTCTGGCAGGTAGTAAGCACTATATAAAGGTTAAATAAGTCTGCATTTATCATGGTTTTGATTTTTAATCCATCAGACAAAAAATATCTGATAAGCATAGAAAGAGTAAACATATAAATGTCTGTTAAAAATATATATATATATATAAGGTAACCACGGTTTTTGTTTTTACCAGTTTAAAAAATAGAGGAGTCTGTCAACTATACAGGGTGTTGCAGGAGATGTCAATATTTAGCACTTCATTATCTTATCATACTTTAAAGTCATTCAATTAATAGGTAGCTCAGTTTACAATCATAAATATCAAGAGAAAGTGACTTCCCAGTAATGAGATGTAGGAAATGCTACCCCCAAAATATGGCACCTTGGCATTTGAGAAAACAGCAGAAGCAGGAAGGTCTCTCTTTCTCCTTCTTTTCTCCCCTGAAGTAGGCCATAAAATCTAGGAAAGTCATTCTTTGACTTTTTCTCTCCCTTCTCTCCTAAAACTCTTATGGGATAGGTGTCCCTATAGATGTGTCACATAGAGATGCCAAGAAGAATCTGAACAAACAGGCTTTGCTAACTCCACCCCAGTTTATCACCATTAGATCATACCCTTTTGTCCTCTAATCATTCTCCTGCATAACTGTCCATAGTAATACAGCTTTCTGTTGTTTTGCCAAGTATTCATATCTGAAGTCTCTCATGTCATGCAAAATTTTTATTAAATAAATTTGTATGCACTTCTCTTGTTAATCTGTCTTGGTTAGAGAGATCTCCACCATGAATCTAGGGATGGGTGAGGAAATATACCAGAACTACATCCCATATACCAGGGACTACGTCAACCCCTCAAGGCAGAGGCAGGATTTGAGCTAAGCTTTCTTGGATGAGTTAGATTTCAAGGGTAGAGATAAACTGAGGATGAGACTGGCAAAGAAGGTATGAGTAAAGATGAAAGTGAGGGTTTTTTCATATAACAATGATAATCAGGCTGCAGCAAAATGCTTACTAAAGAATAGCAGGAGATAAAACTGTTGATTAGAACATAAATTTGGAACCTCCTAGATATAATACCTAAGAATTAAAATTTATTCTTAAGGAGTAGTTAATGTCTTTGAACAAGTAATATAATTAAGGTAACTTCCTAAAGAGTTGAATCAAATGGTCTTATCCAAATGAAATGAACACAGACACATGATCCAAGATGAGTGTAAAAGATGGGCAAACAACAATAGCAATGGGAATAGAAAGAAAAAGATAAATACATGTTATATCGCCGAAGTAACAGCAAAAAGACTTAATAACTGACCAAATCTTTATAACAGAAGGTAAGCACTACAAATATTTGGAGAGATTTTGAGCTCCATGACGAGAAAATGGTCATCCCATTAGCAAGAATAGGTTTTGAAAGCAAAGGTGACGAATCACCATTAGACATGGTGATGTCAGAATACACAAGTGAAATGTCCAAACTGTTTTTACTAGAAGACTTGTTTCATAAATGTCAGTAAAAATGTTCTGATTAGAAACAGAAATGTGTCCATTTGCTGGAAGCGAAGTATATAGAAAGAAGGTGGCATAAATATGAATAAAGGGTAATTTAAGGGGGAAAATATTGCTCAAATAAAAATATAATTCCTTAAGTTGGGGATAAGACTCTTTTTAAGAACTAAAAAAGTCAGTCTGCCATTGCTGCAACCTGACCAAAAATAAAATTGTATTAGCTATTAAAGCATTGTATGTCAATATTGATTGATTACTCAACAAATATTGAGGACCTCTGTGCCAAGAACTGCTCTAGACAGTGAGTATATAATGGTGAACAAGGTAGGCAAGATCATACTGTTGTGTGTAACTTTTATTCTAATAGTTTGTTGAATCATGATTAATCTAAAGACCACAGGATCACTTTAACCTAAACTTTGCTATTCAGGGTGGAAAATATTTGCATTATCAAATATTAGTATTTATATTCAGCTACTTAGACACACTAATATAAATCTAAGATTTAATACATTCAATACACCCTTAGCCATTCAATATTTTTGGTAAGACTTTTGCCATCAGTAGCATAATTATTCATTAATGGTATTAAATCTTGTTCAATTAACAATAAGCAGAGGCCAGAATCTCTAATAAAAACAGCAGCTCATAAGTCTACATGGAGCAATCTTTAGGTCAATAGAATATTTAATGTATAAACACGCTTTGTAATATCTTGCAGAAAGATATTAGAATTAAAAAATGAGTCAGGCGAGCTCACGCCTGTAATCCTAGCACTTTGGGAGGCTGAGGCGGGTAGATCACCTGAGGTCAGGAGTTCGAGACCAGCCTGGCCAACATGGTGAAACTCCATCTCTACTAAAAATACAAAAATTAGCTGGGCATAGTGGCAGGCGCCGGTAACCCCAGGCTGAGGCATGAGCATCGTTTGAACCCGGGAGGCGAAGGTTGCAGTGAGCCAAGATCACACCACTGCACTCCAGCCTAGAGGATACAGCAAGACTTGTCTCAAAAAAAAAAAAAAGAATTTGAGAGACATTAAGATTTCATGCTGACGATTCTCACATCTCAAGTTACAGGTCTCATATCTAACTGCCACCTGACATTTCTAATCACAAGTCCTGAGCTACTTAAAGCTTAATACATCTAAAATGTAGCTCTTGTTCTCTCCAAATGTTCTTCTTCACAGTACCTATCTGTGAATAATACAGCACTACTGCCCAGCTAGAAACATGAGTCATCCTTAACTCCTTCCTTATTCTCCCACTCCCACCTCCATTACAATTAACCACCAAAGCTGGTCTCTTTTGTCGTCTAAGTCTCCCTCAAATCCAACCACATCTTTCTATCCCCACTTCTACCACTCTCAAGTCAGGCTAGCATGCTCTCCATACTAACTAGTCATCCTGAATCCAATCTAGCTTTCCCTGTGATCTGTTCTCCCCATTTTAATTAGGTTCGTTTGCTAAAACAGAATAAAATCATTTCCTCGCATTTAAACTCCTTCAATGGTTTATAAAAGCCTCAATAAAATGGCCCAGCCTTACTCTCTCATCTCATCTCTTGACACTAGCCACTCCCCACATCCACACCCCACGGTGAGCTCTACATTCAAAACTTACATTTCTTTCAGTTCCAGCAATCTTCCCTTTCTGTTACCTCTCATCCTTTGTACATGCTATTTCTTCTGCTAACAGGCCTTCCCCATATTTTTTATCTACATTAATCACCAAACAGTTCCTCCAAGTTTCAGTTTAAGTGTCACTTCTGGGAGGCCTTGCCATATTTCCATCCAGTCATTAAATATATATTTATTAAATGTCTACTATGAGTAAAGTATTAGCTATATTAAAGTACTGAATATATATCTTAATAAATAAAACAGACACGGCCCTTGCCTTCCAGGAACAGAGACTATCACAATACTAATGATACTTGATTATAATTACTTATTTAGTCATCTTTTCTCCTCAGACTAGTAAAGTGTGATCTAAAACCAACTTAATTACAATCACCAATTCATAAAACATCAGATGAATCAATAAAATATTAAACAAAAATTTACTGAGCCCACAGGCTTCAGCCTAGTTAGAAGACCGTAAAAGTTTCAAATATCTACTTTTTTTTTTTTTTTTGAGACAGAGTCTCATTCTGTCTCCCAGGCTGGAGTGCAATGGCGCGATCTCGGCTCACTGCAACCTCTGTCTCCCAGGTTCAAGTGATTGATTCTCCTGCCTCAGCCTCCCAAGCAGCTGGGATTACAGGCGCCTGCCATCACACCCAGTTAATTTTTATATTTTTAGTAGAGACGAGATTTCACCATGTTGGCCAGGCTGGTCTTGAACTCCTGACCTCAGGCGATTCACCTGCCTCAGCCTCCCAAAGTGCTGGGATTACAGGTGTGAGCCACCCCGCCTGGTCTCAAATATCTACTTTAATGGTCATCTCAAAAGAATAGTAAATCAGACATCAGAAGACTTAGGTTCCAATTCTGCCTCTGCAATTACCTACCTAACCTCAAGCCAGTCATTTATTATTTCTGAATCTCTTACACTTAAGTGTAATATTATAATAATCAAAATAATGAGGATGAAAGTTTTCACAGTATCATTTATTTCTTGGTAGATTCAAAAAATTAAACTTGTTTCCACAGTTTGAAAAAAATAGCACAAGGAAACAGTTCAAATAATAAATTCCTAAGCTGTGGTAAACTGTACACTTCAGTACATTTAAGAAACTCAGTAACTCTGGCAATATGGACATTCAGTTAAATGAAACTGTTTTTACGAAATAATGTCTAGAAACTAAAATAAGAGCTTTAGTTCATGCCCCATCTGCCCATATTTTCCCAAGGTGAAAATTCTATTCTTTTTCTCAACTCTAAATGATATCTTGCTCTATGAAGCCTTTCCTGACTTCTTCCTTAAAAACGTCCTCCTCAGGCCTACTACTACACTGTACTACTCAGACTTGGCAGTATTGTGTTCATCATTTGTACTATAATTAGTCGAATGATACTGGGAATTCTAATGACTAATTATGCATCCCTAACATATAGCACAGTGCCTAGAATATTAGATTTCAGTAAAGGCTTACTGATTGCCTTGTTTTATTTAGCACTTTTATTTACAGTTTAGACCAATCATAGAAGGCTAAAGTATAGCCATGGCAAAATTCTTTGGTCTGAAGGAGCAGTTTTATGGTTTCCTGTTCACACATTGGAATGATATTGGCCACTTAGTCTTTGCTAGGTTTAAAAACATTTCAGATTTGGAAAGAAACTTTTATACTAAACCCAAGCATGGCTGAAACTTTCTTTGGAAAAACTACTGACAGCTCAACTTCAAAAAAGAACAATGTAGCCTCCCTTTAAACAAATTTAACAGCACAGTGAAACCAAGGGTGAGTTTTAAGAGATGTAGATCAAGAGAGACAGATATACAGTTGACCCTTCACATCTGAAGGGGATTGGTTCCAGGACAACCCCCCAGATACCAAAATCCACAGATGCTCAAATCCCTTATATAATATGGCATAGTACTATAAACATATCTAGGAATAAAGGCATCACACTAGAAAATACTATTTTAAAAATACCAAAAGATGCCAATTTGTAAAAATGACTCAGAGAAATCTATCATAGTAACACTAAGGATTTTCTCAGCTTTTTTTACAGTTGTAAATTTAAGTATTTAAGTTTTCTAGAATTAAATAATTCAAAAAAAAGGAGTTCACTCATATTAAAGCTGGAATTAAGACTAATAACTGTAGCTTATCATACATAATAAGAATAGTAAAAAATAACCACAAAGAAGCAAAGTATTCTAATGCTTGAGTTGTAAAAGACAATAGATTTTAAGCAGACTGCTATTAATCTAGACTTAATGAACCTAATATTTAGTAATGACTTTTATTTTCTTTTTATTTACAGGCTATGCTGATGTTAGTTTGTAGCAAACTATAAAGAAATTTGCCATAAGGAAATATTTATCTTAAAAAAAATAGTATGAAGGGAAAAAAAAGGCAAATAATCTGATTATTCAATATTAACTTTGACTGTAACACCTAAAACACAAAGGTATGTTAATTGATGGAACTGATGGACTTAACAGCAAAAAATAAAAATCTTCACATATATTCTCCAATAGAATTTAAGTTGTAATGAAGGTGATATTTCAAACCTTTGAGCACTCTCACAATTTAAAAAATGCACAGTAAAATAAATACTACTTTCTGCCAATTAAACTAGCAGGATAAAACAAATATTTAGCAGAATGTGGGAAAAGATATTCTCATAAACTAGCAATAAGAATATTAAGTGGTACAACCTCATTGCAGTTTTATTATATCAGAAGTTAAAGGGCACATATCCTTGACCCAGCAATCTACTGCTACAAATTATCCTGACACTCTCACACACTCCCATTGATATAATCAAAAATATTTATTGCAGCAATACTTATATACAGGCAAAAAATCCTGAGATTTACCTAAATATTAATAAGGTAACAGTTATAATAAATGTGGTACATATATAGAAAAATGTCCAAAATATATTGATAAGCAGAAAGAGAAAGATGCAGAATACATACCAGCTATTTTTGGTAACTTATGGGGAGTACAGTGCTGGGTGGGAGGTAAGAGTTTTACTTTTTACTTTAAACACTGCTGTACTATTTGCTCATAAAGTCACATGTGACTTTTATAAAAAATTTACATTTTGAAAATACTAAATGTGGCTGGGTGCAGTGGCTAACGCCTATCATCCCAGCACTTTGGGAGGCTGAGGCCAGTGGATCGCCTGAGGTCAGGAGTTAGAGACCAGCGTGGTCAACACAGTGAAACCCCATCTCTACTAAAAATACTGAAATTAGCCAGGTGTGGTGGCATGCACCTGTAGTCCCAGCTACTCAGGAGGCTGAGGCAGGAGAATCGCATGAACTCAGGAGACAAGGCTGCAGGGAGCCGAAATTGCGCCATTGTACTCCAGCCTGGGCGACAAGAGCAAAACTTTGTCTTAAAAAAAAAAAAAAAAAAAAGTGAAATACTAAATACTAACTGTTACTTGGCAATACAGCTGGAAAGGGTCAATGTATGTTGTATAATCTCATCTAGAATGAAGAACAAAGAACTGTATTAATTTAAAAGTTTTCTTTCTCATGCTACAACAAAGGGCAGCACATCTACAGTGCTACTAAAGAAAATGAAGTACAGAGAAGTTAGAAACTAGACAAATTAATTTAAGACAAATATCCATAAAGAATTTCAAATTCTTGGATTCGAGGATTCTGCAGTCTTAGCAGCAGCTGCCTATGTTAAATACTGAAGCACAAAATGAAGAGGAAGACTCTGCAACTGAGGTACAGCTAGCAGCCTCTGAGAAGAAAAATTAGTCTAAAATATTTGTGGAGACATGTAAGTTAGGCAATCTCAAGGTTAAATTTCTCTGGCTGCTCAACCCTAACCAACAATAGGACTAAACACAGTTCACATCCAGGATTAAAAAGAAAAAAAAAAAAAAAGAACCAAGGTCTATATACGGTAAGAATCTATGTCTAAGAAAATCCTTGTGGGAAGACAGAAGGAACAGCATGAGAAAAGGTCAATGTCCAACTATGTGTTCAAGCATTATGGCAGAAGCTACAGAAAGGAAAAGCAACAAATTGATCCCAGTGGGGAAGAACCTTTTCTTGCTTTGGACTTGCTAGAGGGCAATCAAGCTTCAGGCATAAAAATCTACAGATGATTACTATAGTCAACCAACTAGCCAAATTTCAAACACAGGAAAAAAAACAAAAAAAAAAACAAAAAAAAAACCCACTAGTCAAAATGCTTTAAAATTTAAGAAGTGTGTTATTTCTTAAGAAAGTATATTGTTTAGGCTGGGTGCAGTGGCTCACACCTGTAATCCCAGAACATTGGGAGGCCAAGGAGGGTGGATCACCGGAGGTCAGGAGTTTGAGACTAGCCTGACGAACATGGTGAAACCCCATCTCTACTTAAAAACACAAATTTAGCTGGGTGTGGTATCACATGCCTGTAATCCCAGCTACTTGGGAAGCTGAGGCAGAAGAATTGCTTGAACCCAGGAGGCAGAGGTTGCAGTGAGCTGAGATTGCACCACTCCATTCCCACCTGGGCAACAACAGCGAAACTCCGTCTCAAAAACAAAACAAAAAAAGCATATTGTTCATATATGTTATATTACATATCTACAATAAAAAAAATTTAAATACCTTTCAACAAATAGCAGGCTTCCTCAGTTGTGGGAATCGAAAATGTTACCACAGTTCCAGGCTATGATTCTACAATTTCTTCCTCCATCCTAACAGTTTTTTACCTTCAGAGAAATGAGGAAAAGTTTTCTTCACTTCTTACATGTGTGACTAGTGTTCCCAATCTTCTACTTGTATTAGTCTAACCTTTCAAAATCTTTAAAGAAATAACTAGTACAAACCCACAAAGAAAACACTCTTCATAGCAAACACTTCAAATTTCTGCAACATGGATTAATACCTCCACTTGGAAATACTAATCAAAATCAACAATGACAGTCTTACTTTAGGACTGAACTAAGAATATTTTACTAGCCATTGAAAGAAGACTTGGGAAATAATTTATTTCTCTTTCTAAAATGTCTATAATGCTGTCTCTGGATTGTCCTCAGTGGCTCCTTCCTATGGCCCAACAGCAACTGAAGTGCCAATGCCCCCATCCCATTCCGGCTAGCATTCTGAATCTCTATTTGCCTGGGAGAAAAGAACACTTTTCATTGATCTATGTTTAACAAAACATTTACCGAATGCACACAGTATTCCCAGCACTGTGCTACTAAGATAAATGAGACATGGATGGTATCTACCTTCAAACTCATAGTCTAATAAAGAAGACAAACTATGCCCAGGCCTGGCTTAAAGGATCAGACAGATGCTTCAGATAGGCTATTTCAGAAGATCAGCTGACAACTAGCAGAGAGGGCTCTGGCAATTGGGGAGGCACGGGGTTGAGGGAAAGTGACAACAAGCACCTAGGACTAGAACTAGGAATATGAAACATCATACTTAGTTTATTCATATAATCCTCAGCATTCTGGCATAGCTACAGTGAGATAACTGCATGCCGTGTTATAGGGTTTACTACATTTTATTTCGAAAGTGATGGGGGACAATTAAAGAGATAGGTAGAAGAAGGAAAAGAGTACAGAAAAGTTAGGAAGTAGGAACAGAAATATGGAGAATCCAATAAACCAAACCACAGAGAAAACATAAATATTTTGTAGTGTGTTCATACAATGGAATATTACTAAAAATAAAACAGCAATAAAAAATAATGAACTGCTGATATAGTCACAACATAGATTAAGCTCAAGAACATTATGTTGAATGAAAAAGCCAGATACAAGAGTACATACTATATATAAAATCCAAGAACAGGCAAAACTAAATTATGCTGACAGAATTCAGAAAGATCATTACTTCAGGGGAAAAAAGCTATTGGATTGGAAGCGGGGAAAGCACAAGGAACTTTCTAAAGTAATGAAATGTTCTGTATCTTGATCTAGATGGCGGTTACATGTATGAATGTGTATGCGAAAAGTCATTCAGCTCTATACCTCAAATTTTATGTTACTATATATATGTAAACTGTACCATAATAAAAAAGAAAAAAATACATATATAAGCATGGTGGAAAATAAGGTCAGAATAAGTTAAACCAGTGTCATCCCACAAGCAATATCAAACACAGAAAATCAGAACAAAAGTTCTAACAGACACTGTATATTCAACTAGAAAACAAATCCCTAATAAGACCTTCAAGTACAAAAGTCTGGCTTCTTCTCCACTGTAAGAGGATATATAGGCAAGTGTTATTTCTAATAAATGCTACAAAAGTAAATTATTCTTCCTAAAGAAAAATAGTCCACTATAAAGCAAAAAATAAAATTTTTCTACACAATAGGAGGTACTATAATGATCAATAAGGTATGACAAGCACTTAATAGAATTTAGAGCACAATAAGTACTCTTCAAACTACCACTACTATTATTATTATATAATAGCAATAAAAGGAAAATTTTGCTTCAAAACATGCCCAAACCACTGACTGAGATTTCCTTCAGTGCATATTACTGAACTACAGCACTTTTCATCCTAGACTTCTTTTTTTTTTTCTTTAACAAACACTGAGATCAGCAAATTTTTGACAGCTGAAACATCTGGTTAGAGGGAAAACCAAGTTAACTCCAATTTTTTCAGTGTTCGTTTTCCCCTGTTTCCGTTTTGAAGCCATATTCACTTACCAATAAACAGTAAATGTATCTTTTTAAAACATGTCAACAGCTTATATTATTTAAAAGCATTCTTTCACATACCAGACCAAAAGTACATGATGCCAATTCAACTTTTTGAAAGTGAACAGCCTTAGAAAGCTAATCAGAATGCTGTATTAGAGAGGTCATTCAGTAGAGACACCCATTAGGAAAACATTAAAACAATAATTTACAATTTTGAATACTATATTAACAGAAAGAAATCACAATTTGGCAAATGTCCCATTTGGGAAAGTGTTTCCTTAACAGTAATAATGAAGCAAAATTCACAAAAGCAATGACTATTCATATACTTTATCAACAAAGGAGAAAACAATGAAGTGACACAATAAATGTCTTACCGAAGTGGTGAGAGTTCAATTTGAAGAGTGGCTGAACCAAACACTAACTTGATTTTCTAACATGTTAGAATATTCACTGGAAACCTGAATGCTTTAGTTAACCTCAACACAAAAGAAGGAAACTAAAAATTTAGTTCCACAATTTGATAGCTGTAATTTTACTCCCATCAAATCAAGTAGACCAAGTGTGTCAAAAAGACCGTTATTTGCATTTCAAAATTTTATTTAAAAACTCTTTGGTTCTGAACTCAACACCACATTTTTAAGACATTTTTTTTGGTATTATTCCTATCTCGATATGTACATTTAACAAAGCAGTCTTCTACTTACCTAGATTTTGTCTTATTAACATCTTGCTGCAAGAACAATCTCATCCAAAATTAAATCAAACCTGAAAGAATACATACAAAGACCAAGGTTTAATTTTTTGTGTCAAGCATGAATAACTACAGCTACAATACACCACGACTTTAAATGAAAAACCATAAATCAAATTATATTTCTTGATATAACATAAAAAAAAGCATTCAACTAGAATACGATCATTTTAATCTTTAGGAAACTATTGCTAAGTGCCCCCCCAATCCCACTGTTTTTTTTGAGAAATAATAATCTATTCAAACGAGAAATCGAAACTTTCTAATTCTTTTTTTTTTTAATCTACAATAAATTGTTTTCATTAATTTTAATAGTATGGCAATGGCAATAATGAAAATAATTAACAAAACACACATCTTTCTAGATCAGTATTTATTTAATATTATGTACATATCAAGACGTACACCAAACAGCTGAAGACAAAAATGTTATAGTATTGGAACACTATAGTAATTCTCATAATAGCCAACACTGATTAAGTACTTACTAAAGGCCAAGCACCCTTATTCTAGAGAATAGAATGTGTCAATACTTTCCATCTTCAACTTAATCCTTAATTTAGTATAAAGTGACTTCTATTCCAACAATCCACTGAACATGCATTTGCCAAAAACACACCTATCATTACTAATTTTACCATATTTCAGAAGTTCTAAAAACTCAGTGTGTCCCAAACTCTATACATCCCCTCCTCCCCATACCTGAAACTAGCTTGTGACTCTTCTAAATTCTCTATTATTTAAAAAACAGCACCACCATACCTACCTCTGTTATCAAGCTAGATTACTTTAATTGTTTTATTTCCATACTCACTATCATCTCTGATTTGTCCTTCCCAAAACCACAGACCTAGAATTTTCTGCATAGTATACAGAAAAGATGAGATACTTTCTCTGCCACCCAATGCCATCATCTCCCACCAACCCAGAACTGAACATGGGGGCCTGTTAAAAACTAAACTATAAAATCAAAGTAAGAACATTAAAAGTCTACTATAAACGACTGAGTGGGATAAGCTGAACAATCGCCCCACAAAAGATATCCACACCCTGATCCCTGAAACCTGAGAATGTTACCTCACATGGCAAAAAAAAAAAAAAAAAAAAAAAAAAAGTCTTTTCAGATATGATTACATTAAGGATCTCGAGAGGGGAGATTATTCTGAATTATCTGGGTGGGCCATAATGCAATCACATGTATCCTTATAAGAACGAGACACACTCTGAAGGCAATGAGAAGACACAGCAGAGGCCAGGCACAGTGGCTCACACCTGTAATCCCAGCACTTTGGGAGGCCAAGGTGGGCAGATGACCTGAGGTCAGGAGTTCGAGACCAGCCTGGCCAACATGGTGAAACCCCATCTCTACTAAAAATACAAAAATCAGTTGGGCATGGTGGCATACACCTGTAGTCCCAGCTACTCAGAAGGTTGAGGCAGGAGAATCTTGCTTGAATGAAGGAGGCAGAGGTTGCAATGAGCCCAGATCATGTCACTGCAATTCAGCCTGGGCAACACAGCAAGACTCTGTCTCCAAAAAAGAAGACGATGACATGGCAGAGAGAACTGAAAATGCTGCCTTTGAAGACTGGAGGGACATGGGCCACAGTCAGGAATGCCAGCACCCACTAGTATCAGGGAGAAGCAAGTAATGGATTCTCTTCTACAGCCTCCCTCTAGAAGGAACAAAGCTCTGCCATCACCTTGATTTTGGCCCAATACTGATTTAGAACTTCTGGCCTCCAGAACTGTGAGAGAATTAATTTCTATTGTTTTAAACCAACCAGTTTGTGCTAATTTGTTAGAGCAACCACAGGAAATTAATACATTGAAGATAGCGATAAACTGGAAGCACCTCTATATAAAAGATGTTATGAACTGAACTGTGTCTCCCCCCAAATTTCTTATATTGAACCCTCATCCCAAATATGACATTAGAGCAAGGGCCTTTCAGGAATCCAGTTAAATAAGGTAACTTATGAGGATTTTACCCAATATGACTGGTGTCATTCTTTTTTTTTTTTTTTTTTAAGATGAAGGCTCACTGCAAACTCTGCCTCCTGGGTTCAAGCGATTCTCACGCCTCAGCCTCCCAAGTAGCTGGGACTACAGGCACACGCCACTATGCCCGGCTAATTTTTGTAATTTTTTTTTTTTTTTTTAGTAGAGACAGGGTTTCACCATATTGGCCAGGCTGGTCTTGAACTCCTGACCTCAAGTGATTCACCCGCTTTGGCCTCCCAAAGTTCTGGGATTACAAGCGTGTGTCACTGCACCTGGCCCAACTGGTATCATTCTAAGAGACACAGGTATGTACACACAGAGGGCAGGCCATCTGCAAGACAGAGATGCCTCAGGAGAAACAAAACCTGCCAACACCCTAATCTTGAGTTTTCAGTCTCTAAAACTGTGAGAAAATAAATTTCTATTGTGTAAGCCACCCAGTCTGTAGTATTTTATGACAGTCCTAGCAGACCAATGCATATTTTAAAAACTATATATGGTTGCACAAACAATATAAACATACTTAAATGCCACTGAACTGTACACTTGAAAATGGTAAATGTTGTTATGCATATTTTACCACAGTAAAAAATAAAGGCATATACAAACATCACACACAAACAAACTTCGACTTAAGTTGTTTAATTTTACCTTGCTTTGCTCGTACTCTCCAAAATCTGAAAAAAAAAAACCTTTTAACTGCATTTGTTCCCCACAAACCTAAACCAGCATATTTGAGACACTTTGTTTTTATTTTATTAATTTTTAATTGACAAATAATAGTTGTATATATTATCTATTTATGGAGTAAAATGTGATGTTTTGACATATGCTTACATAGTAGAATGATTAATTCACGCTAATTTACAAATCCATCACTTCACATACTTATTTTTTTGTGGTAAAACACTTAAAATCTACTCTTTCATCAATTTTAAAATATACATGCATTATTACTATATTTCATAAGTCTGTGCAACAGATCACTAAAGCTTATTCCTCCTGACTAAAACTTTGTACCATTTGATAAACATCTCCTCTTGCCCCATGCACTCCCAATCCAGCCTCAGGTAAACACCATTTCACTCTCTACTTCTAAGAGTTCAACTTTTTTAGATTCTACACGCAATTTAGATTACGTGGTGTTTGTCTTTCTGTGCCTGGTTTATTTCACTTAGCATAATGTCCTCCAGGTTCATCCATGTTCTTGCAAATAACAGAATTTTTTCTATCTTAAGATTGAAAAGTATTCCATTGTGCATATATACCACATTTATCCTTTCATGCAATGATGGACACCAAGGGTGCTTCCATATTTTAGCTATTGTGAATAATGCTGTAGTGAACATGGACATGCAGATACCGCTTCAGCATACTGAGTTCAATTCCTTTAGATATATAACCAGAAGCGGGACTGCTATATCATATGGTAGTTCTATTTTTAGTTTTCTAGAAACTGCCATATTGTTTTCCATAATGGCTGTTTATTGTGCATTCCTAGCAAGGTACACAAGGGCTCCCTTTCTCCACATCCTTGCCAACATGTGTTATCTTTTTGATAATAGCAAAGACACATATTTTTTTAAAAAAAGATTTTACAAAGAAGTATGATAGAACGTATTTTAAAATCTATACCTAAGAAATACAATTGGAATATTACTTATATAAGTGGGGGGGGGGGGAGTACAAAAAAAGAGGATAAAACTTAAAAGCAGTTGGCACAGATGGTTTTGCTTCAAGCAGTATTCTAAGAGAACACCTGAATACTAAAATGTCAAGTATAACACATCCTCCCAAAAACCATAACCGCAGTCTGATCATGAGAAAAATATCAGACAAATTCCAATAGAAGATCATACAGTATATCTGACCAATATTCTTCAAAACTGCTAAGAAAAAAAAAAAAAACCTCATAAGGTCATCAAAAACAAAGTCTTCAGAAGCTTAGGAAGAAACGACAACTAAATGTAATATATCTTGGAACAGAAAAAGAACACTGGGTAAAAACTAAGAAAATCTGAATAAACTATGGTCTTTAGTTAATAATAATGTGTCAATATTGGTTCATTAACTGTAACAAGTGTACTGTACTAACGTAAGATGTTAATAACAGGGAAAAATGACAGTTGGAGGGGTGGTTAGAACATGGGAACACTATACTATCCTGCTCAAATATTTTGTAAACCTAAAAACTTCTAAAAAAGAATGTCTACTAATTTTCAAAAATATTGTAAATATGCTGAAGAGGCGTGAACATAGTTTAGAAAACCAAACACTGACAATTCAGAAAAGTCTTTACAATTAACTCTGAAAGTTCAGATACATATTAAAATTATATAAAACGTAGGTCACAAAACAAGTCTGAATAAATTTAAGAAGACTGAAATCATACCAACTATCTTCTCTAATCACAGTGAAATGAAACTAAAAGCCAATAACAGAAGAAAAACAAGAAAATCCACACATGTGGAATTTAAAAACTCACTCTTAACCAACCAATGGGGCAAAGAAATTACAAAGAAATTTTTTAAATATCCAGAGACAAAAACAACAAACCACTAATTTATGAGATGTAGCTAAAGCAGTACTAACAGGGAGGTTTATGGCAGCAAAAGCTTACATGTTTAAAAAAAAAAAAAAATCACAAATCAACAACCTAACTTTGTATCTCAAGAAATTAGAAAAAAGAGGAACAAACTAAACTAAACAATAGCAGAAGGGAGAAAAATAATACATATTAGGGCTGAGATCAACTAAATACAGAAGAAGACAAGGAAAGAAAAAAACTCAGTGAAACCTAGAGTTCGTTTTTGGTTTTTATTTTTTGTTTTTTTTGTTTTTAAAAAAAAGATCAACAAAATCAATAAACTCCTTGGCTAGACTAAGAAAAAGACTTGAAAAATGAAAATCAGAAATGAAAGAGGGGACATTACAACTGATGCCAGAAGGATTATAACAGAGTATTATGAACAATATACATCAACAATTGAATAACCTAGAATAAACTGGTATATTCCTAAAAATGTACACCTAGCAAAATGAGGACATGAAAAATAAAAACTCTGAATGGCCTATAACTAGTAAACAGAGATTGGATGCAGTTATCAAAAACTTCCCAACTAAGAGAAGCCCAGGACCAGATGGCTCCGCTAGAGAATTCTACCAGACATTTAAACAAGAATTAACACCAAGCTTCCTCAGACTCATAAAGAATTCAAAAGAAGGGAATACTTCAAATTCATTCCATAAGGTCAACACTACCCTGACACCAAAACCAGAGAAAGACACAACAAGCAAGAACAAAAGTATAGACATATATCCGTGATTAATACTGATGCAAAAATCTACAACAAAATAGGAGCAAAACAAATTTAGCAGCACATTAAAAGGATTACACATCATGACCAAGTGGGCTTTACACCTGGAATGCAAGGACAGTTCAACACATGAAAACAAAATAGAAATAGAAGGAAACTTTAACATAATAAAAGCCATACACAAAAAGCCCACAGCTAACATCACACTCGACAGTGAAAGACTGAAAGCATTTCCTTTAACATTGAGAACAAAGCAAGGATGCCTACTGTCACCATTTCTATTTAACACAGCAGTGGAAGTCCTAGCCAGAGCAATTAGACAAGAAAAAGGAATAAACTGCATTCAACCTGGAAAGGAAGAAATAAAATTACCCTGGTTCTCAGATGTGACCTTACATGCATAAAACTCTTAAATTTTCAAGAAAAAAAAAATGTTAGAAGTAATTATTTTGGCAACGTTGCAGGATACAAAAAATAAAAGCACACAAACACACAAACATCAGTTGTATTTCAATAAGCAATTTGAAAAAGAAATTAACACAATTCCAGGTACAATAGTATCAAAAAGAATACAATATTTAGGAATTAACCAAGGATCCAACAGACTTGTACACTGCAAGCTATAACACACTGCTGAAAGAAACCATAAAATATACAAATAAATGGAAACACACTGTATCCATAGATTGGAAGATTTATTGTTAAAATGTCATACTACCCACAGCAATCTACAGATTCAATGCAATCCCTGTCAAAGTCCCAATGGCATTTTTTGCAGAAACGGGAAAACCTATCCTTAAGTTAATATGGAATCTCAAAGGACCCCATAGAGCCAAAACAAACTTGAAAAAGAACAACAAAGTTGGAGTCCTTACAAGTCCTAATTTCAAAACATACTAAATACATACTAAAAACTTGAAAAAGAACAACAAAGTTGGAGGCCTCACAAGTCCTGATTTCAAAACATACTAAATACAAATAGTAATCAAGACAGCAGTGGTGCCAGCATAAAAAGACATATAAACCAATGAAACAAAATAGACGGCCCAGAAATAAACCCATGCATTTCTAGTCAAACGGTGTTTGACAAGGGGGCCAAGACTATACAGTGAGGCAACGACAGTCTTTTCAACAAATGGTACTGGGAAAATACAATATCCACCTGAAAAAGAATGAAGTTGGACCCTTTACACCACATACAAAAACTATAAAACTACTAAAAGAAAATATAGGAGAAAGCTTCATGACATTGGATTTAGCTATGAATTCTTTTTTTTTTTTTTTTTTTTTTTTTTTTTTTTTTTTTTTGAGACGGAGTCTCGCTCTGTCGCCCAGGCTGGAGTGCAGTGGCGCGATCTCGGCTCACTGCAAGCTCCGCCTCCCGGGTTCACGCCATTCTCCTGCCTCAGCCTCCCGAGTAGCTGGGACTACAGGCGCCCACAACCGCGCCCGGCTAATTTTTTGTATTTTTAGTAGAGACGGGGTTTCACCGTGGTCTCGATCTCCTGACCTTGTGATCCGCCCGCCTCGGCCTCCCAAAGTGCTGGGATTACAGGCGTGAGCCACCGCGCCCGGCTAGCTATGAATTCTTGAACATGACACCAAAAGCACAGGGAACAAAAAATTGAATTACATTAAAAGTTAAAAACTTCTGTACATCAAAAGAAGTAATCAATGGAGTGAAAAGACAACCTACAGAGTGGGAGAAAATATTTGCAAATCATGTATCTGGTAAGAGGTTAATATCCAAAATATGTAATATAACGAACTTGACAACAAAAAATTGACTGAATTTTAAAATGGGCCAAGTTTTTGAATGGACAATCCTCCAAAGACGGCATATAAAACAAGCATATGAAAAGATGCTCAGCCCAGTGTGGTGGCTCATGACTGTAATCCCAGCACTCTGAGAGGCTGAGGTGGGAGGATCGCTTGAGCTCAGGAGTTTGAGACCAGCCTGGGCAACATAGCAAGACCTTGTCTCTACTAAAAATTAAAAATAAGTAAAAAATAAACAGGTGTGGTAGCACACATTTGTAGTACCAGCCACTTGAGAGGTTGTGGTGGGAGAATCACTTGAGCCTGGAAAGTCAAAGCTGGAGTGAGCCATAATTGTGCCACTGCACTCCAGCCTGGGCAATATAGCAAGACCCTGTTTCAAAAAATATATAGTAAGAAAGAAAAGATACTCAACATCACCAGTCATCAGAAAATGCAAATCAAAACTACAAGTTATCACCTTACACCCACTAGAGGCTGTTATTTTTAAAAACCCAGGAAATAACAAGTGTTGGTGAGAATGTGGAGAAATTGGAACCCTTGGTCCACTGTTGGGGGAAATATAAAATGGTGCAGCCATTATGAAAAACATGACAGTTCCTCAAAACATTTGAAGTTAAATTACCATATGATCCAGCAATCCCACTTCTGGGCATATACACAAAGAATTCAAAGCAGAATCTCAAAAAGATATTTACATGCCCACGTTCACAACAGCATTATTCACAAGATCCAAGAGAAAGAAGAAACCCACTGTCCACCAATGTATAAACAGATCAACGGAATGTGTATACATACAATGGAATATCATGTAGCCTTAAAACAAGGAAATTGTATCACATGCTATAGCATGGATGAACCTCAATCTCCTCAAGGGCATTATAACTGAAATATGCCAATCACAAAAAGACAAATACTTTATGATTCCATCCATGAGGTACCTAACATAGTCAAAATCACAGAAAGTGGAATGGTTATAAAAGTCTATAACTTTTATAGTGAAATTAGTGTTTAACAGATACAGAGTTTCTCTTTTCCAAAGTGAAAAATTTCTAGAGACTTGTTACACAATGTGAATACACTTAACACTACTAGACTGTACACTTAAAAACAGTTAAGATGGTAAATTTACTGTTATGTGTTTTTTACCAAAATAAAATATAAATATGAAGAGTAGAAAGTACACGTAAGAGCCAAGGTGGAGTAACAGGAATTGGGTTTGCCCTCCTCCCTGAAAACATACGAAACAATAGTTTTCAGATATTAGACATTAGGCAACCCCTAAGGGTGAACCCTGAAAGGGAAATAAGGTGAGCAAACAACTGCCTGGAGAAAGTACAGATCCCTGCCCAAGGAAAGAGTATCTATGCAGAATCTGGTGGTAATCCTTGAGTTGAAGAGACTGAGCTAAAAGCCTAAAAAAGTCAACAGCTAAAGATCACAGGGCAGAGTACTGAAGAGAAGATAACTCCACAAACAAAGAACACTCCCAAGTATCTAGCTACATAATGATTAGAGCAACTCTGTGTGGAAACTATCCAAGCAAGGAAGAGTCACCCAAAAGGATGAAAGGGAATTGCCCTAGTCTCACACAGCACAATAGTACCTGTTCTCTTAAGAGTGGAAAATCTCCTAATTCACGTAACACCAGATAAAAAGGAGTCTTGCCTCAGTGGGAAAAGAAAGTAATCCTAAGCTATATGCTGTTAAAGAGACAGACCCCCAAAAAGGAACGTGGCAGAAAAGGAAGAATTACAAAGTGGCACCAGGAGAACTTTTGGGGGTGATGAATATATTCATCATCTTGTTTGTGGCCTCCTAAGTATATATATGTGTCAAAACTTTTCTCACTGTATACTTTATATATGTGTACTTTATTACATGTCAATTATATCTCAATAAACCTGCTTTTAACACCTTCAATAATAGAACAATCCAATTACAAAATAGGCAGAAGATTTGAAGCAGCACTTCGGCAACAATATATGAATGACAAGCATATCAAAAGATGCTCAGTATCATTTGTTACTGGTGAAATGCAAATTAAAGGCACAAAGAGGTATCACTACACAGTTGTAAGAATGGCTAAAATTAGTAAGACCAACCAAACCAAGTGTTGGTGAACAAGTAGAGGAACTAAAACTTTCATATATTCATATGAGAAGATAAAAAGGTACAATCACTTTGTAAAAGTTTCACCATTTCTTAAAACATCAAACATATATCTACTACAGGATCCAGTCACGGAGTGGAAACTCCTAAGTATTTGTCCAAATAAATGAAAGTATATGTCCACACAACGATGTATTAGTCCATTCTCACACTGCTATAAAGAACTACCTGAGACTGGGTAATTTATGAAGAAAAGAGGTTTAACTGACTCTCAGTTCCACAGGCTGTATAGGAAGCATAGCTGGGAGAGGCCTCAAGAAACTTGCCATCATGGCAGAAGATGAAGGGGAAGCAAGCACATCTGTCTTACCATGGTGGAGCAAGAGAATAAGAGTGAAGGGGGGAAGTGTTAAACACTTTTAAACAACCACATCTCGTGAGGACTCACTCACTACCACAAGAACAGCAAGGGGGAAATCTGTCCCCATGATCCCATCACCTATCTCCAGGTCCCTTCTCCAACACTGGGAATTACAATTCAACATGAGATTTGGTAGGGACACAGAGTCAAACCATATCAAACGATTTGTATACAAATGTCTATACCATCCTTATTTGTAATATTCAAACACTGGGTGAAAAATGTCCATCAACATGTGAATCCTTACACTATATACCTGCAACAGAATATGTAGGACTGAACTAATGATACATGCAACATGAATGAACCTCAAAAAAAATACGTTGAGTAAAAAACAAACAAAAAAAAACTCCAAACAAAAAGAGTACATACTGCATGTGTTGATTTATGTAAAATTCCAGAATATGCAAATTACCTTATAAATTACCTAAAGCAGATAAGTCACTGTCTGGGCAAACAGGAGGAGTACCAACAGGCATAAGCATACTTTTTGAAAACTAAAGGGTATGTTCCTTATCTTGAATGATTTCATAGGTGTATACAGACGTCAAATCTGTTCAAATTGTTTACTTTAAATGTGATTTTTTAATATGTCAATTGTACTTCAACAAATCTGTTAAAAATTCACAGCATACAAGGAATAGAAAAAAAGTAAATCTCAAAGTTAGAATAATAAATGAACACCAAAATAAGTCATTTATGACCCCAAAAAAAGATATAAATGAATCACCTTTGAACAACTGCTAATTTACCAACATCTACTTACAATTGGTAATTCAGTGTATAAACAATGCTTCCAAAATCTCATCAGACCTGACTTATGAAACAAATACAGCAAAGAGTAATCTGGACTACTGGACAGATTGATATACAAAATTTGTACCTGCCCCAATTTCTATATGCAAACAATTCTTACTGAAATATAGTGAGTTCAGAACTAAACACTGAAAATTAATCTAATTTTACCAACTGAAACAAAAAGCCCAATTGTGAAAATAGCCCAATTCTGTTTCACCTCATTATCCATGTATTTGGCAAGGAAGTTTTGTAGTTTCTCTCTTTAAGAGGTGGTCTGCCAGTTGCAGTGGCTCATGCCTATAATCCCAGCACTTTGGGAGGCCAAGGCAGGAGGATCACTTGAAGCCAGAAGTTCAAGACCAGCCTGAGCAACACAAGGAGACCCTGCCTCTACAAAAAATACAAAAATTAGCCAGGTGTGGTAGTGCACGTCTATGGTCCTAGCTACTCAAGAGGCCAAGGCAGGAGGATTGCGTGAGCCCAGGAGTTCGAGGTTACAGTGAGCTACGACTGTGCCACTGCATTCCAGCCTGGGCAACAGAGCAAGACCCTGTCTCTTAAAAAATAAAAAGAAAAAAGAAGTAGTGTCCTCTCCTTGACCTCTTAAATCTGGGATTGACCTTATAAGAAACACCAGTGGAATCCAGCAGATGTCACAGTTTGCCAGTTTTGAGCTTAGGCCTCAAGAGATATTGTATACTTCTGCTCTCTGTTTCAAAACCTTGCCACCACCATGATAGCAAGCTAACTCTCATCTGCTTCAGGATGGGGGGGTAACCCAGATGTCACAGCATACCCTAGACCAAACTACAGCCAACTCAATATAGGCCATCCTAGATCAACCTTATGGCCAGTCAATGCTCAAATATATGAGAGAATCCAGCCAAGAGAAGCAGAGCCACCTTCCTGACCTGCTGGTAAATGCAGATTCATAAATGAGCCCAGTCAAGACCAGAAACGCCGCCTAGCTGACGCACAGACTTTTTCTAACAATATATGTTTATTGATTTAAACCACACCAAGTTTCAAAGTAATTTGTTACACAATAATAGTTAACTGACAGGGCAACTCTATCTTAACAATACTATAAGAAATTTTTCTTAGCCCTAGGAGTTACTTTATATTAACATTTGATTTAGGTCTCTTAACTTTTGAAGACAAGGGGGGAATAAAGGACCAAATCTATTTCATTCTTTTATTAGCAGTAACTCTACAAGACATTCTGTCACAAAATTTTTCAAACTCAGAGATATATAAACTGACCAAAATCATTATTGTAAGTAATGTCACCACTCAATTATAATTTTTTGTGAAATATTGTTCCTACACAACTTTACTGGATCCAGCAATACAGTGAAATTTTTCAGGACACTCCAAAATCTATAAAAACTGTTATAGAGCAATCTTCTATCTCTAACATTACCTCTATTTTTACTTAATAGTAACCTTAATTTTCCTATAGGGACACATTCTTACTCAACTATTACAGTGGCCCCAATCCTAGGCACCTGAATGGAAGGATAAACAAGTGACTCTCAGGCTGATCAGATTACCCTGTTCTCCTAGCACAGTAATTTGTTCATGGATGGGACTATATCCAGAAATGGGAGATACAGAATGCTTCTTAATACATTTGCAAAAACTATTGGGAAAGTGTCGCTTGAATCCTCAGCAGAAACAGCTACGAGAATGATGTAAGTTAGAGCAGCCAGTGGCTATCTTTGCCACACTTCATGGAGAGAACATGTTTAGGAATGAAACTACTATGGAAGAAATCCAAGCCAAAAATAGAGACATCATCCTATAGATACCTTATGCACCCATCCATCCTTCAATCACTACAATTTAATTAAAGTAATCACAGAATGCTAGAGACCCCACAAGAACACAAAAATTATCTCTGGAGAAAGATAGTATCACCCTAGGGCTCGGTGTTTAGGCCTGAGAAAACAGCGGAAATTTAAATTGGAAAAACACGGCAGTCAGAGAACCAGAGGGGTGAAACAAAAATTCTAGGTATAAACTTTGCCCAAATCATTGGATGACTGATAAACCAGTAGGCACAGAGAAGACCTGAAGGGACTGAGGAAAAAGTAGGCAGAAACTAGAAAGAATGATGCTACACTTGAAAATAGCACTGTTATTACTGAGTTTGTTGCCTTTCAACAGAGTGCATTCCCCAACTATGCAGTGTAGGTGGCAGGAAGCTGCAGCTCTACAAGGTTGAAGTGTTAGTGAAGGTTAGAAGCTCCGCAGAACAGCTGGAAATTAGTAAAATTCCAAGAAGCAAGAAAACCACAGCGCAAAATCAGACTATAATCTCCACAAATTTTTGGGTAACAACCAACTTACTCACTGGGAGACCCCCAAGAAGCCAGGCCAAAAAAGCAGCAATGGAAAGCTAGAAGAGAGCAGAGATGGCCACAGCTGCATACATCAGGGGAGACCAAGTTTGCAGTATGGGCCCAGGTAAGTTAACTACCTACCTTAAAAAAAAAGACCAACAATTCTAAGAACATTAACTGAATCTAAAACATATCCATAACGTGCAGGCAAAAAATAACATGATAGGCAAAGAAAGAGGAAAATGTGACCCAGACTCAGGAAAAAAGAAAAGTAAATCAACAGATACTGATTCTGCATCTACCTGAATTAATTCAAAGCAGTTATTCTAAGTATGTTACAAAAATTAAAAGAAAATATGTTCAAACAATTGACAGAAACTTAAAAAAAGAAAAAACTGAAAAATACAATAACCAGAATAAAAAATTCATCAGATGACTCAACAGAAGATTAGAGATAGCAGAAGAAAGAATTGGTGAGTCTGAAGACAGGGAAACAAAACCGTCTAATCCAAAGAACAGAAAGTAAAATGACTAAAGAAAAATAAACAGATCCTAAGAGACCAGTAGGACACTATCAGGCAGTCCAACATATGTAAATCAAGTCCCAAAAAGAAAGGAATGAAACGAGCATAAAAAAATTTTTGTTGAAGAAACAACGGCAAAAACATTTCAAATTCAGTAGAAAATACTGACTTAACAAATCCAAGAATCTCAACAAACCCAAGCAGAATATACAGAGCCACATATGCATACATATCATAGTCAAGCTGCTGAAAGCCTAAGAGAAAACATTGACAGCAGCCAAAGAAAAATGACTGGTTAACATATCAAAAACAACAATACTATTAATGGTTGATCTATCAGAAAAAATGGAGACACTGAAACAACATCTTCTATATCCAATGATACTATCCTTCAAAAATGAGGTGAAAAAAATTTATTTTCAGAAAACAAAAATTGGGTTTGTGGCCGGCAGAGAAAACCAACAACTAGAGTTTTAAAAGGGGGAGGGGAAGGAAAGTAGTAACAACACTAAATCAAAAATATGACATCAGAGGCTCAGAGCCCTCATCAGAACCTGACCATGTTGGCACTCTGATCTCAGACTTCCAATCTCCAGAACTGTGAGAAACAAATTTCTGTTGTTTGTAAGCCACCCAGTCTATAGTACGTGTTACAGTAGCCCAAACTAAGACACAGACAAGAATACTGCACCCAAAAAATTGCAGCATACACATTCTTTCCAAAGACACACAAAACATTTATAAAACTTGGCAATAAACATAGTAAAAGGTACTCAGTCACACTGGGAATCAGGGAAACGTAAAATAAAAATCACTATGAGATAACCCTACATATTCTCTAGAATAACAGAAAATATTTGCCAACTATATACTTAACAAAAGACTCATATCTAAAATATTTTAAAACTCCCAAAATTCAACAGTAGAATATAAGCAAAAATTTCAGAACAAAGACCTTCGAAAATCATCTCCTCCATAAAACCAGCAAGATCACTGGCAAAAACTGTGAAAATCAACATTCTGTGAACTCTGGAAATTAGCCACAGGCTTGGAGCAATCTAGGAAGAGTGATAAATGGCTGAATCTTATTTGGGAAGACCAGTACACTTTAAGGCATTTCATCTTCCCCTATTCCCATCCTCCCCCATAGCTGGGTAGTGGCTTTGAAAATTAGCAGCCTGGGGGATCAGGCCCAGTGGCTTATGCCTATAATCCCAACTACTTGAGAGGCTGAGGTGGGGAGAACTGCTTGAGCCCAAGTGCTTGAAACCAGTCTGGGCAACATGGTAGTACTCCACCTCTAAATAATGTTTAAAAATTAGTCAGGCATGTTGGCATGCATCTGTAGTCCCTGCTACTCACAAGGCCGAAGCCAGAGGATCAGTTGAGTCCACGACTTTGAGGCTGCAGTGAGCTATGACCACGCCACTGCACTCATTATTTAACATGTCTGGTGGTCTCCTGGAAAGCTCTACTCCCAAAGCTACTTTAATTTGACCTGACTCAGCACTTATCTAGTATAAAAAGCTTCCCCTAATACCCTAGGACAACCAAAGGACATTTGTCAAAAAGAGGTAACTGTTTCATATCGCAGCTGGCTGAGGGAGAGAAGAACAACTGAGGCAAACAGTAGACTAAAATCTTTAAAAAGAAAAGCTGGGGGCTTTATAAAGCTCCATCATATTCCTGAGACTATAGAAAGCCACATGTACAGAAAGGGCTGTACACATGCCGAGTAAAGACCTAAGTGCTCACCTCTAGCTAAACTTGAGGCTCTGCACAAGCAGGAACTAAAGAGTAAGGCAGAGTTGTAAACTGCCTGGTTAAGTGTTGAAGGAGTGTCCCAACACACACATAACTTCAACAAAAAGATGTATAGCTCCCAGGCATTTAAGGAAATCTCTGTCCAATCATTAGCTGACCACTAAGCCAACTGAGCAGAGATTTCAGTGCCTACGTGTGACAAAGAATACAGATTAATTTATAGAATTAGTTTCGAAAAAAATCACTAAAATAACAACACTGGCGCAGAGAGGAGAGGAGAATCTGATTATCAGAGTTGTGACATTATTTTAAATGTGCAGTATTCAACAAAAAATTACAAGATATAAAAAAAAAGAAGAAGGAAGTGCGGTTCATACACATGGAGAGAGAAGCAGTCCACAAAACTGTCCCTGAGGAAACCCAGACATAGCACTGACTAAACCAGACAATGTTTTAAAATCAGCTACTTTAAGCGTATTCAAAGAACTAAAAGAAACCCATGTCTAAAGAACTGAAACTATGAGAATATCAATAAAAGATAAAAAATTATAACAAAAAAAATTGTGGAATTGAAAAGCACAATAACTAAAATGAACAATTCACTAGAAAAGTCAGCAAACCTGAAAACAGATCAATTGAGATTATCCAGTGTGAGGAGCAGAAAGAAAACAATTTTAAAAATGCATAGGGCCTACAATACCTGTGAGACAACATTAAACATACCATCGTATACATAATAGGAGTTTCAGAAGAGAGGGGAGATAAGAATGAGGCAGAAAGAGCATTTGAAGAAATGTGACTAAAAATTCCCCCAGTTTGATGAAAAACATTAACCTAAACATCCAAAAAAGCACAAGGAATTACACAGAGGATAAACCCAAAGAGATCTACACCTTAGACACATCATCCTAAAACTGCTGAAAAAGGAAGAGAGAATCCTAAAAGAAGCAAGAAAGAAACAACTTGCCACAGACAAACATCTTTAGTAACATTAACAACTAATTTTTAATGAGAAACCATGGAGGCCAGATGGCAATGGTGTCAAAGTACTGAAAGAAAAAGACTCTCAACCATGAATTCTACAACTATTTTTCATAACAGAAGGAGAAATTAAGACATTTACAGATTTAAACAAATACTGAAGAGTATCCCTCAGGTTGAAATGAAAGAGCACTAGATAGCAGGCTGAATCCATCTGAAGAAATAAGGAGTATGGTGAAGGTAACTACATAGGTAAATATAAAAGACAGTATAATTGTTTTCTCTCTGTGACTTTTTCTTCTCCCGATTTAAAAGGTATAAAAGGATGTATGTATGGCAATAATAGCACGAAGGAAGGAGAGGGAACAGAGCTATATAGGAGCAAACTTTTTGTATATTATTAAGATTAACAGTATTAATTTCAACTAGAATAAAATTAAGTTGTTAATTATAATTCCCAGAGCAACCACTACAAAAATGAATTAAAAATATACAGTACAAAACAAGTGATTCAAGTAATACACTTGAAAATATCTATTTAACACAAAAGGCAGTACTAGAGGACTAGAGGAATAACCACCCCCAAAAACAATGAGATATATAGAAAACAAAGAGCAAAACAGCAGATGTAAATTCCACTTTATTGGTAATTATGTTAAATGCAAATTAATCAGGCACTCCAATCAAAAAGCACATACTGGCAGAATGGGTAAAAAACATAATCCAATTATATACTGGCTATAAGAGACACACTTGAGATTAAACAGATACAAATAAACTGAAAGTAAAAGATCAAAAATGTTATAGCATGCAGAAAGCAACCAAAAGAGAGCTGATGCAGCTATTCTCGCAGCAGAAACAATAGACATTAAGACAAAAAATTGTTACTAGAAACAGAGAATGTTTTGTAATAACAAAAAGGTCAATCCATCAAAATTACATGCCACTTATAATCATGTGCACAGCTAATAAGAGAACCCCAAAATATATGAAGTAGAAACTGACAAAATTGAAAGGCAGAATTCAAAAATAATAGTTAGAAACCTTAGTACTTCACATTCAATAATGGATAGTATAGACAGAAGATCAAGGAAATAGAAGACTTGAACACTATAAACTCTACAAAACGCTCCACCTAACGACAGCAGAATAAGGAATGTTCTTTAGTATGTACTATGTGTTAGGCCATCAGATAAGTGTCAATAAATTTTAAAGGAATAAAAATCACAGAGAGTATGTTCTCTGACCACAATGGAATGAAACTAGAAATCAATACCAGAAGGAAATTTGGTAAATTAATATGTGGAAATTAAGCAACAAACATCTAAGTAACCAGTAAGCCAAAGAAGAAATTGCACTGGAAATCAGAAAATATGTTGAGATAAATAAAAACAAAAACACAACATACTAAAACTTATGGGATGAAGTAAATGCAATGCTTATTATAGGGAAATTTACAGCTATATATGCCTACATTAAAAAAGAAGGTCTTAAATCCACAACCTAACTTTCTATCTTAAGAAATTAGGAAAAGACAAACTAAGCCCAAAGCAGGCAAAAGAAAAAAAAAAATAAAGAACACAGCAGAAATAGAGAACAGAAAAAAAGTAGAGGGGAAAAAAAAAAATCAATGAACCCAAAAGTTAGTTCTTTGAAAAGAACAAAATTGACAAACCTTCAGCTAAACTAAGAAAAGATTCAAATCACTACAGTGAGGAATGGAAAAGGAGTCATTACTACCAACCTTATATTAATAAAAAGGATTATAGAAGAACACTATGCAACTGTATGCCAACAAATTACATAGTGCAGATGAAATGGACAAATTCCTAGAAAAACCCAAACTGTTGAAACTGACTGAAGATGACACAGGAAATCTGAATAGACCTAAATCAAGTAGAAAGAACTTCCCACAAAGAAAAGTCCAGGACCTAGCCAACCACGGTGGAGAGCACCTGTAGTCCTAGCTACCTGAGAGGCTAAGGCAGGAGGAGAGATCATTTGAGCCCCGGAGTTCGAGGTTGCAGTGAGCCAAGATTGTGCATTGCACTCCAGCCTGGGCAACAGAGCAAGACTCTGTCTCATAAAAACAAACAAACAATCCATGACCAGACTGCTTCCCTGGAATCTGGGGAACATTTCAAGAATTAACACTATTCCTTCTCAAACTCTTTCAAAAAATAGGAGGGAACACTTACTAACTCATTCCTATGAGGCCAATATTGCCCTCATACCAAAATCAGATAAAGTTATCATAAGAAAACTACCAACAAATATCCCTTATAAATTAAATCAGAAAAGTCCTTTTTTTTTTTTTTTTCCTCTAAAGACACACCATCTAGATCCCTTCATCCTCCTGTCCCAAGCCGAACTGGTTACTCTTCAGACCTCCTGTACAGCACTATCCTTGAATCTCCCTTCATAATCATCCTAGAAATTCTCTTTACTCTTCTCCTGTACTGCATCCTATTTCCCGGATCCCCCTCTTTTTAGTTATCCCATCACTTTGATGGAGCCTGTGCCTTTTAGTAACTTCCTGATATGGCACTTTTGAAGTAAAGATTCTAACAACCTCATACGTTTCATATTTTTAGCCTCCTACCACACTTGATAGATTGGTATAGAATGAAGAGTTTGGAAATAACTTCCCTTCAGGATTTTGAAGGTATTATTCCATTACTGATTACTCTCCAATGCTACCTATTTCTAATCCCTCCTTTGTGCTCCATTCCCGAAAGCTTTCTTGATCTTCCCTTTATTTCTGGTGTCTGAAATTTCACCATGATATATCTTGATGTTCTTTTTTTCAGTCACCATGTTGAGCATTCATGAGCCCTTTCACTGTGGAAATTCACATAATTTCTTCCATTTTCTCCCTTTTTTTTTTTTTTTTTTTTTAAAGACAGTGTCTCCCACTGTTGCACAGGCTGGAGTGCAGGAGCGCCACCTCAGCTCACTGCAACCTCTGCCTCCCAGGTTCAAGCGATTTGCTCAGATTACAGGTGCATACCAACACGCCCGGCTAACTTTTGTATTTTAGTAGAGACAGGGTTTCACCATGTTGGCCAGGCTGGTCTTGAACTCCTGACCTCAGGTGATCCGCCCACCTCGACCACCCAAAGGGCTGAGATTACAGGCATGAGCCACCGCATCCAGCCAATTCTTACTTTTCATATGTTGAACGTGCATGCAAGTGTGATCCTCTAGTTTTCTTATTTTCTCCCACTTTACAACTCTTTTTGTCCTCCTCTGTGAGCGTTTTCTCAACTTTATCTTCCAACCTTCTAATAAGAATTTAATATTCTGAATTTCCAATTATTCTATGAAGTGTTTCATATTCTAAATTTCTAGAAGCTCTTCTTTTCTGGGCACTGCTTTTTCATAGCATCCTTTCTTGTTTCAAAGATGCAGTATCTACTTCTGAAGAAATCAGTAACTTTTTATAAAAACTTGTCTTCTTCTTAAAGTATTTCCATTTCCCTCTTCTCTTTCATATTAAGGTTATCCTCAAATATTTGGTGATCCTTAATCTCATATTTAAGGTTGAGGCATTTAAAAGTTGCCTAGAGATTCTGTCTTAATGAGGAGACATACTGTAGGATTATCCATCTGGGCCACATCTGTTATCAGTTAGACATTTTTCCTCATCTCATCAGTTTGCTGTCACAGGATGAATCTTTTAATCTCACAGCTAGATGGGGCAAGAACTTGTCAGCCAGTATTCTCCGAACTGGGAGGGAAAAAGAGATTGGGAATAACTCTCAGATCAACATGTAGATTTTCATGTAATTCTCTCTGTTTTCCAGTATGATGCCCTTAACCTGAACTGTGCTTACTGTTCTCAAGTACAGAGATCCTCAGGTTGAACGTCAAAGAAGAAAACTTGGATGAGGCAGGAGTCCCTTTCCTGGAACCATCAGTGTTGCTCACTTGTTACACAGACTTTTAGACAATTCCTTCAGAGGTCCCTGCAGACACCAATTCCTGAAGCATTCCAGGGCCCTACAGCACCAGTTCTAGACTAATTCTAGGCCTTCTCCACTGACAGCAGAAGGTTCAGCTTTCTCTCATCTACAAACAAATGGAGATAGGGCTATTCTCAAGAACTATGGAGCCATACACAGGTATTAAAAAGCGACTACTTAAGCAAGCAACTCAGAGCAGCATTTTCAGAAAAGCTTCCTATACCACTAGTTCATCAGGATAATCAGAAAACAGCTGATAGTTCTGCTGACATTCATTTTCACCCATACTATCATACAGAAACCTCATTTTTCAGAGATGTAGATGAAATCTCTAGGTCCCAGTGATAGTAGGGAGCAACCCACTGTATTTTGCTTTAGCTGATCTGCCTCATCAGATAACTTGGACAAAGTGAAACATACCTCCTGATTTTACCACGTTCCCAAAAACCTCACTATTAATGTCTTTACTTGCTGCAGTTAAATGGTAAGTAATAATTGCGCAGATGAAGGTGATTCATAAATAACCAAGGTTGAAAAGCACAGTAGAAAGACAAAAAACTGACGGCAGAAATAACGGAAGGCTGTGTGCCCAAAGTTGGAAAGGACTTCATCAGTACTGACCATCAGAATAAAAAGGCTGGTCTCAGTAGCTCACAACTGTAATCACAGCACCTTGGGAGGCCAAGAGCACTGCTTGAGCCCAAGAGTTCAAGACCAGCCTGGGCAACAAAGTGCGACCCGTCTCTACAAAATAGTAATAATAAAAGAAAGAAAAGAATGGCTTATGAGAGCTTGGGCAACACCTGTTGGAAAGGAGCGAAGGGGAAAGACTTAGTGCCAGCAGAGAACTACTGCATACTAAATCCTAAAAGCTTAATTTAACTGTGACAATGTTTAAAATGTAAATGTTAAGCTAAAACATGGTATCTTAAAACTCTAAAACTATTAGTTCCCAAGCTTCTGTTCTATTTCCTAACTCTTAAAAAAAAAAAACCACGAGGATTTAAAAAATTGTATTACTTTTATAATTTTTCCTGTTTTTCTAATTCTATTTTAAAAATGACCTTTACCCATTATAAAACATAATGTACATTCAATTTAGGAATTATTAAAAACCCTACATCTTAAGAACATTATTTTCCTATAAAAGCAGAGTATTCCCAAATGTTCCTATATTTTAAAACAAGTGTCTACTTAAAAACAAATATAAATACGTAGTACTCATTGTTAATTTTTATTATTTCCTGTTTTCCCACCAGCTCCAATGCAAATTATAATGTCTCTTAGGCCATGAATAAAATATAGAATTTTAACTCAAAATTGAGCATACAAGTTCTTACCAGTTACCTTAAATATTCTTTACTTAGGAAAACACCATTATAGCATAACTTTCTTGGTTTTCAAAATAAACTTAACAGAAAAAAAAGTCCAAGCCAGTTTTTTTTTTTTTTTAAGAGAAAGGCCTACCTCAATTAGTGCTAGTAAGTCATATGCAAACTCTATCTCCATTTATTTTGAATATCAGAAGATAATAAAATTCTCATTCTTATTTTAGCTCTGTACTACAAACTGAGGAGCCACAATATTTGATTTGACTTATTTAAAACTACATATCCTTACTCTTAATATACCCTTCCCACTCACCAAGATAATAAACACTAACTGGCCTTCCTCACTTCAATCTCCTCTCCAATCATGCTGTATCTGGCTGCTAATCATATTTCTTCATGTAATTCTGTTCAATGATCTTCAGAACTCCTTATTTCCAATTTCTAATCCAAACTTCTTTAGATCCCTCCAGCTCATGCCACAATCTTATTTTTTACTATATTCGTTTAAAATAGACTCTAACCAAGGAAAATGCATGCATTCCACAACTCTCATGTCTGTGCTTTTTTTTTTTTTTCCCCTGAGCCGCAGTCTCACTCTGTCACCCAGGCTGAGTGTGGTGGCACAATCTCAGCTCACTGCAACCTCTACCTCCCAGGTTCAAGTGATTCTCCTGTCTCAGCCTCCCGAGTAGCTGGGATTGCAGGCACCCACCACCACACCTGGCTAATTTCTTTTTTTTTTTTTTTTTTTTTTGTATTTTTAGTAGAGACTGGGTTTCACTATGTTGGCCAAGCTGGTCTCAAACTCCTGACCTCAGATGCTCCACCTGCCTCAGCATCCCAAAATCTCTGCACTTTTTTAACATGCTCTTCCCCCTAGCTGTTATTCCCTTCCCTTTTCACCAACCTATACGTACCACTTCTTCAAAATCTAGGTTAAAGAATTATTTTTGTCAAGAAGCTTTATTAATTAATCTTATTACAGATTTTATTTTGTCAGCTCAGTAATTTAAATGTTTCACAGTTAAGTACTCTTCAAGTTATATCTTAGATCATGAGCTCTTTGGAGTAGACGCCATATCCTGTGCTCTGTATATGTGCATCCCTACTCCTAGTGAAGCATTAGCTGAATTTTGTATGACAACTAACCCAGTTAAATAAAACATGTGAAAACTGGGGGAAATACAACCAGACAGACAAGACTTTTCTGAATACAAAAAAACTGAAATCTCCCAAAACTAAATTCAAATGTAACATTCATTTTTGTCAAAACAACATGTAAACATAGAACACAAACTTGAGTGTATTTTTTCCTACATACATTAGTTCTGAAGATGATAATTAAGAAAATTCTAATTGTTTTATGTTAGTGATTTTCTAAATCTAGCCCCCAAAAGCTGTTATGTATAAAGTCTCAATATTTTGGAGATAATAATCATATAGTTTTTTTAATGTCTAATTTAACCAATTTGCTTTAGCCTTTTATACTTCACAAAAGCTACAATAAGAAAAGTTGACAGGCGAGATTTTATTATTTCTTCAAGACAAATACTAAAATCCTTGGAGCAAGAGTATATTAAACAAATTTATTACAAATTCCAAAAGACAAAACTTCTTTATATAGAGTAAATATTTTCATTTATAAACTCAAGAGCATTCGCAATCCAAATGTTAATGAGAAAGTCTTTTCATATCCATTTCTGCACAATTTACATATTCATTCTTCAAAACTAGATATACTAGAATGTGAAGACACATTTTTTATTATTATGTACTTTTAACAACTTTATTATAATACACATTTCAGAAAAAAATTCTTTATCTGCAAAGCACCAATTTAATATTTCTATACTACAATAAGGTTTCTACTATTCAGTATTTACAAAAAATAATGCTACAACTATTAATTCCATTTGGGGAAAAAAACTGATTCAAGCACTAAAAGTAAAAACCATGATGAACAATTCTATTTCAGTTTTCCATTTATAAAGTCTCCTACATGGGCTTTAACCATTCACACTTGTAAGCAACTGTCCATAAGGTAACATTCTAGTTATATTCTACTTTTCTGTTGGACAGGTTAGATACCTACCTATAAAAAAAAAAGTACACCTATTTATTCCTACTTCTAAAACTAAAATCAGAAATACCCATATACCTTAATAAGCAACCTAAAATGCCTAATAGCTAACTGATAAAATGCCTGGAAGCTACTATCAAAGAGGCTCCAAAAACCGTTATATAAGGAGGCAATCCACAACCTCCTCCACCTACTTCCTGGCTATATGCCTAGAGAACACTGTAATGACAGCAAGCCAGGCAACTATATTATCGGTGGAGGCAACTCAAATCTCTGCATTCTAAACAAAATATCAAGTCATAAAACTAATGTCTAAAGGAGTACTATTATGAACACTAAGAAGCACCTCTTTGATTTTGTCACTGGGGGGAAAAAAGGGCCATAGTACCAAATTTCACCTGATTTACCTCCCAATTCATAACAACGCCAAACAAGGAGAGAAGAAAAGAGAGATGGATTCAAGCATCAATTCTCACTAACCTTGGGAAGGAGAACAAATATGCCATAAGAAGTTCAGAAACAAAAACTCCAGCCCGGGCAACATGGTAAAACCCCGTCTCTACTACAAAAAAAAAAAAAAAAAAATAAGCCAGGCATGATGGCGCGCACCTGTAGTTCCAGGTACTCAGGAAGCTGAAGTGGGAGGATCGTTTGAGCCTGGGAGGTGAAGGTTGCAGTGAGCTGAGATTGTGCCAATGCACTCCAGCTAGGATGACAGAGTGAGACCCTGTCTCAAAAGAAAAAAAAAGGAAGGAAAATAAAAAGAAACAAGCAAAAACTAATTTATGGTGATAGAGGTTAGAGGCTAGAATAGTGGTTACTTCTATAGGGAGAAATTAATAGGAGGGAGCACAAGGCGCCGTTAATCAGTGAAGAAAAACATTCTTCTACATCTCAATCTGGGTAATTCATTTAAAATAGATAGGCTCTAACCAGGGAAAATGCTTGCATTCCACAACTCTCATGTCTATGCTTTTTTTACATCCTCTTCTCCCCAGGTGTAACCCAGTACCTCCCAGTACCTGGGAGTTACCTGGGTATACTTATATGTATAAATTTATTGAGTTGTACTTAAGATTTGTGCACCTCACTGTAAGTGCACTGTAAGTTATACCTAAATAAAACACTTAAAAACAAGTAACCAATAATAGCTAAATCTAAAAACCTTTTCTCAATTCTCATCCTTCTTTATCAATCCATCGTATTGTTAATTACAGAACATCAATATTCCCTAAACGAAACTCTTTCCCTTTTGAAGATCCACAAGGCTTTGTTAGGATGTTTTTTCCAGCATTTTCTGTGGTGTCACATTAATTCTCTCTAAATATTAATTCAATATTTATCTTTTTTTTTTTTTTTTTTTTTTTGGCGACAGAGTCTCACTCTGTCACCCACGCAGGATGCAGTGGCATGATCTTGGCTTACTGCAACCTCCACCTCTCAGGTTTAAGCGATTCTCCTGCCTCAGCCTCCCAAGTAGCTGGGATTACAGGTGCACGCCACCATGCCCAGCTAATTTTTGTATTTTTAGTAGAGATGGGATTTCATCATGTTGGCCAGGCTGGTCTCGAATTCCTGACCTCAGGTGATCTGCCTGCCTCAGCCTCCCACAGTGCTGGGATTACAGGCGTGAGCCAATGCACCCAGCTAATTCAGTATGTATCAAGTGCTCATGTATGAGACATGAATTAGGCACCCTCCAATACATATTCGCAGTCACACACACACACATACCCCAAACTATATTCCCTAAACTGGATTCAAGCCACTCTATTACCTGGTATCAAACTGTATTTGCTTAATTTTAATTCCCATCACTTCTTTATGGGAATATTCTTCTCAAGCATTTTCTGTTTTCAGCCATTCTTTACTGTTCAGTTCTATTTCTATATTATTCTTTCTCTGTACCCCTATAGGACTTACTATCTGTAATTGCACTGTCTAACACAGTAACTGTATGTGGCTACTGAATACCTGAAGTCTGGCTAGTCTGAATTGAGATGTGCTTTAAGTATGTAATACCAACAGATTTTGAAGACTTAATATGGTTAAAAAAAAGAAAAAATGTAAAGTAGTTCAATCATGTTTATATGTTGAAATAATAGTACTTGAGATATGCTGTGTTAAATAAAAATCCATTAATAAAATTTCACCTATTTATTTTTATTTTTTGATGTAGCTATAGAAAATCTAAAATTGCATTTGTGACTCAACTTATATTTCTATTGTGCAGTGTTGACCTATACAATCTATTTATAAATGCCCACAAATTATCTTTTTCTTCTTCTTAAACTAATACAAATTGTATATATTTATAGTGTACGACACATTTTGAAAAACATATAAATTATGCAATGGTTAAATTTAGCTAATTAACATATGGATTACCTCACTTAGTTATATTTTGTGGTATGAACACTTAAAATGTACTCTCCCAGCAACTTTGAAGTATGCAATATTAACTATAGTCACTATGTCCCACAAATTATATCAACATATAATGCCATCTTCCCAATGAGTGCCAGAATTCGCTTTTTTCTTTTATGAATTAAATAAAATTATATTAGGAATTACTAATAGTAACTAGATAAGTCTTAAGTGCCCATTTAATTTTAATATCCCTTTAAGATTTTTCACAAGGAAGTGCAAGGCATTTCAAAGTGTTAAAATATATTTTAAAAAGTTGTTTTCAGATAGCTATAAATTATTCAATTTCTCATCTGTATTTTACTTATATCCAATTCTAAGTTCAAATGTCCCACCAGCAAGGATAGATGGCATGATTAAACCTGTAGCAATCCAAATCCCATAAAGTATTAGTTCTGATTAAGTCTGATTTTTTTCATCTTAGTCACTCAGTAAAGGGCAGCATCCATTTTGGTCAATATCATTGTATCAATGTCCAGCAGCCAAGACAAAGAGCCTTTATATGGTGGTATGAATAGACAATGTGAGCAATACGACACCACTTGAAATAAGGGTAGGGAGAAAAATGTTTTTATAATGCTAAGTTTTAAAACTAGGAGATGAAACTTACAAATTGTATAACAACTAGGTAAAAGGATATATATAAAAGAAGAACAGGAAGGTAGAACAGAAAGGTCTCCTCTCCAGACCTTTCTCAAGATGTACCTAGGTTCAAACTTGGCTGCTACACTATTAAGTGGATGTGTTTCCTCACATGTAAAGTGGGAATATATACATCACAGGATTATTAAAAGAATATAGTAGATGCTTACTTAATGTCATCTGTCTTTAATACTAATAATTATATAATGGTAATAAGATTATGGGTGACTTCACCCCTCACTTTCCAAATTGCTGTAAATATTTTCCAAGCATAAATGAAAAACTTACAATTTCATACTAGCACCGCTCCTCATGTGAACCTAAAATTATTTTTATAAGCTGTCTTTGACAAATTTGCTTATAAGCTTAATATCTGTGTTTGTGCTAGGAGGTTAGTGGTAGAAAGAAAATTAAAGAGGGGGAACTGATAACTTTAACACCATACCAGCACAGACATATACAAAACAAAGTGTGGAGAGGAAAACAGCAAAAGGAAATGCTGTTTGGGAAATTCCCAACTCGGACTATCCAATGAAAAGATTAGATTCCACCCTCCTCAATCTAGCTACCTACCAGTCACTCCTCACTCTCATCTTGGGTTTATATGTACATTACAAATATGCATAGTCACTGACCTTCTTCTCTCTACTAATGGTCACCACATGGCCTCACAGTCAAAAATTGAAAGAAGAGTGAAGAAATTCAGGATGTGTAACAAAGACAAACCAATGCACTGGTTGGGAAATAACTTCATTAAAATGTACTCATTCCCAAGTGCATCTACTCATCTGCTGACAGTGCTGGGAATGCATTCCTGAAATATTTAACCTGGTTATAAGATTCTACTGCTAGAATCAGAGAAGGCACACTTTGATGCCTACTTCTCACTTCCTCTATAACAACCTTGTCTTTATAGGCATGGCTTAAAATGGTACATTAGCAAAAGTATACAACTCCAAATCACTCACAGGTGAAAATTTCAAGTTAATGTAGAAAGAATAATCAAACAATGGTAACAATAACTATATCACTCTAACAACTAACACTTACTTTACTCAGTATTGTGTGCCAGAAAGCTAAGGACTTTACACGAATTAGGTAATATCAACCCTAAACCTCTTTGAAGATGGTAATTACTAATTCCACTTGCTTAGTGCTCACACAGCTAAATCTGAACCCTGCCAATTTTACTTCAAGGCTTACACTTTTAAAACTTATTACATCCTGCCTCTTTATATATGCATAATTACAATTGCAATTGTGATTCTGTGTGTGTGTATATATATGCACACAGGTGTGTGTCTGTGTGTAAAGTATTTAGTGAGTCAGTAGCAAACAAAAGGCAATTCCAACTCTGTGAAGGCTTTTACCCACCTTCACAAACCAACAATAAATTGGGAATCACCCCTCTCCTCCCCACTAAGTGGTGCTCTGAAAGTACTAGTTTTACAATCATACATCACTTAAGCATGGATGTACATTCTGAAAGATGCGTTCTTAGGCAATTTGGTCACTGTGCAAACATCACAAAGTGTACTCAAACCTACATGGTAGAGGCTGCTTACACACCTAGGCTACTTGGTATAGCCTATTGTTCCTAGGTCACAACATGCTCTTGTAAAGCATGTTACTGTACTGAATACCATACACAATTGTAACATAACTGTTAAGTATTTGTGTATCTAAACACAGAACATAAAATACAGTAAAAATACAGTATTATAATCTTACGGGACCCCCATCGTAAATGAAGTCCACTACTGACCAAAAAACACCATTACGCTGCACATGACTGCACTTAACATCTTTCTCAAGAAACTAAGGAAAGAGATACCTGTAAGTAAAATATTAATCTTTTCAAAAAATTAGATAGAAAATTGATTGACTACAGGTAAACATGCTTTGTAAAGTGTAAAGAATTTTAATCTTAACACTTTATTAGGTATTTTTATTTTCAATTGTCTATTTGGCTCAAGACATATTTATGTTTCTAGAGTTTGTACAAAGTCTTTCTTTTTTGAGACAGGGTCTCACTCTGTCACCCAGGCTAGAGTGCAGTGGCACAGTATCTGCTCGCTGAAGCCTATGCCTCCCAAGTTCAAGCGATTCTCCTGCCTCTGCCTACCAAGTAGCTGGGACTACAAGCACGTGTCACCACGCCCAACTAATTTTTGTATTTTTGGTAGAGACGGGGTTTCATCATGTTGGCCAGGCTGGTCTCAAACTCCTGACCTCAAGTGATCCACCCACCTCGGTCTCCCAAAGTGCTGGGATTACAGGTGTGAGCCACCACACCCGGCCTGTATAAAGTATTTTAAAAGCTGTATTTCCAACTTAAAAGAAGATATACATATCAAAAGGCTTAACACATAAAATCTGCATTCATCACTCTAACCCAACTTCAATTCTACCAAAATCTAGGCTAGCAGAATTAAGTTTCATGTAACAAATCACTTATCTTTATTTTTACTTACAAGATCTGTTTCAAGGATTCCAAACGAAATGGAAAGACTACAGCTAGCAGACAGAAGGGGTAGGGCCAAGATTAGTAGAAGGAGAGTGGAAAGAAAATCTCTCAGAAACGCTAACCTTAATCCAGTCTCACTTTCGCCCAACCAAGAGAAGTGTGCACTGCTGCTGCTTCTGCCCTGGCAGGCTCCTCATCCTCTTCCTCTTGAAATCCTCTGCTTTTTTCCTCCTGGAAAGTTAGTCTCACAGGGCTGTTTTCCTAACATTTCTCAACTGTCAAAGGATTTCTTATGTTGAAATTAAAAGAAAAAAATCTACTAACTCTCCATAATCACATAAGAGTTCCCAGGAAGTTCAAAAACAGCAGTAACTCCTGCCAGGCACGGTGGTTCACATCTGTAATCCCAGCACTTTGGGAGGCCAAGGCGGGTGGATCACCTGAGGTCAGGAGTTCGAGACCAGCCTGGCCAACATGGTGAAACCCCATCTCTACTGAAAACACAAAAATTAGCCAGGCACGGTGGCAGGCGCCCGTAATCCCAGCTACTTGAGAGACTGAGGCAGGAGAATCACCTGAACATGGGAGGTGGAGGTGGCAGAGAGCCAACATTGCACCACTGCACCCCTGCCTGGGCAACAAACTGTGACTCTGTCCCCCCACCAAAAAGAAAGAAAAAGAAAGGATAGTAACTCTATGGTTCAACTTGGCAGATCGGCAAAAAAAAATAGAATGCAGCAACTACGACCTTGGAGAAGAGAAAACACCTTTTTCATGGGAACTTCCTCTCCTTGAAGAAAGAATTTAATTTAGAGTTCTACTACCCTCGGGGTCTCCTGTGATCTTCATGTTTGTTTCTTAAGGAGAAGAGGAGATATCTTTTAGCCAACCAGCAGGGTGAGCTAGTGCTAGCATCAGTTCCATGATTCTCAAATCTCCCAAAACTCAATGGTGTAAATGGCTTGCACTATTAATAGCAATTTATTTCCCTGTAATAAACCTGAATCAAAAACACCACATCTAGAACTGCTTCAGTCAATGCTATACCTGACAACTTTACTCAATACTTACAGATTCTCCATTTATGACACATTCTCTTCACCAGAAAAATAACAAGTGTAAATAAAAGCTCATCTGAATATGTATCCATAGTATCCACTCTTCATTCTCTTGTTTTATTTTACAAGGTTACTAATTTAAAACATTTAGAAAACACTTTTAAAAAATGGCTAAAACAAGTGCTCTATAAAATTAGGGTTAGATAACTCAACATGCCAATTTCTCTATTTGCTACAAGCTACAATCGTCTTAGGACCTGACTGAAAAGCCTTCCCACAAGAATAAGATTCACTTTTCCTTCCAGAATCATCACATCCTAAGAAAATGGTCAAAATAAGTAACCCTAAAGAACAGTATTTAGGATGACAGAAAAAAATGGACCTGACCTTTCTCTAGATTGCAGATATCCCACCACTTCTATTCTCCTTGAAACTTTCTTTTCTCCTCCTGCTACCCATTAACAGTCTCAATTCACCCAAAACACTCTCATAACTTGAAGGACAAATTAAAACTGGAAAATGTTTAAGGTTGGCAGGTGACAGACCACTTTATAACTACAAATAACCTGAAAGTGACTCTAATTTTCACAAAATTAAAGTGTAAGTAAATCCACTCACATAATATTGAAAATTGTAAAACAGCTTATCAACTTACAAAAATCAGTAATTTAAAAGCACCTGAAATGACCCATAAAAACTTTTAAAACCTTAAAACAAGTTAACTTTTTGCTAAATTTGACATTCAAAGAAGTTAAAGATCACTGTAGGGTCGCACCATAAATGACAGTCACTACTTGTTCAATTTCCTGACAGACCTTAGAGATACCACTCAGTAGAAGCAGTAGTCTTAAAAAGTTGTTTTAAAAAAAAGGAACATTCTGAGTGGCACATTTGTTTATCCAACCAAAACACTATTACAAAATGAAAGACACCATTATTTTCAGCATTGATCTCATTTCTTTTCTTATGTAATAACTGGCAATAACAGCAGTTATTTCAAACTTTCAAAGAAATTTATCAAGTACCTGATTGTTTTTTAATTTTTCAATTTCTGGGTCATGACTGCATTTGGAAAACCTTAAAATTCAAAAGCAACATTGCTCTGAAACTATCCGATATTTCTGTATTTTGTACCTGATTTTGTTTCACTGAAAGTCACTTTAAAAACTAAGTTACCATATAATATGAAAGTTTTTTGTTTTTTGTTTTGAGACGTAGTCTCACTGTGTCGCCAGGCTGGAGTGCAGCGGCACGATCTCAGCTCACTGCAACCTCTGCCTCCTGGGTTCAAGTGATTCTCCTGCCTCTGCCTCCCGAGTAGCTGGGACTACAGGCGCGCGCCACTACGCCCAGCTAATTTTTGCATTTTTAGTAGAGACAGGGCTTCACCATGTTAGCCAAGATGGTTGGTCTCCATCTCTTCACCTCGTGATCTGCCCACCTCGGCCTCCCAAAGTGCTGGGATTACAGGCGTGAGCCACCGTGCCCGGCCAATACGAAAGTTTTAAACTTATTGTCACAGAAGTTCTCATGAACCTAATAATACTTAATTAACAAGTATTCTCAATAACATCCCCTTTTTTAACCATTATTAGTTGTAGATATTCACCTTCTCATCCCAGCAATATGACAAATACAAACAGCAATGGGTAGAGGCTGAAAGGCAATTTTCCATTATGCCACTAATTTAATCATCTCTGGACCTCAATATATTGTAAAAGAGGAGGGTAAGAGCAGTTGTTCTTTGATATTCCTTCCACAGTAAAACTACATGATCCAGGAAAACATTTGCTAATGTTAATGCATCTCCTACTCATTAATACAAGACTGTTCTGTATTAGAAGAAAAGCTAAAAAAAGAGAAAATATATATCTGAAAAGAACAAGGAAATGAAAGTTAAGTAATGCTGAAAAATTCAAATTTCAATTTGAACACAGAGACCTGAACACTGATGTGTTTAAATATCCCTCCAATCAAGGAATTCTGTTAATGGCCAACACAAAACATTAGGTGTTTCAAAATCTTGTACTTCATTAGTTAATACCAACACAAAGTATGATATAATTGCAGTACAACTTTGTTAGAAATCGTAAGGCTTTTAAAAGCAATACATACCACTGCATTAATACTAATCAAGCTTTATGTTTCACCAATTCAAAAGTCTTAAGCTAGATTATAGCCTTATTATAAAACCGAGTTTTTTCTTAGCAAACCTACTAAAATGCAGTATTACTGCCACCAAGTTCCCTAGATACTTACACATGCCACTGAAGGCAAAGAGCCAGGTTTCCTTTCTTTGAGAAACTTTAGTTGTCTATTTTTTGAAACGTTTTCCTTCTTATGGGACCAAAAACTGTTTACAACTAAAGCAAACTACTGCAGGGAGGGAATACACAATTAAAACAAATCTACCATCCAGATGCAACAAGCGTGGAATTAGTCAGGACTGGACAGGATAGACAGTGGTGTTTTGATACTTCTGTTGAAAGTATTAACAAGACAGGACCATCATTCGCCCCCAATTATGTTTATCCCCTCGTTGAGTTTGATGATCACACAAAATCTGAAGTCTAAATATAAACGTTTTTATATTCAAAGTCAATATTACTTATACAGTTCAAGAAAACTTTTCCACTAATGTTGCTAAACCATAGATGGATCCCAACAAGAGTTGTCTGTAGAAGTCTCGTAACAAGTAACCTTTAGCTCCACCACCTAAGCTTCCAATCACTGAGAAGAGTCTGGGACAACTCATCTTCAGGTTCACGGGAGAAGTGGAGCACACCTGCTTTCCTCTGGCAGAGTCACTTCCCAGGGACACAAAGGCCAGAGAATCAGACCTGGAGAGGCAAAAAGCTTTAGCTGGACACCCACCAAGCCCTGGCAACCCAAACACTTCGAGCGATTTACCTCTTGCTGTTACTTCCCAGGCACCTAGTCGCATAAGATCTTGCAGGACGGGGGGAGGGAAGGGCTATGCAGTCCTGTCCCAAGTAAGGGGAGGGGTGTGTACAGTAAATGCCGGAGCCGGCGTTTCTGGCCACAACCGAGCAGCCTCAACGAGAGGGGTTGGTGACCGCTCTCGGCCCGCCCCGTTACTCAGTGCATTGCAATGGCGACCGCCAGGCTCCCCAAGCCGCCTGATCTCGGCCCCTTCCCCCTACTGCTCACTGGCTGCTCGGCTTCATGTGACTAAACAAAACCCCCAAGTCTAGTGCCCAGCTCAGCCCCTTTGTGTCCGCTACCGGATCCTCCGACGCCGCAGCGGAAAGGCCCCCCCATCCCTCCGCCGAGTCCCGCCCCGTGGCGGCGGCCGCCGCTCACCTCAGGCTCCGTGGCCCCCAGCGACCGCTGCGGCCGCCGCCTCCCCGAACCCGGGGCCCGGGCTCCTTGTGTAGCACCAACTCCGCCTCCTCGGCCGCCGCCGCCATCTTAGCCTGTGCGGCAAAATGCGTCCTTTTGGATGGTTGGGACCCAGCCTAGGGCGTAGCTCCCCGGGCTCGAGAGCCGGAGGCCGGGTCCCCCAAGTTCTTCCGCCACCCTCAGTCCCGCCGCTGCCACAGCCCAGAGGCCCGAAACCCACTCGGGTCCCGGCGAATCTGACCAAATAACCCCTGAAACTCACAGTTTGGTGCCGTGTGCGTCAAACCGGGGCGACGTTGGGAGCGCGCGGCGTCCCCGCGTCACACGCCGTTCTGTACGCTACTCGGCTCCAGCGGCCCCCCTCCGCTCCCCGCTTTTCGCCTCCAGCCCCGGTTCCCACGGCGCAGGCGCGCTGCTTTCCCGCCTCTGCCGGGCTGCGGGCCGCGGGGGTGGCCAGCGAGGAGCTCCCGGAAAGCTTCGCACTGGTGGAGCGTCTGGGCCAATTAGACAAACGGGGGCAGCGGAAACAGTGCACCACTGTTCTCGGGTGCCAGAAACCAAACAAGGTCACCTCCCCCAGCGCTGACCTAATCACTCCCAAGGAGGTTCCCGCCCCAAAGTAGGCACGCTCCAAATATGGTGGTGCCCAAACTCTGCAAGACCCAAGCACTAGGCATGCCTAGGCCCTTTAAGGTGGAACAGGCCCAGGTTTGAGTTCCATGATCACGAGCTTGCAAAAATCTCTGTTATTTCTTCCTGTTGAGGAAAACAGCCGAAGAATGCAATATTTGCCAATCACAAGTGTGGAGTAATGGCAGAGGGAAGGTTTTAGGATCTTAAGGGGGCAGATGGTTGGGAGTTGCTTGATGGCCAGGCAGAGCATCAAGTGTGACATCTCAGTTACCCGGACAGCCTGCCCTAAAAGGTGGCCGAGGTTTGCTCCAGTTTGACTCTCTGGGGATACTCTCTCCCTGCCTTACTGAAAGTGTCATGGTTCTACGAATTAAAGTTATATAAGAAGCACCTAAGATGCTGGTTAACCCTTCAGAGAATCAGTCCTGAGAGGGTTCTGGAAATTTTCATTTTTAACAAGCCTTCACCACAGGATCCTGGGGGCAGAGAAACACTGAGTGGGCTATTATTTTGGTTTTCGACTGAGCCAACAAGAAACTGCTAACGTGTTTAAGATTAACCAAGAGTTCTTGAGAAATCTACTGGTCCCGCCTTAATTATTTGGCTTCTCTGAACCTCTGTTTACTCATCTAAAAAATTAAAAATAAAAATGTTTTCTTTAGTTGTACAGTTGTCATTACTGTGGCCCTCCAAACCCTCAAGATGTTATTGACATTCAGAAGAATATACCATAACTGCATTTATTTGAGAAGAATGAGAAACATTCTCTTTCCTATAGAATGATGCCTTCGGCAACAGCAAACATAGATTCCAAACAACAAATATTTGACTAAACACATTAATTGCTTTATTACTTAATAGCTAACACTTGAGCGCTTACTGTTTACCAGACATTGTTCTAACTTGTTTGATTTCATTATAACCCAATGAGACAAAGAGAAGTAAGGTGATTTTCTCAAAGTCACACAGTTCTTTGGGTTCTTTATCCCAGCTACTCAGAAGGCTGAGGCAGGAGAAGGGCGTGAACCGGCGAGGTGGAGCTTGCTGTGAGCCGAGATCTCGCCGCAGCACTCCAGCCTGGGAGACAGAGACTCCGTCTCAAAAAAAAAAAAAGAAAAAAAAGAAAATGCAAATCTTCCTTTTTTATTTATATGAATGTGTAAACAATAAAATATAAATACGTATACATTTGCAGTCAATGGGGAAGGGGTGCACTTTGGATCATTTCATTCGCAGAATCCATTAAAATTGGACATTCTCAGTTTACTATTGGACTTAGAACAAAAATATTATGCACTATGGAAATTCTCACATTATATCACTGTAAAAGCAGTTACTAAGAAAATAACTGTCATAAATGTGCACCACTGACTAACACGCAGACAAAACACACAAGCAAATAGAACCACTCAGAACTCAGCCATGATCAGAAACGTGTCTCACTAATGAAGCTGCTTTTTACACTAGAACTCAGCAACTGAAGTGTAATACTGTGGAAGTCATAATAGCAGTAAAAGTAATCACAGTAATTATAATAGCAGAAGTAGTAATAGTTGATGAAACGCTGTACAAACAAAATAGATCTCAAAAACTGTCTATGAATAGGAGAAACATAATGACAGAAAACTTGAATAAAGTAATGCAAAAAGAAAAAAAAATACACGTAAGGTCTCTGTTGAGCCACAGACGCGGGTCTCTGTTCTGCAGGATGTGGTTTGTAAAAGTTATTAAGAATAAGGCCTACTTTAAGAGATACCAAGTGAAATTTAGAAGATGACAAGAGGGTAAAACTGATTACTATGCTCAGAAACGCTTGGTGATACAGGATAAAAATAAATACAACACACCCAAATACAGGATGATAGTTCGTGTAACAAACAGAGATATCATTTGTCAGATTGCTTATGCCCGTATAGAGGGAGATATGATAGTCTGCACGGCATATGCACACGAACTGCCAAAATACAGTGTGAAGGTTGACCTGACAAATTAATGCTGCAGCGTATTGTACTGGCCTGCTGCTGGCCCGCAGGCTTCTCAATAGGTTTGGCATGGACAAGATCTATGAAGGCCAAGTGGAGACGACTGGCGATAACTACAATGTGGTAAGCATTGATGGTCAGCCAGGTGCCTTTACCTGCAATTAGGATGCAGGTCTTGCCAGAACTATCACTGGCAATAAAGGTTTTGGTGCCCTGAAGGGAGCTGTGCATGAAGGCTTGTCTGTCCCTCACAGTACTAAATAATTCCCTGGTTATGATTCTGAAAGCAAGAAATGTAATGCAGAAGTACACCAGAAGCACATCATGGGCCAGAATGTTTCAGATTACATGTGCTACTTAACGGAATAAGATGAAGATGCTTCAAGAAACAGTTCTCTCAATACATAAAGAACAGCGTAACTCCAGACATGATGGAGGAGTTGTATGAGAAAGCTCATGCTGCTATATGAGAGAGTCTAGTCTATGAAAAGAAGCCCAAGAAAGAAGTTAAAAAGAAGAGGTGGAACCGTCCCAAAATGTCCCTTGCTCAGAAGAAAGATTGGGTAGCTCAATGAAGGCAAACTTCCTCAGAGTTCAGGAGTGAGCTGCTGAGAGCTAAACCAAACAATTTTCTACGAGGATTTTTCAGATAAAGACAATAAACTTATGGACAGAAAAAAAAAAAATACAGGTACTGGAAAAATCCAAAGACGAGTTATGTGGCTCAATGCCAAAATATTTAAGGAAATCGCAGTTGAGAATGAAAGTCAAGATGTGGAAAACAGTTTGACTCTGGGAGAAAATTCATAATACATTGTGAATAAAATGATGCTCCAATGAATATACCTGGTAAATGTTTTAAAGAAAGAAAAAGCAAGATGCTGCTACTGGTTTTTGTTGTTGCTGTTATTTTGAAACTTTTATTTTAGGTTCAGGAGTACATATGCAGGTTTGTTATACAGGTAAACTCATGTCACAGGGGTTTTGAACAGATTATCTCGTGACCCAGTTACTTAGCCTAGTACCCAGTAGTTATTTTTTTCTGATCCTCTCCCTCCTCCCACCTTCCACCCTCAGGTGGGTCCTAGTGTGTGTTGTTCCCTCCCTTGCGTCCCTGTGTTCTTATCATTTAGTTCCCACTTATAAGAGAACATGCAGCATTTGGTTTTCTATTCCTGAATTAGTTTGCTAAGGATAATGGCCTCCAGCTCCATCCGTATTCCTGCAAAGGATGTGATCTCATTCTTTTCATGGTTGCATAGTATTCCGTGGTGTATACATACCACATTTTCTTTATCCAGTCTACCACTGATGGGCATTTAGGTTGATTCAAGTCTTGGCTATTGTGAGGGGTACTTCAATGAGCATACATATGCATGTGTCTTTATGATAGAGTGATTTATATTCCTTTGGGCACATACCTAGTGATAGGATTGCTGGGTTGAATGGTAGTTCTGTTTTCAGCTTTTTAAGAAATTGTCACACTGTTTTCCACAACAGTTGAACCAATTTATATTCCCACCAACAGTGTATTTGTGTTCTCTTTTCTCTGCAACCTCACCAGCATCTGTTATTTTTTGACTTTTTAATAATGTGGTTACTGTTAATATGTTAAAATCTGACCATATTTTACACAGTATATGAATCCATTAGTTATTACCAGATTACCAGTGAATGGAATTACCTGATAAAAAACATAAAGTAAGTTGTGGTCTCAAATGACTTGCTCAAAAACAAAATGCAATTCAGTCTTGAATAAAAACAAATAATTCTCCTCATTCCAATACTTCATAATTCCAACCAAAAAGAAAGAAATGAAACATTAATCTACTAGTAATAACGTCAAATCAAGTGTGGATTTTGCTCAGTATCCCACTAGTTCTGGATCAACCTCCTAATACCAAAACTGTAAAGCAAGTCACTCTTGTGGAACTGCAAATAGTTCAGTATGTTTGTTCATTGGAGTGGGGGTAGGGAGGATGTGTGGAGTAGAAAGAGAGATGATGTAAACAGCAACCAAGTTTTATACTTATTTTTGTCCCATGCTGACCTGAGCACAGAACTTTACACATAGCAGGTATGCAATAAATAATTCCATTCAGTTCAACTAACATTCATTGATCGTTTACTCTGTGCAAGGTACTGTACTAGGCACTGTCAGAAAAAGATGAGTAAAACAGTTCCTTGAAGCTATTCAATACCTTTTATACTTCAAGGAAAGAGCTAGACAAAAAGGTACAATCAACTCTCAATTTACCAGGGAATGGAAGAGATAAGGAAATAGATAATAAAGTTCTCCAAATCTCAATTAAAACAAAGCCTCGTAAAACATAGTACAAAATAGATTTAGTATACACATATTTAATGAAAATTATATCTAATATTCAAGAACATATTTGCTATGCTACTCAGCGTATCATTATGCATGCCCCCTGAAGGATGTGAAGGTAAATAGAACACACTCAGCTCTCAAATATTTTATGGTGGAATGGATCAAAAGTTGCGAGTTCACATGCACATGAAACTTGCATGTTAAAACTGACAAAGAAAGAGATCAGCTCATTGTTCAACTGGTGCCTCACCTAGTGTTGATGATGCTGTGGTATCATTTTCCTCCAGAGTTTGGCTCTTAGCTTTGCAGGCTGAGAATCAGTTGAACTGGAGTTGATCAAGCTCAGTTAGATGAAACGTATAAGAGATTAATGAGTAAATCAAATGCTGATATATTAATTCACAATAAAAGTTTTGACTGCCAAGCATAATGGAATACCTAAGCAGACCGGTCAGCACATTCCCTCTTTGTAGAGAAGGATGCTAGGAACACCAATTTATTTTCTTGACGAGCATAGAATTAGATAAATATGATCTCAGCAGATGGGATCATGAAACTTTGCTAGCAAACTGTACTCCGCCGTGATGATGTACCTCTCAAGGGAATTTGGACTCTTTAGTCTGCTTTCACCCCAGGACAATAACTCTTTTAAGAGTTAAAATATTTCTTTTAAGATGTATAACATACAAACCACAAGAAGATGAAGTATTTATAATTCATATTTCATCAATTCAATGACACTTTCTAAAAAATGTTGTAACATTTCAAATTGTGTCTTACAATCATAATTTGTAATTAGCAGTTTTTTCTTTCATAGGGGTTCATAAAATAATGGCACACCTTTCGGTGGTATCTTAGAATCTAATGGAATACGATAATTGCATGACATTTCTTTAAACTCCCTTACTTCTGTTTTGGTAAATTGACTTTCATCAAGTTAGTAGTTGCCCCACTACATCATTACTTAGAGAGTTTAAGTTCAAAAACTATGTCAAGCTTTATTTTCCTCAATTCATATTCTGATCAGGCTGTCGTAATTGAGCTAAGTTCCCAAGGGATAGAGGACACTGGAGGATACTTCATCCGCAAATGTATTCTTAGCTTCTAAAGTAACCCAGACTTGGCTGTGTGCAGTGGCTCACACCTGTAATCCCAGCACTTTGGGAAGCCGAGGCGGGCGAATCACCTGAGGTCAGGAGTTCAAGACCAGCCTGGCCAACATGGTGAAACCCTGTCTCTACTAAAAATACAAAAATTAGCCAGGTGTGGTAGCGGGCGCCTGTAATCCCAGCTACTCAGGAGGCTGAGGCAGGAGACTCACTGGAACCCGGAAGGCAGAGGTTGCAGTGAGCTGAGATTGTACCACTGTACTGCAGCCTGGGCAACAGAGTAAGACTCCATCTCCAAAAATAAAAAATAAAGTAACCCAGATTTCACTGGGTTTTGTCATCCCTTTTTACTGCAGGACCCTTAAAATGCCTGCAAAGTCTCTTAAGGGGGCATTTGTACTTAGGAACAGGTCCTGTTAGCTACCTCATTCCCTGTCTGATTTGGCAAGCCATCTGCTGTGGCTACTGATGAGCCTTCTGATGGCAACAACTGCGTTCCACATGGCAGCACCATTTTATTGCCAGGCACCAATATGGCCATAGCTAACAATCTAGAATACATACGGTACTAAGTAAGCCATTATTGGAGTCTCTAGTCAAGGCTTTTCGTTTTATGGACTATTTTCTAAATATTTACTTAATATGTGTTGGGCTCTATAATAGTCACTGTAGAGACTACAGAGAAAAATCCACAGGGTCACTATGTATAGTTGTGGAGTTTGTGCACAGTACAAAGATGCCAAGTAGGTGAATGGAGGCTGAAACTCAACCTGTTCCTTACCCACCAGCTCATGCCCCCTAGTGTAGGGCTGAATCCATCTGCAAGAAAGAGTGCCATTTTCTTCTGACAAAGATACTTCTTCTTTAAAGCAATCCTTGACCCCATGAGTCTGTATCAGCCTGTTTCTAATTCTTCTGCGTAGTTACCTTTCCCAATCCCTCTGCCCAGAGACAGTCTTTCCCTAGTCCCTCTGCTCTACTTCACATGGAGAGAATTGATATGCTACTGGGCCCTAATTACTCATTCTGTATCTTCAAGGAGCTTACAGTCTAATGAGGGGAGATAAAGGAAAAAACCATTGTGACACATGTGATAAGGGTGGGCTAAAAGTAAGCATCCAGTAGGACCTTGGGAACACTAAGAGGGAGTCCTAACCCAGTCTAGTGGACCAGGGAAGGCTTCTGGAGTATGCCTTCTCTGCCTAGAACCATCTTCCCACTCCTTCACCTGGACTAATTCCTACTCATTCTTCAAGTTTCAGTTAAATATACCTTTGCTTAATTTCCTTAGTTTTGGATAACTAATATCAACAATCCTTTGCTCAATTTTATAGGTTACCCAAATGTAGGTCAATTTGTGATTGTCTATTATGTATACATATTATATATGTATATATAGATGATTTTTATATAAATGCATATATTTGTCTATGCATATATAATCTACACGTATGTGTATGTAAATAGATAACCACAATATATGCATATATAAATGCAAATATTTGTATATACATATATGACGTGTGTATATAATATATATAAATTACATATATATACATGTTTATATTATGTATGTATATTTATATATAAATATACATAAGTGTGTGTACATATATTTACATATATACTTTCCTTCTTGGCATATGCCTGCCTGTACATTCATTTTTTTTATTTTTTATTTTTATATTTTTGAGATGGAGTCTCACTCTGTCGCCCAGGCTAGAGTGCAATGGCGCAATTTCGGCTCACTGCAACCTCTGCCTCCTGGGTTCAAGCAATTCTCCTGCCTCAGCCTCCAGATTAGCTAGGATTACAGGTGTGCACCACCATGCCCAGGTAATTTTTGTATTTTCAGTAGAGACAGGGTTTCACCGTGTTGGCCAGGCTCGTCTTGAACTCCTGACCTCAAGTGATCCACCCGCCTCGGCCTCCCAAAGTGCTGGGATTACAGGCATGAGCCATAATGCCCAGCCCCGCCTGCATTTTAAATTCACCGTTGTGGGCCTGCCTTGATCCTTCAGCAGTCCTAATTAATGTAATTGGCTGATTGGATTCTCCTGGGCTTCTGTCAGAGCTACTTTCCCTCACGCTCTTACCTCATACTCACAAAGCACTCAGTGCTTCCTCTTTTGTTATACTTACCTCATGTGTACATAAACCCCACTATAACGGAACAAATAGAATCTAAAAATTCAGTTTCACAAATTACAAGGTCATATTATTAGGAGATTAATGAAATGACTGGAGTGATCCTGCATAGTTTGCTGGAGAGCACCGTGTCTGGCTGTGTGACCAAAATCCATCCTGGTCTCAGCTAGAGTTCGGAGCAGTCTGCTGGTACTTGACTTCTCCAGCTTAAATAAATATACCAGGGATAATTCTAGGCTCCATGACTAGCTGAGAATTCCAGAATCGTAGCACTGATTCCAGGAATCCCTGGGATTTTTGACAGCCATTTGATCTAATATAGGCAGATTGGGTTGGGAGAATACTGGGAATGCAGGGGCCCACTTCACCTTGTCTTCCCCTCCAAGATCAGAACTTTAGCCCACCACATTGAAAATGGGAATTGGGGAGAGGGCAGGATTAATAGCCAGATGTATTAAAATTGGTTTTGCATTGTCAGGGAACATAATTTCACCATGTTATTTCTACATGATTGTACATGTGGATTTTACTATAATTACTTGTGTAATGACTACCTCCTCCTTGAGACTCTATACTACATGAAGATAAGGGCCCTATTAATCTTGCTTCTTACAGTGCAGTGCATTTCTTAGCTCATATTAGTTGTTTAATAAAAATTTGTTAAATTAAATTGATGTCATATCTAAGAGAAAACATAAAATACTTTTTTTCCCTTTTTTTAAAGGTAGCTTCTATCTCTGTTACCCAGGCTGGAGTGCAGTGGCATGATCACAGCTCAGTGCAGCTTCGACCTCCCAGGTTCAATCAATCCTCATGACAGCCTCCTGAGTCACTGGGACTATAGGCACACACCACCACACCCAGCTAATTTTTAAATTTTTCTGTAGGGTTGGGGTTTTGCCATGTTGCCTAGGCTGGACTTGAACTCCTGGGCTCAACTGATCTACTCACCTAGACCTCCCAAAGTGCTGGGATTACAGGCGTGAGCCACTGAGCCTGGTGAAGATCTAAAAGACTTTTAAAAGCTAGTTGGGGGGAAAGAGTAGGGGTAAATACATTCTTTGCAGAGAGAAACATGAAAAAAGTCTAAGAAGTACAAGAGAGTATGCCATGTTTAGGGAATGGTAAGTAATTCACAAAACTAGAGCATATATGCAAGAAGTGGTAAGAGTAAGCATAGTAAGAAATGAAACTGGAAAGAGAAGCAGAAGCTGGATTGCTAAGAACAAGGAACTTGGACTTGATCCTAAGGGCAATGGGAATCCATTGAGGGATCTTAAAAGGAAATTAAATGATAAAATTTGCCCTTTTGAGATATATACAATTTATTGAAGAGGTAAAACTGGATGCAGAGAGAAGAGTAGGTTATTTATGCAGTTTGTACCTGCATAATCATGGCATATGTTACAGGAAGCTGCCCTGCCCTCAGCTTGCATGGAGAGGTAGTGCTCAGCAGTCCTGCTTTGCACTCTACAAAACTTATCTCCCCAACACTTAGCTGCAGCTGACTGGACACTGGATGGGCACCTGATCCAAAGGAAACTAATCCATAGTCTGGCAGGTGATCTATGACATGGCCAGCATGGAAAATAGTGATCAAGATAGTGTGGTATTGACATTAAGATAGGCAAATAGATCAATAAAAGAAAATAGAGGGTCCAGAAACAGACCCACAATTACGTGGTCAATTAAACTTCAGTAAAGGTGCAAAGGCAATTCAGTAGAGAAAGGATAGTCTTTTCAACAAATGATACTGGAAAAATTAAATATCCATATGTAAGAAATTGAAATTTGATTCATATACTAAAATTAACTCGAAACGACTTATAGACCTAATCTAAAACCTAGACCAAAAAATATTTAGGAGCAAATCTTTGTGAGCTTGGGCTACGCAAAAATTTTTGAGAAATGACACCAAAAGCACAATTCATGAAAGAAAAGGTTGATAAAATCAACTTCGAAATTTAGAATTTTTGCTCCTTGAAAGAGTCAGAGAGTGAAAGGACAACCCCAGACTAGGAAAACGTATTTGCAAATTACACAACTGATAAGGGACTTGTATCCATAATATATAAAGAATTCTCAAAACACAATAAGTAAATATATAACCTGATAAAAAAATGGACAAAAGCATGAACAGGCACTTCGCCAAAAAAAATATAATGATGTCCAAAAAAGCACATGAAAAATACTCATTAGTCATTAGAGAAATGTAAATTAAAACTCCAAATGAGATATCATTACACATCTGAATGAGAATGGCTAAAAATAATAAGACCAACGATACCAAGTGTCGGCAAGGATGTATAACAACTAGAACTCTATCATACTGCTTATGGGAATGTAAAATAGTACAACCACTTTAGGAAAAAGCTTGGCAGTTTCTTTACAAGTTAAAAATACACACCCTATAATGAACGTGATTCATCCCTTTTACTGCTAAGTATTAACTCAAGATAAAAGAAATACACATGCACACAAAGACTTCTACAGGAATTTTTATAGCAGCTTTATTGGTAACAGTCAAAAACTGGAAACAACATGAATGCCCATCAATAGATTAACATGTAAAGCCAGCCTACCAAACAGAATACATGCTGTGTGGTTGTCTTTATACAAAACCCTAGAAAATGCAACTAATCTGCAGTGACAGATGACAAATCAGTGGTTGCCTGTTGTGGAGGAAGATGAGGCAGGTATGAGGGTAAGGGTTTTATATTAGGAAATAAGGAATTGTTTGGGCGTGATATGTTTATTTTCTTGATTATGGTGATGGATTCACTGCTGTTACTTGATTTCTCCAGCTTAAATAAATATACAGGGAATAATTCTAGGCTCTGTGACTAGCTGGAAATTCCAGAATCGTAGCACTGATTCCAGGAATCTCTGGGATTCTTGACAGCCATTTGATCTGTCTAATACAGGCAGATATATGTGCAGATACATATATATGTGTATATATATGTATACACATATACAAGTGTAGCTACATGTCCAAACTTATGAAATTGTGCGCTTTAAATAGTACTATTTATTGTTACAATATACAATAGTTTGAATAAAATTCTTTAAAATTTTTTTAAAGAGAGAGAATGGAATGAGAGAGTTTCTTGTAGTGGTGGAATAGGAAGAATATTCAGAGTACACTTGGACAGACAGATAACACTCCCGTTTTACATATTTCAACATGGGGTATCCAGCAGATGAGCTATTTCTTTGTTCAAATGCTGTCTATTTTATTGGTAAGATTGGCAGCAAAGCTTTCCACATAAATGACCTAAAATAGATTGGCAGAAGGCTTGAAGAAGGTGGAGTAGGTTTGAAATAGCTGCTGGAGAACCCAGACCCAGAACTCTTGGCATTTGAATAGAGCTGGAGGTTTTGTTGATATTGGGGACCAAGAATCTATGGTAATACAACTTCCATATCATTGTGTAATTTTTCTCTAGCACATGTCAATAGTACAGGCAGACAGACACAGTCCTCTTTTTTCTCTGAACACATCTCATCTCCCAGAAGTTTCTTTAATCTCTTGAGCACTCAGATTTCTATGGCATCTGCTCCACCATTTTGTCAGACATGCCAAGACATTTTTCACCCATTCATTCAACAGCTATCTATTGAGGCCCTTTAACTCAGGTGTGAGGTGTCAAATGGCACTGAATATACAATAGTCCAAATATACATGATCCATGCTTTCAGGTTTACATGTTTGAATATGCAACGTCCTCCCACAGGCTCTAACACTGATCACTTGCAGACCTCAGAGGACTGCGCACTTCCCAAGCATAGGTGACTCATATCAGCCACACATCACTTGACCATTAATAATCAAGGTGCCCTCATTGCAAGTGTCCATTTTCAAGCTTGACCCATGTCACGTTCCTCCTTTTTATTGTGGAGATATATATATATATGTACACATATAATTTTTCTCCAAGACAGAGTCTTGCTCTGTTGCCCAAGCTGGAGTGCAGTGGTGCGATCTCGGCTCCTGCAACCTCTGCCTCCCGAATTCAAGCGATTCTCCTTACTCAGCCTCCCGAGTAACTGGGACTACAACCATGCACCACCACACATGGCTAATTTTTGTATTTTTAGTAGAGACGGGGTTTCACCATTTGGGCCAGGCTAGTCTCAAACTCCTGACCTCGTCATCTGCCCACCTCAGCCTCCAAAAATGCTGGGATTACAGGCTTGAGCCACTGCACCCAGCCTACTGTGGTTATTAAATGTTGGGAGAGGTGTGTGGCCAACACTGAATTCGTAGGATTTATAACTAGAGACCTGAGGGCCCAAGGAAATGTTCACAGTTATCTAGTATGCTGTCAGATAATAGGTTTAGGTATTTTCTTTCTTTGAAATTCAATAAACTTTCACAATGACTTTTCATTAAAGATGAATGCTAAATTGCTATCTCACCCAGTTTGGATAACAGATTATTAGAAAATATGTACATATTAAATAATGTATCATGTTGCATCAAATGGAAGTGTATCTCTTTATCCTCTTTAAAGAGATACATCAGATACATAATACTCAAATATCTGCAGTTGTGTGCTTACACACACACACACACACACACACACACACACCCCAGGGAGGGGAAGAAAGAGAGAATGTAAAGATAGGAATCACATTTGCTTTAAGGGGAGATAGAAACGTAAAAGTTTCTTTCTACCATTATGTCTGTTTTGAGTATACTAGGAAATCCCATATGAAATTATGATTCTGGGATAGAATATTCTGTCTTTCAGGGCACCACCAGAAGAGAATACTAAACAGTAATAAAGAGGAAAAGACAGACATATACGTGTTCTTTTCTCTTCTGTTGTTAGCCTAAAAAAAATTTAAAATGTGCACGAATGCATATGGGATATTTCTTTTAGTGAAAAGGCGAAAAAACCAAATGCCTAAAGGTTGGGAATAGAAATTGATGAGTTTGGCAGTAGGCTTTGGAAATGAGCAGTGATAACCAATCTGACTAATGTGAAAAAAATGTTGCAAAGAAGCACTAGAAACAAAAAAAGCAGAGGGGCGGAGCAAGATGGCTGAATAGGAACAGCTCCAGTCTCCAGCTCCCAGCACGAGCAACACAGAAGACAGGTGATTTCTGTATTATCAACTGAGGTACTGGGTTCATCTCACTGGGGAGTGCCAGGCAATCGGTGCTGGTCAGCTGTTGCAGCCTGTCCAGCGAGAGCTGAAGCAGGGGGAGGCATCGCATCACCTGGGAAGCCCAAGGGGGAAGGGAATCGCTTTTCCTAGCCAGGGGAACTGAGACACACAACACCTGGAAAATCGGGTAACTCCCAGCCCAATACTGCGCTTTAAGCAAACGGGCACACCAGGAGATTATATCCCACACCTGGCTGGGAGGGTCCCACGCCCACAGAGCCTTCCTCATTGCTAGCACAGCAGTCTGTGATCTAACTTCAAGGCAGCAGCCAGGCTGGGGGAGGGACGCCCGCCATTGCTGAGGCTTAAGTAGGTAAACAAAGCCCTGGGAAGATCTAACTGGGTGGAGCTCACAGCAGCTCAAGGAGGCCTGCCAGTCTCTGTAGACTCCACCTCTGGGGACAGGGCCAGGTAAACAACAACAACAACAACAAAAAGCAGCAGAAACCTCTGCAGACGCAAACAATTCTGACAGCTTTGAAGAGAGCGGTGGATCTCCCAACACGGAGGTTGAGATCTGAGAATGGACAGACACCTGCTCAACTGGGTCCCTGACCCCTGAGTAGCCTAACTGGGAGACATCCTCCACTAGGGGCAGACCGACACCCCACACCTCACACAGTGGAGTACACCCCTGAGAGGAAGCTTCCAAAGCAAGAATCAGACAGGTACACTCGCTGTTCAGCAGCATTCTATCTTCTGCAGCCTCTGCTGCTGACACCCAGGCAAACAGGGTCTGGAGTGGACCTCAAGCAATCTCCAACAGACCTACAGCTGAGGATCCTGACTGTTAGAAGGAAAACTAACAACCAGGAAGGACACCCACACCAAAACCCCATCAGTACATCACCATCATCAAAGACCAGAGGTAGATAAAACCACAAAGATGGAGAAAAAGCAGGGCAGAAAAGCTGGAAATTCAAAAAATAAGAGCACATCTCCCCCTCCAAAGGAATGCAGCTCATCGCCAGCAACGGATCAAAGCTGGATGGAGAATGACTTTGACGAGATGAGAGAAGAAGCCTCCAGTCCATCAAACTTCTCAGAGCTAAAGGAGGAATTATGTACCCAGCGCAAAGAAACTAAAAAGCTTGAAAAAAGAGTGGAAGAATTGATAACCAGAATAATTAATGCAGAGAAGGCCATAAATGAACGGACAGAGATGAAAACCATGACACGAGAAATACGTGACAAATGCACAAGCTTCAGTAACCGACTCGATCAACTGGAAGAAAGAGTATCAGCGATTGAGGATCAAATGAATGAAATGAAGCGAGAAGAGAAATCTAAAGAAAAAAGAAGAAAAAGAAATGAACAAAGCCTGCAAGAAGTATGGGATTATGTAAAAAGACCAAATCTACGTCTGATTGGGGTGCCTGAAAGTGAGGGGCAAAATGGAACCAAGTTGGAAAACACTCTTCAGGATATCATCCAGGAGAACTTCCCCAACCTAATAGGGCAGGCCAACATTCAAATTCAGGAAATATAGAGAACGCCACAAAGATACTCCTCGAGAAGAGCAACTCCAAGACACATAATTGCCAGATTCACCAAAGTTGAAATGAAGGAAAAAATCTTAAGGGCAGCCAGAGAGAAAGGTTGGGTTACCCACAAAGGGAAGCAAATCAGACTAACAGCAGATCTCTTGGTAGAAACTCTACAAGCCAGAAGAGAGTGGGGGCCAATATTCAACATTCTTAAAGAAAAGAATTTTAAACCCAGAATTTTATATCCAGCCAAACTAAGTTTCATAAGTGAAGGAGAAATAAAATCCTTTACAGATAAGCAAATGCTTAGAGATTTTGTCACCACCAGGCCTGCCTTACAAGAGACCCTGAAGGAAGCACTAAACATGGAAAGGAACAACCGGTACCAGCCATTGCAAAAACATGCCAAAATGTAAAGACCATTGAGGCTAGGAAGAAACTGCATCAACTAATGAGCAAAATAACCAGTTAATATCATAATGGCAGGATCAAGTTCACACATAACAATATTAACCGTAAATGTAAATGGACTAAATGCTCCAATTAAAAGACACAGACTGGCAAACTGGATAAAGAGTCAAGACCCATCAGTCTGCTGTATTCAGGAGACCCATCTCACATGCAGAGACATACATAGGCTCAAAGTAAAGGGATGGAGGAAGATCTACCAAGGAAATGGAGAACAGAAAAAAGCAGGGGTTGCAATCCTAGTCTCTGATAAAACAGACTTTAAACCATCAAAGATCAAAAGAGACAAAGAAGGCCATTACATAATGGTAAAGGGATCAATTCAACAGGAAGAGCTAACTATCCTAAATATATATATGCACCCAATACAGGAGCACCCAGATTCATCAAGCAAGTCCTTAGAGACTTACAAAGAGACTTAGACTCCCATACAATAATAATGGGAGACTTCAACACTTCACTGTCAACATTAGACAGATCAACGAGACAGAAAGTTAACAAGGATATCCAGGAATTGAACTCATCTCTGCAACAAGCAGACCTAATAGACATCTATAGAACTCTCCACCCCAAATCAACAGAGTATACATTCTTCTCAGCACCACATCGCACTTACTCCAAAATTGACCACATAATTGGAAGTAAAGCACTCCTCAGCAAATGTACAAGAACAGAAATTATAACAAACTGTCTCTCAGACCACAGTGCAATCAAACTAGAACTCAGGACTAAGAAACTCAATCAAAACCGCTCAACTACATGGAAACTGAACAGCCTGCTCCTGAATGACTACTGGGTACATAACGAAATGAAGGCAGAAATAAAGATGTTCTTTGAAACCAATGAGAACAAAGATACAACACACCAGAATCTCTGGGACACATTTAAAGCAGTGTGTAGAGGGAAATTTATAGCACTTAATGCCCACAAGAGAAAGCAGGAAAGATCTAAAATGGACACTCTAACATCACAATTAAAAGAGCTAGAGAAGCAAGAGCAAACACATTCAAAAGCGAGCAGAAGGCAAGAAATAACTAAGATCAGAGCAGAACTGAAGGAGATAGAAACACAAAAAACCCTCCAAAAAATCAATGAATCCAGGAGTTGGTTTTTTGAAAAGATCAACAAAATTGACAGACCACTAGAAAGACTAATAAAGAAGAAAAGAGAGAAGAATCAAATAGATGCAATAAAAAATGATAAAGGGGAAGTATCACCACCGACCCCACAGAAATACAAACTACCATCAGAGAATACTATAAACACCTCTACGCAATAAACTAGAAAATCTAGAAGAAATAGATAATTTCCTGGACACTTACACTCTCCCAAGACTAAACCAGGAAGAAGTAGAATCCCTGAATAGACCAATAACAGGCTCTGAAATTGAGGCAATAATTAATAGCCTACCAACCAAAAAAAGTCCAGGACCAGATGGATTCACAGCTGAATTCTACCAGAGGTACAAGGAGGAGCTGGTACCATTCCTTCTGAAACTATTCCAATCAATAGAAAAAGAGGGAATCCTCCCTAACTCATTTTATGAGGCCAACATCATCCTGATACCAAAGCCTGGCAGAGACACAACAAAAAAAGAGAATTTTAGACCAACATCCCTGATGAACATCCATGCAAAAATCCTCAATAAAATACTGGCAAACCAGATCCAGCAGCACATCAAAAACTTATCCACCATGATCAAGTGGGCTTCATCCCTGGGATGCAAGGCTGGTTCAACATACGCAAATCAATAAACGTAATCCAGCATATAAACAGAACCAAAGACAAAAACCACATGATTATCTCAATAGATGCAGAAAAGGCCTTTAACAAAATTCAACAGCCCTTCATGCTAAAAACTCTCAATAAATTCAGTATTGATGGAACATATCTCAAAATCATAAGAGCTATTTATGACAAACCCACAGTCAATATCATACTGAATGGGCAAAAACTGGAAGCCTTCCCTTTGAAAACTGGCACAAGACAGGGATGCCCTCTCTCACCACTCCTATTCAACATAGTGTTGGAAGTTCTGGCTAGGGCAATCAGGCAAGAGAAAGAAATAAACGGTATTCAGTTAGGAAAAGAAGAAGTCAAATTGTCCCTCTTTGCAGATGACATGATTGTATATTTAGAAAACCCCATTGTCTCAGCCCAAAATCTCCTTAAGCTGATAAGAAACTTCAGCAAAGTCTCAGGATACAAAATTAATGTGCAAAAATCACAAGCATTCTTATACACCAGTAACAGACAAACAGAGAGCCAAATCATGAATGAACTTCCATTCACAATTGCTTCAAAGAGAATAAAATACCTAGGAATCCAACTGACAAGGGATGTAAAGGACCTCTTCAAGGAGAACTACAAACCACTGCTCAGTGAAATAAAAGAGGACATAAACAAATGGAAGAACATACCATGCTCATGGATAGGAAGAATCAATATTGTGAAAATGGCCATACTGCCCAAGGTAATTTATAGATTCAATGCCATCCCCATCAAGCTACCAATGAGTTTCTTCACAGAATTGGAAAAAACTGCTTTAAAGTTCATATGGAACCAAAAAAGAGCCCGCATCTCCAAGACAATCCTAAGTCAAAAGAACAAAGCTGGAGGCATCACACTACCTGACTTCAAACTATACTACAAGGCTACAGTAACCAAAACAGCATGGTACTGGTACCAAAACAGAGATATAGACCAATGGAACAGAACAGAGTCCTCAGAAATAATACCACATATCTACAGCCATCTGATCTTTGATAAACCTGAGAAAAACCAGAAATGGGGAAAGGATTCCCTATTTAATAAATGGTGCTGGGAAAATTGGCTAGCCATAAGTAGAAAGCTGAAACTGGATCCTTTCCTTACTCCTTATATGAAAATTAATTCAAGATGGATTAGAGACTTAAATATTAGACCTAATACCATAAAAACCCTAGAAGAAAACCTAGGTAATACCATTCAGGACATAGGCATGGGCAAGGACTTCATGTCTAAAACACCAAAAGCAACGGCAACAAAAGCCAAAATTGACAAATGGGATCTAATTAAACTAAAGAGCTTCTGCACAGCAAAAGAAACTATCATCAGAGTGAACAGGCAACCTACAGAATGGGAGAAAATGTTTGCAATCAACTCATCAGACAAAGGGCTAATATCCAGAACCTACAAAGAACTCAAACAAATTTACAAGAAAAAAACAAACAACCCCATCAAAAAGTAGGCAAAGGATATGAACAGACATTTCACAAAAGAGGACATTCATACAGCCAACAGACACATAAAAAAATACTCATCATCACTGGCCATCAGAGAAATGCCAATCAAAACCACAATGAGATACCATCTCACACCAGTTAGAATGGCAATCATTAAAAAGTCGGGAAACAACAGGTGCTGGAGAGGATGTGGAGAAATAGGAACACTTTTACACTGTTGGTGGGATTGTAAACTAGTTCAAACATTATGAAAAACAGTATGGCGTTTCCTCAAGGATCTAGAACTAGAAGTACCGTATGACCCAGCCATCCCATTACTGGGTATATACCCAAAGGATTATAAATCATGCTGCTATAAAGACACATGCACACGTATGTTTATTGCGGCACTATTCACAATAGCAAAGACTTGGAATCAACCCAAATGTCCATCAGTGACAGACTGGATTAAGAAAATGTGGCACATATACACTATGGAATACTATGTAGCCATAAAAAAAGATGAGTTTGTGTCCTTTGTAGGGACATGGATGCAGCTGGAAACCATCATTCTCAGCAAACTATCGCAAGAACAGAAAACCAAACACCTCATGTTCTCACTCATAGGTGGGAACTGAACAATGAGATCACTTGGACTTGGGAAGGGGAACATCACACACCGGGGCCTATCATGGGGAGAGGGGAGGGGGGAGGGGGAAGGGATTGCATTGGGAGTTATACCTGATGTAAATGACGAGTTGATGGGTGCTGACGAGGTGATGGGTGCAGCACACCAACATGGCACAAGTATACATATGTAACAAACCTGCACATTATGCACATGTACCCTAGAACTTAAAGTATAATAAAAAAATTTTAAAAAAGCAACAATTTTTTGCATCGTGCATAAAAATGAAATGGTCATGTAATAGCCCCTGATAGAAGTTTCCTTGTGACAAGGAGACTTTCCCAAAAAGGAACAAAATGGAATTAGGAGCTCTGCCTGCAATATCCCTAAAGAGACAAAGTGTTAATCTTTCTATCACTATAAAAATAGTGAATTTTTTGTTTGTTTGTTTGAGATGGAGTCTCTCTCTGTTGCCCAGGCTGGAGTGCAGTAGTACAATCTCAGTTTACTGCAACTTCCACCACCTGTGTTCAAGAAACTCTTCTGCCTCAGCCTCCCAAGTAGCTGGGATTACAAGCACCCACCATCAGGCCTGGCTAATTTTTGTATTTTTAGTAGAGACAAGGTTTCACCATGTTGTCCAGGCTGGTCTCGAACTCCTGGCCTCAAGTTGTTCACCCACCTTAGCCTCCCGAAGTGCTGGGATTACAGGTGTGAGCCACCAAACCCGGCCAAAAATAGTGAATTTTTTTTTTTTTTTTTTGAAACAGAGTTTCTCTCTGCTGTTGCCAGGCTGGAGTGCAGTGGTGTGATCTCAGTTCACTGCAACCTCCACCTCCCGGGTTTAAGCGAGTCTCCTGCCTCAGTCTCCTGAGTAGTTGGGACTACAGACACACACCACCACACCCAGCTAATTTTTGTAGTTTTAGTAAAGATGGGGTTTCACCACGTTGGCCAGGATGGTCTCGATCTCTTGACCTCGTGATCTGCCGGCCTCGGCCTCCCAAAGTGCTGGGATTACAGGCAGGAGCCACTGTGCCTGGCCGTGACTTTTTAATAGGAAAAGAAATCGTGTGCCAGATACTTCCCTAAACCAGGTCAATGCACAGATTCTCTATATAGCCATCATAAGTAATCTGGCCAGAAATCCCACAATAATCATTATCCCTAAGTGTAAAGTATACATGTAGCCAAATATCAGTATCATGCCTGCAAGTATACTTGCTAGGATGAATAGTTGAAATAGTAACAGAAAATAAGAGCAGATTCATGAATCAGCCTCTTAAAAGTGAAGAAGGTTTGATGCTGGAATTCATCATTTGCCCTAGTTTTTGGAAGCTTAACTATTGAGATAAGGAATTTTTAGGCTTATTATTATTATAAGTGTGCTGTCTTTTTTTTTTGATAAATAATTGGAGAATACTTACACAAATAACCTTTAAGACAGATTGCTTTGTGAATTATCTATGGTGACTTGTGAAGAATTTCCCCTCTTCCCCAAGGCAACCTACTCTGCCTCCCCTCACCCACCCTTAGGTTTGCGTGTATCTTGAAAGATTGGCCTGCAGAGCCTTCAGGCAAACCATCCTGGAAATGGTTTTTCTCTGGCATCTATGAGTTTATGATTTCTCTCTGCAAAGTGCCAGAGTACAAGATACCTAAATTGCTGTAGTGCCAAGTTTGTGATTCCATCACTGACATACTAATTCGGTCAGCCATTATCTATTGTGTACCTACTGGGTCCCAGGAATCACACTGTTTAGGATCCTCGGCACAATACTATAAACAAAATTGACAAGGTCCCTGTCCCTGTGAAGCTTCCATTCTATTATGCTGACTATAGCTCAACACTAAGAGTTGATAAATAAGAAACCACTATGGGCACTTCAAGCAAAGGATTCTTAAGTAATCCTATGAATCAATTGGGACAAAGAACTGTTAGGAAGGGAAAAATGGAATTAGAGTACTGATCTGAAGAGAGACCTCCTGGTTAGGAAGCCAGAATCTGCTCAGACAGGCAGCTTAGGTGAGTGGATAAATGAAAAATCTATTATTTTGCAAGTAGGGAAGGCAGCACAGTAGGGGCTCAGTCAGACCCAGAATAAAGCATTCTTGGAATGAGAGCAGGCTGTTGCTTATGTGCTATGATTTGAGATGAATTGGGAAAGCTGCCAGTTCAAAAATGTCTCTTCCACAGATGTCTGGAAAATGTGAACGTTTACTTCTCTTGGGAGAGGTGGTGGTTAAAAGCATGGACTTTGGAATCAGGCAGTCTTGTTTGTGAACTGCAGCTCTGCAACTTACTGTGTGACTTTAGAGAAGTTGCTTTTCTTTCTTAGCCTCAGCGTCCTCATCTATAAAATGGGGATAATCATACCCCTCACAGGTTTTTTATAAGACTTTTAAAAAGCTATTCTAAACCCAATAGTAGCACAGGTACCCAGAAACAGTAAACATTTAATAAATAACAGATATTCTTAATATTATATATAACAAATGTTCCAACTAACTTTCATTCAATTCCCCCTGTGTGCCTGGCATTGTACTGGTCATGATGCAAAAAGGAAGACAGTCTTGAAAACAGCTGAATACAGTAAAATGTGAAAGATGCTCTCAGAGATAGTTATGGAATAAAACTTTGTTTTCTTTTTCTCAAAGCAGAGAAAGGAAGGCGGACATTTCAGGAAAATGGAATAAAAAAGGCTCAGTAGGTGAAAAATATTTTAGGTGAGCTTCCTCCAAGAAACTAAGATGTAGATGGTAGAAATGGAATGTCAATATAAGAGGATACTCCCTCCTAAAAACGCTGTATTCCTTTGACTTCTGCAGCACAGCACTATCCCCGTTTCTCTGCACTTTCTCTCTTAAGTTCTTCCCAGTCTCCTTTGTGGTGTCCTTCACCTCGACTGTTATATGTTGAAATTGCTCAAGACTGCCTGAGGTGTTTTCCTACTCTATATACTCTCCTTAGACATCTCATCTATTACCAAGTGTCCTAGGGTTTCAATTACCACTTAAATGCTAAATTCCAAATTTTTATTTCCGTATCAGATCTCTCGTGAACTACTCCTATTTCTGACAGACTCATATTTCCAGTTATTTTGTGAATATCTTCATTTGGGTGCCTTAAGAATATTTCAAAATTAAATTGTCCAAAACTAACTAATTTCCTTTCCAAGCCCTTTCCAGTGTTCCCGGTCTCAGTAGCACACCATCCACTCTAGTGCTGTCCAAGTTAAAACCCAGCAGTCATTCCTGACTCCAATCTCTCCCTCAATCATCACATTTAATCAGTCATGAAGTCTATTCCTTCCACCTCTTAGACATGAATGTCTCAAGTCTGTTCATTTCCCTATTCTCATTGCCACTACCATAATCTACCTGGGCTATGATAACGTCTCCCCACATTTAGGCCTCTTCCCTCCCATACAATCCAGTCTTTATACAGCAGCCAGAAAATGCAGATCTGTCCATGTCAACACTTTGTTTAAAACCCTCCAAAGGTTTATCTTTCCCCTTAGGATAAATTCCACATTCTTTCCCAAGCTGTCTCTCTTTCAGCTCCAGTCATTGTGAAACTTTCCTTTCCTGGGATTCACTATACAGGCTATTGCTTATCTCATAAGTTTCCCCAAGTGTTTCCTCTGCCTGAAATACTTTGCTCTCCTCTTAACCTAACTACTTCTAGTCATGCTTTAATTATCACTTAAAGATCACTTCTTCAGTGAAACCTTCACAACCCATCACTCTAGGTCTAACCCCCCTCTAATCCCTGTGTTTCAATATTACAGACATTTATCAAGAACCTACCTTGGAGACCGGGCCCGGTGGCTCATGCCTGTAATCAGAGCACTTTGGGAGGCAAAGGCAAGTGGATTTCTTGAGTCCAGGAGTTCAAGACCAGCCTGAGCAACATAGTGAAACCCCATCTCTACAAAAAATACAACAATCAGTCGGGGGTGGTGGTATGTTCCTGTAGTCCCGGCTATTCAGGAGGCAGAGGTGGGAGGATTGCTTGAGCCTGGGAAATCAAGTCTGCAGTGAGCTGTGATCATGCCACTGCACTCCAGACTGGATAACAGAGTGACATACTGAAAAAAATAAAAATAAAAATAACCTAATATGGGCGAGGTACTGTATCTGGAACTAGGGATATGTATTAGTGAAGAAAGAGAGACATAATGCCTTCCCTCACATAGCTTAGAGCCAAATGGAAGAGACAGAAATTATCAAATAATCACACATGTAAATACAAATTTTAAGTATAAAAAGTGCCATGAAATAGAAGTACATGACGCTTTGAAAGGACTTGGTAGCACAGAAAAGTCATCCCCAAGGAAATGATGATCGACCTAGACCAGAAGGGTGAGCAGGAGTTAATGATGAATTGGGAGAAGGAAATTAGTTTCTTTCTTTCTCTCTCTTTTTTTTTTTTTTTTTTTTTTTTGGTGGAGTCTCGCTCTGTCGCCCAGGCTGAAGTGAAGTGGTGCAATCTTGGCTCACTGCAGCCTCCGCCTCCCGGGTAGCTGGGATTACAGGCATGCACCACCACGCCTGGCTAATTTTTGTGTTTTTAGTAGAGACGGAGTGTCACCATGTTGGCTAGGCTGATCCTGAACTCCTGACCTCAGGTGATCTGCCTGCCTTGGCCTCCCAAAGTGCTGGGCTGACAGGCATGAGCCACTGTGCCTGGTCAGGTAATTAGTTTCTGTAAGGGGCCAGCATATTACAGGTCCTGGGTCAGGAGAGATTTAGATGCACTCAAAACCTGAAAGAAGGCCAGTGTAACTGGAGATCAAAAAGCAAGGGCACCCTGTGATGGTTAATACTGAGTGTCAATTTGATTGAAGGATGCAAAGTATTGTTCCTGAGTGTCTGTGAGAGTGTTGCCAAAGGAGATTAATGTTTCAATCAGTGGGCTGGGGAAGGCAGACCCACCCTTAATCTGGTGGGTACAATCTAATCAGCTGCCAGCAAATATAGAGCAGGCAGAGAAACGTGAAAAGCTGAGACTGGCCCAGCGTCCCAGCCTACATCTTTCTCCCGTGCTGGATGCTTCCTGCCCTCAAACATCAGACTCCAAGTTCTTCAGTTTTGAGACACAAACTGGCTCTCCTTGCTCCTCAAATTTGCAGACAGCCTATTGTGGGACCTTGTGATTGTGTAAGTTAACACTTAATAAACTCCTATACACATATAGGAGTTTATTATATATATCTCATATGTATATCCTATTAGTTCTGTCCCTCTAGGGAACTCTGATTAATACAGATTTTGGTACCAGAAGTGGGTTTTGAGAGAAACAGAATATTAAGGATGGAGTTATTTCATTGGTTTAGGGGTTTCTGGAGTTAGCTGCTTAGTATGGTTAGACCTGAAAATGCTAAGGACTCTAATTCTAATAGTATGGAGAACACTGATAGTCCTTGGCATGAACTGCTTATAGAGTTATGCAAAATAAATGCATTTGACACTCCTGATTCACTGCTCATGAGAGGCAAGGAGATTAGTGACCCTATATATAATACCTTTGAACCAAGGAACATAATGGAGCTGGTTGGTTACTCCTAAGTTCAGTGGAAAAAGTGATGAAAGAAAATGATGAACTCAGGGATTCTGTATCCTGGCTTTAGAGGCAGATACTGAGCTTCAAATCTGCTAAGATTGCCCTAAGTGAGAGTCTTATCTCATGTAGAGAAAGAACTGAAATTGTGGAAAAACAGACACAAGCTTTTATCATGCGAGTGGCTGACCTGCAATGAAAGGTGCATACACAGCCTGGCCAGGTGTCTACTGTTAAAGTGAAGGCATTGACTGGAAAATAATGGGACCCTGAAACTTGGAATGGGGACGTGTGGGAGGTCCCTGATGGAGCTGGGGACACTGAGTTTGTAAACTCTGATGAACATTGTTTGCCAGAAGAAACAGCTTCCCCATCCCAGTAGTGGCAACATCCCCTTGCCGACCCATGCTGCCCTCAGCCTTTCCACCTTCGTCTGAGGAGATAAACCTTCCATTGCCCGAGGGAACAGTGATGGCCTCCCCTGAGACAGTTGCCAGGCAAAATAATGTTGATTTTCCTCAGAAGCCACCCCCAACAGCCCCGTTTGCTTTTAGGACCTATGACTAGACTAAAGTGCCTGCAGGCCCCTAGCCCCTAGCAGTGAGGTTGAGAGTGTGACCCATGAGGAGGTGCACCACCCTTGAAAAGAACTGCGTGAGAGTTCTCTAATTCATATCAACAGAAATCCAAAGAACAGGCATGGGAATGGATATCAAGGATATGGGATAATGGTAGAAGGAAAAAAGAATTGGATCAGGCTGAATTTATTGATCTGGGCCCACCTAATTAGGGACTCTGCATTTAATATTGCAGCTCAGGGAGTTAAAAAAGGTTCTGGCAGTCTGGGCACGGTGGCTCACGCCTGTAATCCCAGCACTTTGGGAGGCTGAGGCGGGCGGATCATCTGAGGCCAGGAGTTCAAGACCAGCCTGGCCAACATGGTGAAACCCCGTCTCTACTAAAAATACAAAAATTAGCTGACATGGTGGCAGGTGCCTGTAATCCCAACTACTTGGGAGGCTGAGGCAGGATAATCGCTTGAACCTGGGAGGCAGAGGTTGCAGTGAGCCAAGATTGCGCCATTGCACTCTAGCCTGGGCAACAAGAGTGAAACTCCGTTTCAAAAAAAAAAAAAAAAAAAAAAGGTTCTGGCTGGGCGTGGTGGCTCATGCCTGTAATCCCAGCACTCTGGGAGGTAGAGGCGGGTGGATCACCTGAGGTCAGGAGTTGGAGAGCAGCCTGACCAATATCATGAAACCCCATCTCTACAAAAAATAAAAAAATTAGTCACATGTGCTGGCATGCACCTGTAGTCCCAGCTACTTCGGAGGCTGAGAGATGAGAATTGCTTAAACCCAGGAGGTGGAGATTGAAGTGAGCCATCTCAAAGAAAAAAAATTAAAGCATTTATTTGGGTCAGGTGCAGTGGCTCACACCTATAACCCCAGCACTTTGGGAGGCCAAGGCAGGTGAATCACTTGAGGTCAGGAGTTCAAGACCAGCCTGGCCAACATGGTGAAACCCTGTTTCTACTAAAAATACAAAAATTAGCTAGGCATGGTGACAGGCACCTGTAATCCCAGCTACTTGGGAGGCTGAGGCAGGAGAATGGCTAGAACCCGAGAGGTGGAGGTTGCAGTGAACTGAGATCACGCTATTGTACTCCAGCCTGGGCAAGAAGAGTGAAACTCTGTTTCAAAAAAAAAAAAAAAAAAAGGCTCTCGTAGTTTATTTGCTTGGTTAGCTGAAACATGGATTGAAAGATGGCCCACTGTGAGTGAGCTGGAAATGCCTGATCTCCCTTGGTTTAATGTAGAAGAAGGGATCCAAAGGCTTGAGGAGATTGGGATGGTGGAGTGAGTTAGTCACTTTAGACCTACTCATTCCAGCTGGAAGCATTCAGAAGATATATCTTTGACCAATGCCTTGTGAAATAGATTTGTGAGAGCAGCACCTGTATCTTTGAAGAGCCCTGTAATTGCTCTTCTCTGTATGTCAGATCTAACAGTGGGAACCACAGTTTAAATTTAAATATAAATAAATTGGATTCTGAGGTGGCAGGGGCCAAGTTGTAGCACTCCACCATCAAAGGCAAGAAGGGCGTAGCTACACTAATGGACAGCAGAGGCAAAGCAGCAATCGGAATAGTCTGACTCATGTAGAGTTCTGTCGTTAGCTAATTAATCACGGTGTTCCTAGAAGTGAAATTGATAGGAAGCCTACTGCATTCCTACTTAATTTATATAAGGAGAAAACTTCTAGGTGGAATGGACAAAAGACTAATTTGAATTATAAAAACAGAGAATTATGGTCTCTCAATCAATTTCCAGACTTGAGCCAGTTTACAGATCCAGAACCCCTAAAATGAAGGGGAGGCTGGGTCCCCTTGAGGAAAGACTCTGCTACATTACTGACAATTTATGTAGTGAATCTTTCTCCCATCCTTCCCCAAGGAGACCTCTGGCTTTTTACCAGTGTAACTGTGCACTGGGGAAAGGGAAATGATCAGAGATTTTGGGGAATACTGGACACCGACTCTGAGCTGATGTTGATTCCAGTGGACCCAAAATGTCATTGTTGTCCTCCAATTAAAATAGGGACTTATGGAGGTCAAATAATTAATGGAGTTTTAGCTCAGGTCTGACTTACAGTGGGTCCAGTGGGTCCCTGGACTCATCCTGTGGTCATTTCCCCAGTGCCAGAATGCATAATTGGCATAGACATACTTAGCAGCTGGCAGCACCCTCACATTGGCTCCCTGACTGGTAGGGTGAGGGCTACTATGGTGGGAAAGACCAAATGGAACCCATTAGAGCTGCCTCAACCTAGAAAAATAGTAAATCAAAAACAATATCATATCCCCGGAGGCACTGCGGAGATTGGTGCCACCATCAAGGACTTGAAAGATGCAGGGGTGATGATTCCTACCACATCCTCATTCAACTCTTCCATTTGGTCTGTGCAGAAGACAGATGGATCTTGGAGAATGACAATGGGTTATTGTAAGCTTAACCAAGTGATGACCCCAATTGCAGCTGCTGTACTGGATGTGGTTGGTTTGCTTGAGGAAATTAACATATCTCCTGGTACCTGGCATGCCAGCCATTGACTTGGCAAATGCCTTTTTCTCCATTCCTGTCCATAAGGCCCACCAGAAGTAATTTGCCTTCAGCTGGCAAGGCTAGCAATATACCTTTACTGTCCTACCTCAGGGGTATATCAATGCTCAGGCTTTGTGTCATAATGTTATTAAGAGAGACCTTGATTGTTTCTTGCTTCTGCAAGATATCCACACTGATCCATTACATTGATGACAGTATGCTGGTCTGATCAAGTGAGCAAGAAGTAGCAAACACACTGGACCTATTGGTGAGACATTTGCATACCAAGGATGGGAAATAAAACTGACTAAAATTCAGGGATCTTCTACCTCAGTAAAATTTCTAGGAGTCTAGTGGTGTGGGGCCTGTCAAGATATTCCTTCTAAGGTAAAGGATAATTTGCTGCATTTGGCCCCTTCCACAACCAAGAAAGAGGCACAACGCCTAGTGGGCCTATTTGGATTTCGGAGGCAACACATTCCTCATTTGGGTGTGTAACTCCAGCCCATTTATCGAGTGACCCAAAAGGCTGCCAGTTGTGAGTGGGGTCCAGAAAAGAAGAAGGCTCTGCAACAGGTCCAGCCTGCTGTGCAAGCTGCTCTGCCACTTGGGCCATATGACCCAGCAGATCAGATGGTACCTGAGGTGTCAGTGGCAGATAGTGATGCTGTTTGGAACCTTTGGCGGGTCCCCATAAGTGAATCACATGGAGACCTCTAGGATTTTGGAGCAAGGCTCTGCCATCTTTTGCAGACAACTACTCTCCTTTTGAGAGACAGTTGTTGGCCTGTTAGTGGGCTTTGGTGGAAACTGAACTTTTGACTATGGGTAATTAAGTCACTATGTGACTGGAATTTCCTATCATGAACTGGGTGTTTTCTGACCCATCTAGCTATAAAGTGGGTTGTGCACAGCAGTATTCCATCATGAAATGGAAGTGGCATATATATGATCGGGCTCAAACAAATCCTGAAGGCACAAGTAAGTTACATGAGGAAGTGACTCAAATGCCCATGGTCTCCTCTCCTGCCACCATACCTTCTCTTCCCTACCCTGCATATATGGCCTCATGGGGAGTTCCCTATGGTGAGTTGACAGAGGAAGAGAAGACTAGGGCCTGGTTTACATGGTTCTGCACAATATGCAGGGTCCACCCAAAAGTGGACAGCTGCAGCACTACAGCCCCCTTCTAGGACATCCCTGAAGGACAGCAGTGAAGGGAAATCTTCCCAGTGGGCAGAAATTCGAACAATGCTCCTGGTTGTGCCCTTTGCATGGAAGGAGAAATGGCCAGATACGCAATAATATACTAATTCATGGGCTGTAACCAATAGTTTGGCTGGATGGTCAGGGACTTGGAAGAAGCACGATTGGGAAATTGTTGACAAAGAAATTTGGGGAAGAGGCATGTGGATGGATCTCTCTGAGTGGTCAAAAACTGTGAAGATATATGTATCCCATGTAAGTGCTCCCCAACAGGTGACCTCAGCAGAGGAGGATTTTAATAATAAAGTAGATAGGATGACCCATTCTATGGACGCCACTCAGCCTCTTTCCCCAACCACCCCTGTCATCACCCAGTGGGCCCATGAACAAAGTGGCCATGGTGGCAGGGATGGAGGTTACACTTGGGCTCAGCAACATGGACTTCCACTCACCAAGGCATTTACTTTATGCTAAAGAAGTGTGGCAGTGGGCTCATGTTCATGGAATTCACTGGTCTTATCATGTTCCCCCAACATCCTGAAGCAGCTGGATTGATAGAACAATAGAATGGCCTTTTGAAGTCACAATTACAATGCCAACTAGGTGACAACACTTTGCAGGGCTGGGGCAAAGTTTTCCAGAAGGCTGTGTATGCTCTGAATCAGCGTCCAATATATGGTACTGTTTCTCCCATAGCCAGGATTCACGGGTCCAGGAATCAAGGGGTGGAAGTGGAAGTGGCACCACTCACCATCACCCCTGGTGACCTACTAGCAACATTTTTGCTTCCTGTTCCTGTGACATTACTTTCTGCTGGCCTAGAGGTCTTAGTTCCAGAGGGAGGAACGCTGCCACCAGGAGACACAATAACAATTCCATTAAACTGGAAGTTAAGATTGCCACCTGGATGCTCTGGGCAGTCTATTACTCCACAATGGAGTTAAGGAAGAGTATGCATGGAATACAGGAGATCATTAGGGCATCTCTTAGTATTACTATGCCCTGTGATAAAGGTCAATGGGAAACAACAACAGCCCAATCCAGGTGGGACTACAAATAAGCCACACCCCTCAGGAATGAAGGTTTGTGTCACTCCACCAGGAAAAAAACCACTACATGCTCAGGTGCTTGTTGAAGGCAAAGGGAATACAGAATGGATAGTAAAAGGCCGTAGTCATCAATACCAGCTATGACCATGTGACCAGCTGCAGAAACAGGGACTATAACTGTCATGAGTATCTCCTCCTTCTTTTGTTAAAAAGATGGTTGTGCGTGTATACACTTGTACTAAGAAAATATCTTCATTTTATTTCCTCTCTGCTTTATCCTGTGACATAAGATGCATTCACTTTATTTCAGTCTTTAAGTATTGTTAACTTTATGTAATAGTATTTGGGTTGGGGATTGGTGCATTTTCGGTTGTGCAAAGGATAGCTGTATTATGTTAGGCATAACTATGATGTTACCATTGTCTTATTGAAGATTATATATGATCTCAGGAGTTTTGTATGGGTTGAAGTTGACAAGGGATGGACTTGTGATGGTTAATACGAGTGTCAACTTGACTGGATTGAAGGATGCAAAGTATTGTTCCTGGGTGTGTCTGTGAGAGTGTTACCAAATGAGATGAACATTTGAGTCAGTGGGCTGGGGAAGGCAGACCCACCCTTAATCTGGTAGGCACCATCTAATAAGCTGCCAGCGAATACAGAGCAGGCAGAAAAACGTGAAAAGGCAAGACTGGCCTAGCCTCCCAGCCTACATCTTTCTCCTGTGCTGGATGTTTCCTGTCCTCAAACATTGGACTCCAAGTTCTTCAGTTTTGAGACTCGGATTGACTCTCCTTACTCTTCAAGCTTGCAGACAGCCTATTGTGGGACCATGTGATCGTGTAAGTTAATACTTAGTAAATATATATATTTATATACACACTATTAGTTCTGTACCTCTAGGGAACCCTGACTAATACATACACGTATAAAATGAGGCTGCAACAGTAGATGGAGCCAGGCTTTACAAGGCATTGAGGACTTTGCAAATAATTTGGGTCTTTATGCTAAGAACCATGCTTAAGAGAGGAAGTAGAAAAGATGAAAAGAAAAAATATGATCAGATTAGCATTGTGAAAATATCACTGTGGATGATGCATGGAAAAAAAGATTGAAAGGAGGTAAAAATGGATGTTTTCATAGTTAAAATGGCGAGAAGTCTATTGCAGAGGGTTAGGTGAGAGATGATGTTAGCTTGAATCAGGGAAGTAGTAATAGAAAAGGAGAGAAGGTAATGTCAGAGATATTTTGGACATAAAATCAATAGGCTTTAGTATTGCATTGCATTGGGAGGGGATTCCTCTGGTTTCCATGAAGAGAAATTTTCTTTATATTTTTCTGGCTTCCTGCTCCTTCCATGTGGCTAATGACTTTGGGACAGTAACTGAGTTTGAGAGGCTCAGGTCTTCCTGCCTTTTCTTTAGCACTGGCCTGTCTGCAGGGAGCCTGTGTTTTCAGTCTGCATAGAGGTCAGACTTTTTAATGAAGAGCCTGTTTTTGTGGGGAGAGGGCTGTAGTATTTCAGTGCCATCAGGGACTGGGTAGGTTAACCTTCCTAAAGCTGGAGTTCAGAGTTAGGAAGATGATTTTTACCACACACCTAAGTCACATTCTTCAACCTGGACTTTTTTCAGTAGCTAAGCTGACATATTGATTCCTATCTTCCTGACTCTTAACGTACTTATTAATTTATTTCAATCTTGAATGAGGGTTGGAGGAGGAAAGAGAGAATGAGCAATGATGATTCCTGTGTTTCTAGCTTATAAACTGAATGGATTATGGTATCATTTTTTTTTCCTTCCTTCCTTCTTCCTGTTTGTTTGTTTGGTTGGTTTGTTTTTGGATGGGGCAGTTGAAACTCACAAATTGAATTTGGGAAATGTTGAATTTAAGATAACTATATGTAGAAATGTCAAGTAGGCAATTGTGTATACAGGTCTGAGGCTCAAGGGCTGAAGATAGAAAATAGAAAATTGGGAGCTGTAAGGATGTAGATCACAACTATGGACATGAATGATCTCACTCAGGGAGAGCTTCTAGAAAGGGAAGGGGGCTAGGCCTGAGTGTCAGTGAACTGCAATATTAAATCATCAGTTTGAGAAGGATAAGTATGAGAATGTAGGCCAATTTACTGATGTTGGAGTAAACACAGAAGTCAGATAGAAAGGTCTTAAAAGTTGGATGATGGAGGAAGGGCTGAACTGGGGACCAGGAAATACAGAACATTATAGGGATAATGGTATATACAAGATATAATGCTTACATTTAAGTAGGCTTACATTATAGACATTAACTATTGAAAACAGGGTTCAGATTTAGTCTCAGGTCTTGTAGTGATTTAATTACTTATTCAATGATGTACTATTTAATTATTATAAATAAATTATTTATTATATATAATGCCTAACCTCCCCTCCAGATAGAGATTCTGTAAGGCTGTCATTTTTTGGTCACCACTAAATGCCCACCCATACCAGCACAATTAAGGATCCAGTAAGGATCCAGGATCTTTTGACTTCTTAGCTCTATATTAACTGATAAAAAAAGACCTGAGAAAGAGGAGCCTGGGAGCATTTCTTAGGTGAAGTGCTAATTATGGACACAAAGGGAACGGAGTAGTGGTGAAAAGAAATATGTATTTGTTATTCACTGCATTTCATATGGAAGAAATGTATCCTTTTACTCATTATTATTAGCCAGAAGTCTTTTCCTTTCATGTTATAATTAAGCATTTGATTTTTTTTGATGGAGTTTCACTCTGTCACCCAGGCTGGAGTGCAGTGGTGCAATCTCGGCTCACTGCCTTCTCTACCCGCCAGGTTCAAATGATTTTCCTGCCTCAGCCTCCCAAGTAGCTGGGATTACAGGCGCCTGCCACCATGCCCTGCTAATTTTTGTGTTTTTAGTGGAGACAGAGTTTCATCATGTTGGCTGGACTGGTCTCAAACTCCTGACCTCAAGTGATCCGCCCACCTCAGCCTCCCAAAATGCTGCGATTACAGGTGTGAGCCACCTAGCCTAGCCAAGCATTGGATTTTATACAGCCTTTCATCAAATAATTCAAAAAAACTGCAGGCTCATAAAATTATTATTTCAACTATGTTAAAATATGTGTTAAAACAAGACTAGAAGGGAATGTGATAATGTGCTCCTGGCAGTATGTGAGTGAATTTTGCCCTTTAGAAATTTATCTAGTTTCTAAATATTTTAGTTATTCTATTATTATTTTAAATGCGCTTTTAAAAACACTGTGGATATTAATCTTTGTCATTGATTATATGTTGTAAATATTTTCTCACAGTATGGTACTTTTTAAAACGGTGTTTGTAATTGCAATAGTAATGTGTTATTATTATTATTTGTGCAAGAAGGCCCTCAACTGATGCAGATGCTTTACTCTTGTACTTCCCAGCCTCCAGAAATGTGAGAAAACAAATTTCTCTTATTTATAAATTAACCCAGAATTGGATAGTCTGTTGTAGCAGTACAAATGGACTAACATGGTGTCCTTATAACTAATACTTTAATTTTGTATGGAGTTAAATTTCTCAATTTTAAACGTTGTCTGTGCTTTTTAAAACCATATCTAAGGAATTGCCTAACTCAAGATCACAAATATTTTTCCCATTTTCTTCTGAAAGTTCTATCATTTTTAGATTCTTACATTTGGGTCTATTGTATATTTTGAGTGAATTTTTGTGTATGGGTGAGATAAGAAACAACTTGTTGTTTTGTTTTGTTTGCATAAAGATGCCAATTATGCCAGCACCATTTTTTGAAAAAAAAAAAAAAATTACTTTTCTACTGATTTAGCTCAGCAACTTTGTCAAAAACAATTAATTAGCCATATATTTATTTTTGGTCTCTGTATTCTGTTTCATTGATCTATATGTTTACCTTTATGGCAAAATCATATTGTTTTGAGTATGGTACCTTTTTTTTTTTTGAGACTGAGTCTCACTCTTGGCTGGAGGGCAATCGCACTATCTTGGATCATTGCAACCTCCACCTCCCGGATTCAAGAGATTCTCCTGCCTTAGCCTGCCGAGTAGCTGGGATTACAGGCGCTAGCCACCACACCCAGCCAATTTTTGTAGTTTTAATAGAGATGGGGTTTCACCATTTTGGCCAGGCTGGCCTCAAACTCCTGACCTCAAGTGATCTACCCATCTTGGCCTCCCAAAATGCTGGGATTACAGGCGTGAGCCAATGTGCCCAGCTGATTACTGTATCTTTATAGCATGTTTTAAAATAACATATAAAAGTCCTCCAACACTTTTCATCTTTTTCAAAATTGTTTTGTCTATTCTAGGTTTTTTTTTGTATTTTTGTACAAATTTTAGGGTCAGCTTCAATTTCTACCAAAAAAAAAAGAAAAATCTGCTGAGATTTTGTTCAGGATTTCATTGAATCTGTTGATCAGTTTGGGGAGAATTGCCATCTTAACAATGTTTACTTTTCTAGTTCTTGAACATGATATTGCTCTCCATTTATTTAAGTGTCTTATGTGCATTTTTATTATCAGGAAAAAAAATCAACAATACATCTCCCCTTTCCTCCAATCATTTTCTGTTGGTACCATGTATCCTTAAATAAGAATGGATTTCTCCTGTAGCTGCTAGTTATAGCTGAATTTCAGTGTCCCAGAGCAGGTCTCAGGGAATTGCTCTGAACTATTCAGAACATCCCTGACACTGGTAGTTTACTATGGAAAAAGAAAGTGAGGCATGAGACTTTGGCCAATGGGTTGCAGAGGTCAACAGGTCAAAATCATTCTGTGCTGTGCTTCTTTCCTACTTGTTTAGGATACTTGTAAGAAAGGATCATTCAGTTTGTCCATCTCCATCAATACTAAACATATAACCTTATAGAAAATAAGTACTCGGTCGGGCGTGGTGGCTCATCCCTGTAATCCCAGCACTTTGGGAGGCCGAGGCAGGTGGATCATCTGAGGTCAGAAGTTTGAGACAAGCCTGGCCAACGTGGTGAAACCCCGTCTCTACTAAAAATACAAAAATTAGCCAGGCATGGTGGCACGCACCTGTAATCCCAGCTACTCAGGAGGCTGAAGCAGGAGACTCCCCTAAACCCGGGAGGTGGAGGTTGCAGTGAGCCGAGATCATGCCACTGCACTCCAACCTGGGCAACAGAGAGACTCTGTTTCAAAAAAAAAAGAAAAGAAAAAGAAAAGAAGTACTCAAGTATTGAACAGTTTTCTGTTATTAAAAGATTATTTAAAAAATTCTGGAATGATTGTTTTCAACAGCACTTTCAACACATAAAGAATAACAGGTGAAAATATTGCTGTTTTTTAGAGGTTATTGTTTATCCTAAGACTTGCTTCATTTTACTGATAAATTATCTTGAGATGGGTATTCTTACCCAAACCAGACAGTTTCCATGCATTAAAGAGTGTCACTCAAATATCAATCCCAATATAAGTACATTGTAACTATAATAAACCTACTGGAAGGTATTTTAAAATACTGTTATCTGTTAATATATTGTAAAATATTAAATGTATAAAGTAGCTTTTTTTTTTTTTTTTTTTGACAGAGTCTAGCTCTGTCGCCCAGGCTGGAGTGCAGTGGCGCGATCTCAGCTCACTGGAAGCTCCGCCTCCTGGGTTCACGCCATTCTCAGCCTCCCAAGTAGCTAGGACTACAGGTGCCCACCACCAAGCCCGGCTAATTTTTTTGTATTTTTAGTATTGACGGGGTTTCACCATGTTAGCCAGGATGATCTCGATCTCCTGACCTCGTGATCTGCCCGCCTCGGCCTCCCAAAGTGCTGGGATTACAGGCATGAGCCACCGGACCCGGCCTAAAGTAGCTTTAGTAAGTGAAATAGCTACAACAATAAACTTTCCTTCACATGAAGTGAAAAAATTTTGTTTTAAAATTTTCGATTTGAGGAAGTGATACATTTACACTAAGACAGAGTAAGCAAAAGAAAAAGTGTTAGCAATAGCCTGCAGAAAATAAAATGTAACGTTCTGTAGCTCCAATTACAGAACTGCTAATAAGAAAGAAATGGCCGGGCCTGGTCGCTCACGCCTGTAATCCCAGCACTTGGGAAGCCGAGGCGGGCAGATCACCTGAGGTCAGGAGTTCGAGACCAGCCTGGCCAACATGTTGAAACCCCACCTCTACTAAAAACACAAAATTAGCTTAGTGTGGTGGTAGGCGCCTGTAATCCCAACTACTCAGGAGGCTGAGGCACGAGAATTGCTTGAACCCAGGAGGCAGAGTTTGCGGTGAGCCGAGATTGCGCCATTGGACGGCTGCCCAGGCAACACGAGTGGAAGTCTTCAAAAAATAAAAAAAAGAAATAAATAAATTAGACACAATAAATATAAATATAGCTCTTATATTCATGCTGCTTGTTATCAGCTTCAATTACAAAAAAAGAACATAGAGTTTGTAGTAAAAAAGAAAAAATATAAAGCTAACACAATTGCATTTATAAATCTATAACATTTCCTCAACTATAAAAGGATACATTTCAAAAACATCAACAATGATAATGCCACCAATAACAGAACATATTAGAATTCAAATATTCTCACATATTTAATAATTTGCCCAACATTAAAATATTAAAGGTCTTTATTAGTAGCCCAATAATAACTAATAATTATAGGTAGAAAAAATTTTATAGATAGAAGATAGATGGATAGATAGTTATAAATAGGCATAAACATATTTAACACTTCTAGTACAGATTTCTTTTTTTACTGTATTTTGTCTCTCTGAAGGGAACTACAGACCATTTAGTAGGAAAATAAAAATGTTTTGAATGAATAAATAAATTAATCTGTCTTGATTACTTCATTTTAGAGATCACAGACTTGAGGTGCAAAGAAGTTAAATGACATTCACTGATTAACTCATGCATGCATACATTTACTGAACAAACTATTTTTGAGCATCTACTATGTGCCAAGCCCTATGCTAAGAACTGAGAATTCAAGGATAAACCAGAGGCCATGGAGTAACTAGTCTATGATATTTTGAGCCTAGTGAGAAGAGACACACTTTACCTGCACAAGTAAATTACACCTGTGGGTAAGTACCCAAAAGGAGCTATGTGGAGGTGTGCAGAAGAGAAGAAAATGATGTAGTCAGAGAGATCAAGAAACAGTCTGCAAGGTAAAGGCATCTAAGTGGAAGTCTGGAAGTTCCTTTCCTCCTCTGATCTTCAAGAGTAAGGTCCTGTAGCCCCAGGTAAAGAGCATAGTGTTTGGAATCAGACAATCCTGGTTTGAATTCTACCTCTACTACTTACTCTTTATGGGATTTAGGGCAAGTTACATAACCCCCTCTAGGCTTAGTTTCCTTTTCTGGAACATGAGAATAAAAATAATTCCCTCTTACTTGTTTATTATAAAGATGAAGTTAGATGTTTAAAAGTAAATACTCAATAAAAGATTTTTCTTTCCTTAAAATTCTTAAGAACAAACAAACAAGTACCTACATGCCAGTACCTACATGTCTTAATTCGCTAGACAGGCATTACTTCCACATCAAGTACAAGAAAGGATTTTACATATCTTATCTGCACTTTATGCGAAGAAAGATTTAGGTCTGTTTGTTAGTCTGGAAAGGAGTGAGTACGTACAATTAATTTTGTTTTAAAATAATATCCTCTAAATTTGTTAAGAACCCTTATAAAGAATACTATGTTGAAAATGGTCAACATAGCTATTTGAGTAATTTTCTAATTATGAATAACTCTTCAACAAAATTTGGAGTTATCTTCAATACCTCAGGAAATGTATCATTTTTCCCTCAAACCTGCTCCTTCTTACCCTATCTCACCAAATGACACTACTTGGGAGTCATCCCTGAGTCTTCCTGGCCACAATCCCCACATCTAATCAGTTACCAAATCTGAAAATAAAAATCTATTAAATATTTCTTAGTTCAGCCCTTCTTGATTTGATTTCAGTCCTTCATTGTTATTGACCTAGAGTAGTCACCATATTACTAGTCTTGTGCCCCTTCAGTTCTGGTTCGATTACCTCACACAGCCTGCTGAGTTATCTAATCAGAAAATGTGATCACAGAATGTGAAGATAAAGTACTCCCGCACACACCTCAAAAGGCACCCTAATCCCTGGAGCCTTTGAATATGTTGCATTGCATGCCAAAGTGATTAAGGCGTTTGATTTTAAGATACAGAAATTATTCTGGGATATCCAAATGGGCCCAGTGTAATCATGTGAGTCCTTAAAAACAGAGGACTATCTCTAACTGAAGTCGGACAGAGATGAAGAGGAGGAAGAGGGATGCAGTAGAAGAAGTCAGAGAGATAGCAAGTGAGAGAAGGGCAGTATGCTGTTCCTGGCTCTGATATGGAGGAGTTGGAGTGCAAGGACCGAAACAGGCTCTAGGAGCTAAGAGCAGCACCCTGTTGGCAGTCAGGGAGAAAACAAGGCCTCAGTCCTATAACCACAGGGAACTGGAATCTGCCTACAACCTGAATAGGCTTGGGAGCAGATTTTCCCCTAGAGCTCCAGAGAGAAACACAGCCCTGCTGACACGTTTATTTTAGCCCACTGAGACCCACATCAGGCTTCTAACCTGCAGGTGTTGCTTTAAGTGGTGGTAATTTGTTATGACAACAATAGAAAGCTAACACAGAAGGCCTCACAGCTCAAAATTAACCACTGGCTCCAGTCACTCTGGGATAAAATCTGAACTCCTTAGCACAGTGTAAAACTCTTGTCATTCTCTGCTCCCAACTTACTCATCTATCTTGCTCTCTGATGTCACCTCCCTCCTACTCCTCTCCTTTCCATTCTCTTTATATCCCAATTCTCAGAATGTGTAGTATTCTTTCACCTGAATGTCAACCTGGCCGATTTTAGTTCATTATTCATGCCTTCACCCAAAAGATACCTTCCCTGTAAAGACTTCATTAACTCTCCCAGACAATTTTTCTTTCATTTACTCCATAAATATTGATTGAGCACCTACTATGTGCCAGGTTCTCTTCTAGGTGCTGTGACAAGACAGTAAAAGTCCAACCTCTCAGGGAGCTTCCATTCCAGTCTGGGGGTGGGAAAGTGAGGGGAGAATAGTGACATTAAATAAACAAGCAGTTAATATATATAATTAGGATCATTTTGCATTGTGATAAGTGCTGTGAAGGAATGAACAGGGTGACATGATAGAGAGAGTTTTGATGCAGGAGAAGCTACTTTAGGTAGGGTGGTCAGAAAAAGCTTTGAAAGCAGATCTGTAGGATGGGAATGAGCTGGCCACATAGACAAGCTGTGGAAGGGGACTTCCATTGGAGGAATCTCCATGAAAGGGTCCTGGAGCTTAGAATGCTCCAAGTCAAGAAAAGATGTTGGAATAGCAGGAGAGCAGCTCTGCAGAGGGGACTTGTAGACCAAGCTGAGCCATACGGGCAGTGGCCAGATGGTGCAGGGCTTTGCAGGCTGTGGAAAAAAGTTAGGATTTTATGCTAAATTCTAAAAGAAGGCTGTGAGCAAGATGGGAAGATGACTTGATTGGCATGGAAGAGTCTCACTCTAGCTGCTCTGTGGAAAGTGGACTATAGAAGAAATAGCACAGGAGCAGGAAGGATTGCGAGGTTACTCCAGCAGTTCAGAACGAGAAGGCAGAGGCGGGCTGAGAGTGGTAGCAGCCAAGATGAAGCCAAGCAGACAAACTGGAAGTGAAACCAAGAACATTTCGTGATGAATACAAGATTAGCCAGGAGATAAAACCCATTAGATATTTCTCAGTTTCAGCTCTTTTTCTTGATTTCTTGATTCCTTCCTTTCCTCGGAGCTGACTGTGAGGTTTTAGCTCAAGCTACTGGGTGGATGGTGCCATTTATCAAGTGAGGGAAGTCAGAGGGAGGAGCAGGTTTAGGGTGAAAAATCAAGAGCTCTGTTTATATTGTATTAAGTTTATGCCTGTTAGACATCAGTGAGAAAGTGTCACAGTTTTCTATATGTGTCTGGAGTAGGAGAGGGGTTGTATTAGTCAGGGTTCTCTAGAGGGACAGAACTAATAGGATAGATGTATATATAAAGGGGAGTTTATTAAGGAGTATTGATTCACATGATCACCAGGTGAGGTCCCACAATAGACCATCTGCAAGCTGAGGATCCAGGAAGCAAGTCTGAGTCCCAAAGTTGGAGAACTTGGGAGTCCGATGTTCGAGGGCAGGAAGCATCCAGCATGGGAGAAAGATGTAAGCTCAGAGGTTAAGCCAGTCTAATCTTTGCATGTTCTTCTGCCTGCTTTTATTTTGGCCTCACTGGCAACTGATTAGATTGTGCCCACCCAGATTGAGGGTAGATCTGCCTTCCCCAATCTACTGACTCAGTTAATCTTTGGCAACACCCTCACAGACACACTCAGGATCAATACTTTGCATCTTTCAATCCAATCAAGTTGACACTCCATATTAACCATCACAAGTCCACCCTTCATCAACCTGAACCCATACACAACTCCTGAGATCATACATAATCTTCAAATGAGGACAATAACAAGGTCATAATTATACTTAGCATAATACAGCTATCCTTTGTATAACCAGAAATGCACCAATCCCCAACCCAAATACTATTACATAAAGTTAACAATACTTAAATGTTGATATGACGTCTGTAAATCTTATGTCACATGATAAAGGAAAAAGGAAATAAAATGAAGATAATTTCTTAGTACAAGTGTATACATGCACAGTCATGTTCTTAACAAAATAGGGAGGAAATACTCATCACAATTACAGTCCTCGATTCTGCAACTGGTCACGTGGTCATAGCTGGTATTGATGACTACCTTCTTCTACTATCCATTCTGTATTCCCTTTGCCTTCAGCAAGCACCTCAGCAGGTTGTGATTTTTTTGCTGGTGGAGTGACTCAAATCTTCATTCCTGAAGGGTCTAAATCATTTGTAGTCCTGCCCGGATTGGGCTGCTATAGTTTCCCACTGACCTTAATCACAGGGCATGGTAATACTAAGATGCCCTGATGGATCTCCTGTATTCCATGCATCCTCTTTCTTACCTCCATTGTAGTAGACTGGTTTCATCTTGATAGTCCGGGTCAATCACCCCAGCCTGTAACTCCCTTCTTAGCCTGCTGACTTAAAGGTAGGAGGAGGCCAAAGTTGCCAGGTGGCAATCTTAACTTTCAGTTTAATGGAATCATTGTGTGTCCTGGTGGCAGCTTTCCTCCCTCTGGAACTAAGACCTCTAGGCCAGCAGAACGTAATGTCGTGGAACAGGAAGCAAAAATTTTGCTAGTAGGTCACTAGGGGTGATGGTGAGTGGTGCCACTTCCACTTCCATCCCTTGACTCCTGGACCCGTAAATCCTGGCTATGGGAAAAACCGTACCATATATTGGACGCTGATTCAGAGCATACACGGCCTTCTGGAGAACTTTGCACCAGCCCTGCAAAGTATTGTCACCTAGTTGGCATTGTAATTGTGACTTCAAAAGGCCATTCCACGCCTCTATCAACCCAGCTGCTTCAGGATAATGGGGAACATGGTAAGACCAGTGAATTTCATGAGCATGAGCCCACTGCCACACTTCTTTAGCCGTAAAGTGAGTGCCTTGGTCAGAGGCAATGCTATGTGGAATAGGGGTCAAGGTTAGAAATGTGAAACCTCATCAGCACATAAATGGTATTAGACCTAGATGCTCTTTTTAAGTTTTTGTTTGTTTGTTTGTTTTTTAAGATGAGTCTTGCTTTGTTTGCTTTTTAAGATGCTGGAGTGCAATGGTGCAGTCTCGGCTCACTGCAACCTCTGCCTCCTGTGTTCAAGTGATTCTCCTGCCTCAGCCTCCCCAGTAACTGGGATTACGGGTGCGTGCCAGCACACTCAGCTAATTTTTGTATTTTTAGTAGATATGGGATTTCACCATTTTGTCCAGGCTGGTCTCAAACTCCTGTCCTCAGATGATCCACCTGCCTTGCCTTGCAAAGTGCTGGGATTACAGGCATGAGCCACCATGCCGGCCTCTTTTCGTGTTCTAACTGTACTTTGTAGAGACCTTCAATTCAGTATTATCATGCTGTCTCATAATTGAACCTTGCATGACTAACTTCCCACTAGATTTGTAATCCTTTGAGGCAAGAATTGTGTTGTGTATGTATCCTCCCTGATTTATACCCAGTGTCTATTATATGGTAATGCTCAGTAAATAATTGTTGAAAAATAATGACAATGGCAGCCAGCATATGTTCAGAAGTTCCAGTGTATTAGATTGTGAAGTATGATCCTATTTCTAATGATATATATGTGCATGTGTGTATATGTACATATGCACACGCACATATATACTTACATATATACATATAAAAAGGTCTGGAAGGCACACACCAACTCTCATCAGTGGTTGCCCCTGGGGAGTAGGAGCAGTAGGATGAGAGAGGTTCACTTTGTACTTTCTATTGTTTAAATTTTTTCAGAGAGCAGTTCATCTTTTTTTTGTACAACATTTATAATTTTTAAACCAATGAAAATAAATAAAAGGAAATAAAAAACAAAACCGAAGCATTATTTCCTTGTCAAAGGAGGAGAACTTTGATACTCCACTTCGTGTAACAAAGGAACACGGAAAGCAGAAACAGATGTCTCTCATTCAAGCATAGAGAAGGAAGTGAAAATAGGAGAACAGTTTAAGAAGTTTTAAAACAAGTCATCTCTTAGAATCTAATCTACACAAGCATATATGGCTGCCACTGGTTTTTTTAAAAATAATGTTATAAACATAAAGAAACAGAAATAACTTGTTCATTTAACCACTATGAACAAAAAATACATTTGATAGCTATGAACATTTTGCCCAATAGAAAGTGTCCAACAAAAGATAAAGGAAGCAAAATAATGGACAGCATTTCTCAGATAGATCAATATTTTATGTGATTAAAATGAGAAACCTTTGAAAGTGAACAACATAAAATTGCCAATTTTCTAAGTCAAAAATACGGGAAAGTCAGTAGTTTTATATGGTTCAACCAAATATATAGGAGAGTTTCTACATTGTATAAGCCTTTGAGAAAATAGCAAAAGTAAAAAAAAAAAAAAAGCTCAAGTTTTGTTATTACTGTTTTACATCCCACAAAGCTTTATGCGATGAGTCTGATACCCCCACTTTATTTTTCAGACAGGGAAACTCATTTTTTTCTTAATAAATTACAAGTATAAAGGTTAGTATTTCATAGGGTCATTTAGATATTCTTTGTGCCTAATTCGTGTTCAAAGCAGAAAAGAAGAAAACAACTCAAAAATTTATCTTTCATGAAATATTGGTGTTCAAACAGTGAGGAGATAAAATTTAGAGAAAGCTTTTCTACTGACAGCTAAATTTGAATAATCTCTAGACAAAGGGAAATCATCACAATGCAGATTGTTCCAAATCTAAATCCATTTTTTAAAAGCAAAGGAAAACAAAGACTTACTTAGCTGTGCACAAATGGATTAAGTCTCAACAGCATAACCTATAGGTAACTGGTTCAGAATGAAAAATATGAAACAATAATGAAATAAAAGTAGAGAAAAGAATTTTTCCATAAATTAGGATCCTTAATTTGTTCCTCAAAATATGTAGCAATTCCACTTAGAAACTCATTGTAAAATAGTTTTACCCTCAAAAAAGAGAAAAACTTCAAAAACAGATTAGTTTGTTTAATTAAAGCTAAGTAACTCCATGTACAAGAAATTTCTATATCTCGAAGCACAAATTCACAACTGTTGTTCCTGTCATATCAGAATAATATCATCACCAAAGACTCCATCCTATCTTAATAGAAGATATTTTTAATTGCAAATAATAGATACATACTCAAAATAGCTAAAACAATAGGCAAAGAAAAAGAGAAAGAATGAAAGGGAGAAGGAATGAAGAAAGGAGGGAGGAAGGAAGAGAAAAGGCAGAGGGAGGTTTTCTAACACTATAAGGCTATCTCAGGAAGCTGGTGAGTCAAATGCACCCTTGAACTTCATGATGAATGGGAACCTAGAAAGACCTCAAAGCCATGTGCTCTACCCACTTCTTTCTCTGCAGGAGAACATGCTCTCTCATCTCTTTCTTTGCACACTCGTTCTTTTCTTTCTGCAGACCACTTTTCTCTGTTTTTTCATAAGTATGGCAAGAGATTATTACCTGACTTTAGGTGCTAAGTAATACTGATTAGCATTCACATCTCTGAAAGCAAAATTCCAAATTCCTAGCAAGAACTAATCCAATTAGGCTAGCTTGATGTATTATTCCTCATTCAGTCAATGTGGATGAAATCCCATAGACTAAAATATGTCTGCTCCCATCAGTGGGAGGGTAAGATATAGATGTGTTTGGGCGAAGGAGGGAGTTGTGGACTGGTGAAACACTCCCTAAACTCCCTAATACACACCCTGATCCTAACATTCTGTCTGCACTACCAGGCTGACAATAGTCACATCTACAAAATATTCTAAAATAAGTGTAAAATAAGTGTATTAAATAACCTTTAATCCAGTCCATATTTGTAATATCTGTATTACTTGTTCATATTACAAATATACTCATCAAAAAAAATAGTATTGAAAACTAGGAATGCTGTAAATTTTATAACAAATTAATCTGATCTTTTTTTTCTTTCAGACAGGGTCTCACTCTGTCACACCTCAGCCTCCCAAGTAGCTGGGACTACAATCACATGCCCCCACACCCAGCTAATTTTTGTGTCTTTTGTAGAGAGAGGGTTTTTCCATGTTTGCCCATGTTGGTCTTGAACTACTGGGCTCAAGTGATCCTCCTGCCTCAGCCTCCCAAAGTGCTGGGACTACACCTCCCAAAGTGCTGGGACTACAGGTGTGAGCCACCACGCCCAGCCTGAATTTTTTGGTTTTACGACAAATCAATGTGGTAGGCTAAATAATGGCTCCCAAAGATATCCACATCTTAATCCACCAAACCTGTGAATGCTACCTTATATGTAACTTTGCAGATGTGACCAAATTAAGGACCTGGGGATGGGATGATTATCCTGGATTATCTGTGTAGCACCTAAATGTCATAATCATAAGTGTTCTTACAAGAAGGAGAGAGCAAGAGATTATACTACACAGAGGAGCAGGCCATGTGATGCTGGCAGCAGCAATTGGAGTGATCCACCTGGGAAAGGAGGAAGGGGTCACAAGCCAAGGAACATGGGAGCCACTCGAAACTAAAAATGTCAAGAAATGGATTTTCTTGGAGGCTCCAGAAGGAATCAGCACTGCCAATACCTTGATTTAGGTCCAGTGAAACTGATTTTGGACTTCTGACCTCAAGAATTATAGGAGAGGCCCAGGCAGGTGGATCACTTGAGGTCAGGAGTTCAAGACCATCCTGGCCAATATGGTGAAACCCCGTTTCTACTAAAAATACAAAAATTAACCGGGCATGGTGGCAAGTACCTGTAATCTCTGCTACTCAGGAGGCTGAGGCACGAGAATCACTTGAACCCAGGAGGCAGAAGATGCAGTGAGCCAAGATTGTGGCACTGCACTCCAGCCTGAGTGACAGAGCAAGACTCCTTTTTTTTTTTTTTTTTTTTTTAAAGACAAAAATGGATACTGATGCAGTTTCCTTTCCTTTAATACAGGATAGCTTTTCTTTTGAGAAAATTTAATGTTTTGTCCTTTATAACCATTAGTTGTGTGCAGGCTTTACAATACATTTTGTTGTCTAATCTCCTCTTGATGACAACACTCATTCATTGATGTATTTAAAAAATGCATACTAAATACTTACTCTGTGTTAAACATTCAATTAACAAATATTTACGGAATATCAAGTGTGTGGTGCGCTTCATGTTGGGATACTATGGATGAATGGCAGGCATGGTCCATGTCCTCATGGAACCTATAGTCTAGTAGGGAAGAAAGACAGTTAAACCAATGATTATCATAAAGTATAAGGCATGTTACGACTTTAAGAAGTACAGGATGTTATGAACATGTATAGTGGGCAACTCACTTAGCTTGGACAGGAAGGGAAGGCCTCTCAAGAGAGATCATAATTGAGTTGAGATCTGATTTGAGACCCAAGAACACAGGGGTGAAATGTGTCCAGAATTGGTGGGTTCTTGGTCTCGCTGACTTCAAGAATGAAGCCGTGGACCATCGCGGTGAGTGTTACAGCTCTTAAAGACAGCGCGTCCAGAGTTGTTCCTTCTGATGTTCGGACGTGCTTGGAGTTTCTTCCTTCTGGTGGGTTCGTGATCTTCCTGGCTTCAGGAGTGAAGCTGCAGACCTTCACGGTGAGTGTTACAGCTCATGAAGGCAACGTGGACCCAAAGAGTGAGCAGCAGCAAGATTTATTGTAAAGAGTGAAATAACAAAGCTTTCACAGTGGGGAAGGGAACCCGGGTTGCCTCTGGCTGGCTCTGGCAGCTTGCTTTTATTCCTTTATCTGACCCCACCCACATCCTGCTGATTGGTCCATTTTACGGAGTGCTGATTGGTGCATTTACAATCCTCTAGCTGGACACAGAGTAATGGAAACGTTCTCCAAGTCCCCACTAAGTTAGCTAGATACAGAGTACTGATTGGTGTATTTACAAACCTTGAGCTAGACACAGTACTGATTGGTGCATCCACAATTCCTTAGCCAGACATAAAAGTTCTTCAAGTCCCCAGGAGACCCAGGAGCCCGGCTGGCTTCACCCAGTGGATCCCGCACCAGGGCTGCAGGCGGAGCTGCCTGCCAGTCCCACACCATGGGCCCACACTCCTCAGCCATTGGGTGGTCCATGGGACCGACCCCACGGGGCAGAGGGCAGCCGCTTATCAGGGAGGCTTGGGCCGCACAGGAGCACCCTGCGGGGGCGGGAGGTGGGGGGAAGGCTCAGGTATGGCAGGCTGCGGGTCTCTGAGCCCTGCCCTGCAGGGAGGCAGCTGAGGCCCGGTGAGAATTCGAGCACAGCTCCCGCAGGCCGGCACTGCTGGGAGACCTGGCGCACCCTCTGCAGCTGCTGGCCCAGGTGCTAAGCCCCTCACTGCCAGGGCGGCAGCGCCACCCGGCCACTCTGAGTGCAGGGCCCACTGAGCCCATGCCCACCCGGAACTTGCGCTGGCCCACCAGCACTGCACGCAACCCTGGTTCCCACCCGCGCCACTGCCTCCACACCTCCCTGCAAGCAGAGGGTGCTGGCTCCGGCCTCAGCCAGCTCAGAGAGGGGCTCCCACAGTGCCATGGTGGGAGGATGGGCTCCTCGAGTGCTGCAGGAGTGGACGCCAAGGCCTAGGAGGCACTGAGAGTGAGGGCTGCTAGCATGTTGTCACCTCTCAAAATGACAGCCCCTGTCCTCAGGAAGCTTACAGTTGAGTAGGAATCTAAGCTCTATAAACTAACACCCTCAACACTACATGATAAAAACTACAAAGGTGGAGTATACAAGGCACAGTACGGAAGAAAAAGGCCCTGATCATATCTGTGTTGGGGTGGGGTATCAGAAAAGATCTGATTTTCGAATGGCATCTCAAAGGAAGTGCGAACCTTAGGTGGTCAAGGGCGTGAAGGCATGTCTGAGGCTGAGGGTGCACTGTGGCACTGCAGAGCATGTTGTTGAGCTGTGCTGTCTAATATGCAGGCATTCACCATATGTAGCTATTGATCCATGAAAATGTTCACACATACACAAGTTGAAAGAATATTTTGGTGAATACTCATACACTGCTTTCCAGATCTTACTATTAATATTTCTATGCTATTTTTTTATATCTATCTGTCCAAATTTTCAAATATTAAAAAGAAAGAAAAAAATTATGTGCTATTAAGGATACTTTTAGGCTATCATAAATTATCACGTTCTTGTGGCTATTTTCAAAGTTGAACTTCCACTAGAGTTAGAGGTTATATGAATATAAAATTTTTATAAGACCTCAAATAAAGAAGTTAAGGGTTTAAAATAAATAAAAGAAAATACTATTATGGAAAAATATAATCCATTGACTACAAAATGCCTTAATCTATCAAGAAGGTATTTTTTGTTTGTTTTATTTTAGTTTTGGCAACTGTAAAAGGGTTTATGCTGATTAGGAATACGGTACTAGGTTTGTGATTTAAATTACAGTTGGCAGTCTAAATTCCTCCATTCAACTGATAACTGGATTTCAAGTTTCTAGATTTTTATGAAGGTTATGCTGTCAAGCAGTCTTGGGATTTTTAAAGTTTTATACACTCCTTATGGTAATTTAAGTATGCTAGTAAGAATCTGCTATGAATACTTAATTATAAATATGATGAAAATGAAAAGATATGCTGAGCAATAATCTTACTCATAAATGAGTGCTTTGCTAATGCATATTCCAGGTGAGAAGGATTTAGAAAAAGTGGAATTTCTGGGAATGTATGAGATCTAATTTGAAACCATGTCTTAGGTCAGTTGTTCCAAACTTTAGTGCTCATGAGTTATCTACAGAGCTTATCAATGTGGATCTGGATTGATTCCCAAAATTCTAATCAGCAGGCCTAGGGTGGGGCTCCAGAATCTACCAAAGGATGAAGACAGTGCGAGAGCACACTTTTAGAGATGCAACTGAGCAAGTCCCCATTCTTTATTTTATTTTTATTTTTTGAAACGGAGTCTTGCTCTGTTGCTCAGGCTGGAGTGCAGTGGAGTGATCTCGGCTCACTGCAAACCTCTGCCTCCCAGGTTCAAGCGATTCTCCTGCCTCAGCCTCCCCAAGTCCTCATTCTGAGTACATATTAGTTTATCTGTCTGGTCATTTGTGCAAGATATTAGCGATCTTTTATTGAGGACTTATCATATGTTAATATTAGTACTATGGGGACAGGTTATTTGAACTAATCCTCTTGCTAAAAACAACGAAGAAGTGCTGGACAAAAATATATTTAAAATGTCTTCTTAAAAGCATCTTACCTTTAGGTAATAAATTATTAGGCCAAAATCTAAGTGAAGGCAGGAATCCTGAGGGTAGCTGAGAACCAAAGCTACTTTTGCCCTGAGGTTGTTTGCTGAAAGGAGGAAAATTGTAGCACACAGTTTTCATAGTTTTGGCTTACGGGACACCCATAATAGGAAACCCTCTCTGAAGAAAACTGAGACTTTATAAAGGCCTAGACCCCAGGATAGAATAATTCAGAACGAAGTCCCCTCCCCCACCAACCCTCATCCCCGAAGTAAATAAGGAAAACTCCCTTGGTTCTGGTGCTAAGAAGGAAGAGAGGACCACTCTATGAGAAGTTCAACCACAACTGGTATTTGTGCTGGTTTTCAGCCCAAATCTATCTTACCTGGTGATATGGTTTGGCTGTGCCCACACTCAGATCTCAACTTGAATTGTATCTCCCAGAATTCCCATGTGTTGTGGGAGGGACCCAGGGGGAGGTTAATTGAATCATGTGGGCCAGTCTTTCCCATGCTATTCTCATGATAGTGAATAAGTCTCACGGGATCTGATGGGTTTATCGGGGTTTCTGTTTTTGCCTCTTCCTCATTTTTCTCTTGCTGCCACCATATAAGAAGTGCCTTTCGCCTCTCACCATGATTCTGAGGCCTCCCCAGCCATGTGGAACTATAAGCCAATTAAACCTCTTTTTGTTTCCAATTTCAGGTATGTCTTTGTCAGCAGTGTGAAAACAAACTAATACACCTGGGTGGTACCAGAAATCTCAAGGCATGAATTTAGTTTAGAATAGTACTGGACTAGCACATCCTTTAGTTACCTGGCAAAGACCACATTAAGTCCTTTCTAGTGGACTATCACTTCATCCTAGGCCTCAAAAAATGTCCTATAAATAATTTTCCAAGGAAAATGAGTGTGATAGATTGCAACAATGGCCCCAAGTCTTTACTCCTCTTCAGAGCCATGCCTTTTACTATATAACTTTGCAGTGCACTCCTACTCCTCCCCTTGACATTGGCCTTAATCGTGTGATTTGCCTTTGCGAAGGGAGTTTTTTAGATAAGACACAAGCAGAGGCTTGAAATGGGCTCCTTAGAATTTGCTTTTTGCACCTTTGCCAAAGCCATGAGAATATGCCCGGGCAATCTTGCCACCAGGTCTGAAAAAAATTAAGGTAGACCCAAATGGATCTTTGTAACTGGACAAAAAAGACTTCTGAATCTTAAGGGGTATTTGTCCCACAGTTAACTTAACGTGTTCAAAGTAATAATGATTAAGTCTAAAGACAGAGGCATATCTCAAGAAAACACTATAGTTGTGTTTTTTTGGTAAGTGGAGGGATTTGGAATTGAAAACACAAAAAACCCACAGAGTTTTTGAGAGAGTTGTATTGACAGAATCACTGTTGGCTTGGACTGAAACTGTTCAAAATGCTGAGGGCAGGGAAAGGCTTATGGGCTCTCAACTTTCTTTGGGAAAGAAGTAGGGTGAGAAAGTTGCCCAAAGCTGTTTTCCAAAGCTCTCCATAGAAATAGCCAAGGAGAATGAAGGAAAAGGAGAGACATCTCAGAAGGAGAGCCAAGAAGCATGGAAACTGGAGGGACCCAGGAAGCCAAACCAGGGCCTAATCAAGGAGCACTCTCCACTCCAGAGTATGGGACATTTGCCTAGCAGGGTTTCAGAATTATTATGGACCAGGGACTGTTGTATACCTCCTGTTCTTTCCCATTTTTTGAATAGGAGTCTTTGTTGTAGTTACCCTGTACCTGTTCAGCAATTGTTGGGTGGGTAGGGGACAGATAACGTTGTTAGCTCATGGGACTCCAGATTCGGAGGAGCTGCATCTGATCTGAATCTGATGTAGATCATAAGATCTTGGACTTTGAGCCTGTGGCTGTGACTGGATAAGACTTTTTTTTTTTTTTTTTTTTTTGAGACAGAGTCTCACTGTGGTGCAATCTTGGCTCACTGAAACTTCCACCTCCCGGGTTCAAGTGATTTTCCTGACTCAGCCTCCCGAGTGGCTAGGATTACAGGCACGGGCCACCACGCCTGGCTAATTTTTGTATTTTTAGTAGAGACAGGGTTTCACCATGTTGGCCAGGCTGGTCTCGAACTCCTGACCTCAGGTGACCCACCTGCCTCAGCCTCCCAAAGTGCTGGGACTACAGGCACGAGCCACCGGGCCTGGATAAGACTTTAAGGGGAGTGGAATGGGTGTGAACATATTTTTCACTGAGAGGAACATGAATAATTTTGATTATGAGGGAAGCCTCTGGCAGACTGAGGAAATAGTCCTAATTTTTTTTACTTCTCCCTGTATCCATACTCTTTGCCAAGTAATTTTATGATGCCTTCCCACCATAAGAAGAGAGAACTGCCTCATTCATCAAAAGAAGTCTCACCATGAGATGTACTTTGGCCAACATCCTGGCCAGATGTACTTTGGCCAGCATGTTGGCAGACATGAAAAAAGCAGAGGCTTAAAATGGACTTGCTTTCTTGTGCCTCAGCCATTATTGTGAGAAAATGCCCAGACTCACCTGATAGTCCCGTGAATGAGATTATGACAAACAAATGGAGCAGAGTCCCACGCAGCCAGGTGAGTGTATTTCAGCACACATCCTGCTGACTCCCAAAGTGTGAATGAGCCTTGCTGCAGTCAGTGGAGCCACCTAGCTGATCTGCAGTTGACCCCAGATGTGTGAACAACTAATGCTTATTGTAATTTTGGTTCTCCTCTGTAGAAACCACCCCCTTTATTTTAACACAGATGTTTTTTCAAGTTGTTAAATGTGAAGTAAGTTTCTTTTAAAACACTACTCTCCGAACATGGGAAATGGAGGCCTCCTAAGTACCTAAAGCTCTGTGTCCCATACAGGAACAGAAAACCTCCTCCCATGTTGGGCAATACCCAGAGTGATAGAAGATATTTGACATCAAGAGACTATGATATGGTGTGAAAGACATTAAAATCTGCAAAGAAACCCACACTGTAAACAAGTGGTTTTTAATGTGAAAGACAATCAGGTTCAGTGTCTTGACTGAAACCTTTGAGAAGTAAGTCAAATATTTCATTGTTCCCTGACTCTTTCCCAAAATAGCACTGAATTTTTATTTTTTTAGTCTCTCTCTATCGCCCAGGCTGGCGTGCAGTGGCACAATCTCAGTCAGTGCAACCTCCACCTCCTGGGTTCAAGCGATTCTCCTGCCTCAGCCTCCCAAGTAGCTGGGATTACAGGCGCCTGTCACCATGCCTGGCTAATTTTTGTATTTTTAGTAGAGATGGGGTTTCACCATGTTGGCCAGGCTGGTCTCGAACTCCTGACCTCAAGTGATCTGTCTGCCTCGGCCTCCCAAAGTGCTGGGATTACAGGTGTGAGCCACAGCACCCAGCCTGATCTTTTTTTTTTTTTTTTGTCTTGAAAAACATATATAACAGAGATTATTACTGTCTCTGTGATGCATTTCCTCTTTTTCTCTGTTGGTAATAGAATCCCTGTGAGTTTTAGCAAGGCACATAGACACCCAGCTAGCAGCTACATTTCTCAGCCTCTTTTGCAGCTAAGTATGTGGCCTTGTGATTAATCTCTCACCAATGAAATCTGAATGGCAATGATTTGTGTGATGTCTATACCACCACCTTGAAAAAAAAATAGGTTTCCCTCTACTTCCTTTCTTCCGCTTTCTCATACACTGGATGCAAATGTGGTGTTAAACCAGTTTCAACCATGCTGTCAAGAGCAACACCCCAGGGCAGCGCTTCTCAAACTTTAATGTGCACAAGAACCACCTGGGAATCTGCTAAAATGCAGATTCTGATTCAGTAGGTCTGGAGCTGATGGAGATTCTGCATTTCTAACAAGCTCCCAGGTATTGCTCATGTTGCTATTCTGAACATTGCACTTTGAAGTCTTAGGGGACAGTTGATCAGCAAGATTGAAGAAATCTGAGTTCCTGGAGGACTTTGAGGTGCAGAGCTCTGCATTCACTTCAGTCTGCCCCTTTACCCCCATTATATTTGAATCACAATATTTTATGCTCTCTTTGCTAGCAGCTTGGCATGTGCCCCAACTAACACATCATATAAGCAGAATGGGGGTGCATGGCCAACCTGGAGACTTATAGAGTAGGAACTTGCCAGGGGGTCTCCAGCCTAATCCGGGGTTAAGGGTACCTGACATTTTGTTCCCCACTCCTCTTTTTGTTGGCAAAGATGATAGTTTAACTGCTCCAGCAAGAAAGACCACCAGTGTAACTCCCTGGTTCTTATTTCCTTGTTTAATGTATTGCCTAGTTGCCTGCTGATTAAAAAATATCTCACAGAGATATTTCCATAGGCTCAGAATATATCAGTGAGTGAATACCAGAATTTTGATAGTTGTATAAATTGGCATTCTGCTTTATATACCAGTCTTTTGAATTCAGATGTGTCTGTCCCCTAGACACTGTTTGCTTCTGGGTGTTCTGGCAAGAATGAAGTTTCTCAGTCTGCAGAGCTAAAAACCACACCCTGGTCTGTAATGTCCTCCATAACATATTGCTGTGCTTGGAAGTCTTGCCTGGAGGTCAGCCAGCCAGGCCAACAACCCATTACTTCTGAACAACGATAGGACATTTCTCTCCCAACTCAGCACATTCAACAGAAGCATTTAATGTTTTCCACAGAACCCTTATAAACCAGAAGCAGGTCAGGTATGCTATCACTGAAAAGAGCATTACCCTAGGAGTCCGAGGGGTGGGTTTAAATTCCGCCTCTGCTACTTGATAGCTTGATAGTTGTGTGCTGTTTAGACAATTTCATCATCTGTAAAATATGGTTGATAATATTTAACTCATGATCATGAAAATTAAATGGAATAACATATATGAACGTATCTGATATTTAATAATAAATGTTAGTTTTTTTCCTTGCTTCCGCTACCTTACCTTATTTTATTTATATATATATATTTTTTGAGACAGAGTTTTGCTCTTCTCACCCAGGCTGGAGGGCAATGGCGCGATCTCAGCTCACTGCAACCTGCACTTTTGGGTTCAAGTGATTCTCCTACCTCAGCCTCCCAAGTAGCTGAAACTATAGGCAGCTGTCACCATGCCTGGCTAATTTTTGTATTGTTAGTAGAGACAGGGTTTCACCATGTTGGCCAGGCCAGTCTTGAACTCCTGACCTCAGGTGATCCACCCACCTCAGCCTCCCAAAGTGCTGGAATTACAGGCATAAGCCACCATACCCGGCCTCTACTTTATAATAATACAGACACATTTTAGAAATTTCCCCCCTCATCCTATCAGGTTTGTGTCTGAGGGGTTGGTGGTCAGAATGTTGCTGATGATAATCACAGTAAAGACAGCAGTGGTACAGAAAAATCAGTGCCAGCTTTTGTCAAGAACATTTGGTTTTCTACATTCCTCCCATACTCCTAAGGAAAGAGAAAAGGAAACTGCACAGAAGATTGAGAAGCAGGGGTCACAGAAGTATGAGGAAAAGCAGCAGAGAGCAATATCCCAGAGGACAAAGAAGAAAGAATTTCAGAGAGAGAGTGTGATGGAAATCCTGTAGAAGGTCAAATCAGCTCAAATATTGGAGAGAAATCAACTAAAATAAAGATTGAGAACTGTCCATTGGAGTTAGTAACATGGAAGCCATTGATGGCATTAGCAAGAGTGTTTTGGTGGAATTGGGTGGGAAACCAGTGTGAAGAGAGAGTGGGAGAAAAGAAAGTAGAAAAGAAAGTAGATCTGAAGAGTTTGGACAAGTGTTCTCAAGTGTGGCTATGAAGAGAAGGGAAGAGGTAGGTCTGTAGGTATAGGAGGACACTGAATTGAGAAAACTCATTTGCTTAAATATGAGGGCACAATACAAGTTAAAATACTGGATAAGGAGGCGACAACAGAGAAGACAGAGGATAATGGAGAAAGGGAAGTTCTTGAGGAGGCAGAAGAGGCTAGGACCAGGGCTGAAGCGGAAAGACAAGCCTTAGAAGCAGGGACACCTCCTTCACTGCAGCAGGAAAAGGCAGGGTGCACACACATGTCCATTGATAGATTTGGAGCCAGAGCCTGTAATCCCAGCACTTTGGGAGGCCGAGACGGGTGGATCACGAGGTCAGGAGATCAAGACCATCCTGGCTAACACGGTGAAACCCCGTCTCTACTAAAAAATACAAAAAACTAGCCAGGCGATGTGGCGGGCGCCTGTAGTCCCAGCTACTCAGGAGGCTGAGGCAGGAGAATGGCGTAAACCCGGGAGGCGGAGCTTGCAGTGAGCTGAGATCCGGCCACTGCACTCCAGCCTGGGAGACAAAGCGAGACTCCCTGTCAAAAAAAAAAAAAACTGGTTTTGGAGTCATACGTATTTTTCTTTTCCATCTCCAAAAAAAAAAAAAAAAAAAAAAAAAAAAAAAAAAAAAAAAAATATTTGGAGCCAGAAAGTTAAGGGAACAATTCTTGAATGGTTTCCATTTTCTTTGTGAAATAGAAATTTAGTTTGTTTTCTGAGAGTAAAGAGGAAAGAGAAAGATGGCTAGATAGTGGAGGGAAGTGAAGAAAATCAGAAAAAAAAGAAAAAAAAAAAAAAAGCATCTGGAGCAGGAAGAGAAAACTGGCCAGAGCAGCGTAAAAGACTGCAGAGCAGCACGGAGGGCCCAGCTGAAGCTGAAGGGATTTCTATTGGTGTTGATATGTCAGTGTATTAGTCCATTCTCATCCTGCTATAAAGACAGACTCGAGACTGTGTTATTTATAAAGGAAAGAGGTTTAATTTTAATTGACTCACAGTTCCACAGGGCTGGGGAGGCCTCAGGAAACTTACAATCACAGTGGAAGGGGAAGAGACACGTCTTACATGGTGGCAGGCAAGAGTGTGTGAGAGCACAGGAAAAACTACTATTTATAAAACCACCAGCTCTCTCAAGAATTCACTCGCTATCGTGATAACAGAATGGAGGAACTGCCCCCATAATCCAATTATTTCCCACCAGCTGTCTCCCTAAACACCTGAGGATTACAATTCAAGATGAGATTTGGGTGCGGGACACAAAGCCTAACCACATCATTAGGGCTCTGCTTTCCTTGGCTCTGTAGACTAAATAGCTGGGCCTTCCCATTGTGTTGCATGAAGATGTGCTGGTAAATACTTCACAACTGGCCTTAGGCAGTGTGATGGGAGGAAGCCTGATTTGTTTGAGACAGGGTCTCATTCTGTCACCTACACTGGAGTGCAGTGACAAGATCACAGCTTACTGCAGCGTGACCTCCCTAGACTCAGATGATCCTCCCACCTTCAGCCTTTCAAGCAGCTGGGACTACAGGCATGTGCCACCATACCCAGCTAATTTTTTGTATTTTTTTTTTTGTAGAGACGGTTTTGCCATGTTGCCCAGGCTAGTCTTGAAATCCTGGGCCCAAGCCATCTGCTCACCTTGGCCTCCCAAAGTGCTGGGATTACAGGCGTGAGCCACTGTGCCAGGCCAGAACCCTGATTTGCAGCAGTGGTGTAAACCATGACAGATTTCAAGCTACCGATATGATGCCACTGAACTCAGGCTGGGAAAGAGATGCCCATACTATTATATACCATTTCCATCACACAGATACAGTGGACATAAATAACTTCCAATGCATAAAAAATAATAACACATAGTAAAATAATTAGGCAGTGGTGAGTTTGGACTATTTATAATGTTTGTTTTTATATACTTTTCTTGATTTTCAGTTTATATTATTTAGTTTTTAATAATAACTGTTTTAACATCCAGCTTGCGAAATTCCCGAAAATGTTATAATCAGCTCTCTTGAGACAGCATGAGCTGGCTCCAGCATTCCACCCATTGTATAAAGCCAGGTTGAAGTGGCCTACACTAAGGGAAAGAGGGTGTGGGAGGGAGCTGAAACATAAATGGCAAGATTGCTTTCCAGTGGAGGAAGCTTGAGTTCACTATGAAGGAGAGCGGCAAAGGATTGAAAAAACGTCTGAGTTTGTGGCAGGAAGAGGGGTGTAAGGCGGGATGTGGATCTAGAGTCAAACAATTCAGTACTGGGATACTTTCCAAGTTTGTATTTATTGTATTTATTGTGTGATCCTGAGTTTCGCTCACTGTATTAAAAACAGTTTATGAAAGTCTTATGAAGTGGAGCAGCAGGCACGATGGAGAGGGGAAGGGATACTTAAAGGAGAAAGGCAGCGAAAGCGATTGTGAACCCTGGGGCAGAGCACCTGGACCCCAGATAATGTTAGAGGAAAGTCACCCTGCAAAGGCAAAACAACCTGGGAATCCTGCTGTTGGCAGTTTCCCTGCTTTGTGTTTTGTTATAGGTTGGCAAGAAGATATCTGGAGGATGGAAACTCTTTTTGGTTTTAAAATTACACTATAGGAATGAATGACTATATCTGAGGATCTTATTTTAAGAAGCTTACTAAATAAACTTAGAAAAAAATTATATTTTGCTTAAAGTTCTCTATATATGGCATAAGAATAATTTTGCTTCAATTCTATTCAATACACTCTTCTGATATCAGAAAGTCACTTTCCACAAAACAGCTAATATGTTATGGAGTCAGTTTCACTTTTATAATCATGACTGTGTAGTTCAGAATCATGTTTGGTGTAAGAGACCTCAGCAGGCAGCACTGTCACTCTTTTCAGAGAAAATATTTCAGAGAATAACTGTATTGTCAATATCTCTTTGTTTGCAAAAATCCTGCCTGTTCAGGATACAGTTGCAAGCACAAAGACATTGAGAAATTTCATTTATATTTCATCAGATATTAGAAGCAATAACAAGAAGAGGAGGAGAATCTAGGGCAAAAATAGACAAACTTTTTACACACACACACACACACACACACACACACACACACACACACACATTAACATGCATTCATGCAGCAGTTCCTAGAGAGATAGCAATAACATTTTGCAGGAGGTAGGAAGGTTGACAGGGGGAGGTTTGGAGGGGGCAGGGCAAACACATAATTGCCAGGTTAAGACATTAAAAGGAAATTACTGGTTGCTGTCATCATTTCATAAAATAAAGGTATTTTAACACCAGGTAGGTAGGAGGAAAAAAATCTTAGAAAAAAAGTCCTTTTATTATTATTAAAAAGTCAAAAAATAGCAGATGCTGGTGAGGCTGGGGAAAAAAGGGAATGTTTATACACTGCTGGTGGGAATGTAAATTAGTTCAGTCACTGGGCAAAGCAGATTGGAGATTTCTCAAAGAACTTAAAACAAAACTACCATTCGACCCAATAATCCCATTACTGGGTATATATCCAAAAGAAAATAATTCATTCTACCAAAAAGATACATGCACTTGTATGTCCATTTCGGCACTAAGCAAAGACATGGAATCAACCTAGTGCCCATCAAAAGTAAATTGGCTAAAGAAAATTTGGTATATATACACCATGGAATACTACACACCCATAAAAAAGAATGAAATCATGTTCTTTGCAGCAACATGGATGCAGCTGGAGGCCATTATCCTAAGCAAATTCACACAGGAACAGAAAACCAAATACCTCATGTTCTCACTTATAAGTGGGAGCTAAACTTTAGGTACACATGGACATGAAGATGGTAACAATAGACATTGGGGACTACTAGACGGAGATAAGAGGGAGGGGGCAAGGGCTGAAAAACTATTGGAAACTGTGTTCACTATCTGGTTGATGGGATCAATCGTACCCCAGACCTCAGCATCACATAGTATACCCAAGTAACAAACCTGCACATGTCCCCCCAAATATAAACTAAAAGTTGAAATTATTTTTTTTAAAGAATACATTTAGTTTATGGGAAAACAGAGCATATTGTTTTTATTTTTCTCATTTAAGCCAAAGTGGTGAAAGTATCGTTATTAACCATTGCAGGACAATGATATTTGAGCGTTTGTTTTTTAGACGGAGTTTCAGTCTTGTCGCCCAGGCTGGAGTGCAATGGCGTGATCTCGGCTCACTGCAACCTCTACCTCCTAGGTTCAAGCAATTCTCCTGCCTCAGCCTCCCAAGTAGCTGGGATTACAGGCATGCCACCATGCCTGGCTAATTTTTTTTTTTTTGTATTATTAATAGAGACAGGGTTTCTCTATGTTGGTCAGGCTGGTCTCGAACTCCCGACCTCAGGTGATCTGCCTGCCTCAGCCTCCCACAGTGCTGGGATTACAAGCATGAACCACAGTGCCTGGCCTGAGCCACTGCACCCAGAAGGGTTTTTTAATTTAGTGATTTTGTTCTTTTACCCTTTTTATAAGTCCCTAATATTCTGCTACCAAAAAAAAAAAGGAACAAAAGGAGTAATGTAATATTCTTTGAAAAGTAAGTACTACAGGGGTTTCCCATTGCTCTGATAGGAAGAAGAATAATGTGACTGGGAGGAAAGTTTGGTTACCTATAGTCTGGCATCAAGGGGAGAATGTAGTTCTCAGAACTGGGCTGGCCTAGGTTCAAATCTCAGTCCTGCCACTTACAAACTAGGAAACTATGGGCAAGTCATTGAACCTTAGTTTTCTTCTCTTCAAAAGCAGGATAATGATAGGTACTTCCCAGGTGACCACAATGATTTTATGAGCTAAAATATGTTAAGAATGCAGTGGAGTGCCTAGCATTCAGTAATTTCTCTCACCTTTTCTCTTCTCCATATCTTTCTTTTAAAAATGATAATGACAGAAACTGGCAATCACTTCTTTTTAATGTCCTGAACTTGACTTTATGTTTGGTGACTCTGCTCCCTTTAGACACACACACACCCTTTACCAGCCATGCCAATGTTTCTGATTTAGAAACTGCTGCACTAGCACAGACTTCCCACAGGTGAATGTTTTAAACCACAGTTTGATTTCCTCTGTCCTACAGTCCAACCCGCACTTTTTGCTTTGGTAAACAACATGACTTCCCTATGGCTGTGTATTTTACAGGTACCAAATGGTCACAGGTTCTCTTGTGTAAACACTATCATCTTGTTTCAAATGAAATAGCTAAACTGACTTTACCTACAGTGGAATAGGGGATTTGGTCACCTTCTAATGTAATGGTTAAGAGTCTGGACTCTAGAATTGGATGACGTGGCTTCACATCTCAATTTTACCACCTACCAAGTTACTGAGGCAATTTATTTATATTCATCCCATTGTCACTTGGTTTCCCCTCCATAAAATGATCATAAGAATAGAAATAGTTAATATGGACCAGGTGCAGTGGTTCACACCCGTAATCCTAGCACTTTGGGAAGCCAAGGCGGGCAGATCAGCTGAGGCAGATCAGCGGGCAGGCCAGCTGACACCAGCCTGGCCAACATGGTGAAACTCCGTCTCTACTAAAAATACAAAAAATTAGCTTGGCATGGTGGTGCATGCCTCTAGTCCCAATTACTTGGGAGGCTGAGGCAGGAGAATAGCTTGAACCTGGGAGGCAGAGATTGCAGTGAGCTAAGATGGTGCCACTGTACTCTAGCCTGGGCAACAGAGCAAGTCTTTGTCTCAAAAAAAAAAAAAAAAAAAAGCTAACATGTACATAGTGCTTACTATATGCTAATATATTTTACTCACTCCTTAAATGTTAACTCACTTAAAAATAATCTCATGGAGCTATTGTGAAAATTAAACGTGTTAATATTTGTAAAGAGCATATTGTAGTCAGCCTCTAGCACATAGTAAGTCCTCACTAAAGGTTAGCTATTATGGTTTTCCATATTTTGGTATTTTCCCTATATGTTTCAAAATAAAATTCTCAGGCTTATTAATTGGTTTTGCACTCTCATTCATCGTGGCATTTTCCAAATTTGATCCACATAAACCAATGAGTTACTGAGCGTGCTGCTCACGGTGACAAAACAGGCAAGAACCCAGAGTGGTCCTGGCTGCTTAGCTAATGCTTTCCATCACATGATGTCCAAGCCTGCCCCGGGCTACTTTGCATTTCCATACCTCTAACGTTTTATTGTATTTTATTGTGTTATGGAAGAAGTACAAGGTTGAATGTCAGTTAAGTCAAATTTAGCACAGTGGAGTGGAGGATGTGCTTTATTTTTTTCATTAACATTGTCCACAGCAATGTATTGTGTGGGTTAGATGCTGGGGTTGTGGTTAAAAAAAAAAAAAAAACAAGGCTGGGTGTGGTGGCTCATGCCTGTAATCCCACCACTTTAGAAGGCTGAGGTAGTCGAATCACCTGAGGTCAAGAGTTCAAGACCAGCCTGGTCAACATGGTGAAACTCCATCTCTACAAAAATACAAAAAATTAGCTGGGTGTGGTGGCATGCACCTGTAATCCCAGCTACTTTGGTGGCTGAGGCTGGAGAATCACTTGAACCCAGGAGGCAGAGCTTGCAGTGAGCCAAGACCCTGTCATTGCACTCCAGCCTGGGCAAGAAAGCGAGACTCCATCTCAAAAACAAACAAACAAACCCCACGATTCCTGTCTTCATGAATATAACAATCTAGTGCAGGTGACAGCCACATAAACAATTAGACATTTAGCAGAGTGTCGGTAGGGGTCTTCATGGGGATATATTGCTCACAGTGCTGTGTGAGCAGCGTGTGGGGCCGGTGATGGAGTGCGATGAGCTTCTCAGTGAGGACCTAGGCTTAGACTCAGCCCTAGGGGCCGAGTAAGGGTAAACCAGAAGGAGGGGCAGGTGGCATGCAAAGCAGAGGAATGGTATGAATAAAGGCAGGGACGCTAGAAGCTTGGTGTGTGTGTATGTGTGTGTTCATGTGTGAAAAGCTACAAAGAGTTCTGATCTGCTGGAATACAAAGCACCTTCTAGAAGGGGAGGGGTAGGAAGGTGAGTGTGGGCTGTAGAGTAGGAGTGGGAGGTGAGTGTGGGCTGCAGGCAGAGGCCCGAGCATTAAAGACTCCAGAATCCTTGTACCAGCAACAAGGAGCTCTTGGGGAACCGATGGCAAGATCAGATTTGTCATCTCAGTGTCCTGCGCTCATGCAACTCCCTCTGCCTGAAATGCCTGCTCACTCACACCACAAGAATATAGTCCTTCTCACTCAAATCCACTTCTCCTCTGACTCCCTCAGGCCAGAGCAATCTCTGCCTCCTCTAAACTCTTAACGACGGTCACCGTATACATGTTATGTCAGTTAATATTCATGGCCCTGCCCTGAGAGTTATTTCTCTTTCAAAATATTTCCCAGCTCTTCCATAAGTTCCTTGAATAGGACTTGCTTCTTCAGCTGCTCCCTGTCCTCCATGGAGGAAATACTAGAGCTGGGACACACCAACTGCTCAACCGACATCTGTTCAATAATCACAGTTCTGGCCTTGGGGAGGGATAGAACCACAGCCAGATCCAGAAGTCTGACATTCAGGGGAACTTCCTGCTTGCCAGGCCATGAGAATGGAAATGGGATAACGCTCTTTTCCCTTTAGTTCCCAAGTTACTATGATCCTCTGGTTTCTTCCCAGCTCTCAGGCTGTTCCATCTTAATCCCCTTTGCCGGCTTTTCCTCCTCTACCCTAAGTTGAGATCCTAGAGAGACCTTCCTTTCTTTGGAGTTCTCTCTCCCTGGATGATTTCAGACCACTCGTGAAGCTTCAAGTTGGCAATTTTATACCAATAGCCTTCAAATCAGGAGCTCCAGCCCAGGCCTCCTCTCTGAGCTCCAAAGCCCCTCCCACTCCCATTCCTGATGACACCTTAACCTCTCTGCTTGGGTAAGTGTTATGGAATGTTTGTTCCCATCTCCCTCCAGATTCCTCTACTGAGGCCCTAACCCCTGTGTGGCTATATTTGGAAACGGGGCTTCCAAGGAAGTAATTAAGGCTAATGAGGTCATAAGGGTAGGGTCCTGATCCAACAGAATTAGTGTCTTTATAAAAAGAGGACACCAAGGCGCTCTTTCTTTTTCTCTCTGCCCTCTCCAAAGACACAAAGGTGAGCACACAGCAAGATGGTGTGCTCACAAGAAGTCACGTGAGCACACAGCAAGATGGTGGCCCCCGACAAATCAAGAGAAGAGGCCTCAGAATGAAATGTACCTGGTCAGCACATTGATCATGACCTTTCCAGTCCCCAGAGCTATAAGAAATAAGTTTCTGTTGTTTGAGCCACCAAGTCTGTGGTATTTTGTTATGACAGCCCAAGCTGACTAATACAATGTTGTCATAGGCACCCCAAATTCAGTGGGTCCAAAACTGAATTCATCACCCTCTCCCCTATCTTTTAAAACAAACAATAACAGCAAAACAGACAAAAACCCCTGCCTTTCCTCCAGTGTTGCCCTGCTTTGTAAATAGCCCAGACTCTCAGCTGCTCAAGTCAAAAGCCTGGGAGTCTTCCTTGCCTCCTTCTTCTACTTCCTACCTACTCTCCTGACCTCTGGTCTCCATCCTGCAGCTAGACAAAAACTTATTAAAATGCAGATCGAATCATGGAACTTCCTTGTTTAACACTCTTCAGTGGTTTCCCACCGTCCTTAGAATGAGCCAAAGACTCCTGCAGACTTTGGCCCTTATGCCTCCTCATCACTCTTCCCCTTAGTCTGCATATCCCAGCACTCCTAGACCTATTTCCATGAGCATCCCAGGCTCTCTCTCATTTCTAGCATGCTGCTGTCTTTTCCTGAAATGCTTTACACTCTCAGTCTCACCCTGACTAACGAATAAACTAGGAATCCCTTGGTGCTGCTATGATTGCCAACATGAACAAGGCAAGCAGTGGTAGGATCTAGAATATTGAATGGTTCGGTCTTGGCTTTAGTCAAATTTCATGTTTTTTATTTACAAAAGTTAGTGATACATCTGCATGTTCTTGTCCTGCATTCTGGCATATGTTCTCACTGGATCCATGATCCTCAGGATAACTAATTTCACAAGTGTGTGCTAAACTGTCTTCTAGGTATAGTTTGGAGGCCCATGCTGGACCCTCTCTAGTGTGTAAGTGTTTTAACCTATGTAATGTTCATGAATATTCTATTTGTTCTAGAGAAATGTGTATCCCAGAGATAAGATACGATAAAAGGGAATGCATGCCCCAAGAAAAGAAATATCACAATATATGTTTTTAAAAATTGGGGTTGCTGCTAAGGTCTATGCCATCTTGTAATAATTCCCTCAAGAAACTAATTAAATCTGGGTGTCAACTTATTGTGCAACACTGTATTTCACCAACAATTGAACCAGAGTGCTGGGAGGACATTAAAATTAAATAAATAACTTTATCTCCTCTGTAAAATTAGCATATGATTCTAATTCACACTTATCAAAAAAGAATTTATTTCTATCCAAATTAACCAATCAATAAATATAATGTAAGGCAATTATATTAGACAATCTTTCCAAGAGATTGAATTACATCAAATTAATCCCATGTTGGCTTAGATTTCCAGGCCAGGTAATTTCCAGGGGCCATGTGTGATGAATATTTGTGCCATATCTGGGTTTCTGTGAGCCAAAAGGCCTACTCATAATCATAACATGTATTACACATATACATAAGAACTCTACTATAATGAACAGTAGTAAACCATTTTGGAACAATCAATTAGGAAAGGTTACAGAGGCTAATGGCTATGTTGAGAAAGGAAAAAATTCAACTGCCAGCAATGAAACAGTAAAAAAAAAAAATCTTATTTCTAGAACAACTTGTACACTATAAATGAATATTTGTAACGGCCAGCACTGTGTCCAGAATGCCTTTCAAAGCTCAATAACTCAATAGTTGTATATCTTTACCAACATCCTATCACATGTATACATATAAATCCAAATCAAAAAAAATTTTCTTCTCATTAGGCACAATTTAGTATATTTAAAATGGCCGGGCACGCCATATAAAACATATTAAGGCTCACACCTGTAATTCCAGCACTTTGGGAGGTTGAGGCAGGTGGATCACCTGAGGTCAGGAGTTCAAGACCAGCCTGGCCAAAATGGTAAAACCCCGTCTCTACTAATAATACAAAAATTAGCTGGACATGGTGGTGCATGCCTGTAATCCCAGCTACTCTGGAGGCTGAGGTGGGAGAATCGCTTGAACCAGGGAGGTGGAGACTGCAATGAGCCAAGATCATGCCATTGCACTCCAGCCTGGGTGACAAGAGCAAAACTTCGCCTCAAAAAATATATATATATAATATATATTTTATACATCTCAAAAATATATATAAATATATATACATACATATATACATATAAATATGGATATATATGTATGAATACATATATACATATAAATATGGATATATATGTATGAATATATATATATACATATAAATATGGATATATATTTATGAATACATATATATACATATAAACAAGAGCCTGGTTAGAACCCAGGCTCTTCAAGCCATCCAAGCACATTTCATATATGTATGTGTATATATCTATGTATATATTTTTTAAAAAATAATTTTTTGGCAACTTGATAGAAACAGAGAAAAGTTCTGTCCACCTGAGAAAATGGTAATGAAGAACTGCATACCGTATTTCTGAGTCGGAATTTGTTTCTTTAACTATTTTATGCCAGGTGTATCAGTGGGCATTACAGACTCTCTTTGGTTGTCAGTATCCCGAGGCCTGCCATAATGTAATTCCTTCTCAGGAAGGAAAGAAACTGACATCATTTCAGTGTTTAATATGAGCCAGCTAGTCAGTTATATGCTATCTAGTTTAATCTCTCTCCAACAGCTTTATTGGTAGAGAGGCATTAACATCCCGGTTTTGCCAGTGAGAAAAGTGAAGCCCAGCAAACTGAAAGGGTTTGCCTTAAGTTTCATGACTAACTTTGTCAGAGCCAGGGTTAGAACCCAGGCTCTTCAAGCCATCCAAGCACATTTCATTTTCCTCCAGCTGCCTCTCCTAGCACAAATCTATGATGTAAGAAACTCCTCTAATATGTGATTCCATTGAAGGTCAGAGACCAAGCCCAGATGATCAGGAGACGATTGCTGATTGGAGGAGCCACAACATAAAACGTCAACCCAAATAGAAACTTCTCTTTCAGATTCAAGAAAGATTTGGATTTAAATTCAGCAATTATTTATTGACTACCTTCTATGACCAGATCCTATGCTATGTATTTATACGTATCTTTTAAAATCATCTCAACAAATGATTTTATTGTTTTGTTTTAAGGTAATAGAAGCTTAATATCAAAAAAACAATGGAGCGCACCCTGTGATTAAGAAGAGACAGTTTTGGCAGGGTGTGGTGGCTCACACCTGTAATCCCAGCACTTTGGGAGGCCGAAGGGGGTGGATCACCTGAAGTCAGGAGTTTGAGACCACTCTGACTAACATGGTGAAACCCCATCGTTACTAAAAACACAAAAACTAGCTGGGTGTGGTGGTGGGCACCTGTAATCCCAGCTACTTGGGAGGCTGAAGCAGGAGAATTACTTGAACCTGGGAGGCGGAGGTTGCAGTGAGCCGAGACCGCACCACTGCACTCCAGCCTAGGCAACAAGTGTGAAAATCTGACTCAAAAAAAAAAAAAGACATAGTTTTGGAAATTTCTCTGCATCTGCTACTCTTAGGAAGAGATGTGATTTGTGTCTTAAAAGGATGCTCATTTCTCAGATCGTGCCACTGCACTCCAGCCTGGGCAACAGAGGGAGACTCCATCTCAGAAAAAAAAAACAAAAACAAAAAAACAAGTTCATTTAAATGCCCAAACATCACTTTATAGACTTGTATGTCGTTCTTTCCTTTAATCAAGCTTGGTGTTTTTCAATCCCTAGTGTGACTAAGAATTAGGGATGTGTAACCAATTTAGAGATTTTTGAGGATGATTTTAAAATATGTAATGGTTCTCCTTCAGGTTGACCCTAGAACCTAATCCCTACTTCAGATACGACCTTTGGTTGACTGGGGCTAGGGAGGCTGCCACAGTAATGCCCCATGTCAGTGTCATTTCCTTCTTTGGGGAAACCACCCGTCTTTCCTGCATTCTAGTCCTGTAGTCAGAACGGGAATGGACATCCTCTTGTATATCTCTGCCTCCCTGGCCTTAGTGAGTGGTCCAAGAGATTGGCACATAACCCAAGTTGGAACGACACAACTCTTTCCCAGCATTTTTCAAAGTGGAGCTGCTCAGATTCACAGGCACACTTTCTCCTTTCAAGTTGCCACCCTCTGAGAGTATGAGCCTGGAGCCACCAGTGCTCCCATAAAGAGGGAGAGAGATAAGCCTGATGGTACCCAGTCCTCTGCATTCCGTCTTTTCTCAGACCAGCTCTGTTCCTGCCTTCTCACAATTTAGCTATGTAAGTCGATAGATTTATCTGTTTTGTTTAGGCAAAAGTTGAGGCATTGTCTCATTCAGCCAGAATTCTAACAAACTACTTCAATAAAACCTTTTTTGTTTGTGTGTTTACTCAAAAAGGAGTATGCTGTAAGAGAAGGCATATAGACTTGAAATGCTATCAAAAAGAGCTTTGAATGTTATGAGGCACTGTATGGTATCAGGGTAGAGTGTGAAAGAGAGTTTGCCCAACTCGAGATTGGTCTGTCTGCTGCTGGGACCCATCACAGCTCTCTTCGCAGCCTAGGTACAATGACTGCCTCAAGCTGCCTGTTGTCCATCGAGTTATAAGGCTCCATCCTCTGTTAGCCTTAGGCCCACAGACAAGGCAGAGTCCTTACTGTCCTTCCAAGGACTGAGCTAACCCTAATCACAAGTGTGGTGAAGACAACGTGAGCACTGGCTGCAGTTACAAATACAGTTACTCACAAGAAATGCTAAACTATTGAACCACAGAAGCAGGAATAAAGAGTGAGGGAATTTTTTTTTTTTTTTTTTTGAGATGGAGTCTCACTCTGTGGCCCAGGCGGGAGTGCAGGCACGTACTCTGCTCACTGCAACCTCCGCCTCCCAGGTTCAAGCAATTCTCCTGCCTCAGCCTCCGAGTAGCTGGGACTACAGGCGCATGCCACCATGCCTGGCTAATTTTTGTATTTTTAGTAGAGACGGGGTTTCACCATATTGGCCAGGCTGGTCTCAAACTCCTGACCTCAGGTGATCCGCCCACCTTGGCCTCCCAAAGTGCTGGGATTACGGGTGTGAACCACCGTGCCCAGCACAGAACTAGGTTTTAACTTAACCATTTTTCTTATTAACTCTGTGAATTATCTGAGCACCAGATTTTTCATCTGTAAAGTGGGAATAATAATACTTTAACCTTTGGTGCTTTTATATGAATTAATTTAAGTAACTGTGAACCGGGCACAGTAGCTCATGCCTGTAATCCTAGCACTTTGGGAGGCTGAGGTGGGTGGACTGCCTGAGCTCAGGAGTTCAAGACTAGCCTGGGCAACATGGCAAAACCGCATCTCTACTAAAAATACAAAAAATTAGCCAGGTGCGGTAGCCGGCACCTGTAATCCCAGCTACTCGGGAGGCTGTTAAGAGAATCTCATGAATCCGAGAGGTGAAGGTTTCAGTGAGCTGAGATTGCGCCACTGCACTCCAGCCTGGGCGACAAAGTGAGAATCTGTCTCAATAAACAAATAAACAAACTATGGACAGTGCACGGTACAATGCCCATACTAGGTGGCAGCTAATACATGGTAGTTTGTGGTGATGACAGTGGTGGTTGGTGATGATAATGATGGTGCGCATTTTGACTGTAAAGCATTCTCATACTTCCCAGTTGAGAAACACAACAGGGGAGAGTGGTTCTTCTTCTTCAGGACCATGTGATGAGTCATTGACAAAGACGAGACTCAAATAACAGACTCATTCTGGAGATTTCTGTGTTCTTAGGAGCCAAAGGACTTACATGATGGAAGTGCTTAGTTATTTTCATGGCAGTGAGTGTGAATAGTATCTTGCTTTTGGTTTGTTTCTATATTTCAGTTTACAAAATAAAGTTTAATGGATGTGTACTTTTAAAATGTCTTTGACTCCAATTTGGAGTAACAGTTTCCTATCTCTTAGATTATTCTAAAAGTATACTTCTAAATTCTTCCTTCTTTGTTCTAATTTTTTACTAACTTTTCATTTTAAAATTTTCTTTGCGTGTCCTATCTTAGTTAAAAAAAATGAAATCCTATTGCATTTTTCCCCAGAGTGATGTCTTGAGGAAAGGCAGATCCCTGAGAGGATATTATTAACTGCATACTTCTTATAATTGAGGCCTCTTCTCAGACAACTCTGCTGTTTAATCTCAGCTCTCACCAGTAACCCTTTCCTCTTTTTGATCAAGTGTTTAATTTCCTTGAAAGATTTTCTCAGATTTCAACTATTACTGAGAGGATTTTCATTTTACCCTAACCCTTTAATGGCTAAATCTTGAATATCCATTATTTCAAAAAGGATATTTCTGTTCATCTAAGTAAATAGTTCAAGGATTTGATCTTCTTTTCTTGCCTATTACTGCTGAAATGAGGAATTATTTGGAAATTTCTTTTGCTAAATGACTATCTTGTAAAAGCAGGCAAAATTAAACATTTACAAAAACCGATCTCAGACAACTCTCAGTTATCTAGAGCAATGTAGAACAATGCACAGATTACTGAAAACAGATAAACTCCCGAACCTGACTGTGGTCATTCTTTTGCTTTCTTCTTTGAAAGGCAAAATGTATGTGTTTAACATTCAGTTCAGTTTTTCTAATAATCTTTAAAATCTTTCTAATTTTAGGACAACATGAGCTTTTCATAAAGAGGTAACAAGAAAAAAAAGAATAGCCAGGATAAAACTAAAATCTAGGGGTAAGAATTATTGCTATTAATATTTAAGTATAAAAGGAATATAATTTTTTTTAAGAAATTTTTTTGAGACAGGGTCTTACTGTCACCCAGGCTGGAGTGCAGTGGCTTGATCATGCCTCACTGCAGCCTGGACCTCTGGGGCTCAAGCAATCCTCTCACCTCAGTCCCCCAAGTCACTGGGATTACAGGCACATAACAAACCCAGCTAATTTTTGTATTTTTTTGTAGAGACAGTTTACCCATGTTGGTCAGGCTGGTCTTGAACTCCTGAGTGCAAGCGATTCGCCCACCTTGGCCTCCCAAAGTGCTGGGATTGAAATTGCCTTTACAAAATTATGACTGAGACAGTGAAAAAGATCTAACTTAACTGACTCCATCTTGCAAGCTGTCTTTGTTCATTCCTGGGCCCAGGCTTAACTAACTTTGGGAGAAACTTAGTTTATAGTTTAAACAAACATGGTAACAGCCCTTTCCCAAAGCAGATCTCCTTCTTGCCTGGGGACTAGCTTGTCTTTGTAGGACTAACATTAGCCACAAGATTAGAAATTACGGTTTAGGAGTCATGCAGCTGGAGAACAGATTCTGACCCTCTCTAAACTGCTCCTGAGATCAGTGCTTGAGATATTTTGCAGACCCAGCACTTGATGGATCAGCTGGCACCACCCAGATTAATAAACTGGCTCATCTGATCTTGCGGCCCCCACCCAGGAACTGACAGAGCTCAAGAAGACAGCTTGGACTCTCTGTGATTTCATCTCTGACCAATCAGCACTCCTGGCTCACTGGCTTCCCCCCACCCACCAAGCCATCCTTAAGAACTCTGCTCCCTGAATGCGTGGAGAAACTGATCTGAGTAAAAATAAAGCTCCAGTCTCCTGCACAGCCGGCTCTGGGCGAATTACTCTTTCTCTACTGCAATTCCTCTTGATGAATTGGCTCTGTCTAGGCAGTAGGCAAGGTGAACTCCTTGGGCGGTTACAGGATTAGAGGCATGAGCCGCTACTCCCAGCCCTGATTCTTTTTTACATAAAAATATCAGTAACAAATCAATCCATCATGGTTTTTGTCAGATTCTTCTGCTGACTTCAATTAGACTTCAACCTATCTCAACTCTAACCATAAAGCTTGGCTCCCAAATTCTTTGTGGTTAAGAATTTGGCCTTACCCAGAGAAAATATCTGGCTTTTACTCTAAACTTCTAGGAGGTAATCTGTCATACCTGACAGGACAGTCTTTGGTTAAGATGGCGGATGACCACACCAGATTTCAGGGTGGGGTTTATCACACCTAACAGTCTTAGGGTGGGAACTAGCCACATCAGAAAGGCCAACCACGTGACCTAGGATCAAGGCTTTGGGTCTTGCAGTATCATAGGAACTGAAGTCTGAATTCAACCACATGACAATCAATCAATCAATCAATCAATCCTGCTTATGTAATGAAGCCCCAATAAAAATTCTGGACACTGATGGGTGCAGTGACACATGTCTAAAGTCCCAGCTACTCAGGAGGCTGAGGCAGGGGTATCACTTGAGCCAAGGCATTCAAGACCAGCCTGGGCAACATATCAAGACCCTAAGAAGTAAAAAATAATTAAAAAAAAAAAATTAAAACCCCACAGGTCAGGCAAGATGGCTCACACCTATAATCCCAGCAGTTTGGGAGGCCGAGGCTGGTGGATCACCTGAGGTCAGGAGTTCGAGACTAGCCTGGTCAACATGGTGGAACCCCATCTCTACTAAAAATACAAAAAAACTAGCTGGGGATGGTGGATCACGCCTGTAATCCCAGCTACTTGGGAGGCTGAGACAGGAGAATCGCTTGAACCTGGGAGGCAGGGGTTGCCGTGAGCCGACATCATGCTACTGCACTCCAGCCTGGGTGACAGGGTGAGACTCCATCTCAAATAAATAAATAAATAAAACCACAAAACTCTGGACACTGAAGCTCAGGTGAGTTTCCTGGTTGGCAATATTCCATGCACATTGTCTGGCATTGATGCTGGGAGGGTAACACTTCCTGACTCCGGGGGGATGGGACGATGGACGCTTCACAGTTGAAACCCTCTCAGACTCTGCTCTGTGTGCCTCTTCCTTTGGCTGATTTTTATCTGTATCCTTTCCCTGTAATTAAACTGTCACTGGGAGAATAATAGCTTTCTGTAAGTTCTGTGTTTTTATAGAATCCTAGCATCTGATGGTAGTTCAGGGAACTCCTGAACTTGGAGTTGGTGAGGGCCGTCTTAAGGATTAGACCTCAGCCTTTGAAGTCTGACTGATGCAGTAGTGCTTCTCTTCAGCTGTCCCAAAGCACTTGGTCACCATCTCTATCACAGCATCTAACATGTGCTTTTTGTTTGCTTTTTAAATATTTAATTATGTAATGAAAAAAATGCTCAAGGAGTGGAAAAGAGTTTACAGTGTGTGGTTATTTCATTAGTAGTGGTAGTGCAGTAATGAGGGGGAAACTGAGGCTCAAAGGGATAAGTAAATTGCCCAAAGCCACACAGTTAACAGAGCCAAGATGCATTGAAACTTAGTCATTCTAGTTCCAGAGTCAAGCTTCTAATCACCACATCACTCTGCCTCAGCATTTGTTGCCAATAATAGAAACCAAACACAAAGGTTAAGCTTAAATCCCGCCTCCCACAAAAAAATAACAAGCAAGGAATTCATGGTTGTCAGTTTCCCTCCCCTGCCCCTTCCTCCTCTCTCTTTTTTCTCCACTCTGCCTCTGCTTTTGCCTGTGCAAGACCAATGGAAACAATAGACTTACAGTACTGGGGCTAAGGTAGGAATGAATGTATAGATTTTAAAGGGAAAATCCACTGGACCTATGGCTAAAGGGATTTGAAAGATAAAGAAGGAAAAATCAACCAAACCTTTAAAGTTTTTGACCTGGTTAACTTGGAGGGTGTTATCGTCCATGATAGTGGTGATTTGGAGAGAAGATAATAAACGTTTTTAATTTGAACTCAAATACAGTAATTCATGTACAATAACATTTATACAAGGTAAGCAGATTGATGAAACAGGTTGATGCCTTTTGGCAAAGGTATGTATTGTGTACCCACCACCTTAAAATCAAGATACAAAATTAGCTGGGCATGATGGCATGCGCCTGTAGTCCCATGTATTTGGAAGGCTGAGGCAGAAGAATCCTTTGAGCGCAGCAGTTCAAAGCCACAGTGTATTTGTATGATTGTGCTGCTAAATAGCCACTGCATTCCAGCCTGGGCAACATAGTGAGATGCTGTCTCACTATGTTTCTCTGAAAAGAAATATGTGTGTGTGTGTGTGTGTGTGTGTGTGTTTGCCAGTCCCCAGAAAGTTCCCATGTGGCCTTTCCTTCCCTTATCATGCCTCATAACCATTAATTTGATTTCTATTACTCTAGATCAATTTTATCTGCTCTAAAACTTTATATACACAATCATATTATGTACTCCTTTGTATCTGGTTTCTTTTGCTCAGCATAATATCTGTGAGATTCATCTATGTTACTTCATATATCAGTAACATTTTTTTGGCCAAGAGTATTTCATTGTATGAATATATCACAATTGGGTTATCACTTTACCTGTTGAAGAACATTTGGGTAATTTGCAAATTAGAGTAATTATAAATGAAGCTGTCACAAACACTAAAGTACAGCCCTTTCATGGACAGACAGATGTTTTCATTTCTTGTGTGTAAATACCTAGGAAGCTGAATTGCTGGCTCATAGGGTTGATGTATGTTACCTTTTCAAGAAACTGCCAAATGGAGTTTCTGGAGGGGTTGCCCCATTTCGTGTTCACACCAGCAATGCATGAATATTCTTGCTGCTCTCCATCCCTCGCCAACCCATACTATTGCATCTTTTCCATTTTAGCTATTCCAGTGAGTATGAAGTAGTGTTTTACTGTGTTTGTGTTTTTGTTTTTGTTTTGAGACGGAGTCTTGCTCTGTCGCCCAGGCTGGAGTGCGGTGGCGCAATCTCCGCTCACTGCAAGCTCCGCCTCCTGGGTTCACGCCATTCTTCTGCCTCAGCCTACCATGTAGCTGGGACTACAGGCGCCCACCACCACGCCCGGCTAATTTTTTGTATTTTTAGTAGAGACGGGGTTTCACCGTGTTAGCCAGGATGGTCTCGATCTCCTGACCTCGTGATCCGCCCGTCTCGGCCTCCCAAAGTGCTGGGGTTACAGGCGTGAGCCACCGCGCCTGGCCTTACTGTGTTTTTTAAACAGCTTTATTGAGGTGTAGTTTACATACCATAAAAATTCACCATTGTAAGGGTACAGCTTAATTATATTTTTATTAAGTTTAGAGATTTGTGTAAACATCATCACAAACCAGTTTTCAAATATTTCTATCACTCGAAAAAGCTGCTTCATGTCCATTTGCAATCAGTCTCTGCCCCCATTCTCAGCCCAAGGGAACCACTTATTTGCATTCTGTCTCTATAAATTTACCTTTTCTGGATATTTCATGTAAATAGAATAATACAATAGGTAGTCTTTTGCTTCTGGCTCCTTTTACTTATCATAATATTTTTGAGGCTCATTCATGTTTAGCTTGTATATCAAGAACTACGGGAGTTCTGAGATTTTACCTACTTGCAAGCTAATCAGGTAGCCTGCCACAGTTTCATGTGTACTGACAGAAACCATGAGACTCCTGCATCATGGGCAAAGGACTTCATTACTCACAGCTCAGCAGGCAGCTCTGTGTTTGTGCTGTTTCCCCATGCCCCTCAGGTCCCAGGGAGTGGTACAGGGGGCCTCGATGGATAGTGCACAGGCAGTGGATATAAACATATCAAAGCGGAGAGACCCCAGGCTAAGGAAACCTTTATTTATATTTATTTATTTATTTATGACAGGGTCTTGCGCCGTCACCAAGGCTGGAGTGCAGTGCCATGATCGCAGCTCACTGCAGCCTTAACCTCCCAAGCTTAAACAATCCTCCTACCTCAGCCTCCCAAGTAGCTGCGACTACAGGCATGTACTCAGCTAATTTTGGTTTTGTTTGCTTTTTGGAGAGAGAAGGTCCCACTATATTGCCCAGTCTGGTCTCGAATTCCTGGGCTCAAGTGATATGCCCACCTTGGCCTCCCAGAGTGCTGAAATGACAGACATAAGCCGCCATACCTGGCCCTAATTTTTTATAAGAGGCTTCAAGCAAACCTACTTAACCTTTGCCTTGGAGAGAGACATTGTCTTTAGTAAACTGGATATCACACAAGCCATCTCTCTGCTTTAGAAGGAGGTATTATCTCAGTCTTCCAAAGCTGAAGCTGTCTGCTATACAATTATCCTTGAAAAGATGGTCTGGAACAGGCAATCGGTGCCTCAGACCATGGAGAATATAAAATATATATATATATATATATATATATATATATATATATATATATATATATATATTTTTTTTTTTTTTTTTGAGGTGGAGTTTTTGCTCTTGTTGCCCAGGCTGGAGTGCAATGGCGTGATCTCAGCTCACTGCAACCTCAGCTCACCGCAACCTCCACCTCCCACATTCAAGCCATTCTCCTGCCTCAGCCTCCCAAGTGGCTGGGATTACAGGCGTGCGCCTCCACGCCCAGCTAATTCTGTATTTTTAGTAGAGACAGGGTTTCTTCATGTTGGTCAGGCTGGTCTTGAACTCCCGACCTCAGGTGATCTGCCCGCCTCAGCCTCCCAAAGTGCTGGGATTAGAGGTGTGAGCCACCACGCCCGGCTGGAGAGTTGTCTTCTAACAACATATCCTTCTTTCTTTCTTTCTTTCCTTCCTTCCCTCCTTCCTTCCTTCCTTCCTTCCTTCCTTCCTTCCTTCCTTCCTTCCTTCCTTCCTTCCTTCCTTCCTGTTTCTTCTTCCTTTCTTCCTGTCTTTCTTTTTGTTTTTTGCTGAATTGTAGCATTAAAAAAATATCTTTGTAGATCTATCACATTTTATCTATCCGTTGATGGATATCTGGATTGTTTCCAGTTTTGGGCTATGACAAAGCTGTTATGAAAATTCACAAACATGCCTTGTATGAATATGTGTTTTCATTTCTCTAGATTCTTAGGAGTAGAATTTCTGGGTTGCATGGTTACTTAATGTGAAACTTTTTAAGAAACTGCCAAACTGTTTTCCAAATGGGCTGTACCATTTTATATTCCCATAGCAAAGTATTATTACAGGTATCTGTCTTCTTGGTAATAGCCATTCCAGTAGATATAAAGTGATATAACATTGTAGTTGTAATTTGGATTTCTTGGCCGGGTGTGGTGGCTCACGCCTGTAATCCCATCACTTTGGGAGGCGGAGGTGGGCAGATCCCTTGAGGTCAGTAGTTCAAGACCAGCCTGACCAACATGGTGAAACCCTGTCTCTACTAAAAATACAAAAATTAGCCAGGCGCGGTGGTGGACACCTGTAATCCCAGGTACTTGAGAGGCTGAGGCAGGAGAATCACTTGAACCTGGGAGGCAGAGGTTGCAGCAAGCCAAGATCGCGCCACTGCACTCTAGCCTGGGTGACAGAGTAAGATTCCATCTCAAAAAAATAAAAACTAAAAAAAATTAACTTGGATTTATCTAATGACTAATGGCTGATAATGTTATTGAGCATCTTTTCACATGTTTGTTAGCCATTGTATCTTTTCTTTGGTGAATTGTCTATTTAAATATTTTTCCTATTTTATAATTGGATCATCTGTCTTATTGAGTTGCAAATGTTCTTTATATATTCTGGATACAGGTTCTATATTGTATACATAATTTGCAAATATTTTCTTCCAGTCGGTCTTATCTTTTCCTTTCCTTCATGATGTGTTTTTTGTTTGTTTTAGTTTTCTTTTCAACAACAACGAAAAAACAGTTTTATTGATATAAAACTTACGTGCCATGAAGTTCACCTGTTAAAGTGTACAATTCAATGGTTTTTATTATTTTTTGGTATTATCATCATACTCTTATTTTAGAATATTTTCATCATCTGCAAGAGAAACATCATATCCATTAGTAGGCATTCCTCATTCTCCCTCCTCCTAGCCCTGGGTAATCAATAATCTACTTTATGTCTCTATAAACTTGCCTGTTCTGGACATTTCATATTAATGGAATTATATAATATGTGGTCTTTTGTGACTGGCTTTATTTGTATGGCATAATGTTTTTGAGGTTCATCCATGTTTGTAGCATATATCCGTACTTCATTCTTTTCTTACTGATGATAATATTCCGTTTTATGGATATGCCATATTTTGTTTATCCATTCATTAGTTGATGGACATTTGAGTTGTTTTCACATTTTGGCTACTATAAATAATGCTACTATGAACATTCATGTACAAGTTTTTGCATGGACATATATTTTCATTTATTTTGGTTAGATATCTAGGAATGGAATTGCTGGGTCATGTAATAACTCTGTTTGGCATTTTGAAAAACTGCCAGCCAGGCGTGCTGACTCATCCTTATAATCCTAGCACTTTGAGAGGCAGAAGCAGGTGGATCACCTGAGGTCAGGAGTTCAAGACCAGCCTGGCCAACATGGGGAAACCCCATCTCTATTAAAATTACAAAAAAATGGCCAGGCGCAGTGGCTCTCGCCTGTAATCCCAGCACTTTGGGAGGCCGAGGTGGGCAGATCACGAGGTCAGGAGATTGAGACCATGCTGGCTAACACAGTGAGACCCCGTCTCTCCTAATAATACAAAAAAATTAGCCTGGTGTGGTGGCGGGCACCTGTAGTCCCAGCTACATGGGAGGCTGAGGCAGGAGAATGGCTGGAACCCAGGAGTCGGAGCTTGCAGTGAGCCAAGATTGCGCCACTGCACTCCAGCCGGGGCGACAGAGCGAGACTCCGTCTCAGAAAAAATAAACAAACAAACAAAAACATTAGTCGGACATGGTGGTGCGCGCATGTAGTCCCAGCTTCTCGGGAGGCTGAGGCAGGAGAATCGCTTGAACCCAGGAGGCGGAGATTGCAGTGAGCTGAGATCAGGCCACTGCACTCCACCCTGGGTGATAGAGTGAGACAACGTCAAGAAAGAAAGAAAGAGAGAGAGAGAGAGAGAGAAAGACTGCCAAACTGTTTTCTAAAGTGTATACATCTTTTACATTCCCGCCAGCAGTGGAAGAGAATCAGTCTAGTAGATGTAAATTGGTATCTTATTGTGGTTTTCATTCACATTTCCCTAATAACTAAATGATGTTGAGTACATTTTTATGTGGATATTCACCAGTTGTATATCTTTGGGAAAAAGTTCATTTGAATCATTTGCCCATTTTCTAATTCATTATTGTTTTAATTGTTGAGTTATAAGAATTCTTTTATATTCTAAATACAAGTGCCTTATCAGATTAGTGGTATTTTTTGAAGTACCAATGTTTTAAATTTTGATAAAATGCAATTTTTCAGGTTTTCAAAAAATGGGTTTACTTTTGATAAATCTAAGAAACCTTTGCCTAATCTGAAGTCACAAATATTTTCTGCTATATTTTCTTTTTCTTTTTTTTTTTTTTTTTTTGAGATGGAGTTTTGTTCTTGTTGTCCAGACTGAAGTGCAATGGCATGATCTTGGCTCACTGGAACCCCTCCCTCCCGTGTTCAAGCAATTCTCCTGCCTCAGCCTCCCAAGTAGCTGAGATTACATGCATTCGCCACCACGCCTGGCTAATTTTGTGTTTTTAGTAGAGACGAGGTTTCTCCATGTTGGTGAGGCTGGTCTCAAACTCCCGACCTCAGGTGATCTGCCTGCCTCAGCCTCCCAAAGTGCTGGGATTACAGGCTTGAGTCACCGCACCTGGCCTCTGCTATATTTTATTCTAGGAGTTTTATCATTTTAGCTATTACATTTAAGTCTATGATCCTACATTTAGGTCTATGAGATAATCTCTGTGTATTTTATGAGGGAAGTTCACTTTTCTGTATATGGATATCTATTAATAATTGTCCCAGCATCATTGCTGAAAAGGCTACAATTTCCTCATTGAATTTTTTGACACCTTTGTTGAAAATCAATTCACCATAAATGTAAGGTTTATTTCTGGACTCTCAATTCTGTTTCATTGATCTATATGCCTATCCTTGCACTAATACTACACTGTCTTCACTACTGTGGCCTTATAGTAAATTTTAATATTTAGTAGTATAAATCCCCCACCTTTGTTCTCTTTTTTAAAAATTATTTTGACTTTTCTAGGTCTTTTACATTTTCATATAAATTGTAAAATTCATTTGTGAATGACACCAAAAAAAAGCTGCTATGATTTTGATAGGGATGCATTAAATTTATAAATCAATTTGGGAAAAATTACCATCTTGACAATATTGAGTCTTTGAATATGAACATGGAATGTCTTTTCATTTATTTAGATCTTCTTTAATGTGTCTCATGTATGTTTTGTAGTTTTTAGTGTACATTTTCTACTTCTTTTTATTAAATTTATTGCTACATATATTTTTGGTGCTACTATAAATGAAATTGTTTTCCTAATTTTATTTTTGGATTGTTTGTTGTTAATATATAGAAGTATAATTGGTTTTTTGTGTGTATTATTCTTGTGTCTTATAACCTTACAACTTGTTCATTAGTTCCACTAGTTTTTTGTGGATTCCTTGGGATTTTCTATATACAATATTGTGTTATTAGTGAATAAAGATGGTTTTACATATTTCTGTTTAATCAGAAAGCATTTATTTATTTATTTAACTTATAGAAGGGTAAGAGTAAACATCCTTGCCTTGTTCCTGACTTAAGTGGAAAGCATTTAGTTCTTCATTATTAAGTATAATGTTAGTTGCATGAAATTACTCTCCAATAATTTTCAGAAACACAGCAAGTAAGACTGTTCCTCTTGATGACAGTGTTCTTTGTCCCCCTAATTGGCTCAGATAAATCACAAGTACAATACTGGAACCAAATATTTTGCAAGCTGGGAAATATCAGAGGCTGGAAGGAGGGGAGAGAGAGAGAGACAGAGACAGAGATAGAGATAGAGATAGAGAAAGATACAGAGATGATACAGAGGAAGAATGGTAAAGGCCCAAGTGACTCATCTAAACGACATCAGCCAAGTGGATTCTATCAGTGGGTTGTAACCAAGATGGGTTGGAGGGCCAGGACAGGAAATGGTAAAAATCAAAAGAATGCCCAGTAGCTTTCCATCAGCATGAAGGATCTTATCTCAAAATAAGAGTAAGTGCTAGTTTACTCTGAGGACTGGGAAATAGAGGCCCTCTGAACTGGCATTATCTGTGTGGGAAATGCTGTTGGAAGGACTGGGACAGGATGTAGACATGCATTAAGGGAGGGCAAATCCCTTCAGTGTGAAAGCAGAGTTTGAAATATTACATTAGTCAAGTGTACCAGCTGCCCTGCCCATTAAATATTAATGCTAAAATCCCTGTCAATCAACAGAAACAACCTTGTCCCACTCAGACCTGCTAAAGAAGAGCTGTGCAGGTTATTTAGCAAATAATAAGGGGAAAGGGACTTGGCTTTTTTTGTCCATAATGATGTCAAAGAAGCATTCAATATTGAAGGTCACGCTGTTCCCTTCCTTGTCTGTCTTTTGATTGAATGCTTCTGGGAGGCTGGGGAGTGTGGCTGTGGTTCTCAAACTTGGATGTCTATGGGACTGAACTGTAAGCCTTGTGAAATGCAGATTTCTGGGCTCCCATTCTTGCTCCCACTCCTTGTCTGATTCGATAGGTGAGGTTAGGGGAGGGAGTGTGCCTCACGTGATTTTGATATATGTATCCTGCAGGCCATTCCTTGAGAAACACTGGGCTAGCGCAGTGGCTCATGCCTGTAATCCCAGCATTTTGGGAGGCAGAGGTGTTCACGAGCTCAGGAGTTCGAGACCAGCCTGACCAACATGGAGAAACCCTGTCTCTACTAAAAATACAAAAATTAGCCAGGCCTGGTGGTACACGCCTGTAATCCCAGCTACTCCGGAGGCTGAGGCAGGAGAATCGCTTGAACCCGGGAGGCGGAGGTTGCAGTGAGCCAAAATTGTGCCACTGCACTCCAGCCTGGGCGACAGAGGGAGAAAAAAAAAAAAAAGAGTGAGTTATACGATCAGTTTGTTACAGGAAAGAGGTCCCAATCCAGACCTCAAGAGAGAGTTATTGGATCTAGCACGAGAAAGACCCCAAGAGAGGGTTCTTGGATCTAGAACAAGAAAGAATTTAGGGCGAGTCCACAGTGCAAAGTGAAAGCAAGTTTTAGAAAGTAAAGGAATAAAAGAATGGCTACTCCACAGAGCAGCCCCATGGCCTGCTGGTTGCCCCATATCTTGATGATATGCTGAACAAGGGATAGATTATTCATGCCTCCCATTTTTTAGACCATATAGGGTAACTTCCTGACGTTGCCATGGCATTTTTGTAAACTGTCATGGCAATGGTGAAAGTATAGCAGTGAGGACAACCAGAGGTCACTGTCGTCGCTATTTTGGTTTTGGTGGGTTTGACCAGCTCCTTTACTGCAATCTGTTTTATCAACAAGGTCTTTATGACCTGTATTTGGTGCTGACCTCCTATATCATCCTGTGACTCAGAATGCCTTAACTGTCTGGGAATGCAGCCCAGTAGGTTTCAGCCTCATTTTACCCAGCTCCTATTTAAGATGGAGTTGCTCTGGTTCACATGCCTCTGACAAATTCATAATGGCTTCAAGTTCATCAGCAGAGACCTTAAACCCAGCGCCCCCTCACTTTCACTCTGCCTCTCATGACCCTAGTATAAATTGGAACGTCGCAAACAGTTAAACACCCACAAAGGGCTTTGGTTTGGCACAGAGCCTGATACAGGAAGCTGTGTTTCCCACAGAGAGGTGGTGGCCTGACCTGTGGGGACAGGGTGCAGTGATCTACTGGCCAGGTCTGCTTTGCAAAATTCTGACCGCAGGGGTCTGTGTGACCTGCGTCTTTCTCTTACTTTGCCTCTGCAGTGAAGGGCCTGCAGGGAATGTCAGCGGTTCAGGAAGCAGTGCTGTGTGAAGGAAGGCACACTGACCCAATTTCCTATTCTGCCTCTCCCTCTTGTAAGCTGAGAGGTTTTGCACATGTCAGGTCATTTCTGTCAATTTTAGTTTCCTTATGTTCCAAAACAAGGGCAGATCAGATCTTTGTATGTGGGCAGGGTGGCTTAGCACTTTCACATATGGTCTCCCTTTGATTCCCACAAGACTGTGGATTCCACAAAACAGGAATTCTATCTCAATTCACAAGTGAGCAAATGGAGACTAAACTGGTGAAAGGACTTGTTCAAAGTCACAGGGCGAGTGTGGAACTCCAGCCTGACTCGTGTCCAGTGGTCTACACTACATTGCTATGCCCTCATTCTCTACCTTGAAGGTCAGCTGTGAGGAGTAAAAAAGATTATGGATGTGAAAGTTCTTGGTACACTTTGCGGCACCATGCCACATCCTCATCAGCCATAACAGGACATAAAGGTGGATGTCTATTTATGGAGAGTTACCATTTGGCTTTGGACTAACATACCATCATATTTTATAGAGAATACTCAACCATATGTGCTTAGCCTACTGAGAGCTCTTCAGTGTATCACATGGAAAATGTATATTTTCATCATCATGTTATTATCATCATCTTCCTTATCAGTAACAACATCGTTTATAACATACTGGCATACTACATACAGGGCCCTTGTAGAGTGCTTTAAATATAACATGACATTTATTCCCACCAATGTCAAGTGAGGAATTAAAAATACCTATGAGAAAGACACTATTATTATCCTCATTATATAGGAGGAAGAGTTTAAGCATTTGGCCTCTACTCTACCTGACTCTAGTCTTCCTGTTAACAGCATGCTGCTCTGCAGCTTCTGTTTAGAGTTGACGGGGATAAAGTAGGAGTCAGGAGATATTTTTCTTCCCCTGTGAAGCTTCACGTCTAAGTCTGTTGAAATTAACTGACAATAGATAAATAGAAAAAAAGTGTAAGAATTTATTAATGTGGAATTTATTAAACATGGGAGTTCTGCAAAGAGGAGACTGAAAGAGCCAAGTGGCTGAAGCATGACTGAGGCATGTTGGCACAGAAGCACTGAAGAATTTTGGTTGGACTAAAGAGTTTGGGGATAGGTGGGAGGAAGACAGAGAAGAGCAAAATGAAAGTAATATTTACTGAGCATTTGCATATTGAAGGAAGGAGCTTTCTGTGTATTCCATTATAAATACTGACAACCCTGTGAGAAAGATGCTGTTATTTCTATTACATAAATAAAGATACTTAGATTTAGAGAACATAAAAACTTTGTCCCAGGACAAAACATAAATAAGTAACAGGACTGGGAGTACAATCCACACTTTGGAGTTGGCTGCAAAACCCATTGCTCTTTCCGTAATTCCTGATACTACTATGATCTTCCAGATTATTCCATTAAAGGAATGCAGGGAACCCAAAATATGGCTCCCTAGTATAATGAGTATTTTCAGTTAAAGGCCCTTAGAGAACAACAACAGATGCTGGAAGAGACTTTTCTCCTATCTACATAAAGTCCTGACAGATCTAACAAGGAAAACAATTGTTTTTTCTCCTCCCTTCCTGTCTCTCCATCCTCTACTTCTCCCAAAGACAGGATGAAGCTGCTCTTTGAAATTTCGTTATCTGAAAGAATTCAGACCTCCCTGTATCAGGGTTCTCTAGAGGGACAGAATTAATAGGATAGATGGACATATAAAGAGGAGTTTATTAAAAAGTATTAACTCACGTGATCACAAGGTGAGGTCCCACAATAGGCCGTCTGCAGACTGAGAAGCAAGGAAGCCAGTCCGAGTCCCAAAGCTGGAGAACTTGGAGTCTGATGTTCAAGGGCAGGAAGCATCCAGCATAGGAGAAAGATGTAGGCTCAGACGCTAAGCCAGTCTAATCTTTCTATATTCTTCTGCCTGCTTTTATTCTGGCCTCACTGGCAACTAATTAGATTGTGCCCACTCAGATTGAGGTGGGTCTGCCTTTCCCAGTCCACTCACTGAAATGTTAATCTCCTTTGGCCACACCCAGGAACAATACTTTGCATACTCAACTAATCAAGTTGACATTCAGTATTAACTGTCACACTCCCCAAAAGGAAAACAATTATCTCTGGTCCCTTCCCTGAGTTCCATTAACTGAACACATATTACAGGAAGAAAGACTGAAGTCAGTCAACACACCTGGACAGACTTGTCACAAACCACTGTCCACTCTGCAGGCCCAACAAAGCTTATGCCAGGCCATTTTTATGTTCCTCAAACCCACTAAATTGCCTGGCTTACATGGCAAAACCCTGTCTCTACTGAAAATACAAAAATTAGCTGAGCTGGGCATGGTGGCACTTGCCTATAATCCCAGCTACTCAGATTGTAATTGCCCAAGGGGTTTGCCTTGCCTGCAGCCTAGACAGAGCTGATTAATCAAGACAGGGGAATTGCAATAGAGAAAGAGTAATTCACAGAGAGCCGCCTGTGAGGGACACTGGAGTTTTATTATTACTCAAATCAGTCTCTCTGAGCATTCGAGCATTCGGGGAGCAGTGTTTTTAAGGATAACTTGGTGGGTGGGGGGAAGCCAGTGAGCCAGGAGTGCTGATTGGTCAGAGATGAAATCACAGAGAGTCCAAGCTGTCTTCTTGCCCTCTGTCAGTTCCTGGGTTGAGGCCGCAAGATCAGATGAGCCAGTTTATTAATCTGGGTGGTGCCAGCTGATCCGTCAAGTGCTGGGTCTGCAAAACATCTCAAGCACTGATCTCAGGAGCAGTTTAGAGAGGGTCAGAATCTTGTATCCTCCAGCTGCATGACTCCTAAACCGTAATTTCTAATCTCGTGGCTAATGTTAGTCCTACAAAGGCAATCTAGTCCCCAGGCAAGAAGGAGGTCTGCTTTGGGAAAGGGCTGTTACCATCTTTGTTTAAACTATAAACTAAGTTTCTCCCAAAGTTAGTTTAGCCTGGGCCCAGGAATGAACAAGGACAGCTTGGAGATTAGAAGCAAGATGGAGTCAGTTAAGTTAGATCGCTTTCACTGTCTCAGTCATAATTTTGCAAAGGCGGTTTCAGGGTGGCTGGGACACAAGCATGGCTTGAACCCAGGAGGTGGAGGTTGCAATAAGCTGAGGTTGCACCACTGCACTCCAGCCTGGGTGACAGAGTGAGGCCCTGTCTCAAAAAAAAAAAAAAAAAAAAAAAAAAAAAAGTAAGAATTATTTACTATTCCCCTGAAATTATCCATATTTTTCCCATCTCCCCCTACCCCTCTGTGAAATAAAGTTATGTAAGTATTTTGATTCCATTGGTATATTGGGTAATCACTTTGTGATTCTCCCTTGAGTACACATTAATAAATTTGTATGCCTTTTCTCAAATTAGTCTACCTTTTGTAAGTTGATTTTTTCAGGGAAACTTCCAAAGGCAAAGGGGAAGCCCTACACCATATATCTAGACTATCCCATATGTCTAGAATCCCCAAACTGAATTTATAAAGGCTAAATCTTACCTATGCTAGGCTTGGGCTTAAAATTTCTTTTTCTTCTGTCTCCACAAAGCCCAAGGAAAGACTCTTCCTTTGGAAATGCAGGTAATTTGTGATGTTTGAGAGGCAAAGTGCATAAACATGTGTGACCTAAAACCTGCAGAGATCATGTGGTGGAATGAAAGGTAGCACTTTCTACTGATGCCTGGGTTTCGGCCCACATTCTGCCACTAACTGGCTTTACTGAGCTTCAGCAGCTCAATGCTTTAAGACACTGCAGTTGGTTGAAAAGCTTTTTATGGATCTACTGTTTAATGCATTTAATTGGCCTTTTTGATTTTATAAAGGTGGAATTTGACAGTAAAACCTATAGTGAAGGTTGATTGTGTAGCACCTTCCATTTATCAGGAAAACTTTTTTTGCATGCTGGGTTTGTCAGCCATTAGCCAAACGAAAATCATGGAAGAGACAGAAAATTTTAAATGAGAGAAAAGGAAGGGTGAGTCAAAAAGTAACATTAGACTGAGACTGGGCTCTTGCTTTTAGCAGGTAATCCCCAATAATCCACATAAAGTAAGAATAAAACACCACAGTTATTAAAAGCCCTGAGGTTCTTGCTTTTAATCCCCCTTTTCTTAAAAAGTTATCTGTTCCATATGCACAAGGCACTTCCCATCCTCCCCTGACTCTCTCCATCACCACCCTCCCCAGTGCTTGAGAGATTCATTTATTCAAGGATTAATTTAGTATTGATCAACAGCCCATCTGCCTTACATAAAAAAAAATTAAAAAGCAAAATATGGTCCTTTTCTGTTCTTTTAACACAAGAATGAGTGCCCTTCCCCCACACTTCTCACTGATACACCTCCTTTTTCAATTATTTTGTATGTAAAGCAAAGAAATTCCTTGCTTCAGCTATCCTCCTAAGCTTACCAAATCTAGGCTTTGTTCCTAGGCCTCTAAAATTCACTCCTCCAGAAACTCAAGTCTTTGAGGAGTATGGTTGGCCCCTGGCTGGCGTTTTGTAAATCAATCTCTTTGAGAGCTTTACCCACCTGTGAAGTCTTTTCAAAAGTCTTTATGATTCTGGATAAACACCAGGATGCAAACTCCAATAGGGGGAGTCTCAGGAAAGGTTGTTTTTCCTTTATTTTGGGCTACTTGCATGAATCTTGGTCAAGATTTCTGCAAAGAAATAATTAAAATATGACAGCAACACTAACTGGTGATTAGAACAAGAAAATGGACAAATGTCATGAGCATAGGCTGAAGGTGAAGTCAGTGAAATTAAGTGATTTTGGTAAAACAAAAGAGCAAATTTCCACATTTAGGTCTATCTTTGCTTTTTCTAGATCAGCCACATTCAGAATCTTTCTTTCTTTTCTCTTTCTTTCTTTCTTTCTTTCTTTCTTTCTTTCTTTCTTTCTTTCTTTCTTTCTTTCTTTCTTTCTTCCTTTCTTCCTTTCTTCCTTTCTTCCTTTCTTCCTTTCTTCCTTTCTTCCCTTTCTTTCCTTTCTTTCTTCTTTCATCTTTCTCTCTCTCCCTTTCTCTCTTTCTTTCTTTCAGATAGAGTCTCACTCTGTTGCCCAGGTTGGAGTGCAGTGGTGCGGTCTTGGCCTACCGCAACCTTGGTCTAGGTTCAAGCAATTCTCCTGCCTCAGTCTCCTGAGTAGCTGGAACTACAGGCACCTGCCACCACACCCAGCCAACTTAGAGTAGGTAATTTTTTAAGCTATATTTTTTCTCCTGTGACATCTGAAAACCTGTGGTACTAAACTCAGATAGTTGATCATGAACAAACACCTAAGCATCTGCTCTAAGAAACAGAATGCTGTGGCTTCTTGCACAATATAGTCATGTAAAAGAAAAACATTTGCCTCTTGCTAGAGATGGATTGGATGCAGTGATGGGGAGGTAGAAGGTGTGCTGCTTTGTCTTAGAACCCCCAGATATTCACAATACTTGTGACTTTTAAATAAGCTGCCAAAAACTGACATGGACTTCATTTTGATCCAGGAGAAGTTAGCCATCTAGAGTCTTTTGATTACTAAGGCCCCCCAACAAAACAATTTTTATGGACACCTTAGGGTTGCACATCTGTGAAAGCAGATGCAATATCAGACAGAAGCTGGTAAAGGTAGAGGCTTGGAGTGAGTGAACCTTTGGATACATAGGAGAGAGCCAAATGGTCAATATTTGGCTTTTAGCACAGTGTTTTCAATGTCTGGCTGGCCTGGGGACCACCTACATCAGCAATTCCCAGGAGGATTGTTTAAAATGCAGATGCACCAGATCTATTGAATCAGAGTCTCTGTGGGTGGGCTCTGGACTCTAGAGTTTAACTAACTTTCCAGGTGCTTCTTCTGCATGTTGGAGTTTAAAAAGCATTTTTTTAAAACTGGTGTAGCCAGGCTTACCTGTTGCTACTTGGAGTTAGAAAGAGATGATCATTGACAAAAGTACCAAACTCAGTAAAATATTTGAAGAGATTTATTTTGAGCCAAATATGAGTGACCATGGCCTGAGGCACAGTCTAAAGAGGTCTTGAGAATATGTGCCCAAGGCAGTTGGGTTACAGCTTGGCTTTATACATTTTAGGGAGACATAAGACATCAGTTAATACATGTGAGGTATACATTGGTTCAGCCCAAAAAGGCAGGACAACTCAAAGGGAGGGCATACAGATCATAGGCAGATTCAAAGATTTTCTGATGGCAATTGGTTGAAAGAGTTAAGTTATTATCTAAATATCCAGAATCAATATAAAGGAGTATCTGGGTTAAGATAAGTAGTTGTGGGTTGGGCACAGTGGCTCAGGCCTGTAATCCCAGCACTTTGGGAGGCCGAGGTGGGCAGATCACTTGAGCTCAGGAGTTCAAGACCAGCCTGACCAACATGGTGAATCCCTGTCTCTACAAAAAATACTAAAGTTAGTCAGGCGTGGTGGTGGGCACCCGTAATCCCAGCTACTTGGGAGGCTGAGGCAGGAGAATCGCTTGAAACTGGGAGCTGGAGGTTGCAGTGAGCCGAGATCACACCTCTGCACTCCAGGCTGGGCTACAGAGTGAGACTCCTCTGTCAAAAAAAAAAAAAAAAGATAAGTAGTTGTGAAGACCAAGTTTCTTATCACATACATGAAGTCTCATAAGTGGCTACTCTTAGAGACAATAGATCATAAATGTTTCCCACAGAATGCAATTTTCTCCCATAAGAGACAGCTGTGCAGGGCCATTCTAAAATATTTTAAAGAAATATATTTTAGAGTAAAATACTTTTCTTTTTTAGGGTCTGTTATTTGTCATATGATGCTACATTACAGTCAGGTTAAAATTTAGTATCTTATTGCTAGAAAGTCTGTTTTTTCAGTCTTACGATCTCTGTTTTAATGTTAATGCTACTCAGTTATGCCTGAACTCCAAAGGAAGGAGAGTATAATGAGGCATGTCTTAACCTCTCTTCTCATTACGGCCTGAACCACTTATTTAGGTTTCTTTGGGTCTCCTCGGCTGAAAGATGGGTCTATTCAGTTGTTTCGGGGCTTCGATTTTTATTTTTGGTTTACATGATTATTCATTGGTTCTAGCAAATAAATGTACTTTTAACTGTGGCCTGTTTTATGTAGGTGCCTGATTAGCATCTGAACAGAACCTTTGGGGTCCCATTCTGCCTACAGAAAGTCACTACACTGAGACTTGATATTCTGACCAGCTCCTATTAATCTCAACTCCTCCATCCTTTTATCTCCTTTTTCTATACTGTACACTATAAAGGAGTAGTTTCCAGACTGTTTTGTTGTTTTGTAAATCAGTAAAAGAGCAAAATAAATGAAACCAAAAACATTTTGGTGATCAACTTAGGGCCGCTTACTTCTCTTTTTCCAAGTAATATTGAAAAATAACTATCACATGGCAGTAGTAAGTTCTTACTTATCAATAATAACAGTAAAAGTAAATGCACTAAACTCTTCTATAAAAAGGCATACAGTGGCTGATTGGATAAAAAACAATATCCAAGGATCTGCTGCCTATAAGAAACACAGTTCACCTATAAAGACATACACAGACTGAAAATAAAGAAATGGAAAAAAATATTCCATGCAAATGGAAACCAAGAAAGAACAGAAGTAGCTTTACTTCTATCAGATAAAATAGATTTCAAGACAAAGAAAGTCATTATATCGTGATAAAAAGGTTAATTCAGCAGGAGAATATAACAATTGTAAATATATATATAATATATATATAATAAATATATATAATAAATATATATATATATGCACCCAACACTGGAGCACCCAGATATATAAAGCAAATATTATTAGCGTTAAAGAGATAGATAGACCTCAATACAATAATAGATAGAGACTTGAGCATCCCACTGTCAGCATTCAACAGGTCTTTCAAACACAAATCAATGAAGAAATATTGGACTTAATTTGCACTATAGACCAAATGAACCTAATAGACACCTACAGAACATTTCATCCAATGGCTGCAGAATACACATTCTTCTCCTCAGCACATAGATTATTATCAAGGATAGACTGTAAGTTAGGCCACAAAACAAGTCCTAAAAATTTCAAAAATGTTGAAATCACATCAAGAATCTCATCTGACTACAATGGAATAAAACCAGAAATCAATTACAAGAGAAACTTTTGAAATTATACAAGCACATGGAAATTAAATGATATTCTCCTGAATGACCAGTGAGGCAATGAAGAAACTAAGAAAAAAATTGAAAAATTTCTTAAAACAAATAAAAATGGAAATACAACATACAAAAACCTATGGGATACAGCAAAAGCACTACTAAGAGGAAAGTTTATAGCAATAAGTGCTTACATTAAAAAAGTAGAAAACTTCAAATAAACAACCTAATGATGCATCTTAAAGAACTAGAAAAGCAAGAGCAAAACAAGCTCAAAATTATTAGAAGAAAAGAAATAAGGATCAGAGCAGAAACAAATGAAATTGAAACAAAAAAATCAATGTGATGTATCATATCACAAAAATCAACAAAATGAAAAGTTGGTTTTTTGAAAAGATAAGCAAAAGAAACTTTTACCCAGCCTAAGAAAAAAAAGAGAGAAGACCCAAATACATAAAATCAGAGATGAGAAAGGAGACATGACAACTTATACCACAGAAATTCAAAGGATCATTGAGGCCTACTATGAGCAACCATATGCCAATAAATTGAAAAACCTAGAAGAAATGAATAAATTCTGAGACACATACAACCTACCAAGATCAAACCATTAAGACACTGGAAACCTGAATAGACAAATAACGAGTAAAGAGAGTGAAGTCATAATTAAATGTCTCCCAGAAAAGAAAAAAAAAAAGCCTGAGACCTAATGGCTTCACTGCTGAATTTTACCAAACATTTAAATAACTAATATCAATTCTACTCAAACTATTCTGAAAAAAAGAGCAAGAGGTGTACTTCCAAACTCATTCTACAAGACTAGTATTACTCTGATACCAAAACCAGACAAAGATACATCAAAAAAATAAAAAGAAAGAAAACTACAGGCCAATATTTCTCATGAACATTGATGCAAATATTCTCAACAAAATACCAACAAACCAAATTCAACAACACATTAAAAGATCATTCATCATGACCAAGTGAAGTTTATCCCAGGGATGCAAGGATGGCATAACATAAGCAAATCAATGTGATACATCATATCAACAGAATGAAGAACAAAAGCCCTATGACCATTTCAATTGATTCGGAAAAGGCATTTAAGAAAATCCAACATCTCTTTATGATAAAAACCCTAAAAAAAAAACAGGAACATATCTCAACACAATAAAAGGCATATATGACAGATCCACAGCTAGTATTGAATGGGGAAGAACTAAAAGCCTTTCCTCTCAGAGCTGAAACATGACAAGGATGTCCACTTTTACCACTTTTATTCAACATAGTACTTGAATTCCTAGCTAAAGCAATCAGATAAGAGAAAAACAAGTAAGAATTCAAATTATCCTTGTTTATAGATGATATGGCTTTATATTTGGAAAAACCTAAGGACTACACCAAAAAACTATTAGAACTGGTAAACAGATTCAGTAAAGTTGCAGGATACAAAATTTACATATGAAAACCAGTAGCATTTCTATGCCAACAACAATCTGAAAAAGAAATTTAAAAAAAATCTCATTTACGCCAGGTGTGGTGGCTCATGCCTGTAATCCCAGCACTTTGGGAGGCCGAGGCAGGCGGATCATGAGGTCAGGAGATTGAGACCATCCTGGTTAACATGGTGAAACCCTGTCTCTACTAAAAATACAAAAAATTAACTGGGTGTGGTGGCAGGCGCCTGTAGTCCCAGTTGCTTGGAAGGCTGAGGTAGGAGAATGGTGTGAACCTGGGAGGTGGAGCTTGCAGTGAGCCGAGATCACACCACTGCACACTCCAGCCTGGGTGACAAGGCAAGACTCCATCTCAAAAAAAAATAATAATAATCATTTACAAGTAAAAGATCTCTCCAACAAAAACTAAAAAACACTGATGCAATAAATTGAAAAGAACACACAAAAAAATGGGAATATGGATTAAAAGAATCAATATTATTAAAATGTCCATACTACCCAAAGCAATGTATAGATTTATGCAATCTCTATCAAAATATCAATGGCATTCTTCACAGAAATAGACAAAATAATTCTAAAGTTTATATGGAACCACAAAAGACTCAGAATAGCCAAAGTCATCTTGAGCAAAAAGAAGAAAACTGGAGGAATCACATTACCTAACTTCAGCTTATACCACAGAGTTATAGTAATGCCAGCATGGTACTGGCATAAAAACAGACACATAAACCAATGGAACACAATAGAAAGCCCAGAAATAAATCCATACATCTACAATGAACTCATTTTCAACAAAGGTGCCAAGAACATACACTGGGGAAAGAATACGTTCATCAATAAACGGTACTGGGAAAACTGTAAATCCATATGGAAGAGAATGAAACTAGACCCCTCTCTCTCTCCATATACAAAAATCAAGTCAAAATGGATTAAATACTTAAAATCTAAGGCCAAAAATTATGAAACCACTAAAAGGAAATATTGGAGAAACTCTCTAAGACATTGGTCTGGGCAAAGATTTCTTGCATCATACCCTGAAAGCACAGGCAACCAAAGGTAAAATGTACAAATGGGATCACATCAAGTTAAAAAGCATCTGCACAGCAAAGGAAATAATAAAGTAAAGAGACAACAGGCAGAATTGGAGAAAATATTTGCAAACTATCTGACAGGGGATTACTAATTATTGTTATAATAGTATTAGAGCTCAAACAATACAATATGAAAAAAATCTAATAATCTGATTTTAAAATGGGCAAAATGGACAGAATACATTGGGTGTGGTGGCTCAGGCTTTTAGTCCCAGCACTTTGGGAGACTGAGGTAGGTGGACTGCTTGAGCTCAGGAGTTTGAGATCAGCCTGGGCAATATGGTGAAACTCCATCTCTACAAAAAAAACAAAAAAACAAAAATTAGCCGGGTGTGGTGGCATGTGCATGTAGTCCCAGCTAGATATTTCTCAAAAGAAGATATACATATGGCAAACAGGCATATAAAAAGGTGCCCAAAGGCTGGAAACAGTGGCTCACACATATAATCCTAGCGCTTTGGGAGGCCGAGGTGGGCAGATCACCTGAGGTCAGGAGTTCAAGACCATCTTGGCCAACATGGCTAAACCCCATCTCTACTAAAAATACAAAATTAGCCAGGTGTGGTGGCACATGCCTGTTATCCCAGCTACTCAGGAGGCTGAGGCAGGAGAATTGCTTGAGCCCGGGAGACGGAGGTTGCAGTGAGCCGAGATCGTGCCACTCCACTCCAGCCTGGGCAACAGAGAAAGATTCCATCTCAACAACAACAAAAAAGGGCTAAACATCATTGATCATCAGAGAAATGAAATTCAAAGTTACAGTGAGATGTCATCTCACCCCAGTTAATTGGCTTTTATCCCAACAACAGGCAATAACAAATGCTGGTGAGGATATAGAGAAAAGGGAACTGTTGGTGAGAATGTAAATTAGTACAGGCACTGTGGAGAACAGTATGGAGGTGCCTTGAAAAACTCAAAACTATCATGTGATCCAGCAATCCCACTGCTGGGTATATATCCAAAAGAAAGGAAATCAGTATATCAAAGAGATACCTGCACTCCCATATTCATTGCAGCACTATTTATGATAGCCGATATTTGGAATTAACCTAAGTGTCCATCAACAGATGAATGGATAAAGAAAATGTGATACATATGCACAATGGAGTACTCTTCAACCATAAAAAGGAGATCCAGTCATTTGCAACAGCATGAACAGAACTGGAGGACATTATGCTAAGTAAAATAAGCCAGGCACCGAAAGATAAATCTCACATATTCTCACTCAGTTGTGGGAGCTGAAAATTAAAACAATCGAACTCATAGAGATAGAGAGTAGAATGATGGTTAACAGAGGCTGGGACGAGTAGTGGGTTTGGCGGGGGGAGTGAAGATGGTTAATGGGTGCAAAGATACAGTTAGAATGAATAAGATCTAGTATTTGATAGCACAACAGGGTGACTACAGTCAATGATAATTTATAGTACATTTAAAAATAACTGAAAGAGGCCGGGCGCGGTGGCTCAAGCCTGTAATCCCAGCACTTTGGGAGGCCGAGACGGGTGGATCATGAGGTCAGGAGATCGAGACCATCCTGGCTAACACGGTGAAACCCCATCTCTACTAAAAAATACAAAAAAAAACTAGCCGGGCAGCCGGGCGCGGTGGCTCAAGCCTGTAATCCCAGCACTTTGGGAGGCTGAGACGGGCAGATCACAAGGTCAGGAGATCGAGACCATCCTGGCTAACACGGTGAAACCCCGTCTCTACTAAAAAATACAAAAAGCTAGCCGGGCGAGGTGGCGGGCGCCTGTAGTCCCAGCTACTCGGGAGGCTGAGGCAGGAGAATGGCGTGAACCCGGGAGGCGGAGCTTGCAGTGAGCTGAGATCCGGCCACTGCACTCCAGCCTGGGTGACAGAGCGAGACTCTGTCTCAAAAAAAAAAAAAAAAAAAAAAAAAAACTAGCCGGGCGAGGTGGCGGGCGCCTGTAGTCCCAGCTACTCAGGAGGCTGAGGCAGGAGAATGGCGTAAACCCGGGAGGTGGAGCTTGCAGTGAGCTGAGATCCGGCCACTGCACCCCAGCCTGGGCGACAGAGCAAGACTCCGTCTCAAAAACAAAACAAAACAAAACAAAACAAAACAAAACAAAACAAAACAAAAAAAAACTGAAAGAGTATAATTGGAATGTTTGCAACACAAAGAAATAATAAATGCTTGAGGTGATGCATACCCCATTTACCTCGATGTGATTATTACCCATTGTATGCCTGTATTAAAATATCTCATGTATCCCATAAATATATACACCTAGGTATTAGTCTGTTCTCACATTACTATAAAGATACTATCAGAGGCTGGGCACAGCAGCTCATGCTTGCAATCCCAGCACTTTGGGAGGCCAAGACAGGTGGATCACCTGAGGTCAGGAGTTCGAGACCAGCCTGGCCAACATAGTGAAACCCCATCTCTACTAAAAATACAAAAAATTAGCCAGGTGTGGTGATGGGCACCTGTAATCTCAGCTACTCGGGAGACTTGAGACAGGAGAACAGCTTGAACCCGGGAGGTGGAGGTTACAGTGAGCTGAGATGGCACCATTGCACTCCAGCCTGGGCAACAAGAGTGAAACTCCGTCTAAAAAAAAAAACAAAAACAAAAAAAGAAACAAAAAAAAGATACTACCAGAGACAGGGTAATATATAAACAAAGGAAATTTAGTTGACTCACAGTTCCACATGGCCAGGGAGGCCTCAGGAAATTCACAATCATGGCGGAAGCAGAAGCAGGCATCTTCTTCACAAGATGCAGGAGAGAGTGTGAGTGTGTGAAGGAGGAACTTCCGAACACTTATAAAACTGTCAGATCTCATGAGAACTCATTCACTATCATGAGAACAGCATGGGGGAAACCACCCCCGTGATCCAGTCACCTCCCTCCCTCAACATGTGGGGATTATAGGTCCTTCTCTTGACCATGGGGATTACAATTCAAGACGAGATTTGGTGGGGATACAGTGACAAACTATATCATACTCTGTACCCCTAAAAATAAAAAATAAAACGAGATGAAAGCCACTAAAAAAAAAGGTAACTATCATCTATCATTACCATGATTATATAAAATAAAGAAGATTCTAGCACTGATTTTAAAAAGGAGAAAGATATGTGAATTGGTTTATAAAACTCACTATGTTATTATCATTTTTCTCTATGTTGCCTTTTTTTTTTTTTTTTTTTTTTCTGAGAGGGAGTCTCGCTGTGTCACCCAGGCTGGAGTGCAGTGGCGTGATCTCAGCTTACTGCAACCTCCGCCTCCTGGGTTCAAGCGATTCTCCTGCCTCAGCCTCACGAGTAGTTGGGATTACAGGTGCCCGCCACATGCCCAGCTAATTTTTGTATTTTTGTAGAGATGGGGTTTCACTATGTAGGTCAAGCTGGTCTCGAACTCCTCACCTCAAATGATCGGCCTGCCTCGGCCTCCCAAAGTGCTGGGATTACAGGCGTGAGCCACCGCGCCCGACCTCTATGTTGCGTTTTTTAAAGAACTACTGGTGTAGAAGGCAGAATTTATCCAAGGGCAACACAACCTGGCTCATTGGAATTGATTACAAGAGGGACTAATTAGCAAAGGAGAGCCACCTTCTCTGTCTGGGGAGAGGAAAGGACATTTAAGGAAGTAGGTTTAAGCAGGATTTTGAATCGTAGGGGGATTTTAATGTATCGTGGTCAGTTTTTACAGGTGAGAGAGCAGGAACCCAGACATGGAAGCTTGGTGTGTGGGGTGCACTGGGTGCTGGGAGGTAGTAAATCTGGTAGGTCTCTCAGGCTAAAATTGGAGAGATCTTAATAGCAATAATCATAGCTGACCACCATGTGCATATTTAGAATGTCCCCTTTAATTTTCATAACAAGCCTACAAGGTGTAGTTCTACCTTGCCAGTGTGTAAACTGAAGCACAGAAAGATTAAGTTACTTTTCTGAGACCACAAATATATAGATTAGAGCCAACATATTTCCAGATCTGACACCAAAGCACATGTTCCCTCTTTTTTTTTGACACAGAGTTTCACTCTTATTGTCCAGGCCGGAGTGCAATGGCGCAATCTCGGCTCACTGCAACCTCCACTTCCCGGGTTCAACCGATTCTCCTGGCTCACTCAGACTCCAAAGCAGCTGGGATTACAGGCGTGAACCCCACGCCCGGTCCACATGTTCTTTTTTGTACCACCTTTCTCCTTTGACCTTGACTAACAGGATAAATGATTATGTTTGCCACTTTACATGTAATACTTCCTGTGTGCCAGGAACCATGTGAAGCGCTTCACATACATCAGCTCATAATGGTAGAAAGGTGTGACCTTTCCTCACCCATCATAAGGGTCACAACTGGCATTCCTATAGCAAAAGACAGGTTAACAACATAAAAGAGTAGCAAATTTATTTAATCAAAGTTCTGTAGGCATTGTGTGCACCAGTACTGTCTAATAGAAATACAATGAAAGCCACATATGCAATAAGAAAATTTTTAGTAGCCCCATTAAAAAAATATAAACAGAAACAGGTGAAATTAATTTTAATAGTATGTTTAACCAGTATATTGAAATATTCTTCTTCTTTTTTTTTTTTTTGAGACGGAGTTTCGCTCTTATTGCCCAGGCTGGAGTGCAATGGCGCAATCTCAGCTCACCACAACCTCTGACTACTAGGTTCAAGAGATTCTCCTGCCTCAGCCTCTCGAGTAGCTGGGATTACAGGTGTGCGCCACCACCATGCCTGGCTAATTGTTTTTTTTGAGACAGAGTCTCACACCGTCACCTGGGCTGGAGTGCAGTGGCGTGATCTTAGCTCACGGCAACCTCTGCCCCCTGGGTTCAAGTGATTGTCCTGTCTCAGCCTCCAGAGTAGCTGGGACTACAGGCACCCACGACCATGCCTGGCTAATTTTTGTATTTTTTACTAAAAAAAATACAAAATACTACAGGTACCCACCACTGCGCCCAGCCACACTTGGCTAATTTTGTATTTTCAGTAGAGATGGAATTTCTTCATGTTGGTCAGGCTGGTCTCGAACTCCTGACCTCAGGTGATCCGCCTGCCTCAGCCTCCCAAAGTGCTGGGATTACAGGCATGAGCCACCATGCCTGGTCTGAAATATTATATTTTAATATGTGATCAATGCTAAAAATTACTGAGATATTTTACATTTTGTCTTTGTGGTAAGTCTTCAAAATTCAGACAAGCCACATTTCAAGTACTCAGTAGTTATAAATGATCAGTGGTTACCATACTGGACCACATAGACCTACGTAAAACCAAATAAAGGACAGAAACATGGCTGGGCGCGGTGGCTCACACCAGTAATCCCAGCACTTTGGGAGGCCGAGGTGGGTGGATCACGAGGTCAAGAGATCAAGACCATCCTGGCCAACACGATGAAACCCCGACTCTACTAAAAATACAAAAATTAGCTGGGTGTGGTGGTGGGCACCTGTAGCCTGTAATCCCAGCTACTCAGGAGGCTGAGGCAGGAGAATGGCTTGAACTCAGGAGGCGGAGGTTGCAGTGAGACAAGATTGTGCCACTGCACTCCATTCTGGCCACAGAGGGAGACTCTATCCCCCCCAACCCCGCCAAACAAACAAACAAACAAACAAAAGAATAGAAACACATTGGGCATGGTGGCTTACGCCTGTAATCCCAGCACTTTGGGAGTTCGAGGCAGGAGAATCTCTTGAGGCCAGGAGTTTGAGACTAGCCTGGGCAACATAGCAAGACCACCGTCTCTACAAAAAATGTAAAAATTAGCCAGCCATGGTGGTGTGCACCTGCAGTCCTAGCAACTCAAGAGGCCAAGGTGGGAAGATTGCTTGAGGCCAGGAGTGTAAGGCTGCAGGGAGCTCTGATCATGCTGCCACTGGACACCAGCCTAGGTGACAGAATGATATCTTGTCTCTAAAATAACTCACTAAACAAATAAGTAAAAGAATAGAAACAGTATGATAATTCAAGTCAAAAATCTATGTCTAAGTGGGGGCACCGTGGCTCATGTCTATAATCCCAACACTTTGAGAGGCCAAGGTGGGTGGATTGCCTGAGCTCAGGAGTTGGAGATGAGCCTAGGCAACATGGCCAAACCCCATCTCTGCAACAAATACAAAAATTAGCTGGGTATGGTGGGCACACTTTAATTCCAGCTACTTGGGGGGCTGGGGTGGGAGGATCACTTGAACCCAGGAGGTGCAGGCTGCAGTGAGCTGTGACTGTGCCCCTACACTCCAGCCTAAGTGACAGAGCAAGACCACATCTCTAAAAAAATAAAACAAAAATAAAACTCCATGCCTAAATTAATAGCCTATTTTGGAGGAAAGTGCTCATTGCTGCTTAGATTTTTGGCTCCTCAATAATTTGGACTATGCTGCCACTTTCTCCTGGGTTCCAGCTGAGTTGAACATGGAGAGTTCTGAGCATAGGCACAGATACACATATAAAGAAGAAAACTACAAACAAGGAACTGCATGTTCTTTCTCCACTGTGGAGCCCTGCTAAGCACATTGTGAAGAGGCCATTCCTAGGCCTGCTTTCACAACATCCCCAGGTGTTTCCAGTTATCTCAAAGGGGTGTTGTGAAGTTTGCAAAACAGAATACAATTTAAATTCTTAGATATGTAAAAAGCAGTTACTGTATATGCTTTGTGGAAGGGAACATTGTGAAACCCAGAAAACAATGAACGGATGATGTTGTAATTCTCAAAAGGCTGCAAATCACAAACAAAAGTAATGTGACAGAGGTAATAAACGCATTATGAGAAAACATTGTGTTGGGGTTTGGAAAACCCAGTTTTCCCTGAGCATGCTTACCAAATGACTTATCTATTCAATAATGTTGAATGAACATTCCACTTTTCCCTCTGTTAAAAGATTTTTGACCCTACCCTTTTCATTTGCTATAAGAGTTTCAACTAGTTTTGCTCATTGACTCTCAAAATAACTGCACCCATACTCTATTTTTTTTCATTATTTATTCATTTTGTAAACATTTACTGAGTTCTCCTCTGTTTCCAGGGCTGAGCTCGGCACTGAGTTGGGAGGGGAATTTTAAAAATGCTCACCATCTAGTGGGTGAGACAGAGAAGCAAACGAATGTGCTGCAGAGATCATTGCTGGAAGCAAGTTCTGAACAAAGGGTTAAGGGAGCCCAGTTAGAGAACTATGAAGTCACTTCTGGGTCTGGCTAAGTAAGGATTAGCCTGGTGGGGATGACCTTTTAGGCTAGTATTACTTGATTCATTGGAAGGCGGGGCAGAGGTGGAGGAAGCCTATCAAAGCAAATGGGCTGAGCCAGGGGAGCAAATGTGTTCAACCTCTATCACTGAACAATGGCATGGTCAGTTAATAGCTCTGTAGCTTGTGGTTGGACTGGGGACCCAATAGGTGACAAAGCAGGCAGGGCAGGGATGACTCTGGATAAGAGGCAAACTTTATTGACTTTCAACACATTTTTCTCCTTCCTCCTCTCTGTTGCCTAAGAGCCCACTCAGCTTTGTTCTGATGCTGGGTCTGGGAGCTTTGAGAGTGTCCAGGGTTCACTCCTTTGGTGAACTTTGACATTGGCTCACCACTGAGTCAAATGGCCCATGGGCCTGTGGGGCCAGATCCACGGCAGCAGGAGCCACAGTAGAGCAGGTATTGTGGTGACAGCAGCTGACCAACTGGGCGTAAAATGTGTCCCCTCTGGGGACACTTGCAGGTGTGGACTTAGGTCATACTATTAAAAAAATGGAGGCAATCAAGCAGTAGATGTAGACCTATGATAATTATAATTACCATTTAGTGACTGCTTGCTATAGGGTACCACGCCCTACATGAATTACAGACAGTTTCTCATTTCACCTATGAATAAGAACTCCTCAAAAGCAAGTAGCTTTGGCTGGCACAGTGTGTGTTTTGCTGGGAGCTGGTGGAAGTGGATGACACTGGGGGAAGAAAATGAAGGAAATGAGTCTTGCTTCGTTCCCAGATCGTGTGTAGCTAAAACCAAGAAATGCCATATAAACCAAATTAGAATTTAAAAAAATAAAGAAAGAAAAGAAAAATGCCGATTTCTACATTTAGCGGGAGAAAATGTCCTTAGGATTTCATTGGTCATTATCATTGCTTTAGTTTGTCAATCTAGGAGAAGTTCTCAAGACTATTTTATCCAGATCCTTCCCACGCATGGATGAAGAAACTGTAACTTGGGTGGAGAGTGTAGTGATGTGCCCATGCTCACAGTCAGCTACTGCGTCACCTGCAGAGAATACCTGCTGGAGAACCATTTGCTTGGCAGGTGGAGGGTCCATCCTTGGTCACAGCCAGACAGAATGTTCTCTACAGCCCTATCAGTGCTCATCAGCATGTTTGTTGCCTTTGAATTCTAGAGCTGGAAAGTCAGGTTTCTCAAGTCTAAAAATCCCACAGTCTATTCTTCATTTCCCCGGCCCTGCCTCAGGAAATAGGCTTCCGACACCTGAACTCTGTTGAGATTGATTTGTAAACAGCAAAGCTAATAATTTACAACCGGATGCAGACTATTTCAGAATCTCTTTACCTGCTAGTAGGTTTCCTTGTGAAATCAAAAACATGATTGGAAGATTATCTGATGGGCAGAGAATTATACAACAGGAAGAATAGGCCTATATTCAATACTGAGGCTGGGAAAATCTACTGTTACCATTTTTATTTCCCCATGGAAAGAGTTGCATCTTGGGTTGAATTCTAACTCTGATGTTATTAGCGATGTGGTGTTGGGCAAGTTGTTTAATCCCTCTGATACTTTATTTCTCCATAGATCTAATGAGAATACCTGCCAAATATAGTGTCTTTCCCTTAGATGTAGCTGAATGCACTGAGACTTAGATTCTCAAATGCTGCTAAAAGGACCATAATTTTCACCATTCCTTTGCTAGGTGAAAAAAGGATAATGTAGAGAGTTTTCTTCCTGATAAATTCATTAAAATATTTGATGTTTAAATATCCTTTATTTCATTACATGATGGTGATAAAAAATATATTTTTAAAATAGTATCTTTACCTTGCAATATAAGAAGTCGGCCTCTTAATCCGTTCACTCAGGATTTCTGCCAGCATAGCCAGGAATATTTGGATTAGGTGACTCCAGCAAAATTAGAGGTGTATTCTCTTTGGTTTTCAGCTCTTCTATTTGGTTTGTGGTTTCAGTTAATTTAGGAACAAGAACTGAAATGTGTAAAACAGAATATTAAAGTCCATGCTATTCAATCTTGTTCTTATAATTTGTTTCAAGAGAGAACATTAGCATTTGATGGCATCCAGGTTTTTGTGGATTTTCTTCCTCATCTACCCACCACATCTACCTTTGTTGCCCTTTGATTACTTGGGTGTCTGCTGACATGGGTTACAGGAGACCTTTGATTGCAACTGAACCTGGTTAGAGTCCCTTTTTTTCTGTTTAGAGGTTTGTCCAACAGGCAGAGCCAGGAGAAGGGAACTTTGGAGCCAGCACATCAATGTCCCACTCTGCCCAAGGGTCAGTGACTTCCAGAATCAGCAGGAGGGATGGGTGAGGCAGCTGAGAAAGACTACTTTATATGAAGAGAAAAGCAAAAAGAAAAGAGAGAGTGAGAGGAAGGAAGGGAGGAGGGAAGGAAGGAAAGGAGGGAGAAGAAGGAGGGAGAGAAAAAAGAAGGGGTAATTATCTGAGCCAGACAAGCCATTTTTTAAAAATTCCTATGGCTCTCTGGAGAAAAATACAAAACAGTTAAAATGTGGGAGCTACATTGTGAGGGACACCTGTTGTTGTATTTAGAGGCAGAATTATTTAAATAGCAGCACCCCAGGCACCACTTCAGGTATATACAAGCTGTTATTTTGCACGGAAACTTGAGCCGTGGGGAGGAAGAAGGAAAAAGAGCCTGGGTAAACTAGCTAAATCTAAGGTCGGGTAGACAAAGGGAATGGCTGTCTGCTGCTGCAAGTCTTGGATACCTGGTAACTTCAGCAAAAGGGCCCTGAGTAGGCACTCTCGCTCAGTCTCTCATCCCTGCCAGACAGTCATCTGGTTCCATTTTGAGCCAGCTAGCAAAAGCCGAGGTTTCACCGCTTCATAAGTTTGCAAAGTCTTTAGTAGAACCTGTAGTTGTAGAGCCTGTAACTATTTTGATTCTTGTGAATCTTTTCATGTAAATCAGAAATGGCTAAAAACCCAAGCAGGGCCTTTGTAGCAGCTTTCTGGGCTGCCCACTTCCTGGAAGAGTTGAGAAGAAATATTTTGCCAGAATATCTGAGGTGTTTGCAAACGTGGCACTAGGAAGATGAGCTAATTGTGGAAGAGAATCTCTTTGCCTATCCTTACGGGAAATAGGCCCATGTTTTTTGGACTGGAAGCAAGACTGTGGATGGAAGGGGGGAGATAGCCAGACCTCTCACCCTCATATATTATAGTAATAGCAGGAAAAATCTTGATGATATGCAGTGTTGGTGGTAGTTGTATTTGTGGTGTAGGCAGGAGGTTTTAGTCACTGAAATGCAGTTTGTGACTAAATGTTGGAGTTAGCTCCAGCTGTATGCTCAAAGGAGAGGAAAGTTTAAGCTACAAATGTCTTATGTCTGGAGTAGCCTCCCAAATAGTTTTCTTGCCTCCGGGCAAGAAAGGCTGAAGGCTGCTTTAATGGCTCATAACAGCCAATTGTGCATGCCTCTTCATAACTGTGTTCAGTGGCATCAAATTTGCAAGCTTGAAATTGGCCATGGTGGAAATATTTGCACTACAGAAATTGGCAAGCACCATGAGTCAAGGCATTTGGTTTTCCCTGAAGATCTGATTTGTCAGCACAGCACTTCACTATGTGCACTCCCACCCCCCTACATTTTATTCCACAGCTGCAGTGATCTATCCAAAGATAAAGCTGATCGTTGTCACCAATTGTTTAAACCGTTCATTGTCTTCCCATTGCTCTGAAAAAGCACACAATCTTTACCACAGCTTATGAGACCAGCCTACACGATCTGGCCCTAGAAGTCTCCTCAGCCTATATCTGCATTACATTTTTTTTTTTTTTTTTTTTTTTTTTGAGATGGAGTCTGGCTCTGTCACCCAGGCTGGAGTGCAGTGGCGCGATCTCGGCTCACTGCAAGCTCCGCCTCCCGGGTTTACGCCATTCTCCTGCCTCAGCCTCCCGAGTAGCTGGGACTACAGGCGCCCACCACCTCGCCCGGCTAGTTTTTTGTATTTTTTAGTAGAGACAGGGTTTCACCGTGTTAGCCAGGATGGTCTCGATCTCCTGACCTCGTGATCCGCCCGTCTCGGCCTCCCAAAGTGCTGGGATTACAGGCTTGAGCCACCGCGCCCGGCTACATTTTTTTTTTAAATTACACTTTAAGTTCTAGGGTACATGTGCACAACATGCAGTTTCGTTACATATGTATACATGTGCCATGTTGGTGTGCTGCACCCATTAACTCATCATTTACATTAGGTATATCTCCTAATGCTATCCCTCCCCCACCCCACCCCACGACAGGCCCTGGTGTGTGATGTTCCCCTTCCCATGTCCAAGTGTTCTCACTGTTCAATTCCCACCTATGAGTGAGAACATGGGGTGTTTGGTTTTCTGTCATTGTGATAGCATGCTGAGAATGATGTTTTCCAGCTGCATCCATGTCCCTACAAAGGACATGAACTCATCCTTTTTTATGGCTGCATAGTATTCCATGGTGTATATGTGCCACATTTTCTTAATCCAGTCTGTCACTGATGGACATTTGGGTTGGTTCCAAGTCTTTGCTGTTGTGAATAGTGCCGCAATAAACAAACGTGTGCATGTGTCTTTATAGCAGCATGATTTATAATCCTTTGGGTATATACCCAGTAATGGGATGGCTGGGTCAAATGGTATTTCTAGTTCCAGATCCTTGAAGAATCGCCACACTGTCTTCCACAATGGTTGAACTAGTTTACAATCCCACCAACAGTGTAAAAGTGTTCCTATTTGTCCACATCCTCTCCAGCACCTGTTGTTTCCTGACTTTTTAATGATCGCCATTCGAACTGGTGTGAGATGGTATCTTATTGTGGTTTTGATTTGCATTTCTCTGATGGCAAGTGATGATGAGCGTTTTTTCATGTGTCTGTTGGCTGCATAAATGTCTTCTTTTGAGAAGTGTATGTTCATATCCTTTGCCCACTTTTTGATGGGGTTGTTTGATTTTTTCTTGTAAATCTGCATTACATCTCATCTCACTATATGTGCTCCATCAGTTCATTCAATGGAACTACAGTTTCTCACCACACATTCTTTGCACATAGTGTTTACAGCCATTTGTGGCTCACCAAATATTTGTCTCACATTTTCTAGCCCACTTGCAGTTGGGTGGGGCCATGTGACCAGTTCTGCCAAGTAAGCAGTGAGTGGCAGTGACACACAGAAGAATATTGAGTCTTGTGCCATCTTCCAGCTTTGTCTTCTGCAGCTGTAATCGTGAAGGCCGTGTGTTCAGACAGCAGAACTGCACAGTGGAGTAACCCGGATTGCTGACTCAGCATGCGGAAGGCAGCTGAAAGTTGCCTGATGGTGTATGAGTGGGAAATAAACATTTGTGGTGTTAAACCACTGAAATTCAAGACACCTTTGTTACTGCAAAACAATTTATCCCAGTAGTTCTCAAACATTTTCGTCTCAGGATCCCCTTAAACCCTTAAAAATTATTGATGATCCCAAAGAGCTTTTGTTTATGTGGGTTACATGTATCAATATTTCCATATCAGAAATCAAAACTGAGAAAATTTTAAGATGTGTATATATTAATTTTAAAATAACAATAATAAAACAATTACAGTTTAACCTAAATATTTTTATGAAAAACAGCTAGCTGCCATAACAAACCCATGGCAGTGTTTTAGATTTTTGCAAATCTCCGGATTTAATTGAAGACAGCTGAATTCTGATATCTGCTTCTGCATTTAATCAATTGCAGTCTGTTTTGTTGTTGTTTTTGTTGTTGAGCTATATGAAGAAAATCTGGCCTCACACAGATAACATAGTTGAAAAGAAGTGTATTTTAATAGCCTCTTCTGATAATCGTGGATATTCTTTTTGGATACTGCATCAAAACTCTTTAAGTGGTAGTTCCTTTTTTTTTTCTTTCTTTCTTTTTTTTTGTCTTGTCTTTTTTTTTTTTTTTTTTAATTGAGACAGAGTCTCACTTGGTTGCCCAGGCCGGAGTGTAATGGTGCAATCTCGGCTCTCTGCAACCTCTGCCACTTGGGTTCCATCGATTCTCATGCCTCACCTCCTGAGTAGCTGGGATTACAGGTGCCCACCACCATGCCCGGCTAATTTTTTTGTATTTTTAGTAGAGACAGGATTTCACCATGTTGGCCAGGCTGTTCTCGAACTCCTGTCCTCAGGTGATCCTCCTACCTCGGCCTCCCAAAGTCCTGGGATTACAAGTATGAGCCACCATGCCTGGCCAAAGTGGTAGTTTCTTAAAAGTTAGTTACAATGTAGAATCTGAAATCATGTCAATGAACTTTTCATGCTCTGCTACATTAAAATCTGTTAGGCTGTCTTGCACTTTGAAAGGATCCTTTATCCATACATGGTCTTATAACCTCATGATGGGTTATTTGGAAAAGATTAGTTCACTGAGTTACACAGATCTTCCAAATGTTAACATATTTCCTTATACAATATTTTTAAAAATCACATTAATTAATATCACCATCAATCTTATTGGAGTCTTTAAGTACTGGAAGCTGTCTAGCTGATAGTGGTAGCTACAAGTTTTCTAACATTCCAATTTTTGTTTGAAAGCTTGCATTTTATCTTTAGCAACAAACACTGTCAGTCATTTTTCTTGAAGTGACAGGCTCACTTTATTCATTTTCAAGAAAATGTCTGCCAACTACCCAAGTTTGAATAACTAGAGTTTGTCAGTTTTTTCAAGTAAAAATGTCATTCCATGATAAAAGCAGCTAGTTCCGTTTGCAACTGAAAAAAATCAAACAAGTGCTTTTCCTCGAGACAACCATCATAGTTCGGTATGCAGTAGAAGGGTTTTATGCATACTTCTCATTTGTCACAGAGAATATTAAACAGATGTGTACTCTCCTGGGTAGTGACTTAATGAGAGAAATAACTTTTACACTTAATCAAAGGCATTTTAAAGTAAAACAGGTTTTGTTTTTTTGTTTTTCTCCTGCAAGTGCATGGGGTAAAGAATACAAATACAAAGATAATTAGTGCAGTTTGATTCATGCTCAGGCACCAGAAGTTTTACCCACCAGTGCTTTTGTATCATCAGTGCAAATGTCAATCAAATGAAAAGGGTAGTAACATCTTAGTGTCATTATAAAAACAGTTTTGACCTTATAAAACCTCTGGAGGCATCTCTGGAACTCCCGTGGTCTGAGATCTCTTTGAGAATCACCAATCCAACCCATTCTCACTAATTCACTCACTCCGTTCCTTCTGGCTGGAATGTGCCCCACTCCTGGTGCCCACCCTCTTCACCAGGCCATCACACTCTGTGCCCTAGAGCCTGGGTTCATGATCAGCTTCTCAGGGGTCCTTCCCTGACTTCCTATGTTCCCCCTTTAACATTCTCACGTGCCTCATGTACATCTTCTTACTGCAACAGTAATTTTAAATTGATTATCTATCTTCCTTGCTAGATTTTAAGCACCACTAGAGATTTTTTTTGGCTTACTATTTCATTTCCAGTGTCTAGGATGGTGTCCAGCGCATAATAGGACTCAAATTTTGAATAAATGTGGGGGTCTGGAGCGATCCTGTGAAAAGGCCTAATGAGCTCAGTGGGAAGCTCTTGTTAATTTGGGACTAACTAGAGGGACTCTGGGGACTTGCTTAAACTTAGCTCACCCAGGTGTTTCTACAAACAGGTTCTGTATTAAAAAAAAGGTAGCAGGCCTGTGACTGGTGTGTAAAATATCTATGTTTAGCTTTTTCCGGTTTTGGAAGGTGTGTGTGTATGTGTGTATGTGTACCACATATGTGAATGGATCTAGAGAAGGGATATTGATAACTCTTTATTACTTCTATAATGGGGCAAAGCACCAATAATCCTTCAAAATGTTGTGAAATATGACATTTTTATCTCACCCCATGGAACCTTTAATATGTGCTATAAATAAGTAGGAAACTGATTTCCATACCACTGCATTTGCTTTCCCTAGGGAAGGTTAGTAAGCTCTTTGAGGATAAGGATCATGTCTTTCTCTTCCTTTCTTTTTCCTAATGGTGCCCAGCCCAGTGCCTGGCATATAGAAGACATACAATAAATGTTCATTAAATTGTCACATGGCAAGAAGTAAGGCAATGTGACAGGAAGAAGGAAAAGCAAAGGCCTTGTGTTGGGAGCTGAAAACCTAGGATTATCAACACCAGCATGTTCCCCGTTCCTTAATAAAATTGGGCATGTTGGACTACCCAATGGTTGCTCTTGGTCACAGTTAGCAGTTCTCAGATTCACCTCCTTCTGTTCCATTTTCCATATCCAAAATGTCCAGCAGGACCAAATCACTCCATCTGCTACAGAATCACCCAGCCGGAGAAGGATGGGGGCCACACCCATGGTTCTCAACTTGGGCTGCACATTAGGTCCTCCCAAGGAGCTTGTGAAAAGTACCATCTCTTGAGGGAGGGGCCCAAGAATCAGTATTTTAAGAGTTCCCTAGGTTATTCTGAAATGCAGCCAGGAAACAGAACTACGGGGCTAGACAGGGAGTGGGACACTCAGGTGTTCATGGGACTCCCCTTTCCTCTATGGGGACAAGTTAAAAACCAGGTGATGCGTCCCTAGAAAATTAACATATGGCAGCCCATGGCCATGATGACTGTCACTGCTAGAGAAGAGTGCATGGGATTGGAACCAGCTCCCAGTCTGCTTCCTGAGCCATGGAACCATCCCAGAGTGGTCTCAGCCCTGTGCTGCTTGGGGGCTCTTTGCATAATCCACTTTTAAAGCACTAGGATCTCAAAATCAGTTGTTCACACCTTTCAGTTACTTGAATAAGAGGCAAGTGGAGTGGCACGATGCCCTAGAAGGACAGGTGTGCAATTAAATTCTGCTTACAGTGAAACTCCCAAAGGAGATCACATGCTGAGAGTACTGGGAGTGGTGCTTATAACAAGCCCTTGTTTATAGTGCAATCAGAGTTCAACAGCTTACAGACACCTATGTCCCCCTTCTGCTCCCCAGCTTCCCACCCAATGGCTTCCTCTAATAAGGTTCTTTAAGCTACTCTGTAATGGTGGGGTGGGTACACAACCAGTTATACTTTAATGGTGTTTACACAGTCAAAGCAGCTCAGCTTGTTAGACCATCGAGCTGCCAGGACAGCAGAGCATCAGTTCAGGGCTCTGTGAAATTAACCTTTAGTCAGTTTGCCCTAATTGATCCCATGCTTCAATCTCAGGGCATTCTAAGTATTTAAAAGCATGTAATGAAAGATCTGACTAGCCTGTAACCATGGTGGTTAAGAGAACTGCTACAGTATTCCTTTTGAAATATCCCGGTGAATTAGAAGTTATTTAGAAGATATTTGACTGAACATAAATTATTTCATTTTGGGTGAAATTAGTCTCTAAACTTAGGCCAAATATGTATTTACATAAAAGAACTTCTTTTACACTCAAGGAAGAGTTGAGGCAATGCTGATGTCTTCACTTGATCAGAATGCTGGTGGGAGTCGGTATCCCCCGCAGGTTATATTAATAGAGGAGCACACTTGGTGACCTTTGCCTCAACATGTCAACAAATGGAGGTTAAACTTCAGAGGTGTATAAACTTCAGAGAACTGTCGCAGGCTGTAATTGGGTTTCAGCTCTGGCCAGAATTTTGCCAGTCAGAGGACGATGGAGTGGACAGCATAGGATCTGGAATGGAAAAGACCCAGGTTAAAATCTCAGCTCTCACATTTCCTGGCTTTGTGACCTAGGTCAGTCTCTTAATGCCTTTAAAGCTACCTTTTCACATCTGGGAAATGGAGATGATAATAGTACCTACCTCTCAGAGTTGCTGTGAGATTTAGCACAGATAACACGTGCCAAATGCTTAGTACACTATTTGGCAAGTAGTAAGTATATGATAAATATTAGCAAAACAAAAATGAAACAAAACAACAAAAGCAGGACAAGAAGCCCTGAAGAGCCATGTAAAGTTGTTTAGCTGCTTGACACTGCCTTTTCACCCTTGTCTGCAAACATGCTAATTACAGTGAATGTCAAAGAAAGTTATATTTAAACAAATATGTTATAGAGACTTAAAGTTCAAGTGCTCATAGTATGCTTAGGACAAAATTGCAATCTGGGAACTAGTCCCAGAAAAGACTTCTAGAACTTGTCCCGGAATAGACTTCTAGAACTGACAAATGTCTATGAGAGCTCTTCTTCCTGAGCACACAGTTTGACAATGTTTCTTCAACCTCCTGTGCAATTAGATGTAGCCACCAGATTGAGTTCTGGACAGTGGAAATGGGTGAGAGTGAGGTGTGCCACTTTCAGGCCTGGCCTGTAAACCCCTCTCAGTATAATCCTGCCTCTCTTTTTTTCATTTACTGGTGAAATAGAACACCAAGGACACCAAGAGCCTAAGAGAGGGCCGGCCCAGAGGGAAGAGAAGAGGTTCACCTCTTTCCCTCTTCCCTACATCAGACTGTGATGTAAATGAGAAATAAATTCTTATTGTGTCAAGCTACTGATACTTTAATTAAATAGTTGTGGTGGTGGTTGTAGCAGCTTGCCTATTCTAATAGGTACAATGAGCTTTTCCAGGTTATGCTGGTCTCTGAAGGTTTACTAAAGCATCAGATAGGCTGTCAGGAGAGCTGCTCATAGTCTGGGCTCTACCTGTCTCTTTCTGATGGATCTAAATACCGTTAAAAACATGAAGAGCATTTAGAGAGTCTAAGAAAGTCAGGCTGAGCATGGTGGCTCACACCTGTAATTTCAGGACTTTAGGAGGCCAAGGCAAGAGGATTGCTTGAGGCCAAGAGTCAAGACCAGCCTGGGTAAAATAGCAAGACCCTGTTTCTACAAAAATAGAAAATTTAAAAAAGGGTGGCTGGAAAGATGACCAAATAGGAACAGCTAGGGTCTGCACCTCCCAGCGAAATCAACACAGAAGGCAGATGATTTTTGCCTTTCCAACTGAGGTACCCAGCTCATCTCATTGGGACTGGTTAGACAGCAGGTGCAGCCCATGGAGGGTGAGCTGAAGCAGGGTGGGGCATCACCTCATCTAGGAAGTGCAAGGGGTCGGGGAACTCCCTTCCCTAGCCAAGGGAAGCTGTGAGGGACTGTGCTGTGAGGAACAATGGTGCACTCTGGCCCAGACACTATGCTTTTCTCATGCTCTTTGCAAACCACAGACCAGGATATTCCTTTGGGTGCCTACACCACCAGGGCCCTGGGTTTCAAGCACAAAAATGGGTGGCCATTTGGGCAGACACCAAGCTAGCTGCAGGAGTTTTTTTCTCATACTCCAGTGGAGCCTGGAAGGCCAGCGAGACATAACCATTCACTACCCTGGAAAGGGGGCTGAAGCCAGGGAGCCAAGTGGTCTAGCTCAGCAGATCCCACTCCCACAAAGCCCAGCAAGCTAAGATCCACTGGCTTGAAATTCTTGCTGCCAGCACAGCAGTGTGAAGTCAACCTGGGATGCTTGAGCTTGGTTGAGGGAGGGGCATCTGCCATTACTGAGGCTTGAGTAGGCGGTTTTTCCCTCACATTGTCAACAAAGCCCGGGAAATTCGACCTGGGCGGAGCCCACTGCAGCTCCGCAAAGCCACTGTAGCCAGACTGACTCTCTAGATTCTTCCTCTCTGGGCAGGGCATCTCTGAAAGAAAGGCAATAGCCCCAATCAAGGGCTTATAGATAAAACTCCCATCTCCCTGGGACAGAATACCTGGGGGAAAGGGCGACTGTGGGTGCAGTTTCATCTAACGTAAACGTTCCTGCCTGCTGGCTCTGAAGAAATCAGCGGATCTCCCAGCACAGGGCTCGAGCTCTGCTAAGGGACAGACTGCCTCCTCAAGTGGGTCCCTGGCCACCACGCCTCCTGATTGGGAGACACCTCCCAGCAGAGGTCGACAGACACCTCATACAGGAGGGCTCTGGCTGGCATCTGGTGGGCGACCCTCTGGGATGAAGCTTCCAGCGGAAGGAACAGGCAGTAATCTTTGCTGTTCTGCAGCCTCCACTGGTGATACCCAGGCAAACAGGGTCTGGGGTGGACCTCTAGCAAACTCCAGCAGACCTGCAGCAGAGGGGCCTGACTGTTGGAAAGAAAACTAACAAACAGAAAGGGATAGCATCAACATCAACAAAAAGGACATCCACACAAAAACCCCATGAGAAGGTCACTAACATCCAAGACCAAAGGTAGAGAAATCCACAAAGATGAGGAAAAACCAGCGTAAAAAGGCTGAAAATTCCAAAACCAGAATACCTCTTCTCCTCCAAAGTATCACAACTCCTTGCCAGCAAGGGAACAAAACTGGACAGAGAATGAGTTTGACAAAGTGACAGAAGTAGGCTTCAGAAGGTGGGTAATAACAAACTCCTCCGAGCTAAAGGAGCACATTCTAACCCAATGCCAGGAAGCTAAAAACCTTGAAAAGTGGTTAGAGGAATTGCTAACTAGAATAACCCCTTTAGAGAAGAACATAAATGACCTGATGGAGCTGAAAAACACCGCATGAGAATTTCATGAAGCATACACAAGTATCAATAGACAAACTGATCAAGCAGCAGAAAGGATATCAGAGATTGAAGATCAACTTAATGAAATAAAGTGTGGGCCGGGCGCGGTGGCTCAAGCCTGTAATCCCAGCACTTTGGGAGGCCGAGACGGGCTGATCACAAGGTCAGGAGATCGAGACCATCCTGGCTAACACGGTGAAACCCCGTCTCTACTAAAAAATACAAAAAACTAGCCGGGCGAGGTGGCGGGCGCCTGTAGTCCCAGCTACTCGGGAGGCTGAGGCAGGAGAATGGTCTAAACCCGGGAGGCGGAGCTTGCAGTGAGCTGAGATCCGGCCACTGCACCCCAGCCTGGGTGACAGAGCAAGACTCTGTCTCAAAAAAAAAAAAAAAAAAAAAAAAAGAAATAAAGTGTGAAGACAAGACTAGAGGAAATAGAATGAAAAGGAAGGAATGAAGCCTCCAAGAAATATGGGACTATGTGAAAAGACCAAACCTACATTTGATTGGTGTACCTAAAAGTAACAGGGAGAATTGAACCAAGTTAGAAAACAATCTTCAGGATATTATCCAGGAGAACCTCCCCAAACTAGCAAGACAGGCCAATATTTAAATTCAGGAAATACAGACAACATCACAAAGACACTCCTCAAGAAGAGCAATCCCAAGACACGTAATTCTCAGATTCACCATGGTTGAAATGAAGGACAAAATGTTAAGGGCAGTCAGAGAGATAGGTCATTCTCAGCAAACTAACACAGGAACAGAAAACCAAACACCGCATGTTCTCACTCATGCGTGGGAGTTGAACAATGAGAACACATGGACACAGGGAAGGGAACATCACACACTGGGGCCTGTTGGGGGATGGGGGGTAGGGGAGGGATAGCATTAGAAGAAATACCTAATGTAGATGATGGGTTGATGGGTGCAGCAAACCACCATGGCACATGTATACCTATGTAACAAACCTACACATTCTGCACATGTATCCCAGAACTTAAAGTATAATTTAAAAAAAAAAGAAAGAAAAGAAAAAAAGAAGGTCAGTGATTCCGTCCTCTCCGATGATGACATAATTGCCTCTCTGCCTATGCAGAGACTTGGCCAAGAAAAGGGATTTGCTAAGCCCTTGGAGGGACACGGCAGCCACCTTTCCCTTCCTTTTTCTCCTGGAACTTAACTTATGAGTAGGCTCTGCAGTTCAGCACACTGAAAATATGATTTGGTTATCATTTAAACTAATTTTATTACTTTGGCCAGTGTTCCTTAACCACTTTGTGCATCAGTTTCTTTGTCCACATAAGGGGAACAATGATGCACCTACCAAATAGAGTTCTAGTGAGAAGTAGAAATAGTTTCTGTAAAGCGTCGATCACAGTGCCTGGCACTAGTAGTTCACACAATAAAGGGTTGTTGCTATTAAATTCGTGTGCTCAATACTTGATTTATTTCGCAAACATTTGTGGAGCTCTTGCTATGGCCAAGCAAATTGCTAGAATTACACAGACAGAGTGGACAAAACCTCTGCCCTCAATGTATTTAGGCTTTAGTCCTGGCATCCTCTGACCTCCTCTTGCCATCCCCACCTCTCACCCCAAATACACACATAGGCACGACATGGCAATATGAAGTGGAAAACAAAGAAATGAATTTTGGAAAGGACAAATGCAAAAAGAGCCTGGGGCCGGACTTCTGTTCTTCCTCTAGGTTGTTACATGGGATCAGGTAGTCCTTCCTTAAGGAATTTCTCCCTCTAAGTCCAAGGGTTGGCAAAATTCTGTAGTTAGACCCTGGACAGGAGAAGTCAAATCTCAGAGGTCTCTTAGGAGAGAAGCGAATCTTCAGTTGAAGCTTCTGCCTGACTCCCATGGTCTGAAGGAGCCTGGGGAGAAGGGAGAGGTCAGAGTTCAGATTCATTGCTCTGCTTCTCTGGAGTGGAGATAAGGGAAGCTGAAGTCTTACAAAGTGTTAAGAAGGGGCACAGATAATTAATTATATGTCCACACACGCATTGCTATTCTGATTGTAAAATCTCCAATAGTCATTCCACACACAACACAGCAAAGCCTTTAAGGACAAGCTTAAGAAGGATTACTTTACAAATACCCAACAACTGGAAACCTCTAAAATCACCTAAAGGAAAAAATGACACTCAAAATCACAGAGTTTAAGAGCTGGAAAGACCCTCAAAGGTCATCTAATGCAGATTCTAAAATGCCAATCTATGACGAAATTTCCACTGGTCCATGATGAAAACAATTAACAATTTTTTGTCTTTCCATGCAATACCTTTTATTCATTTTAAATGATTTATCTTTTATTCTAACATTATGGTCATCCTAGTTTTTGGGTGTTGAAATATTCCTTGTATTACAGAATGATGATAGTATCTTAGATGGTAGTTTGTTTTTATTTTTTATTTTTTGTACATGGATTTTTAAAAATCTCTACCTTTAAAACCAAAAAGTTGGTAATTCTATATCATCTCCAATTTTTTTGAAATTTTATTGTTTGCTGAAATTCAAAACCTAGAAATGACTCATCAAACACAACCACCATGTATAATATACTAACCCTTATCTCGTTTGCCCTGAAAATTCTTGCCGTGACACTTGAGGCTGCTCCATTTACCCTGAGATAACTTTGCCACGAAATATCTAGGTTTTAGTATTATTTTAGTATTGCTCTAGTACATGAATTTGGGAAAAAAAAAAAGACATCGTTCTATTTATAGCATTCTGGTTTTAGCAGTAGTATTTCCATTTACAAAATACAGTGATTCTCGATTGCTAAAAATGTCAGATCCTAGAAAACATAGCATTTCTATATACGTGATGTTAACATGGTTCTCGAACAGTTGTTGATGGAAGATTCATTTTATGAATCTGATTTTTCCAAAATAGACGATTTTGATGTTAGTTCTGTTTAGAAATAACTCCAATAAAAGTTTTTATATTTTATTTTCACATTGAAAATTAGTCGAACTTGCTTCAGCCTCAAAGAGTGTGTTTATGTAAAATTAAGTGAGCACTGGCAGCGAGCTGCACTTTTTTTTCCTAAACGGGAAAAGGTTAAGAAATTAATTCCTGAAAAGTTACATAATTTCTCCAAGTTTTGAGAATATATCTGAATATGGAAGCTGGCTTTGATAAATGAAAAGAAGAAACAACTCCCTCAAGGAAAATGAACCTGGTTTTCATTGTTGTCTGAAGATAGGATTTCTGCAGATGCTAATAAAAGTGACCTAAAAGATATAAACATATAAACTTATTGTGATGGTTAACATTAGGTGTCAACTTGACTGGATTCAGGGATTCCTAGATAGCTGGTAAAGTCTTGTATCTGGGTGTGTCTGTGCGGGAATTTCCGGAGAAGATTGACATTTGAATGGTGCACTGGGAGAGGAAGACCCACCCTCAATGTGTGTGGGCTCTATCCAATCGGCTGCAAGCGCGGCTGAAACAAAGCCAGCGAAGAAGGGGAATCAGCCTGCTTGCTGCATCTTCTGTATCGCTGTCTACCGGAGCTGGACTCTTGCTTCCTCTCCTCCTGCCCGTGGACTCCAGATTCTTCGGCCTTTGGACTCTGGGACTGCACCAGTGGCTTGCAGGGGGGTCTCAGGCCTTCACCACTGACTACAGACTGCACTGTCGGCTTCCTGGTTTTGAGGCTTCTGTTTCCTCAGCTTACAGACGGCTATCCTGGGACTTCACCTTGTAATTGTGTGAGCCAGTTCTTCCTAATAAACTCATATCTATATCTATCTATGTCTGTCTGTCTGTCTGTCTATCTATCTATCTATCTATCTATCTATCTATCTATCTATCTATCTACTATTGGTCTGTCTCTCTGGAGAACCCTAATACACTTATAAAGTATAATAGAAAATCCCTGAAATGAAAGCAGTGTCATGGTTCTAGTCCTTGTTGTGCTCTAACAGTATTTGCAATCTGGATAAAATCATTTCACTTGCCTGGGCTTCAGTTTCTCCATCTGTGAAAGGAGCCAGTGGGGGCAAGTTGATCTTCTAGGCCATTAGTTAGCGGTTAGTCTAGTTAGTGTTAATGGCAGAAATTTGAGGCTGTAGAAGAGACACCCTGGTTTGAATACTGATTCTGATACTAACTGACCAAGGGACCTTGGGTAAATTACTTAATATCTCTGTGCCTTAGTTTCTTCATTAATTAAGTGGGGATAATGGGGAAACATGCTTCATGAGGGCTAAATTAGATAAAATTTACAGAGCACTTAGCATAGGGTCTGATATTTTAAAAACTCTCAATAAATGCTAGCTAGTATTAGTAACAGTCTATGCTTTTTCTAAATGAAATGTTTTGTGCTCATCTCTTGGTAATATAATTGTTCTGCATAAATTGGACTACAGCACAGAGCAGCCTGCTCTGAAAGGATAAGCAGCTCAGGAGATTGCCAAGAGGATTTCAAATGGCGAAATATAATAATACATACATTATTTTTTAGACTGGACACAGTGGTTCATGCCTGTAATCCTAGTGCTTTGGGAGGCTGAGGCAGGAGGATCCTTTGGGGTCAGGAGTTCAAGACCAGCCTGGGCAACTAGTAAGATCCTGTCTCTACAAAAAGTAAAAACATTGGCTGGGTATAGTGGCACATGCCTGTAGTCCTAGCTACTCAGAAAGCTGAGGAGGGAGAATCTCTTGAGCCTAGGAGTTGGAGGCTACAGTGAGCTATGATCATGCCATTGCACTCTAGCCTGGATGACAGAGCAAGACCCCGTCTCAAATAAATAAATAAATAAATAAGCTATTCAGAACACTTTACATATATTTAGTCCTCACAACAAATCTCTCAGATAAGTAGAATATGTTGGTTCCTTAGCCATAGTCCAAACCAAAAGCTCATTACAGGCAACCCTCCACTTTGCCTGCATCATGAATCTCCTCTCTTGAGGGTTGAGGGTAAGGGATGGAGTATTGAGAGGGTAGAGCAAGGGGTGCTGGCAAATTACAGCCAGCAGAGAAGACACCTCTTCCTCTGAGCAGTAGGTGCTGAGCCACAGCAGAGCGGGTCATGGGAAAGGGGAAGATGGCCTGGGGCAGGTGGTGGGAACTGGAGAATGGAGCCAAGGGATTATGGAAGGCCAGCTGGAAGTCAGTGTAGGTGGAGAGCTGTTATTGGAGCTGTGGACCAAGGTTGTTTTTTAGGTACTTCCTATGTAAGTAGGCCTGCCCCATTTAAAGGGCTAGGAATGGGGTGGACACTGGGCAGCAGCTTATAGATCTAGGAATAGGTAAAACAAGTTTCTAAAAATCTCTGATATCGTTCTAGGATAGTGTTTGAAAGATCACTATAGGACCAGGTGTGGTTGCTCACTCCCATAATCCCAGCACTTTGGGTGGCTGATGCAGGCGAATCACCTGAGGTCAGGAGTTCGAGACCAGCCTGACCAACATGGTGAAACCCCATCTCTACTAAAAATACAAAATTAGCCCACATGCTGGTGGTGCACATGCCTGTAATCCCAGCTACTTGGGAGGCTGAGGCAGGAGAATCACTTGAACCCGCGAGGCAGAGGTTGCAGTGAGCTGAGATTGCGCCACTGCACTCCACCCTGGGCAACAACAGCAAAACTCTGTCTCAAAAAAAAAAAAGCAAGATCATTGTGAATCCTCTGCCTTACAACATATGAAGCACGTAAGAACTACGGTCTTCCATCTTCTGTCCACAAAAGTAATATTCACAGGGCCAAACTTAGAAACTTGGTGCATCAGAGATATCTGGCAAGATTCCCCCCCGGCCCTTTATGCCCTTATGAAGGGCATCTGCCCTCCCACACGATTCTGTTGTAGAAAGCAGTGTCTTAGACAGGGATTGAAACAAGGGTGGCCACTGGAGTGGACCAGTTTGGGGCAGCCAGCAAAGGCAGCCAATCCTGGGATTGGGCACATGTGTATGAGATAGTCCTATCTGAGGAGCTCTGCCTGGGAGACTACTTCAAGCAAGTTTGAATGGAGAGTTAGAGGAAGAGCCAACTGTCGGTAGGGAGAAGAAACTGATGTTGCACACAAAGATACACAGGGCCAGAGAGTAGGAGGCGCCCTAGCAAAAGAGCACAAGAATGGAGATCTTGACATCTTGTAACTGAGGAGGGTGACAAAACTACTCAGATCCGAGGCCTGTCTTGGATCTTGAATGGGAGGGAGCGGGCTGCTCTTGATTTCTATGAGATTCTTCACCTGTCTCTTACTCCCATAATTATGTTACTAACAAACTCCATTACTTAAGTGGTTTGGAGGAATTTCTATCCCTTGCAACCAAAAGAACATAACGAATGTCAGTCTTGGTCTTAGTGTGTATGAACTGGAACCGTGTGGGAAAATGTAATTTACCAAACCATGTAAAGGAGAAAGTCTCTTCCAGGGGACACAGCTGATGCAGGAATAAAGACACAGAAGGCCAAGGTGAGGCCAGAGAGTGGTGGGAAAATCAGTGTGACCAGAGGGAAGGATGGAGGAGGATGACAGACTGTGAGGGTGGAATAGCAGGATCCAGATTGTCGGGGGTCTGCTTGTCATGCTGATGCTTGGACAAGATGCTTAAGCCGCGGGGAGGATGGGCACATGATCAGATTCACCTCTGCTCATTCCCTTCAGGTTAGTTACAAAGAGCAGTTAATGTTAATAAAGACACTGAGAAGAAGGCCAAGAATGTATCACATCAGCTGTGTATTCAGGTCTTGTGGAGAAACAGAATGTCAGTCAGGACACAGTTAACAGCTCTAGGGAATTTAAATTGAGGCTTTAAAAACAGTATTTTAAATTCTAAATGATGCCATTTTGCTTTTCACAACTTGGCATTCCAATCACAGAATTGCCCCCTTGCACCATTTTCCTACTTAAAGTTTCCAGGGCTTGAATGAAAGACGTGTAAGGAATATTTTCAAATTGTCTTTTACACTTAAATTCAAATGTTCATGTTTAATGAACCACAGACCACTGATCTAAACCAGAGAGCATTAATTGTTCTAGGGCTAGTGTGAAGTCAGCATTAGTGTGAGGCAGGGAATTCATTTGATCACACTGTTTAAATTATAGGCTGTTTGTCCTTCATGAAGCATGGCAAGAAAGGCCTGGGTAATATGTGGTAATTAAAATAATCATAAAAATGTTTTCTTCGTTTTCTAGTTACTAAGCACTGTGGCTTATAAAGACTGAATCACTCTGTGATGTGATGGACTTCTTATTTTTATGATACTACAGGAATGATTTTAAAAACATAGTAAACTTTAAGGGCTAGAGAAAAAAAAATGATCTGTATTGGGCCCCAAAAGCTTAGTTTCGTAAGCTTTAAAGGAAAACACTCTAAAAAATAATTTAATCTAATGTCTCAAACAAGGGCAATACACACAGCAGGTTGCTTTCCCACTGTAGTTTCTATGATGAAAATTGTTTATAACTTCTAAAAAATCGCTGTTTGCAAAGCTCCCACAATGCTGGTCAGTGTTGTAAATTGGTGCATACTTTCGGGAGGGCTATTTGATGATGTGTACCAGAGACCTTATAAATGATCACATACTTTAACTTAGACATTCTACCTCTAGGAATAGTATCCTAGGGATCCTAATCAGAGAAATTTCAAGATTGTTATCCAAGGATGTTTATAACAGCATTATTTATGCTAGAGCCAAACTAAAAACAACAAAAAGATCCAAATAGAGGGAACTTGTCACATAAATGATGACAGAGTGATACGATGAATGTTAAGAAGTCATAAAAATGTTGTTTCAAAGAATATTTAATGTCATGGAAAATTACAACACAACTTTGAGAAAAGAAGGACATAAAACTGCATACGCATATATATATATACATATGCAATAAAGTTTTGAATATGCATTTATATATTTTTAAAAATACTTTAAAAGAAAACCTGGAAGAAAATAACACCAAGTTGAAATAGGAAATAATCAAAATGTTAACAGCATTTATCTGTTGATAGTAGGATAAGATCTGTTGATAGTACGATAAGTGTTTTAATATTTTCTTTTTAAATTTCAAAATATTTAGCAATGTGTATATGCTATTAATAATCAGAAAAAAGTATATTTAAGCCACATACTATATATGTGTATATATATAAATACATATATATATATATATATATATATATATTTTTTTTTTTTTTTTTTTAGATGAAGTCTCACTCTGTCGCCCAGGCTGGAGTACAGTGGCACAATCTTGGCTCACTCCTACCTCAGCCTCCTGTGTAGCTGGGATTATAGGCACGTGCCACCATACCCAGCTAATTTTTGTATTTTTAGTAGAGATGGGGTTTCACCATGTTGGCCAGGCTAATCTTGAACTCCTGACCTTAAGTGATCCGCCTGCTTTGGCCTCCTCAAGTGCTGGGAATTACAGGCATGAGCCACCGCGACCAGCCTACAAAAAATGTTATTTAGGTTAGTCTTTAGTTGAAAGGATAATTATATTCAGAAAACAAAGAACAGAGACAGAGGTTTTCACTACTTTCAACCTATTGACACAATTACAGGGAACAAGCAGGTGACCTGATTTGCATTTCTGTTCTTTTTCCAGCTTACTCCTTGGGAGAGGTGACAAAGGCAAACCCAAAGTCAGTTTCACTAAAATCTTCAAGGCCTTCTCTTTGTCATCACCATTGCTAACAGTTAACAAGCTTGTACCAGGTGCCAGGCATGGTTGGAAAGGTTTTGGATATATTGCCAATCAACCCTCGTAACAGCCCTTTGAAATAGATAGTATTATTTTTCCTATTTTACTGATGAAGAAGCCAAGAAATAGAGAAACTTGTTCAAGATCACACAGTTAGTAAGGGGTGGAGCTGGATTCAGACCCCAGGCAACCTGACATGTTGGAATACAATGCCCAATGCCACATGCCTCTGAGAAAGCAACACAGAATATTGGAATTTTGGAATTACAGAAGACCACAAAAGTTTTGTTTTTTTGGGTTTTCTGAGACAGAGTCTCTCTCTGTTGCCCAGGCTGGAGTGCAATGGTGTGATCTTGGCTCACTGCAACCTCCACCTCCTGGGTTCAAGCAATTCTCCTGCCTCAGCCTCCTGAGTAGCTGGGATTACAGGAACCCACCACCACACCTGGCTAAGTTTTTGTATTTTTAGTAGAGACAGGGTTTTGCCATGTTGGTCAGGCTGGTCTCGAACTCCTGACCTCAGGTGATCCACCTGCCTTGGCCTCCCAAAGTGCTGGGATTACAGGTGTGAACCACCGCACCCAGCCATTGTTTTAAGAAAAGGAATTTTTTTTCACATCACACTCTGTGTAATTCCAACATGTAAAACTTTTTAAAAGGAGGATTTACTTCCAGTCTAGCTTAGGTAGAGACTGTGCTTCTGCCTCATTTCCTATCGAGGTCACTGTGGTGCCTTTGTTTTGTGCAACTCTTCTGGGAAACTATTGTCCCACTCCAATCACTTCTACTTAGAGATGAGAAACCTGGGCCCGGAGCTTTAAAAGACCCTCCCCAGGGCACCCATTTAGTATGTGCATAAGCCAGTGCTTTTCTAGTACTACCTCATGGTATACATATACATTATTCAGAACTCCTTTTGTTATAAGAAATAGAAACCCAACTCAAATGTGCTTAGACAGAAAAAGGAACTTATTAGTTCAAAATAACTTATTAGTTCAAAGAAGTAGATTGTTCAAGGACGATCTGGGTCAGGTATAACTAGGTCCATGAGCCCAATATTAAGAACACAAGAGGTTCTGTTCTTCCTACCATTTGTTAGCTGCGCCTCGCTATGAACTGACTTCATTCTCAGATGAATTCTCAACACCGTGCACCTACGCCAGAACAGCACTAGATGTGCAGGATCCCTGAATGGGGAACTGAATAGTCACTATCATCTATGTATTCTTCCAGTAAGGAAGATTTGGTTGGCCTTTATTTTTGTTGATGGTGTAAGTTAGGTCACCTGCTCCCTTGCCCCAATTTAAAAAAAATAAAAGAAATGAACACGTAGTGTTCCATAACATGGACTACTATCCTTGGCACATCTGATTTAAGAGTGAATTCCTGGAATCCAGGCAGTCTGTTCCACTGATCTATAGGTTTGTCTTTTTCCCCATCTATATCACACCATCTTGATTACAGTAGTTTTACCAAACTCAGGTAGAGAAACTTCTAGATGTTGTTGTTCCTGCTCTCTTCCTCCTTTTTTCTTTATCCTCCTCCACCTTCTTCTATTAGATTTATTGATATATAATTTACATATAATAAAATTCATCAATTTTAAGTGTGAAATGTGATAAGTGCTTATAAATAATAAAGTCTCCTAATCATCACAGTCATGGTATAGAACAGTTTCAACACTCTGAAAACTTTCCTTGTGCTTCTTTGCAATCGATGCCGTTATCAACTTCTAGGCCCTGGCATCTACCTTCTTTCATGTAATTAGAGTCATATATATGTTGCCTGTTGTGTCTGGTTTCTTTCACTTAACATAATGCTTTGAGATTCATTTCTGTTTTTGCATTTATCAGTAGTTTGTACTACCTTATATGAATATGCCAACTTTCATTTATTCATTCACAAGTTCAGGTACATTTGCATTTTTTCTAGTCTTTTGCTATTGCAAATAAAGCTTCTATGAACATCTGTGTACAAGTTTTTGGGTGAAAAAATGATTTCATTTCTTTTTTCTTTTTTTTTTTTTTTTGAGACAGAGTCTCCCTTTGTTGCCTAGGCTGGAGTGCAGTGGCATGATCTCAGCTCACTTCAACCTCCACCTCCTAGGTTCAAGTGATTCTCCTGCCTCAGCCACCCAAGTAGCTGGGATGACAGGCATATACCACCATGCCCAGCTAATTTTTGCATTCTTAGTAGAGACAGGGTTTCACCATGTTGGCCAGACTGGTCTTGAACTGCTGACCTCAGGTGATCCTTCTGCCTTGGCTTCCCAAAGTGCTGAGATTACAGGTGTGCACCACTGCTCCTGGTCACTTTTCTTTCTTTTTGGTAAATATCTAAGAGTGGAATTGCTGAACTGTATGGTAAGTTGATTAATTTTAAAGAAATTTCCAATTTGTTTTCCAAATTGGCTGTACTATTTTACATTCCTGTCAGCGGCTTATGATGGCTCTAATTTCTCCACATTTTCCCCAGAAGTTGATATTTTCACTCTTTTTTATAACAGCCATTTTAGTGGCTGTGTGGTGGTGTCTTATTTTAATTTTAATATGCATTTTCTAATGTCTAATGATGTACAACAGTTTTTCATGTGCCCGTTTGCCATCTGTTTATCTTCTTTGGTGGAGTCACTGTTCAGACCCCATTTTTTAATTGTGTTGTTTGTCTTCCTAATATTGAGTTATAGAAATTCTTTATGTATCATATTAGGTTGGTGCAAAAGTAATTGCAGTTTTGGACCGTGAATTTTAAATCATTGTAACTAGGCTCAAACACATCTTTATTAATCAAGATAGGAACCATTGCAATCAACACATTTTTGCCAACAAGAAATAAGTTTGTTTGTTCCTGCAGCGTAAAAATCCATGCTTCGGAATTTGATGCACTCTTGGAAAGCATTTTCTGCATCCTGCTGGTTGTGGAAGTGTTTTCCCTGCGAAAAGTTGTCAAGATGCTTGAAGAAGTGGCAGTCAGTTGGTGAGGTCAAGTGAATATGGAGGATGAGGCAAAACTGCGTAGCCCAATTCACCCAACTTTTGACGCATCGTGGTCAGGAGTGGTTGTGGAGAAGAATTGGGCCCTTTCTGTTGAGCAATGCCCATTTGGGTGTTGTAGTTTTAGGTGCGTCTCACTGATTTGCTGAGCATACTTCTCAGATATAACGGTTTTGTTGGGATTCAGAAAGCTGTAGTGGATCAGACTGGCAGCAGACCACAAACAGTGACCATGACCATGACAAATTTTTGTGCAAATTTGGCTTTGGGAAGTGCATTGGAGCTTATTCTCAGTCCAGTCATTGATCTGGTCATCACCGGTTGTCATATAAAATCCACTTTTTGTCACACATCACAATCTGATCAAGAAATGGTTCATTGTTGTTGCATAGATTAAGAGAAGACGATACTTCCAAATGACGATTTTTTTGATTTTCACTCAGCTCGTGAGGCACCCACTTACGGAGCTTTTTCACCTTTTCAGTTTGCTTCAAATGCTGAATGACCATAGAATGATCAACACTGAGTTCTTCAGCAACTTCTCGTATAGTTGTTAGAGGATCAGCTTAGATGACTGCTGTCAGTTGGTCGTTGTCAACTTCTGATAGCCGGCCACTGCGCTCCTCATCTTCAAGCTTCTCCTCTCCTTTGCAAAACTTCTCAAGCCACCACTGCACTGTATGTTGGTTAGCGGCTCCTGGGCCAATTGCAATGTTGATGTTGCAAATTGTCTCTGCTGCTTTACGACCCATTTTGAACTCGAATAATATCATTTCCATAGTCTAAAATAAACATAAAATAAACAGCAAGTGATAAGTTATTAGCAAAAAACATAAAGTGAAAAATGCACATTAAAATGATGTATAACATAACCACATTTGTTTAAGAATGTATTCCAATATCAAATGGCAAATTCCAACAATGCAAAAACCACAATTACTTTTGTACTCACCTAATAGATATGTCTTTTGTTGGATGTATGCTTTCAAAATATTTCTCCCAGTCTATGACTTGCCTTTTTATTTTCTTAATAGTGCCTTAAAGGAGCTAATGTGTTTAATCTTGGTGAAGTCCAATTTTTAAATTTTTCTTTTCTTTCTTTTTTTTTTTTTTTTGAGATGGAGTCTTGGCCGGGCGCGGTGGCTCAAGCCTGTAATCCCAGCACTTTGGGAGGCCGAGGCGGGTGGATCACGAGGTCAGGAGATCGAGACTATCCTGGCTAACATGGTGAAACCCCGTCTCTACTAAAAATACAAAAAAAAAAACTAGCCGGGCGTGGTGGCGGGCGCCTGTAGTCTCAGCTACTTGGGAGGCTGAGGCGGGAGAATGGCGTGAACCCGGGAGGCGGAGCTTGCAGTGAGCCGAGATCACGCCACTGCACTCCAGCCTGGGAGACACAGCGAGACTCCGTCTCAAAAAAAAAAAAAAAAAAAAAAAAAGAGATGGAGTCTTGCTCTGTTGCCAGGCTGGGGTGTAGTGGCATGACCTCAGCTCAATGCAACCTCTGCCTCCCGGGTTCAAGCGATTCTCCTGCCTCAGCCTCCTGAGTAGCTGGGACTACAGGTGTGCACCACCATGTCCAGCTAATTTTTGTATTTTTAGTAGAGATGGGATTTCACCATGTTGGCCCAGATTGTCTCTATCTCTTGACTTCATGATCTGCCCCCCTTGGCCTCCGAAAGTGCTGGGATTACTGGCATGAGCCACTGTGCCTGGCCAATTTTTCTTTATATGTTATGCTGTTTGAGTCATACTTAAGAAATATTTCTTAAACCTAAGACCATCAAGTGTTTCTGTTGGCTTTTGTTTCTTGTTTTTTCAGACTGAGCCTCACTCTGTTGCCTTGGATGGAGTGCAGTGTTGCAATCTCAGCTCACTGCAACCCCCGCCTCCCAGGTTCAAGCAATTCTTCTGCCTCAGCCGCCCTAGTTGCTGGGACTACAGGCATGTGCCACCATGCCCGGCTAATTTTTGTCTTTTTAGTAGAGATGAGATTTCACTATATTGGCCAGGTTGGTCTCAAACTCCTGACCTCATTATCTGCCTGCCTCGGCCTCCCAAGTGCTGGGATTATAAGCATGAGCCACGGCGCCCAGCCTGTTTTCTTCATTTAATTTATTTCTGCTCTGATCTTTATTATTTATTTTCTTCTGCTGATTTTGAATTTGGTTTGCTCTTGCTTTTCTAGTTATTTAAGATGTATTGGTAGTATATTTATATGAAGATTTTCTTCTTTTTTTGATGTGGGCACTTATTGCTATAAACTTTCCTTTTAGTACTGCTTTTGCTATATCCCATAGGTTTGATATGTCATGTTACCATTATCATTTGTTACAATAAAATTTTTAATTTCCTTCTAATTTCTTCATTGACCCACTGGTCATTCATGAGCATATTGTTTAATTTCCATGTTTGTATAGTTTCCACAATTCCTCTTGCTATTGATTTCTAGTTTTATTCCATTGTAGTCAGAGAAGATGTTTGATATTATTTAAAATTTTTGAATGTTTTAAGATTTGTTTTGTGACCTACCACATGGTCTGTCCTTGAGAATGATCCATGTGCTGAGGAGAAGATTGTGTATTCCGCAGCCATTGGATGAAATGTTCTGTAAATACCTATTAGGTCCATTTGGTCTATAGTGCAGGTTAAGCCCAATGTTTCTTTGATGATTTTCTGTCTGGAAGATCTGTTCAATTCTGAAAGTGGGCTGTTAAATTCTCCAGCTATTATTGTATTGGGGTCTATCTCTCTCTTTAGCTGTAATAACATTTGCTTTATATATCTGGGTGCTCCAGTACTGGGTATATATATATTTTAAATTATTATATCCTTTTGCTGGACTAACCCTTTTATAATTATGTAATAACCTTCTTTGTTTCTTTTTATAGTTGTCTTGAAATCGATTTTGTCTGACATAACATAAGTATAACTACTTCTGCTGCCTTTTTTTTTTTGGTTTCCATTTGCATGAAGTACCGTCTCCAGCCCTTTATTTTCAGTCTATGTGTGTCTTTATAGGTGAAGTGTGTTTCTTGTAGGCAGGAGATCATTGGGCCTTCTTTTGTTTTTATCCATTCACCTACTCTAAATGGATAAAAGTCCATTTACATCAATATTATTATTGGCAAATAAGGACTTATTCCTGTCATTTTGTTATTTGTTTTCTGGTCTTCTCTTCCTTTTCCCCTTCCTTTCTGTGTTTCTTTAGTTGAAGATGATTTTTCTCTGGTGGTATGATTTAATTTTTGCTTTTTACTTTTTGTGTATCTGTCATATTTTTTGTTATTGTTTTTTTGAGATGAAGTCTTACTCTGTCACCCAGCCTGGAGTGCAGTGGCACAATCTCGGCTCACTGCATCCTTTGCCTCCCAGGTTCCAGCAGGTTCTCCTGCTTCAGCCTTCTGGGTAGCTGGGATTACAGGTGTCCGCCACCATGCCTGGCTAATTTTTGTATTTTTAGTAGAGACAGGGTTTCACCATGTTTGCCAGGCTATTCTTGAACTGCTGACCCCAAATGATCTGCCTGCCTTGGCCTACCAAAGTGCTGGGATTACAGGCATGAGCCACTACATCCGGCTTGTCATATATTTTTTGATTTGAGGTTACTATGAGGCTTCCAAATACAATGTAACCCATTATTTTAATCTGATGACAACACAGGTTGCATAAACAAGCAAGCAAAAAGAAAACTAATAAAAACTCTAACTTTATCCTCTTGCTTTTTAACTTTTTGCGGTTTCTATTTATATCTTATTGTACTATCTATGTCTTGAAAAGTTGTAGTTATTATTTTGATTGGTTTATCTTTTAGTGTTTCTACTTAAGAGTAGTTTACACACTAAAAGTATAGTGTTAAAATATTCATGTTTTCCTCTGTACTTACTATTACTGGTGAGTTATGTACCTTCAGATGACTTCTTATTGCTCATTAACATTTTTTTTTCTTTCTTTCTGATTGAAGAACTCCCTTTAGCATTTCTTTTCTTTTTTTTTTCTTTAGATGGAGTCTCACTTTGTTGCCCAGGCTGGAGTGCAGTGGCACGATCTCGGCTCACTGCAAGCTCCGCCTCCCAGGTTTACACCATTCTCCTGCCTCAGCCTCCCCACCACCACACCCGGCTAATTTTTTCTTTTTGTATTTTTAGTAGAGATGAGATTTCACCATCTTAGCCAGGATGGTCTAAATCTCCTGACCTTGTGATCCGCCCGCCTCAGCCTCCCAAAGTGCTGGGATTATAGGCATGAGCCACCGTGCCTGGCCCCCTTTAGCATTTCTTGTTGGAAAGGTCTAGTGTTGATGAAATCCCTCAGCTTGTGTTTGTCTGGGAAAGTCTTTTTTTCTCCTTCATGTTTGAAGGATATTTTCACCTGCTATTCTAGGGTAAAAGTTCTTTTTCTTCAACATTTTATCATGTCACCGTCTCCTGGGCCTGTACAGTTTCCACTGAAAAGTCTGCTGCCAGATGTTTTGGAGCTCCATTGTATTGTTGTTTTTTTTCTTGTGGCTTTTAGGATCTTTTCTTTATCCTTTACCTTTGGGAGTTTGATTATTTAATGCCTTAACGTGGTTTTCTTTTGGTTAAATTTGTTTGGTGTTCTATAACCTTCTTTTACTCGAATTTGGTATCTTTCTCTTGGTTTGGGAAGTTCTCTCTTATTATCCATTTGAACACACTTTTTACCCGTATCTGTTTCTCCACCTCCTTTTTAAGGCCAGTAACTCTTAGATTTGCCCTTTTAAGGCTATTTTCTAGATCTTGAAGGCATGCTTCATTCTTTTTTATTATTTTTTCTTTTGTCTGCTGTGATTGTGTATTTTCAAATAGCTTGTTTGAAAGCTCACTAATTCTTTTGCTTGATCAATTCTGCTATTAAGAGACTCTGATGCATTCTTCAGTATGCATCATTTTTCAACTTCAGAATTTCTGCTTGATTCTTTTAATTATTTCAATCTGTTTGTTAAATTTATTTGATAAAATTCTGAATTCCTCCTCTGCATTATCTTGAATTTCTCTAGGTTTTCTCACCTCTCCTCTCTCCTCAAGCAGAAGGAAGGAGTCATTTTTGTTGTTGCAAGCTGTGCTCCCTGTGGGTGGGGGAGGGGTGGCACAAGCACTTCCTTAGCTGCCCCAGCTGGTGTCTTACTAGGTCATGTGCCCCCCAATCTACTGACTTTAAGCCCAGTACAGCACTAGGAATTGCCTAGAAATTGCAGTTTTTGCGCCTAGACAGCCTTTCAAGTTTATTTAGGATCCTGAAATATATTCAAGTTTGTTTAGCCCATGGTGGTGAGGCTTGCCAAAACTTCAGTTTTGACTGCTGGGATGGGCGATTTCTCTCTAGTTAGGGCTGTTCTAAATGCTCCCTCTGTGCGTGGGTGTCAGCTGTGTTAAGCCCGGTTTTGCTTTTCACTCTGACAGGGCAGCACTGAGCTCAGTGCAGTGTCCCACAATCACTGTGCTCTCCCTTCCCCAAACTCAGCGATTCTCCATGTCACCTGGCCACTGCCATGGAGGTGGGGCAGGTATGGCAATTAAAGACTGTCTTTTTTTTTTTTTTTTTTTGAGACAGAGTCTCACTCTGTCATCCAGGCTGGAGTGCAGTGGCGTGATCTCAGCTCACTGAAACTTCCGCCTCCCAAGTTCAAGCAGTTCTCCTGCCTCAGCCTCCCAAGCAGCTGGGATTACAGGCGCCTGCCACCACGCCTGGCTAATTTTTGTGTCTGTGTGTGTGTTTAGTAGAGATGGGGTTTCACCATGTTGGCCAGGCTGGTGTCGAACTTCAGACTTCAAGTGATCCACCCTCATCCTCCCAAAGTGCTAGGATTATGGGCTTGAGCCACCATGCCTGGACAAGACTGTCTTTCCCACTCTCTTCAGAGCTTCTTTCAGACATATGAAAGAAGGTTAAGACCAGGTACTGTAATTGCTCATCTGATTTTCGGTTCTTATGAAGGTGCTTTTTTTGTATAGACTGTTGTTAAATTTGGTGTTCCTGTGTGGGGGATGATTGATAAAGGCTTCTATTCAGCCATCTTGCTCCAATCCCCTCCTATTCATATATGAGAAACCCACAGCCATCATGATACTCAATGATGAACACTGAAAGCTTTTCCTCTAAGATCAGGAACAAGATCATTGTTCTAATTTCCTTCAAGAACTTTCCCTTTGCATTCACAACTTGGCTAACTGTTCTGTGCAGGAAGCCTATCTTTCAGCCTATCTTGGCTTTTAGCATGCCTTCTCACTGAGTTTAATCATTTCTGGCTTTTGAAATGAAATGAGAGACATATGACTCTTTCACTTGAACACTTAGAGGCCATTGTAGGTTTTTAAATTGGCCTAATTCCAATATAATTGTGTCTCAGGGAATAGAGAGGCCCAAAGAGAGAGAGGCAGATGAAGGAACAACTGGTCTGTGGAGCAGTCAGATATACACAACATTGATTGATTAAATTTGCCATCTTAATCAAATTAAATATAAGTACAGTAAGTGGCAACCCAAAACAGTGATAATAGTAACATCAGAGATCACTGATCAAGGATCACCATAATAAATATGGCATTAATGAAAAGTTTGAAATAGTGTGATAATTGCCAACACGTGACACAGAGACACATAGTGAGCACAGGTTATTGAAAAAAATGGCAACAATAGACTTCCTCAACATAGAATTGTCACAAACCTTCAAGCAAAGTGCAATATAATGAGGTATGCCTATATGTTTCTAGGAGTTTATCTGTTTCTTCTAGGTTATCCAATTTGTTGGCATATTAAATTTTCATGATGGTCTCCCATAAATCTTTATATTTCTTTGGTATCAGTTTTATGTCTCCTCTTTTGTTTGCAATTTTATTTATTTGATTTTTGTATTTGTTTAGTTTAAGGTTTGTCTATTTTTACCTTTCCTAAAAATACTTAGTTTCGTTGGTTTTTAAAATTGTATTGCTAGTCTATTTCACTTACTTCTCTTCTGACCTTTATTATTTCATTCCTTCTGCTAACTTTGGGCCTGGTTTGTTCTTCTTTTTCTGTTTTCTTGAGGTATAATGTTAGGTTGTTTATTTGAGTTTTTCTTGTTTTATAGTGTGGGTGTTTATCACTATAAACTTCCCTCTTAGAATTATTTTTGCTGCATTCCATACATTTTGGTATTTTGTGTTTCCATTTCCATTTGCCTCAAGATTATTTTTTATTTTCCTTTTAAGTTTTTGTTTGACTTGTTGATTGTTAAGGAGTATTTGTTTAATTTCTACATATTTGTTAATTTTCCAGTTTTTCTCATATTTTCTTATTTCATACCATTGTGATCAGCAAAGATGCTTGATATGATTTCAGTATTCTTAAACTTAATAACACTTGTTTTGTGGCCTAACATATGATGTATCCTGGAGAATGTTTGTGTATTTGTGAAGAATGTGTATTCTGCTGCTGTTTGGTGGAATGTTCCATATGTCTTAGGTCCATCTGAAGTCCACTGTTTCCTTATTGATTTTCTATCTGGATGATCTATCCATTGTGGAAAGTGGGATGTTGAAGTCCTCTATTATTGTATTTGTGTCTGTTTTTCCCTTCAGTTCCACCACATCTGGCTAACTTTTAAAAACTTTGTGTAGAGGTGTGGTCTCATTATGTTGTCCACACTGGCCTCAAACTCCTGGCCTCAAGAGATCCTCCTGCCTTGGCCTCCCAAATGCTGGGATTACAGGCATGAGCCACTGCACCTGGCCCAGATTATGTTTCTTATAAAAGTTCTGTGATGTGGCTGTGATTATCTTCTTGCGGATGAAGAAACTGAGGTTTACCAAGACCAGTGTCTTGCCTAAGGTTTCAGAACCCATCAACAACTGAGTTTAGAATATGGGCCTAAGTCTTCTAATTCTTGTCTTCAGTATGTTTTCCATGACACCAATTACTCTAATCTTTTGGGGGCACTAGGACCTCATTTTAATAGTTAAAATATGTTTATACTACCTCCTACCACCACTGCAGTTTCTAATGAGCTAAAACAAATGCATAGGTTTGCATTGTATTGTTCACAACAGCTTCTGAAAACACTTTTAAATGGTCATAAATATGTATACAATAGGTATTAGGTATTTAAGACTACAAATTATGCTTGGATTTGAGTTCTCTCATAACAGCTCCAAAAGCCCTAGAGGTCTGAAGCCTTGGGACACAGCCCTGCAATGCAGTGGCCATTAAGATGACTGTGGCTACAATGGTTTAGGGTACTTGTAGGCAATCATTTGATCATTACTAGAGTCACAAAAAGAGGAACTGCCATTTCTTAGTGTAATGTATTATGTGACATGGGTGCTATGATTTTATTAAATTCTAGGTTTCTTAGAAAAGAAACTGTTGCATCCAAAAGCAAAAAATGGGTCACCAGGATGAAAATAACTAAAAGGGTAAAAGGCCTATTTTAGCAGAAAGGCTTCACGTAAAATTAACTCTAAATAAATATCTGCCTGTAATCCCAGTACTTTGGGAGGCCAAGGTGGGTGGATCACCTGAGGTCAGGGAGTTTGAGACCAGCCTGGCCAACATGGTGAAACTCTGTCTCTACTAAAAATATAAAAATTAGCCAGGCATGGTGGCAGGTACCTGTAATCCCAGCTACTTGGGAGGCTGAGGCGGGAAAGTCGCTTGAATCCGGTGGGCAGAGGTTGCAGTGAGCCAAGGTTGTGCCACTGCAATCCAGCCTTGGTGACAGAGTGAGACTGTCTCACAATACATAAGAATAAATAAATATCTGGAAAAAAATGAATAAATTTCATTTCAGGGCTGGAAAAGAGGCTGGCACACTCCTTGGTTTTGCCTGTGCTCAAGTAGATGGAGGAATTCAAGTAGGGCACTCAGGAATGTTCAGTGCGCACCTCAGCTGCTGAGATAAGATGGAAAGTATGGCTGCCATGGGGATTCTCTTGATCCATTTCATCTTCCTGATTTCCCTAGGCCCATCTTCAGGCTGAGAGTGATGACACTGACCTCCCCATTGAGAATATATGTGGAAAGAAGAAGCAACTACATTGATTAAAAGTAACAATGGTTTAAGGAAACAAAGAGGCTGGAACTCTGTCTGCCACAGGGAGAGAAATGCTGGGAAGCCTGGTGGAAGCAGGTTAGAAACAGACTTGCAGTCCCAGCCCAGATGCCTGCATTTAGGTGATGAGCGATATTCTTTGTGTGTTTTGTCAGTCCTGAGAGAGGCTTCTTTCCAAAAATAATTATTCTATCTTTGTAGCAGGAAAAGCTTTTATGTTTGGTTTAAATTCACATCTTCATCTGTGTTGTGGAAGCCCTGCCCTCACTAAGCCTTTGGCTTAGAGATGTTGACTGTCCTCTCTGCCACAGTCAGATATTCTTCAGGACATTTTAATCAGTAGTGACTTTGGAAAGAGAAAGGGGGCCTGGGATCCCACGATGAAAAATATTGAACAGAAACAGAGAGAAAAATCTCTGTGGTAACTAGGAGAAAGCATTATGTAAGCATTATGTAAGTTAATGGACCAGTTTTCTTGAGAAATGGGCATTTGTCTGTTCACCTGCCTGGGCTCCCCCGAAAGCAGAGCCTGAGACAAAGGATTATGTACAGGTAGGTAACTTGAGATGTGGTCCCAGGGGGGCAGGGATGGGGAATGAGAGCCAATATAAAGATGTATTGTTGGGTTGGTTACAGCCACAGGCAACTAGAGCTTGACTCAGTGAAACTTTCTGTGAAGCCAGATGAGATGTGTTTCAGAATATCCACTATGGGAATGGAAGAGTAAAACATCTATTTATCAGCTCTCATCTGCCACTGGTCAAGAGCGGCCCCAGGAGGTTAACTCCCTATGTTTTGAGTTGTCCTGTAGAAATGTTGTGCTGTGGTGTCCCATGGTGTGACATCAGAGAAGTCACAGGGCAAGAAGTGACAGGATGGGAGACACAAGATGAGGCAAGGCACTTCCTGCTTACTTGTGCATGAGGCAAACTGAAGCCTGCACAGAACCAGTTGCATTTTCCATGACTGGAAGAGGTAGGGCTGAAGGGATTTGGAGTGGTACTCATGACATGTCAATAAATCAACCAACTGCAATGTAATATCCTTAAGATTCTAGATGACTCCCATAATCTCTTTGTTTCTCATTCATTGTAAGGGAGAAATAGGGTGATTTTGGCCTTCTTCAATCCTAGGTTTGAATCCTGGCCCTATCATTTATGAGTGTTGTTCCCATAAGCGACTTAACTTCTTTGAGCCTTAGTTTACTTTGTAAAATTAAGACAGTATACCTATCTCATCCTGTTGTAGGGAGAATGACCTGAGATACTGTATGTTAAGTTCTTAGCACCTAGCCTGGCGCACGGCAACGGCTGAAGTCATGTCAGCTTGTATTATTGTGATTTGACATCACAACAGCAGTAGTCATGAGGCATAAAGGAGCATAGAAAGGGGGCTGTTAGGGACTAGGACTGGAGGGAGGATGAACCAGGTAGGCTACCAGTAGGAATGTGGGCAGGGGATTGTGCCTCTGTTTAACAAGTCAGGATACAGCTTCTGGGATGGAACTGACCAAAGTTTGATGAGGTATCAAGACTTCCATTAAGGGGGCTGAGGTCTCAGAAGGGAAACTGGAATGCTACAGAGGAAATAGCAGCAGCTATGCGCAGTTACATATTCTGGGAATTGGGTGACTGCAGAAGGGTTCAAGGAAGTGCCCAGGCAGCCTGATGGGTGCAGAGACGCTTCCAGGATGTCCCTAAGCCCATTCCCAGGCTTACAGCAACTTGACTAATCTCATGCCAAGCATCGAGTCCCTTTGAGTTTACTGTTTTGGCCATACACATGGTGTGATTCCCAGGCTCAGAATGCGAGAGGGCTATGCCTACAAGTTGAGAGTATTGGTGCCATCAGTTAGGGCTGGGGGTGACAAATGAGAGACTTGCCTGACTCTCAGCTTAGCTTCAGCTGAGCAGGAGGCCCCTGCCATAGAGGGGCTGGCACATGACCCCTGACCCCAGCCCTGGTCTAACATATCCAGGCACTGGACCCTCAGATCATAGGTTAACTAGGCCTCCTTGTCTGGGCTGATGAGGTGACTGCCTTGTCATTAACACTCAATCCTTTGAGGCCCAGACCAAACTCCCAGGCAGAACAAGTAGCTCATTGGGCCAAGACAACGTAAAAAACCATGTATCCCAAACCTTAACTCACAGTTTCTCTGTTCAAATCATTTTGGGAGAAAGAGCCATACTTTATTATGATGGCCTAGTCCTTTAATCTTACATATGTATGTTTTCACATGGTAACAATGTAACCAAATTCATTCCTACAAACTCTCCATTTTAATATTTTTAATATTAACACCTTTCTTTTATGTCATTCAAAGAATTCACTCAGATTCCCTAGGTTTTCGTGAAGAAAAACACGATTAAAATCAACACATTGAATTGATGTTTTTGATTGAAACAAATATGTCTGGAGCAAATTTAAATTAAATGTGGTTTTACATGTAGTTGGTTATGCGTAGCAATCAGTAGGTTAGCATACCTTTATTTTCTTCAAAGAAAAAAAAATTCCAATTGAATGATGTTTTGAAAATAGCTAACTGGAAGCGTGAGGGACTTGTTTAGAAAGTTGAGGTGACAACTGAAAGTCAAGACTACACATGCTCATGTGTTTTCAAGGGAAAAAAATCTCCAATTTAAAGAGATGTGGGTGCTGCTGTTATTTTTTCAGATATAATACATAGGGATGGAAAATATGGCTTTTCTTAAGGAAACATTAGTTGTAAATTGAAGAAAAATGAGTATAAAAAGTGAGATTGTTTTTTGTTCTGAAGATTTTCCTCTTATCTCTTCATAGTTTTATTATGCAGAGATTTGATATTGACATCTTTAACTGTGTGCTTAAACACACTCATCTTTCCAGCAGCACACGGGGACATAGCGATGGTTTGTCTTTAGGAAACAGAAGTCTGGCCTCTGCCCATGGGCTCCTCACCCTTGGTCTATTGCCATTTCTGGTGTGCTTCCCCATCTCTGAGGTCCTGTCCTTAACATCCTGTGTCCCATCCTCAGCTCTGTCCTCATGCAATCCCATGTCAATGCCTCTCTTCCCTGTTTATGGAGCTGCATTGTCCTGGCCCCCTTTCTCATTTCCCGGCTACCTAGTCACCATCTTTTAAGATTAATCACGCAGTACAGAGTTGATGAGTAGTCCGAGTTCTCAGATGGGTTACATTTGGATCAAGGTGGAAAACTGCAATAATTGAGTTGCTGCAATCAAATACATTTTGCATCAACCTAATACAGAAATAGGCACTTATCCACCAGGTATCCTTTCAGTATTTTTAGCTCTTGAACACTATGATAAAAATCAGCAGAAAGTCTAAGCGACAATTCAAATAGCTGTCACAGAATCTACGTAACTTTATTCCTTTGATTACATTTAACAAACAGTTATTGAGTATTTTCTATCTGCCAGATGCTGTCCAGGTTGGTAGAAATACAGAGATGAATAATTTATTTCTCTCCCACCTTGTTCCAGAAAGGATGTGAGGCAGCTTGTAGCAGAAACATATAAAACAAAACATCCAAATGCAGGTTTTTAAAACTCAGGGCAAGGGAAATATAAATTAAAATAGGTCAAGTCCAGAGGGAAAAGAGGACACAGATACACAGCCCATGCAGGCCTTCCTAATTGTTATACTTGAGTTGGATATTTTACCCTAAGCGCATTAGGGGGCCAGGGAAAAGGAAAACATGTTCAATACACATTCCCACTGTAGAAACAGAGAAATTGTAGAGTTACTTACAGGAAAAAGTGTGAATAAGACCTGGTTCTTAATGACAAGGAATTCAGAACTCAACAGGAAAGACAGATCTGTAGCAAACATCTGTAAACCAAAACGTATTATGAGGGTCTGCATAAAGTGCTAAGGAAATAGGGGTAGAAGAATACTTATTTGGCTTATGAGAAAGAAAAGAGGCTACATGAACAATGCTTCAAAAGGAGGCAGTCAAGAAGGGGGAATGGCTAGGGAGACACAGGGGGAAAGAACATGGTGGCTCTAGGTGAGTGACCTCAGCTGTAGTGAGCACAGAAATGGTTTCCTGCACTTGCTGATTCTGATTCAGAGGGACTGACATTTTTTTACAAGAACCCTGGGTGATGCTAATTCTGGTGCTCAAGGACCTACTTTGGGGAAAACTGTCATAGATTCCCGGGTGTGTGGAGCAGTGAACAGTGAGGTTGGAAAAGCAGGCTGGGCCCATGTGGGATGGACTTCAAATGCCATGGTGAGAAACTTGCACTTTATGTCAGGGGGAGCCACTGGATGCTTTAAGGCCTGAGCAGGTGAATGACACTATCAGATTTCTGTGTTTTTTTTTTTTACTCTTCTTTTTCCTGATTACAAGAACAGATCAAGGATGAAAAATGGAAGGAAAGAGATTGAGGATATGGAGCCACCTAGAAGAGTGTTGCATGGTCCAAATCAAAGAGAATAAGGACATGATTAGGGCAGTGGTGGGGGACATGAAGCAAGGTGAACACTTTTTTGTAGTGAGCATGAACCTGTTATTTTATTATCAATCACAGATTTACTTCCAATGTTGTTGTTCATGTCTCTCCAGCTAGGACTCTACTTCAATTTCTGCTACCTGGCATCTGGGCTACTCCAACTGGCAGGGGAGACGGTCTGTGCCAAGCTGGCCTGGTTCCTGTGTGGGTGGTGGAGCTGGGTGGAAGGTCTGGGAGCGTTGCTTGCTCACTAAAGTGTAGGGGAAGCAGCCTACAGTGAACTCACAGTGAAGGGTGTATTAGTCAGGGATCTCTTAGAGGGACAGAACTAATAGGATGTATATATACAAAGGGGAGTTTATTAAGTATTAACTTCCATGATCACAAGGTCCCATAATAGGCTGTCTGCAAGTCTGAGGAGCAAAGAGAGCCAGTCCGAGTCCCCAAACTGAAGAACTTGCAGTCTGATGTTTGAGGGCAGAAAGCATCCAGCACAGGAGAAAGATGTAGGGAGGGAAGCTAGGCCAGTCTCTCTTTCCACGTTTTCCTGCCTGCTTTATACTGGAGGCTGATTAGATTGTGCCCACCAGATTAAGGGTGGATCTGACTTTCCCTAGCCCACTGACCCAAATGTTAATCTCTTTTGGCAATACCCTCACAGACACTCCCAGGATCAATACTTTGTATCCTTCAATCAAGTTGACACTCAGTATTAACCATCACAAAGGATAACACAGAATATATGTTTTCATTTGTTGTACAAAAGTAGCCAACAATGTCCAGTTCAGTCGATTCTGGGAACACAATCTTTCCTCTCAAAAATAGCAGAAAATACCAACACCTTCCACTGTCATATATAAGAACCAGTGAGCCTGGAGCTGGATGGTGTCCATGCAAAGACCAATCGTTTTGAGTCTACTCTCGTGCTGGTAGGGTGTTTGCGAGCAACAGGCCTGTGGTCTAGGACATTATTTCATTTATGGTAGGGGGCTACCGACCACAGTCCCACGACAAGCTCAAGTGAAAGTCATTTGGCCAGGATCTGCTGTCTAATCCTGTGGTAGGCAGAATAATGGCCCTGTCCCTGCAAAGATTCCAGTGTCTGAATCCTCAGAATCTGAATATGTTACCTTACGTGGCAAAAGAGAGGTATTAGTTTGCTAGGGATACTGTAACAAACTACCACAAACTAGGTGGCTTAAATGACAGAAATTTATTGTGGCACTGTTCTAGATGCTAGAAGTAAGAAAGCAAGGCGTCAGCAGGATTGGTTCCTCCTGAGGGGTGTGAATAAAAGATCTGTTCCAGGCCTCTCTCCTTGCCTTGGAGATGGCCGTCTTCAACCTGTATCTCTTCATCTCATCTTTCCTCTTTGCATGGGTGGGGGTCCAAGTTTCCCCTTTTTATAAGGATGCCTCATTTTGGATTAGGGCTTACTGTAAGATCTCAACATAACTAATTACAATGGCAGCAACCCTGTTTCCAAATATGGTCCCATTCTGGGGGTTAGGACATCAATATATGAATTTCTGGGGGACATGATTCAACTCCTAACAAGGGACTTTGCAGAAGATTAAAGTTAATAACTTTGAGATGGGAAAATTATTCTGAATTATCCTGGAGGGGCCTAATTTAGTCACTCGAGTCCTTAAAAGTGGAGAATCTTTCCCATCTGCAGTCAGGGAGAGAGTGGTGACAATGGACTGGTCAGAGAAATGCAACATTGCCAGCTTTGAAGATGGAGGAGGGTGCCGGGAGCCAAGAAATGCTGGTAGCCTCAGAGGCTAGAAAAGGCAAGGAAGCAGGTTCTCCCCTGAAGCTCCCAGAAAGGAATCAGATGCCGTGTTCCTAGTTCAGTGGCCTGTGTTGGATATCTGAACTACAGAACTGTAAGATCATATATTTGTGTTGTTTTAAGCCACTAAGTTTGTAGTAATTTGTTATAACAGCCATAGAAAACTCCTAATACAAGCTCCCTGAGCCACAGCTCCTAAGTTTGCCATGTGATCTCTCATCCCCCTATAAATAATGCTTCTACGCTGAGAGTAAGTCAACACAGAAGTCCCACCCCTGCTGTTACTGGCGGTGAATCCTTATGGGTCTGCAGCAACCTCAATTCTTGCCTCCACAGAAGAAAGAATTTGACCGAGGGGCATGAGGCAGAAGGAGAGACTGAAGCAAGTATTCGAGCAGGAGTGAAAGCTTATTAAAAAGTTTTAGAGGCCAGGCGCTACTAGTAGTTCATGCCTGCAATCCCAGCCCTTTGGGAGGCCGAGGCGGGTGGTGGAACACCTGAGGTCGGGAGTTTGAGACCAGCCTGACCAACATGGAGAAACCCCATCTCTACTAAAAATACAAAATTAGCCGGGCGTGGTGGCACAGGCCTGTAATTCCAGCTACTCTGAGGCTGAGGCAGGAGAATCTCTTGAACCCGGGTGGCGGAAGTTGCGGTGAGCCAAGATCACGCCATTGCACTCCAGCCTGGGCAACAAGAGCGAAATTCTGCCTCAAAACAAAACAAAAAGCTTTAGAGCAGGAAGGAAAGGAAGAGACGTGTACTTGGAAGAGGGCCAACCGGGCAACTTGAAAGACAAGTGTGCAATTTGACCTTTTAACTTGGGATTTTATATGCTGGCATGCTTCTGGAGTCTTGCCTTCCTTCTCCCCTGACTCTTCCTTTGGGATGGGCTGTCCGCATGGCAGTGGTCTGCCAGCGCCAGGGAGGGGAGCATGCGCAGTGGTCTGCCAGCGCCAGGGAGGGGAGCATGCGCAGTGTGTTTACTGGAGTTGCGTGCATGCTCAACTTGAGGTGTTTTTCCCTTACCAGCCAAATGTCACTGAGATCATATACCGGTTAAACTCCACCATTTCCCCTCTTAATGCGCACACTTGAGTTCACTCACTCAACTCCTGAGATCTTATCAGGAAACTGCTGATTATGTTCAGGTTTTTTTTTCTCTCTATAGGGGGACTGCCTTGCCCTGGCGCCAGCTGCCACCAACAGTTATTTTAGAGAGACAGTGTAACAACTGCCTGACCATCACCTGATGGTCACCTGGAACTCCTGGTGGAGTAGGGAGGCCCTCTCTTGCCCTGTTCATGTCTGATTCGCTACCTACTGTAACACTGCCACAGCCACTCATCAAAACCAAGTCGTATGAAGTGGCAGATTCCTCCTAGGGTGTCTGGCCAGCCGTGACCTGCTCCTTTGGTCACCTCCCCAACTCCAGGATGAGTTTCAAGAGCCACATGTCTATGAGACCCTCCTACCTGGACTTAGCTGACTACAGCAGGAGGGACATGAGATCCAAGCTGGAGCACACAGCGTCTCTCTCCTGGGATGTGGAGCTGAGAGACACTGAGATCAGGAGACGGGAGCTGATTCCTCTTAACGACAGGTCTGGAGCAAAGGTCTGTGCATCAGTGCTGTTAAGTTTCTCAGGGCTGTGCTGTTTTGTTTAAGCCAGTTTGTAGTGGGTCTGTGCGACTTGCTAAAGAGCCTCCAGTAGTTAAGATTTGCTAAGCCAGGGAGTGCCCTTGGGACCGCGCGCAGCGGCCTGAAGGAGGCAGGAAGGGAAGGAAAGGCCCAGGGCAGGCGCTGCTACCAAAGGGCCCAGCTTGGGAGAAGGCTGCCGCTCCTGGCAAAAACGAGTCTCAGAGGAGTTTCTGAGTTCATTGTCACAATGAAATGCTGTCAAAGGACCCTCTGCTTTTCCTCAGAAACTAATATTCAATTTCTGGAGGCCTAGTTTGCTTCTAGAAGAGGGAAACCGCACATCTTGTTTTAGGTGGTGGCTGGTTCTTGTATCATGGGCATGTTATCGCTTTTTACACAAAAGATTGCAATATGTGCAACTGCTTCTCTGTGCTTTTGTTTTCTATTGTTTTGTTTTGTTTTAACATGTTTGATTTCTTTAAAGCTGTTAAGCCCAAGATTGGAAGCTCTCAGATGATCAGATCTCTGGTGTCAGGATGCAAACACGCTAGTCCCTGCTTAAACAAGGCTCTAGTCTTTTCTTTGTATCTATTCCATCAGGAACTGCTGGAGATAAAAGCAAATGTCTTAGAAGAGCAAGTGTGACATGTGGTACGCTATCAGGAATAAATCTCTACCTGCCAAGCTAGACTGTAAGGCAATCTGGAACCAGTTACTATACAAACTTGTTTTATTTCAAAACAGAATCACCTGACTTACTTTTCTATTTATTTCTTGTCTTGAATTCTTTTGTTGATATCAAGATGCTACTAATGAAACACAGTGGACCCGAATTTTCAGGTGAATTGAGAGAAAGGGGTTTGTAAAAAGGACTTAAAGGGAAAGAGCCCTCATTTCCTTTAGATTTTGAAAGGATGGTGTTAACAGCAGAGGCTGAAAAAGTACCATGGAAATTTAGCCTGGGAAGGGAATGGAAGGGCAGGGAGAGTGAGAGAAGGAGGCAGAGGAGGGAACTGGTGGTGTTCTGATGCCAAAAACCCCACCCTTAGGAGTTGGCTTAAGGTGTGACAAATACGCAGTGCGTTATGCACTGATGTGCACCGTGGAATCCCATACCTGTGGGGCTGCTGTGCGGTGTGTGTGGGGCGCTCAGGCGAAAGGGCACTGGAGAGCAGGCCTGTGCCCACAGAACTTGCTCTCAACTGTGCCACACCCAGGCAGGGACTTTGCGAAAGCCCTGAGGTGACTGACAGGTGATGGAGGTATGTGGTAGCTGCCTGTGTTTACCAGATAGTGCCCCAGCACCCTGGCTTTTCCAGGTGCTGGTGTCTTCCCAGGTGAGAATGCAACATAAAAAACCCTGGAGATTCCAGTTGGCAGGGGAATCCATACATCCTCAGTGCAGGCACAAAGACTGCAGGTAGCAGGCCTGTGGTGAAGGGCCAGCATTTGTATCATGGTCTTGACATTTTCTCACATACTTGGTGTGTTTTTTTGTTACTGTTTTGTTTTGTTTTTGAGACAGAGTCTCACTGTGTTGCCCCTTTGTTTTTGAGACAGAGTCTCACTGTGTTGCCCCTTTGTTTTTGAGACAGAGTCTGCAGTGCAGTGGGGCTCACTGTAGCCTCCAGCTCCCAGCTCAAGCGGTCTTCTTGCCTCGAGGAGTTGGGACAACAGGCTTACGCCATCACACTCGGCTATTTTTTTTTTTTTTTTAAGTTTTTTTTTTTAACTTTTTTAAAACTTTTTAACTAAAAAAAAAACTTTTTTTTAAACTTTTAACTATTTTTTTTAACTTTTTGTAGAGACAATTTTTTGTGTTGCACAGGCTGGTATCAAACTCCTGGACTCAAGTGATCCTCCTGCCTCAGCCTCCCAAAGTGCTAAGATTACAGGCATGAGCCACAGCACCCAGCCTCTCACACACTTTGATATACATGATCTCATAACAGTCTCCACAGAAACCCAGAAAGGAAGCTGCCATTTTTCCCATTCTACACATGAGGATATGGAGGCTCGGTGGCTGGTTGACCTCCTAAGAGCTCTGAGCTGTTCAGCGGAGGAAGTCAGCTGTTCATCTGACTCTGTGGCAGGGGTCTGAAACTCAAGTGCTCAGGGGAGCAGTGGAGTCATTTCAGTGAGAGCAGCGGCCTGGAGACCACTCATCCCATCCAAAGGGGCAGCTGGCGCTCAGTGCTCGCAGAGTGCTGCCGTCCAAAAATGCAGGCCCAAAGCTGCTAGAGCCTTCTGTTCTTCAAGAGAAACTACAATATAGATTTTTGTGTGAGAGCGTAATTTATTCAAAACAATTTTTTTTTTAACTTTAAAAAATAAAAACTTTGTGTGGCCCCAGACAACATGCCTCACTGCCCCGTCCCGCTTCCCTGCCAGTGTGCAACTCCTGCTGTGGCACATTTCACGTTTATTGGGCACCTGCCATGTCCAGGAACAGTGCCGAGTGCTGGGGGACAGGCACAGCCCCTGTTTGAACGAAGCCTGCCTGCTGCTGCAGGGCTTCTCTATCCACGTCCACTCAGTCGATATCCGTTCGGCTTCTATTCCTGCTCCTGCGCTGACTGCTGTGGATGTTTTAAAAAATACCACATGGATGTACAACAATGTGCGCGGACTTAATGCCACTGAATTGTGCAGTTAAAATCAGTGAAAATGGTTAACTTTTACGTTATATATTTTATATTTTACCAAAATTAAAAAGTCAGTATACAAAAGACATGTAATTTTTATCCTCAAGAAAGATAAAACCTAAATGAGAAGAGAGAACATAGTGCTATCAAATATTTCAGCTTAATAGATATTTGAGTCCCCATTGTGTATCAAGCACCATCCTAGGTGGGCACATAAAGTTGAGGAAGTTAGTTCCTGTTTCAAAGGCACCTCCTACTCTGATGAGAGCAATGTTGGGAGCAGCCTTGGTTTTTGCGGTTAGCAAGAGCTGCCCTTTATGGAATGTGAAATCTCTGCCACGCCTTTAGTAATTGTTTTATGTGCACCGTCAGTCTCACTGGAGCCTCACAGCAAACCTATGGGGCAGATGCTGTTATCAACCCCATTTTACAAAGAGGGCAGAAGCTCAGAGAGGTTTAGTAACTTCCCCAAAGTCACGCAGAGTTAATAGGTAGAGAAGCCAGGGTTTGAGCCCAGGTACACTTTACTCTAAACCCCATGGGCAGAAGGATGCAAAGAGCCTTGGTGTAGCCAGCTCAGAGGGGATCAATGTGGGCTTGAGAGACAGGAGCTCTTGAGGAGGCTGGGCCAGAGGAGCTGCAGGACCTGGGTGAAGGCACCACACCTTCAATCCAGGTGAGTCTCCTGTTCCAAATACAGGAGCAGGTTCACAGAGAAGGCCATCAATGCTGATTCCTAAAGGATGACAGAGGGACAAAATGGGGAAGGACGTTCTGGCCACACAGAACAGGCAAGAGGGGCCCACCGATGTCATTGAGCCCTCGGTGCCCAGAGCTGTGGCTCAGTGAAGGTGATATCACACGATGTAGGTGGACTCTGAGGGAGATGGCAGCTGTGGCTGGGCCCGGGTACCTTCATGGGCTTGGCGGGCCTCAGAAACCTTAGCACAGACACTCCACTGGGAATTGGACTGGAGGAAACTGCCAGGTACCACATGGCTGCTGAATGGACTAAAATAGAAGAATATTGAAATAGTGAGAGAGTGGGCTTTTCCGAGAGACTGGAGGTTCTCCCAACATGCACAGTGGAGATGAAGGCTGAGACGGGCAGATGAGATGATGTTAGAACAGGACCAGATCATATTTGGCCTTGTCAGCTCCAGACTACAAATGCACATGTACCATGGACGTGGGGGAGCAGCCTCAACACCGCCTCAGCGGGTAAGAGGGTCCTGGACTAGGTAGAAAGGGGCCAGGGAAAGCCGGCCTGGCTATATGGTGAACTCCGTGAGGTGGGCTGTCAGTCCACAATGCTGTGTCTAGAGAGATCTGGAAAATTCAAGCCTGGTTTGAGAGAGCATGGTCATGCAGAGAGGAGCATGGCTGTGGACATCCAGGAGGGAAGAGGGCAGCCAGGTCAGCTCCCAGCTGGTGGGTTGAATTTGGGGCAACATAGGGAAAGATTCCTGGAGGAGGGGCCCGCTGGAGCTGGGCAGGTATGTCAGGGCTTACCGGTAACAGAAGCCAAAGTCCAGGAAGCATCTAAGTCACACCTTAGCAGACTGAAGGGGGCTTGTAGTGGCGGGAGGCTTTTGTGCGGAGGGGTGATGGTTTGGCACCAAGCTCAGTCCCAGATGGAGCAATGGCAATAAGGCTTGTTTGGGCGCCACCTGCTGGTAGACTGAGGCTACTGCTACCCTGGCTCTGGGCAGGTCTACCTCAAATGGAGGCCAGGAGGGAATTTGTAACAGCACTCGACGGGATTTTTATTATTTTAGTTTTGGTTGAGGCATGAATACAATAAATGCTAAATTCCGAAGGGGCTACTGTGCAGAAATTTCAAAGTAGTATTAAGAACAGGGTAAACACCTTTTAAATTCCTGAACCATTAGGAAAAGGCAAAGAGGATTTGCAAAGAGAATTTTTAAAGTGAGAAGCTGTTAAATCCCCTCTCTCCCAGGGTTGGTAGGAGGGGATCTGTGGCAGCGCCCTGCATGAAGTCTGGAGAGAGACTCTAAGGAGAATACTTGGAAAGCTTGGTAAGTTTTTCCTGAATAAAAAGACACTGGACTAAGGTCAGACTTCTGCCTAGAAAATCTGACAGGTAAGAAATGGGCTGGCCGACTGCCCCAGAAACGGAGTTAAGGGGAGGTGGTTGCTGCTTCAGGCAGAGTTAGTAGAGGCAAAATACGTGCATGTGTGCTTCCAGATGTGCTTGTGCAGAGAGAGAAAGGAGGGCTTTTTTGTGGTGGTCGTTGCAGTTGTTGCTTTTCAAGGAAATGTCAGGTATTGATGAATATAACCAAGTATAATAAACAAAGGCCACAAGATATGCAATATTATATTTGTGAAAGTGACTGTCCCTATTTTATTTTTTAAAATAAAACTCCCAATCAAAATTCAAACAGCTCAACAATATACATTAGCAGAGAACGAATTTCCCCTTAATTGTATTCCCCACGCTGACCTCTAACGCCTTTTTCGGCATTAATGCGCGCCATCTGCTTTCTAGAGCACATTCTGCTTTGCAGCCAGCAGGTGGCAGCGCACCACTGCTTTAGGGGGACCCAGAAAGGAAGTGGATTTGGGAGGCAAGTCCCATAGAGCAAAGAGCTTTGAAAAATGGTTTTCATTAAAAACAACTTTTAAGTTTTCTAAAATAATGTCAGGAAAACCCTGTGGTTTTGTTTTTGAGCTGTTTAGAACTGGTCAGTTCCAACCACTGTGATCTAGGGGAGACATTATTGCCCCTGAGCTCTGAGCTTTTGCAAGCAAGAAAAAAAGTTTTAGAAAACAAAGGGGGTATATTGGTTCCTGTGACTGAAAAGTCCAGAAGTCTGTTCTGTGGGGAGGGAGATCCCATTTTGATCCCATTTGATTCACCCCATCGTCAGGGCCTCAAACCATTTTTCTGATGTTTTCTGCTATCCATGGGCCAGCTTTGTCCTAGGCCTGCCTTCCCTCATGATGGAAAATAGCTGCAGCAGTTCCCAGCCTCACATCTGCACATTTCACCTTCTAGAGCCCCCAGCAAAATGTTGCCATGAGTCTCAGTGGCCTGAATGGAATCACTTGACCACTCATTTTTTGTTTTTTGTTTTTTTGAGACTCTGTCACTCAGGCTGGAGTTGGAGTGCAGTGGCATGATCTCAGCTCACTGCAACCTCCGCCTCCCGGGTTCAAGAGATTCTCCTGCCTTGGCCTCCTGAGTAGCTGGGATTACAGGTGCGCACTATCATGCCCAGCTAATTTTTGTATTTTTAGTAGAGACGGGGTTTTGCCATGTTGGCCAGGCTGGTCTTGAGCTTCTGACCTCAGGTGATCCACCTGCCTAGGCCTCCCAAAGTGCTGGGATTACAGGCATGAGCCACTGCACCTGGCCACTTGACCATTTTTAAAGCAAATACTATGACCAGAGGGATACAGTTGTGCTCATTCACTTAAGCGTAAGCCTCATCCCCATTGGGTGGAGTAAAGTGTCCCCCATGAGTACATGGGCTGTGTTGGGGTGAGGGAATACCCGGATAATTAAGGACAGTTACCACAGGGTGAGGGGTAGATATTTGGTGGCACATGTGGAATGTCATTGTGAGCCTGTTGCCCTCGGTCTCTAGGAAGCCCTGTTGTTCACTAAGGAAGTGGTAAACCCAAGCGTCACTCAGGGAAGCCAGTTGAACGTCTTCCAGGTCTGTCCACTCCAATCCATCCTCTCCCAGTCAGCCCCCAAGTGTCTGCACATTTACACAGTTCCTCTGCGGAAAACCCTACTGGTGGCTCCCATTATCCAAGCTAAAGTCCTGTTCCATTCAGGAACATAAGCCCTGCACCCTGGCTCCTGGTCTCTCTGGCCTCGTCACTCTCCCCTCTCTCTGGCACCTTAGCCCCCATCCACACTGATCTGCTCGTTCACTCTCTCTACTCTTACCTGGAGGGTCTTTTCATTTTTCTCTCCTAGATTTACTTCTCTTCCTCCTTTCAATCTTAGCTCAAGTGTCACCAACTCCTGGAGAGCACCTTCCACACATAACCCAGGACTGGCTTGGTGCCCTTGCCCTTTGCTTCCCCACAACCCTGTGAATACCCAAAACATGGCTCTAACCACACTGTGTTGAGACGATGTTCACCGTGGGCCTCCCTCTACTAAACCGTGAGGTTCTTAGTGGCACAGGACTGTGGTAGGTTGGTAGATGCTCCAGGAGTGTCACGGAACATCCTCAGTCCTCCCTTATGCAGCACAGAGCTGCATTGTCTGCATTTGGCTCTGGGAGGCAGGTAGTGGATTTTGCCTCTCAAGAACAGAACTCCCTCAGTCAACTGTCTTTCCCCTGGACCTCATGATTCATTGGCCTGAGTGATGTTGTAGGGTCCTTCCCAGTCTTAAAGTGTGTGATTCTCACTGGCAGTAGCATTGGAGAAACTGAAGAAGAGAGCAGGTCCTACTGAACTAAGGTGGTGCCTCCCCGAGGGCCTTCCTCTATAGGAAGTCAAATCGGACCATGAGGGAACAGCCCCAATTGTGGATCTACTGGATTCCTAGTAAATCATATAACTACTCATGGTGTGTAACCTCTCCCCTCAAAAGACATTTTCATTCTTCAGAGATTTCTAATTTTTTTTTCTTCTGGCTTCCTGGTTGACCTGCCAGGGTGGAAAGGACCCAGTGTTCTGTGTGTGTGTGTGTGTGTGTGTGTGTGTGTGTGTAATCTGTGTGTGTGTGTAGACACACAAAGAATATATGTATATATTCATATATATGTGTATATATACATGTATATAGTATGTGTGTGCACATGTGTGTGTGTGTGTTGTGTTGTGTGTCTTTTTTAAGAGACGGGGTTCTCTTTTGCCCTGGCTGGTCTCGAACTCCTGGCCTGAAGTGATCTTCCCACATCAGTCTCCTGAGCAGCTGGGATTACAGGCATGCACCACCAAACCCAGCAGACCCAGTATTCTTTGAGTGAGCAGAGAGGTCAATGGAGTTGGGCCATTTGGAATGACATTACCATGATTGATAAACCCAGCTCACAGTTTCTGAGTGCTCACTTTGTTAGCTATCATTTTAAACAATAATACATACATTAAATCATTCAGTGTTTACAACATCCTACAAGGTAGGCAACAATATCATCCCATTTTACAAACAAGGAAATGGATACAGAAAATTTAAATTTCTTACCTGAGGCCATGAAGCTAGTCAGTGACTGGGACAGGATTCAAATGCAGGTCTCTGGCTTCCATACAACCACTCTCCTTTACTGCTAATCTTATTCAGGCTGTGGAGGAAAGATGAGGGAGAGAGGCCAGTTTGGACAGGGGCATCCAACCTCATGGGACTCATTCTACCATCGCTACCACAGCAGCTAGCCCCCGAGACAAAACCTAGTTCAGTTCTATCCCAGGAGTCTTTAAATCATAAGTACAATTATTATATGTAAAATGCTTGCTATTAATTTATCACATTATAGATCTCAGAACACATCCCAAGCCTTACTTCATTAGAGACTGACAATGGCTCTGTGACATAGTTGTATTAGCTTCATTTTACAGGAGGAGGGGCTAAGGCAAGGCTAGGTGACCACCCAAGGCCCCAAACAGATAGACAGAGAGCTAGAACTTGCTCCTTTGTCACCTGCCTATGGATTCAGGACCAACATCACACAATCGCTTCCTTTGCGGGTGAGGGCCTCTGGATTTCGGGAGTCTCCAGGGAAATGGCTCTAGGGTGTCTCATTCTTTCTTACTCTTCCGTTCCCCATCTCCTGCAGACAATACTCAGATAGTTGCTTCCCCAGCTCACAGCCCCTGCTCAGAGGGCAAGGCAGGTCTGAGGATGGAGACACCTGCCATCAGGACTGGGGCAGTTTTGCACATCTATCTGCCCCCCAACCCATGCCCATGTCCATTCTCTCAAACATGCCCTTACCCTTTTGCCTAGAAATGTTTAAAGCTCTATAGTTTATGCCTCCAAAGTCAATAGGGGGCCTTGGATGGTGACCAAGTCTTCTCCCCACCATCTGCACAGGGCAGGGCTTGTTGCTTTCCAGGGCCGTGGCTCCCTGTGCCCTTCAAAGTCTTTCCTGGGTCTGTAGACTTTCAATGACATTAGAACCTGAAGCGCTGTCCAAAGCCAGATCCAGACATCACCACCTTTTCCAGGGTCCATCAAGGACTCCTTAGAGGTGGCATTGGGGTGGAAAGAAGCATGAAGGTCCTGTTTCCAGTTTTCCTTTTAAGGAGCAGACATTGATACAGTCATTCAAAGTGCTAAGGGAAGCACACTCCCAGAAAAAAAAAAAATCCCTATTTACTTTACCAGAATCCCTGAGGCCCCAGCAAATAGTTCCTCTAAGTAAACCCAATAATCATCACTTTTTTACACAGAGACTTAGGCTGTAGAAGGAAGTTCAATGGAGTGGGCCATTTGGAAAGGCATTATTATGTCTAGTAAGGACAGCTCGTATTTTTTGAGAACTCACTTTGTTAGCTAAGACGTATTGAGCTCTTACTAGTGCAAGCTATCATTTTAGCTTTTAGTTTATATAATAGATATATACACCATTCACTATTCATCACATCCTATGAGGTAGGCAACACTATAATTCCCATTTCATAGACAAAAAAAACTTAAAGAAAGGTTCAATATCTTGCCTAAGGTTTTGAAGGTAGACGGTAGCGTGAATAAGACAAGCCAGGAATTAAAATCATTCCCTGTTCCATCCCCAGGCTCCCCAAGCAGGTGGACATTCACTCATTCATCTCAAGTGCCTGAATAAGTGCCGAATTCAGGTCATACAAAGACAATAAGGCCTAGGCTGAACATCACCACCCCTTCCGGGTCCATCGAGGACTCCTTAGAGATGGCATTGGGGAGGAAGGAAGCATGACGATCCTGCTTCCAGTCTTCCTTTTAAGGAGCAGACATTGATATTTAGCCATTCAAAGTGCTAAGAGAAGCACACTCCAGAAGTTCAATGCCCAATAGTGAAGACAGATCTGTAAGTTATAGTACAGTGAAACAAGTGCTGAGAGAGAGGTAGGTGGGAAGTGTGTAGGAATGAAATGAGGAGTTCACTGATTGCAGAACTTTCTTGAACCAAAGTTCAGAGCCCCGCCCCTCCCCCCCACAAAAAAAAGATGTCCTTCCTGGGGAACTGCTCAGTGATGCATAGACTTGCTGGGCCCCCTTAGGCAGGGAGGGTGGCACATTCGCCAGATAGCTGGATCGCCCCCCAGACTCCCAGTCATGGGCCAAATATCCAATCGACCCTTTCTGTGGAGATTCAATGTTGAGTGATGGGAAAAATGGGGAAATTGCCAGGAATCTTTCATGACAGCGTAAGTCCAACTTGCTGGGTTCTCTTAAAATGCATGCCGTGGCTTTCTGATGTTTTCCATATGCCACAGAATTTATGAGTCTGATCTCACAGAGCAGCCAGAAAGCTCAGAGGCAATTGATGATGTATGTGGACCGTCTGGCTCCTCTGAGAAAGGATTCAATTCTATCTCTTAAAGTGATTTAATCCTAAATCTTAGGCTGGAACAAATAGAAAATGCAAAGCTGTCTTCCTTGTTTAAGGATTTTGTATTCTTTGATAGTTTCAAAACAATCATGCAGAGGAAAAAAACCTATCTTAACAAATATATCATATTGGAAAGTGTAGATGCTTTGACAAATTACAAAGCCAACCAAGTCAGATACTTCCTTGTCAACTTTTGCTTCCAGCTGGCAAGCATTTAAAATAATATTCCAAGGAGGTTTAACATTCATGATTACATTGTTTGATTATTGCACTTTCTAGATAATGGTTTTTCAAAATTGTATCTTGCAGCTAAAAATTAAATAGCGACTTCTGGGCATGCATGACATTCTTTAATAAAATGAGACCCAATGTAATATTCTCAGAGGCTGAGCAGTAATATAGAAGAGATTTACTGTAGTCCAAATGAGTGAGATCACTGATCCTATAGGATTCTTATTATTTTCTCAAGCTAAACTCCAGAGAATGCTGGGAATGGAGCCACAGACTCTGTTCACGTCTAGCGGGATCCTAGATGGGCTTTCCTTTCCTACGTGGATATCTAAAGAATTCTTGGGGTCTTTGGGCTGTGGAAAAATGCCTTTTAGGAGAAAGCTATGGACAAAGTTGTTTATTTGTGTCCACTGTTGGACACAATTAAAATTTGTGTCCACCAACAGTGGTAAGTTTGGGCACAATAGTGGGTCTGATGGGCTTTTCCATCTGGAATATTTATTCAATAAGAAAATCATTTACAAATGTACTAGAAAGTATGGAGCTGGCTGGATCCCCAGAGTGAAAACGTCTTGGGTGGTGCGTGCATCCTGTGTTCATGCATCAGAACAAAGAGGACAGAGGCACCTGGGGATGGACTCCATGGAGTGCTGGCAGCATGCTGACTCACTGGGCTTGCCTACCCTCAGGCAAGGCTGGGCTAAGCATGGCAAGAAACAACTGCAAAACCTTAGTGACTTAACACAATAAAAGCTATTCTTCATTCACACAAGGTCCCATGTGAATGTCACAGGTCAGGCAACTTTAAGTCATGAGTTCAGGGGTTCAGTTCCTGACATGGCATGTGGTTCTGACTTCTCAGGGTCCTTAGCTCCAGGAACACAGCTGGCAAAGAGAGGGACCACAAAAGAGCTTGCAGGGCATTTTAGGGGCCAAGCCTTGAAGTACATGCTCTACCCACATTGGATAGAACCTAGTCATGCTGCCCCTCCCAACTGCAAGGAGGCTGGGAACAGAGGAGCCTGCGGTCTCAGTGAACACCAGCAGTCTCTGCTACACACAGTAGGGACCCATTTCTGCTGGGGACAATTTTAAAGCTCAAAGATCAATTTTCATACTTTCTAGAGATTTTCTCTTCCATTTACCAGGCCTTTTGTTTTCTATGTCCAGCATCATTAAATCAGAGCCCCTTTAGCACAGGTGTCCTGCGTGATTCACTTCCTGCCCAGAGCCACAGGACAATCCTGTACAGTGGGATAGGAATGTATGAGGGGCAGCCTCTTCATTTGTCAAGAAATGGATACTAATAATGCAAGAAATGCAACAATATAAGCAGCAAGAGTTCTGTAAAGGGAACTAACTAATAAGGAAGTCAAAGCCACCCTATTATTCTGTGGAAACACAAATAAGCCCAGAGGATATGGCATAACTTGAGTTGTGGGTTAATCTTAAGTTTTCTGATCATTATTTACGATTATTTGTCACTAAAGATCTGTTGTATTAAGTCATTTTAGAAAAAGTTATAATAGCTAAGTGTGGTGGCTCACACCTGTAATCCTAACAGTTTGGGAGGCCAAGACTGGCTGATCTCTTGAGCCCAGGAGTTCACGACCAGCCTGGAGAACATGATGAAACCCTGTTTACACAAAACTACAAAAATTAGCAGGGCATGGTGGCATGCACCTGTAGTCCCAGCTACTCAGGAGGCTTGAAGTGGGAGGACTGCCTGAGGTGGGGGAAGTCGAGGCTGCAGTGAGCTGTGGTTGTGCCACTGTCCCCAGCCTGAGTGACAGAGTGAGACTCTGTCTCAAAAAAAGAAGAGAGAGAAAGTTATAATAATGAACTCTGTTAAGCTTAAGGGAAAATACAGATATTTCTCTTTGTTACTTTGGGTCATTACATTTTCATTCAAAAGAATTTTGCTACTAGAGATCTCGAAGCAGAGCCTACAAAGAGGAAGTGTGTGTGCATGTGTTTTCACACTTGTGCTGTATACTGGTAACTGTGAAAGTCCAACTCCTTTTGTAGTTTCAAGTATGCTATGATGATGGCGCCCTTATTTGTGTACTTGGGGCTTTAGTAAGGTACTCCCTCACCTCACCCTGCTTCCCTGAGAACCAGAAATAAGACTGCCCTTTGAAAGCCAAACAAGAAGATCAATATCGGAAAGAAGCAAAGTTTCTTGATGAAGGCAAAATGGCTCCAGGTCCTCTAAAACCCTATTAGCAATCCAGGGAAGAGGTAACATAGATAAAGGAAGAACATGCCCATTAGAAGAAAAGCTAGTCAGCTTTGGCAGCCTAGAGGAAGAAGAAGTACCAGGGCATGTGCTAGTGGCATAAGCAAAGTGCATTGAATCCCAGTGCAAAGGAATTGCGGCTGGATCCCAGAGGCCGTGGGAAATCAGGGAAGAGAATCCCACCCTATTGAGGTCATGGTTCTGGTCCCTACTTAATTACTGATTCTTAATTATAAATGGTTATCATATATGCTCATGTATAAGATGAGGATTTTGTTTTTAAGCATCCCTTGGTAAAGAGGAAGTAGCCTTACTTTTAAGACTTCAAAAATGTTTTCCTGAGAATGCTCTCTTGATTACTTTATTGTGAATAGCAAAGTGCCATTTGGGGAAGATTCACTTAAAGGAGGTTAAAGGAGGTCAAACTCAACAAACGGAGTCACTCCCTCTCATTGGCAAAAGTATCCTTAATGTGAAGATGAATGTGGAGGGGTAAGGCCAGTTGAGTTCCAGTCTTCTAGCCCCAGTTAGTTCTGTCGCTAAATGGAAGGACTGAGTGGTATTAGTTTTATTTCACTAAATATTCAAGTCATCTAACTCTTCTTTTTCTGATGATACACTTCCCCAGGAGTCTTCTGATCATGACTTGGAGTGGGCTTCAGGAAAATAATGTGCTGGTCATGTAGACTTTGGAGCATTTCAGCCCCTTTGACAGTTACTGCTCATTGCTAATTAGTACCCTGGCATAGTGCTTTTATCCTTCAATCTCACTACTTAGCTAATGGGTCTCTCTCAGAAAAGTGGATCTACTCTTGGTACATTGTCTAAGTTCTGAATCCACAAGGCTGAAGTCCAACGTAGCTCATGGACAATTTGCAAAGGCCATGAAGTCCACCAGTCAAGGCTTCCCAGCAGATGGGCTGCTGATATTGTTCTTCAAGAAAACTTTCTGACTTGTTGGATGCGTGAAAAGAGAGCTAATTTTTTCTATTGTCATATAATCCGAAATTTTCCATCTCAAATTGCAAGATTCCAATTTTCATCTCTGCACAGCTTCAGGTTGCTTCTCTTTTGTGCCCTGAAAATGAATTTTGCAAGTAATACCCAAAAGTTCTATGTTACTGGCAATCTGGGGAGCAACAAATGTGTCAGTTCTTACTAGCAATTCCCAAACATCACAGAACACTCAACATGAAGTGTTTATAAGAGCTAAGCTGATGCCAACTATGCCCTCAAGATCTGAAGACAAACTCTGAAGCCAATAAGATTGACACACAATACTTTCTCATTTTGGCTTAAACCCCCCTCCCCAAGCTCCTTAGGGAGTCCATTTCTTGGCAGGCACTTCTGTAAGGTACTTCTTAAACTTTAAGGGATGCTTGAGTTTGCTACCAGTTTTTGTTATTGTTGTTATTGTTTGACAACTCTATTCTAGAAATGTTAGGTTGGCTTTCTCTAAGGGAGGCTTATTTAGAACATGGATTTTAAATAAAAACTGAAAACATCAGGAGCCACTGACTACATAAGAACTTGGGAAATGGGAAAGCTTCCCTGGAAATGGGAAAGCTTCCCCTGTAAGACAGGAAAGCAGAGGTCTGCATCTGTAATGGAATAAACTAAGTGGGTAATTCTGGTGGACTGCTTCTAACTCTCTGGAACACGCTCGCATAGTACCCTGGCCTCTCTTTCATAACTTTTCACCATGGTTGTAGTCGATTATGTAATTATTGGGTTAATGTCTAAATTCCTGCTACATTTTAAGTTCCAAGAAGGTGGGCTTTTCCCCTCTGAAAACTCAGCACCTACTACAGTGCCTTGCACATGGAAGATGTTTAGTAAAGATTAGATGAACATATGATATACCATCCAAGGGACTAGGTTTTTTATCTTGGAGCCACTAATGCCTAGCAGAATGCCTGGCAGGAACTCAGTCATCAGTTGTAAAAGCAAGGAAGGAAGGAAAGAAGAAGGAAAGAAGGGAGGGAGGGGTCGTCTCCATCCCATGGACTCAGTGTAGTTGGACTTGAGGTTTCCTGATTAATGCCATCAAAAGGCAAATCCCCTTCTGTTAGCAAAAGATATGAAAAATAAACAGAATGCCATCTAATTTAATTTGAGCACCAAAGAAAGTGACTAACGAGGCATTTTTGTATTTGGGTAGGAGGAGAATACTCTAAGTGCTATCTGGAAATGGCTCTAGTTACTTTGGTGACTGTTATGGTCTTGTGAGAATAATCTCCTCTTAATAAGGACAATTACTTAGATTTATTACTCCTCCGTGGTCTTGTTAAAGATCTAAGAAGAATCCTATTTAAATGAAAAGGACAATAGGAGCTTTTTAATAGAGAGCAAGGTTTAATTAAAACTCCAGCATAGGATTGGTACCTCTGTGGCTAAGCAGAAAAACTAGGTTAAAAAAGAAAAAGAGGAGTAAATAAACAATGGCACCTACTCTACCTGCTTTTCGGGGAAAAAAGTCCATTTTCAATGAAAAGTCTCAAAAGAGAATGTGTATTCAGGTTACACAAAGCATCCCTTTTGTGAGGATGGCCTTTTGGAATCTAGTCCTCCTTCCTCATTCAATGAAAAATCCTTTAGACTTGAGATAATGAGCTTCCTGACCTGCTGGGAGCCCGATTCAAGAGGGAGAATTGGGATGACTGATGGGAATCGCTGAAACAGTATACAGTGGTACTTAAAAAGTACTTGATAATGTTCCTAGCAAGAAATAGGAACCCAGAATGCTCCCAGGGAAACGCATTACTCCGGAGAGTCCCAACCCACAAGTAGAAGTGCAGGATTCTTCCTGCTTACGTAAAATAACAAGAGCTGTTTAGAAGTCCCAAAAGCTCTGGCCCTGGAGAACTGTCATTAAAAAGAATTAATATTACATAAACCCCCAAAACAACAATGCAGAATGAAAGCAAGCAAGTGGAATCACACGTCGGATGGATGGCTGCTAAGTGAAGGGTGTGCGCTGTGGCCAAGAGGCAGCGAGCGTCTTGGCTGCCTGATGGAGCTGGTGCTTCTAAGTCGGAGTGGTGCATATAAATACAGCTGTCTGGTTGTAGCATTTTTCTTTTGTAAATAAATAACCAACAACAGTCAGATGGATGCATTTTGGGTGACAGTGGCACATGGGAACTCATGTTATCTAATCTAAGCTAGAAATATTTCCACATTAAATTATATTATTGAAAACAATGCAGGAGCAACCATGGGGTGGGATAGGGCTAGAGGGGCTCTTGCTTGGCTTCTGGGGTATGTTCTGACTTTATGTCACCCTAGTGGTCAACAAATGTCATACCAAGAACAGATGAGCACTAAATGAGTCTCTTCTTGTGATGATTATAACAAGGCTGTAAAATGGAAAATAGTAAATATAACTCATCCTTATTAAGACTCACTGGTATTTGTTTCCAGCTAGAGCTCCTAACAAGAGAGTAAACAATTCTTGGTCTCCTGTGATTGCTAATTAAAATGCAATAAATTATGGAATCAATTTAAATTCTGGATCAGCTCTACAGTGGGTTCAATAAACCTCCTAAATTTTATTTTCCCCATGGGGTTCCTTTTCCTTGAGGTAGGGAGGTGTGTGTGCATGGCCTCTCTTTTGTTTGATTTTTAATTGCTCCAGCAGCTTCTTTCAGGGCAAGATGGCCAATAGTGGGACAAATCCCAAAATCCTGGCATGCATTTTCCTGGCTCCAGGTTACCTTGGACAAGACCAGGACAAGACTTGGAGTTGCTGCCCAAAGTTGTTCATGGTAGTGGCCTTGGCAACACACTTAGAACAACCAAATAGCGTGGGGTCCCTACAGCCTTGTCAAGAGCAATGGGGACCAGGTATTCCCTTTCATGCGGTCAGTGTATGAAGGAAGAGTGTTTGTCAGTAAGGCCCGTAGGAAGCCACTGACATACATGCATGTGTGTATTTGGAGGCTATTTTAGGTCTAGTAGGCTCTACAAGAAAAAAAAAACACACACACACATTCTAAGAAATATTCCCTGGGGAGGCCATTATATACACTAATTAAGGAAACTCAGAAAGCCAATACCCATTTAGTAAGATGGACACCTGAAGCAGAAGCAGCTTTCTAGGCCCTAAGGAAGGCCCTAACCCAAGCCCCAGTGTTAAGGTTGCCAACAGGGCAAGACTTTTCTTTATATGTCACAGAAAAAACAGGAATAACTCTAGGAGTCCTTACACAGGTCCAAGGGATGACGAGCTTGCAACCCGTGGCATACGTAAGTCAGGAAATTGATGGCAAAGGTGGTGGCAAAGGCTTAGCCTCATTGTTTACAGGTAGTGGTGGCAGTAGCAGTCTTAGTATCTGAAACAGTTAAAATGATACAGGGAAGAGATCTTACTGTGTGGACATCTAATGATGTGAATGGCATACTCACTGCTAAAGAAGACTTGTGGCTGTCAGACAACCGTTTACTTAAATATCAGGCTCTATTACTTGAAGGGCCAGTGCTGCAACTGCACACTTGTGCAACTCTTAACACAGCCACATTTCTTCCAGACAATGAATAAAAGATAGAACATAACTGTCAATAAGTAATTGCTCAAACCTACGCCGCTCGAGGGGACCTTCTAGAGGTTCCCTTGACTGATCCTGACCTCAACTTGTATACTGCTAAAAGTTCCTTTGTAGAAAAAGGACTTCAGAAAGTAAGGTATGCAGTGGTCAGTGATAATGGAATACTTGAAAGTAATCCTCTCATTCCAGGAACTAGTGCTCAGCTGGCAGAACTAATAGCCCTCACTCAGGCACTAGAATTAGGAGAAGGAAAAAGGGTAAATATATATACAGACTCTAAGGATGCTTACCTAGTCCTCCATGCCCATGCAGCAATATGGAGGGAAAGGGAATTCCTAACTTCCGAGGGAACACCTATCAAACATCAGGAAGCCATTAGGTGTTGCAGGAAGTCAGGGACCCCAAGCAGAGGGATCAGTTGAAGCCGCGGCAGAAGAACATAAATTGTGAAGATTTCATGGACACTTATTAGTTCCCCAAATTAATACTTTCATAATTTCTTATGCCTGTCTTTACTGCAATCTCTGAACATAAATTGTGAAGATTTCATGGACACTTATCGCTTCCCCAATCAATACCCTTGTGATTTCCTATGCCTGTGTTTACTTTAATCTCTTAATCCCGTCATCTTCGTAAGCTGAGGAGGATGCATGTCCCCTCAGGACCCTTTGATGATTGTGTTAACTGCACAAATTGGTTTGTAGAGTATGTGTGATTGAACAATATGAAATCTGGGCACCTTGAAAAAAGAACAGGATAACAGCAGTGTTCAGGGAACAAGGGAGATGGCCTTGGACTCTGATGCCAGTGAGGCAGATGGAACAGAGCCATATTTCTCTTCTTTCAAAAGCAAATAGGAGAAATATCACTGAATTCTTTTTCTCAGCAAGGAACATCGCTGAGAAAGAGAATGCGCCCCTGAGGGTAGGCCTATGAATGGCCCCCTTGGAGGCGGCTGTCTTTTACAGTAGAAGCTGAAGGAGTGAAATAAGCCCCAGTCTCCTGTAGCACTCCCAGGCTTATTAGGACAAGGAAATTCCTGCCTAATAAATTTTGGTCAGACAGGTTGTCTGCTCTCAAACCCTGCCTCCTGATAAGATGTTATCAATGACAATGCAAGCCTGAAACTTCATTAGCAATTTTAATTTCGCCCCATCCTGTGGTCCTGTGATCTTGCCCTGCCTCCATTTGCTTTGTGATACTTTAGTACCTTGTGAAGCATGTGATCTCTGTGACCCACACCCTATTCGTACACTCCCTCCCCTTTTGAAAATCGCTAATAAAAACTTGCTGGTTTTACGGCTCAGGGAGCATCACGGAACCTGCCGACATGTGATGTCTCCCCCAGATACCCAGCTTTAAAATTTATCTCTCTTGTACTCTTTCCCTTTATTTCTCAGACCAGCCAATGCTTAGGGAAATAAAAAAGAACCCACGTTAAATATCGGGGGTGGGGTTTTCCCTGATAATTAGGAGATTATTATTGGCAGTACAGAAACTGAAAAAGGTGGCAGTCTTACGCTGCCGGGGTCATCAGAAAGGACACTTTGGGAGGCTGAGGTGGGCGGATCATGAAGTCAGGAGATCAAGACCATCCTGGCTAACATAGTGAAACCCCGTCTCTACTAAAAAACAAAAAACTAGCCGGGCATGATTGTGGGCATCTATAGTCCCAGCTACTCAGAAGGCTGAGGCAGGAGACTGGCATGAACCCGGGAGGCAGAGCTTGCAGTGAGCCGAGATTGTGCAACTGCACTCCAGCCTGGGTGACAGAGCAAGACTCTGTCTCAAAAAAAAAAAAAGAAAAATAAAAAGAAAGGAAAGGAAAGGGAAATAAAAGGGGACCGCCAAGTGGATATTAAAGCAAAAAGAACCACAAGACAGGACCCTCCATTAGAAATGCTTATAGAAAGACCCCTAGTGTGGGATAATCCCTTCTGAGAAACCAAGCCCCAATATTCAGCAGAAGAAATAAAATGGGGAACCTCATGAGGACACAGTTTCCTCCCCTCAGGATGGCTAGCCACCAAAGAAGGAAAAATACTTTCACCAGCAGTTACCCAATGAAAATTACTTAAAACCCTTCACCAAACCTTTCACTTAAGCATTGATAGCACCCATCAGATGGTCAAATCATTATTTACTGGACCAGGCCTTTTCAAAACTATCAAGCAGATAGTCAGGGCCTGTGAAGTGTGCCCCCCCCCAAAAAAAAAACTCCTCTGCACTTTAGGCCATACATTTCAATCCCTGTATCTTTAGCCTCCTAGTTAAGTTTGTCTCTTCCAGAATCAAAGCTGTAAAGCTACAAATCATTCTTCAAATGGAGCCCCAGATGCAGTACATGACTAAAATCTACCGCAGACCCCTGGATCGGCCTGCTAGCCCATGCTCCAATGTTGATGACATCAAAGGCACCCTCCCGAGGAAATCTCAACTACACAACCTCTACTACTCCTCAATTCAGCAGGAAGCAGTTAGAGTGGTCATCGGCCAACCTCCCCAACAGTGCTTGGGTTTTGCTGTTGAGAGGGGGGACTGAGAGATAGGACTAGCTGGATTTCCTAGGCCAACTAAGAATCCCTAAGCCTAGCTGGGAAGGCAAACACATCCACCTTTAAACACGGGGATTGCAACTTAGCTCACACCTGATCAATCAGGTAGTAAAGAGAGCTCACTAAAATGCTAATTAGGCAAAAACAGGAGGTAAAGAAATAGCCAATCATCTATCGCCTGAGAGCACAGTGGGAGGGACAATGATTGGGATATAAACCCAGGCATTCAAGCCAGCAACAGCTACCCTCTTTGGGTCTCCACGCTTTGTATGGGAGCTCTGTTTTCACTCTATTAAATCTTGCAACCACAAAAAAAAAAAAAAAAAAAAAAAAAAAAAAAAAAAAAAAAAAAAAAAAAAAAAGACAGAAAGAAAGAAAAGAAAGAAAAGAAAGGAACTATTCCCTGAGGAGCTGGGTACAGTGGCTCACACCTGTAGTCCCAGCCCTTTGGGAGGCTGAGGTGGGTGGATCACCTGAGGTCAGGAATTTGAGACCAGGCTGACCAATGAGGTGAAACCCCATTTCTACTAAATACAAAAAAGTAGCCAGGCATGGTGCCTCATGCCTGTCATCCCAGCTACTTAGGAAGCTGAGGCGGGAGAATTGCTTGAACCTGGGAAGTGGAGGTTGTAGTGAGCTGAGATTGTGCCATTGCACTCCAGCCTAGGCAACAAAAGTGAAACTCTATCTTTAAAAAAAAAAAAGAACTTGTATCAGCTGGGGGCAGATAAAGTGTAGAGAGGAGTGTGTGTGTGTTCCAGCTGGAATATAGGCTGTTCTTGTCCTCTGAGCCAAGCCTGAGATGCAGTCCCAGGTAATACTAGGACTTACGTCAGAGCTGAGGCACAACCGAAGACCGTGTAGAATATGCCTAGTCCCTTGCTGCCTCCTTCAGACATCAATAGTTTCACTCTTTGCTACTTGGGAAGCAATGCTTGACATAGTAAAAATACATGCCACCCTCCCAGTTGTTAGCCAACTACAACTCACAAGAATTAGCTTCTGTCTCATCTGAATGTGGGAAGAGTTCTTAGCCCCGATCTCAGTGCTGCCCATCTAGTCAATATTTGATAAACACTTCTTGGTTATTTGTGAGTATCTTAGTCCATTTGTGCTGCTATAACAAAGTATCATCGACTGGGTAACTTATAAATAATAGAAATTTGTTCTCATGGCTCTGGAGGCCAGGAGATCTAAGCTCAAGGTGCCAGCAGGATTGGTGTCTGCTGAGGGCTTCTCTTTGCTTCCAAGATAGTCCCTAATTGCTGCATCTTCCAGAGGGGAGGAACACTGTGTTCTCACTTGGCAGAAGGGGCAGAAGGGCAAGAGAGAGCTTCCTTCAATTGTGAGCCCTTTTATAAGGTCACTAATCTCATTCATGAGAGTGAAGCCCTTGTGACTTAATCACCTCCCAAAGGCCACACTTCCTAATACTGTTGCATTGAGGATTAAGTTTTAACATGAATTTTTGTGGGGACATCATCATTCAAACCATAATGGCCAGGCAAAAGACATTTTCACCTTATAGATGGGCCCTTTGGTTGCTTTTAAAGTCATCATGATGTAGTGGGCTAAGCATGGGCATTAGAGTAAGGCAGAGTTGCTTAAAAACCTCTGTTTTATCTCTTATTAATGGCATATTTTTTAAAAAGTTACTTTGCCTTATATATAAAGTAGAATTAATAATGCCTACTCAATTGGGGCTATTAGAGAGCTTAACCAAGTTCTTGTATATGAAATGCCTAGAATAGTAAACATACCCAATAAATATCTAGTAAAAACTATTTAAAATGCAGTTTTATCTATTCTATTAACTTTATTTTTATATTCATTTATCATTTTTTATTAAACAATCCATCAAGTATAATCTCCTCCATTGCCCACTGCCTCAGGCTGTTTCCTTAAAAGAATAGCATTACAAGATATATATACATATTTTTAAATTATACTTTAAGTTCTGGGATACATATCCAGAACATGCAGGTTTGTTACATAGGTATACATGTGCCATGATGGTTTGTTGCACCCATCATCCCATCATCTACATTAGGTGTTTCTCCTAACACTATCCCTGCTCTAGTCCCCCACCCCCTAACAGGCTCCAGTGTGTGATGTTCCCCTCCCTGTTTCCATGTATTCTCATTGTTCAACTCCCACTTATGAGTGAGAACATGCAGTGCTTGGTTTTCTGTTCCTGTGTTAGTTTGCTGAGAATGATGGTTTCTAGCTTCATCCGTGTCCCTGCAAAAAACATGAACTCATCCGTTTTTAAGGCTGCATAGTATTCCATGGTGTACATGTGCCACATTTTCGTTATCCAGTCTGTCATTGATGGGCATTTGGGTTGGTTCCAAGTCGTTGTTATTGTGAATAGTGCTGCAATAAACAAATGTGTGCATGTGTCTTTAAAGTAGAATGATTTATAATCCTTTGGGTATATACCCAGTAATGGGATTGATAGGCCAAATGGTATTTCTGGTTCTAGATCCTTGAGGAATTGCCACACTGTCTTCCACAATGGTTGAACTAATGTACACTCGCACCAACAGTGTAAAAGCATTCCTATTTCTCCACATCCTCTCCAGCATCTGTTGTTTCCTGGCTTTTTAAGGATCACCATTCTAACCAGCTTGAGATGGTATCTCATTGTGGTTTTGATTTGCAGTTCCCTAATGACCAGTGATGATGAGCTTTTTTTTCATATGTCTGTTGGCCACATAAATGTCTTCTTTTGAGAAGTGTCTATTCATATCCTTTGCCCACTTTTTGATAGAGTTGTTTGTTTTTGTCTTGTAAATATGTTTAAGTTCCTTGTAGATTCTGGATATTAGCCTTTGTCAGATGGATAGATTGCAAAAATTTTCTTCCATTCTGTAGGTTGTCTGTTCACTCTGATGATAGGTCCTTTTGCTGTGCAGAAGCCCTTTAATTAGATCCCCTGTGTCAATTTTGGCTTTCATTATCATTGCATTTGGTGTTTTGGTCATGAAGTCTTTGCCCATGCCTATGTCCTGAATGGTATTGCCTGGTTTTCTTCTAGGGTTTTATGGTTTTTAGGTCTTATGTTTAAGTCTTTAATCCATCTTGAGTTAATTTTTGTATAAGGTGTAAGGAAGGGGTCCAGTTTCAGTTTTCTGCATATGGCTAGCCAGTTTTCCCAACACCGTTTATTAAATAGGGAATCCTTTCCCCATTGCTTGTTTTTGTCAGGTTTGTCAAAGATCAGATGGCTGTAGATGTGTGGTGTTATCTCCGAGGCCTCTGTTCTGTTTCATTGTTCCGTACATCTGTTTTGGTACCAGTACCATGCTATTTTGGTTACTGTAGCCTTGCAGTATAGTTTGAAGTCAGGTAGCATGATGCCTCCAATTTTGTTCTTTTTGCTTAGGATTGTCTCGGTTATACAGGCTCTTTTTTGGTGCTAAATGAAATTTAAAGTAGTTTTTTCTAATTCTGTGAAGAAAGTCAAGGGGGATAGCATTGAATCTGTAAATTACTTCAGGCACTATGGCCATTTTCACAATATTGATTCTTCCTATTTATGAGCATGGAATGTTTCTCCATTTATTTGTGTCCTCTCTTATTTCATTGAGCAGTTGTTTGTAGTTCTCCTTGAAGAGGTCCTTCACATCCCTTGTAAGTTGGATTCCTAGGTATTTTATTCTCTTTGTAGCAATTGTGAATGGGAGTTCACTCATGATTTGGCTCTCTGTTTGTCTATTATTGGTGTATAGGAATGCTTGTGATTTTTTGCACATTGATTTTGTATCCTGACACTTTGCTGAAGTTGCTTATCAGCTTAAGGAGATTTTGGGCTGAGATGATGGGGTTTTCTAAATATACAATCATGTCATCTGCAAACAATTTGATATCCTCTCTTCCATTTGAATACCTTTCATTTCTTTCTCCTGCCTGATTGCCCTGATCAGAACTTCCAATACTATGTTGAATAAGAGTGGTGAGAGAGGGCATCTTTGTCTTGTGCTGCTTTTCAAAGGGAATGCTTCCAGCTTTTGCCCATTTAGTATGATATTGGCTGTGGCTTTGTCATAAATAGCTCTTCTTGTTTTGAGATATGTTCTAGCAATATGTAGTTTATTGAGAATTATTAGCATGAAGTGGTGTTGGATTTGATCAAAGGCCTTTTCTGCATCTATTGAGATAATCGTGTAGTTTTTGTCATTGGTTCTCTTTATGTGATGGATTATGTTTATTGATTTGTGTATGTTGAACCATCCTTGCATCCCAGGGATGAAGCAAACTTGATCATGGTGAATAAGTTTTTTGATATGCTGCTGGATTTGGTTTGCCAATATTTTATTGAGGATTTTCACATTGATGTTTATCAGGGATATTGGCCTGAAATTTTCTTTTTTTGTTGTATCTCTGCCAGGTTTTGGTAACAGAATGGTGCTGGCCTCATAAAATGAGTTAGGGAGGAGCCGCTCTTTTTCTATTGTTTGGAATAGTTTCAGGAGGAATGTCACCAGGTCCTCTTTGTACCTCTGGTAAAAATCGACTGTGAATCTCTCTGGTCCTGGGCTTTTTTTTTTTGGTTTGTAGGCTATTAATTACTGCCATAACTTCAGAACTTGTTATTGGTCTATTCAAGGATTTGACTTCTTCCTGGTTTAGTCTTGGGAGAGTGTATGTGTCCAGGAATTATCCATTTCTTTTAGATTTTCTAGTCTATTTGCATAGAATTATTTATAGTATTCTCTGATGGTAGTTTGTATTTCTGTGGGATCAGTGGTGATATCCCCTTTATCAGTTTTTATTGTATCTATTTAATTCTTCTCTCTTTTCTTCTTTATGAGTCTGGCTAGCAGTCTATCTATTTTACTGATCTTTTCAAAAAACCAGCTCCTGGATTTATTGATTTTTTGAAGTGTCTTTTGTGTCTCTATCTCCTTCAGTTCTGCACTGATGTTAGTCATGTCTTGTCTTCTTTTGAATTCATTTGAATTTGTTTGCTCTTAGTTCTCTAGTTCTTTTAATTGCAATGTTAGGGTGTCGATTTTAGATCTTCCTGCTTTCTCCTTTAGGTATCTAGTGCTATAAATTTCCCTCTAAACACTGCTTTAGTTGTGTCCCGGAGATTCTGGTACATTGTGTCTTTGTTCTCATTGGTTTCAAAGAACTTATTTATTTCTGCCTTAATTTTGTTATTTACCCACTAGTCATTCAGGAGCAGGTTGTTCAGTTTCCATGTAATTGTGTGGTTTTGAGTGAGTTTCTTAATCCTGAGTTCTAATTTGATTGCACTGTGGTCTGAGAGACAGTTTGTTATGATTTCTGTTCTTTTACATTTGCTGAGGAGTACTCTACTTCCAACTATGTGGTCAATTTTGGAATAAGTGTGATATGATGCTGACAAGAATGTATAATTCTGTTGACTTGGGGTGGAGAGTTCTGTAGATGTCTACTAGGTCTGCTTGGTGCAGAGCTGAGTTCAATTCCTGGGTATCCTTGTTAACCTTCTGTCTCACTGATCTGTCTAATATTGACAGTGGGGTGTTAAAGTCTCCCATTATTGTGGTGTGGGAGTGTAAGTCTCTTTTTAGGTCTCTAAAGGCTTGCTTTATGAATCTGGGTGCTCCTGTGTTGGGTGCATATATATTTAGGATAGTTAGCTCTTCTTGTTAAATTAATCCCTTTACCATTATGTAATGGCCTTCCTTGCCTCTTTTGATCTTTGTTGGTTTAAAGTCTGTTTTATCAGAGACTAGCATTGCAACCCCGGCTTTTTTTTTTTTTTTTTTTTTTTTTTGCCTTCCATTTGCTTGGTAGATCTTCCTCCATCCCTTTATTTTGAGCCTATGTGTGTCTCTGCACATGAGATGAATCTCCTGAACATAGCACACTGATGGGTCTTGTCTCTTTATCCAGTTTGCCAGTCTGTGTCTTTTACTTGGGGCATTTAGCCCATTTACATTTAAGGCTAATACTGTTATGTTTGAATTTGATCCTGCCATTATGATGTGAGCTGGTTATTTTGCCTGTTAGTTGATGCAGTTTCTTCACAGTGTCAATGGTCTTTACAATTTGGTATGTGTTTTGCAGTGGCTGGGACTGTTTTTTCCTTTCCATATTTAGTGCTTCCTTCAGGAGTTCTTGTAAGGCAGGCCTGGTGGTACAAAATCTCTCAGCATTTGCTTGTCTGTGTAGGATTTTATTTCTCCTTCGCTTATGAAACTTAGTTTGGCTGGATGATATACTGGGTTGAAAATTCTTTTCTTTAAGAATGTTGAATATTGGCCCCCACTCTCTTCTGGCTTGTAGAGTTTCTGAAGAGAGATCTGCTGTTAGTCTGATGGGCTTCCCTTTGTGGGTAACCCAACCTTTCTCTCTGGCTGCCCTTAACATTTTTTCTTCATTTCAACCTTGGTGAATCTGACGATTATGTGTCTTGGGGTTGCTCTCCTTGAAGAGTATCTTTGTGGTGGTCTCTGTATTTCTTGAATTTAAATGTGGCCAGTCTTGCTAGGTTGGGGAAGTTCTCCTGGATAGTATCCTGAAGTGTGTTTTCCAACTTGGTTCCATTCTCCCCGTCACTTTCAGATACACCAATCAAACGTAGGTTTGGTCTTTTCACATAGTCCCACATTTCTTTTTTTTTTTTTTTTTTTTTTGAGACGGAGTCTTGCTCTGTTGCCCAGGCTGGAGTGCAGTGGCCGGATCTCAGCTCACTGCAAGCTCCGCCTCCTGGGTTCACACCATTCTCCTGCCTCAGCCTCCCGAGTAGCTGGGACTACAGGCGCCCGCCACCTCGCCCGGCTAGTTTTTTGTATTTTTTAGTAGAGACGGGGTTTCACCGTGTTCGCCAGGATGGTCTCGATCTCCTGACCTCGTGATCTGCCCGACTCGGCCTCCCAAAGTGCTGGGATTACAGGCTTGAGCCACCGCGCCCGGCCAGTCCCACATTTCTTGAAGCCTTTGTCATTCTTGTTTCTCTAATCTTGTCTTCACACGTTAATTCATTAAGTTGATCTTCAATCTCTGATATCCTTTCTTCCACTTGATCAATTCGGTTATTGATACTTGTGTATGCTTCTCGAAGTTCTTGTGCTGTGTTTTTCATCTCCATCGGGTCATTTACATTCTTCTCTAAAGTGGTTATTCTAGTTAGCAATTCGTCTAACCTTTTTTCAAGGTTCTTAGCTCCCTTGCATTGGGTTAGAACATGCTCCTTTAGCTCGGAGGAGTTTGTTATTACCCACCTTCTGAAGCCTCCTTCTGTCAATTCATTACACTCATTCTCCATCCAGTTTTGTTCCCTTGCTGGCGAGGAGTTGTGATCCTTTGGAGGAAGAGGCATTCTGGTTTTTGGAATTTTCAGGCTTTTTGTGATTTTTCCTCATCTTCATGGAGTTATCTACCTTTGGTCTTTGATGTTCATGATCTTTGGATGGGGTTTTGGCATGGACGTCCTTTTTGTTGATGTTGATGCTATTCATTTCTGTTTGTTAGTTTTCCTTCTAACAGTCAGGCCTGTCTGCTGCAGGTCCACTGAAGTTTGCTGGAGGTTCACTCCAGACCCTGTTTGCCTGGGTATCGCCAATGGAGGCTGCAGAATAGCAAAGATTGCTGCCTATTCCTTCCTCTGGAAGCTTAATCCCAGAGGGGCACCTGCCTCATGCCAGCAAGAGTTCTCCTGTATGAGGTGGCTGTCGACCCCTGCTGGGGGGTGTCTCCCTGTCAGGAGGCAGGGACCCACTTGAGGAGGCAGTCTGTCCCTTAGCAGGGCTCAAATGCTCTGCTGGGATATCCACTGCTTTCTTCAGAGCTGGCAGGCAGGAACATTTAAATCTGCTGAAGCAGTGCCCACAGCTGCCCCTTCTCCCAGGTGCTCTGTCTCAGGGAGATGGGAATTTTGTCTATAATCCCCTGACTGGGGTTGCTGCCTTTCTTTCAGAGATGCCATGCCCAGTGAGGAAGAATCTAGAGAGGCAGTCTGGCTACACAGCTTTGTTGAGCTGCAGTGTGCTCCACACAGTTCAAACTTCCTGGCAGCTTTGCTTACACTGTGAGGGGAAAACTGCCTAATCAAACCTCAGTAAAGGTGGATGCCCCTCCCCCCACCAAGCTGAGTACCCAGGTTGACTTCACACTGCTGTGCTGGCAGGGAGAATTTCAAGCCAGTAGATCTTAGCTTGCTGGTCTCTGTGGGTGTGGGATCCACTGAGCTAGACCACTTGGCTCCCTGGCTTCAGCCTCCTTTCCAGGGGAGCAAACTGTTCTGTCTTGCTGGCACTCTAGGCACCACTGGGGTACAAAAAAAAGCTCCTGCAGCTAGATTGTTGTCTGCCCAAATAGCTGCCCATTTTTGTGCTTGAAACCCAGGGCCCTAGTGGTGTAGGCACCTGAGGGAATCTCCTGGTCTGCAGGTTGCGAAGATCATGGGAAAAGGGTAGTATCTGGGCTGGAGTGCACCATTCCTCAGGGCACAGTCCCTCACAGCTTCACTTGGATAGGAGAGGGAGTTCCCTCACCCCTTGCACTCCCTGGGTGAAGTGATGCCCCACCCTGTCTAACCAGTGCCAATGAGATGAGCCGGGTACCTCAGTTGGAAATGCAGAAATCACCCAGCTTCTGCATTGATCTCGCTGGGGGCTGCAGACTGGAGCTGTTCCTGTTTGGCCATCTTGCCAGCCACCTGTACCTTGACAAGGTATTTTAAACAGCGAAATATTTTTTTCTTGTCTAAGATGACGCACATGCACACAGAGCACAAAGAACATACACATAGCACACACACACACGCGCGCACACACACACAGGCAGATGGATGACTTTCTAAAGCATCCAAGCTTGGGATTGTCATCATAATTAATAAGGGGACATGTTCAGGGTGAGAAAGCACATGGGAGCCGTTCATGTGCAGTGCGTCATGTGAGACGGATTCCTCCCTGACCTGTTTTTAAAAATCTGTTCCAACGAGCCCAGCGGGAGCAAGGGGCAGGCCCAGCTGCCCGCAAGTCAGGGCAACCAATGTCATGTGCTTGTGTTGGAAGAAAGAAAGCAAACCCAAGAACCCAGCCATCACTTGCTCTGATCCAACTCTGTGGTAGCTACTCATGAACATTTAATGGTGATTAGTTTGTTCTTCCCTGGAATCTCTGATAGGAAACCTGTTGGCAGAGCTGCAAACAATAGCTTAAAAAGACTACACCTCTAGAGAGAACAGCCTGGCCACTGAAGGGGTTTCTTCTCTCTGTCCTTCTGATTAGCCTTGTATTTTCCATCTGACAGTGTTGCGTACAATGTGCCTTTTCTGTTCCTGCTCATTCTTGGATGGTGTGTCAGTCTGTTTTCACACTGCTATAAAGAACTACCCGAGACTGGGTAACTTATAAAGAAAAGAGGTTAAATTGACTCAAAATTCCACAGGCTATACAGGAAGTATGGTTGTGGAGACCTCAGGAAACTTACAATCATGGTGGAAGGGCAAAGGGGAATCAAGCACCTTCTTCACAGCTTGACAGGTGAGAGAGAAGGGGGAACTGCCACACACTTTTAAGCCATCAGATCTCCTGAGAACTCACTCACTATCATGAGAACAGCAAGGGGGAAATCTACCTCCGTGATCCAATCACCTCCCACCAGGCCCCTCCGCCAGCACTGGGGATGATAATTCGACAAGAGATTTGGGTGGGGACACAAGAGCCAAACCATGTCAGATGAGTAGTCAGTCAAGCACCATCTTCCCGTTTGTTTCTTCTGCCAGATGATGTTTCTGCTGTTAGTATTGCTTGAAGACAGATGGGGTTCCTGGAGAGCCAGTGCCCAGTTGGTGGTCAGGAAGTGGGGCCCAGAGAATGTGGGCCAAAGGGTAGAAGCCCTGGGCTGGAGAAAGGTTATGGGTGACACTGTGCCCAGAGAGGAGAAGGCCCTCAGAAAAATTCTGTAGGAAATCCAATGCTTCAAAGGGCTAGAGGAACACAAGGGAATCCTTTCATCACAGAAGGCTATCAATCTTATAGTTTTTTTTGTTTGTTTGTTTGCTTGTTTTTTTAAAGGCCAGGTGTGGTGGCTCACATCTGTAATCCCAGCACTTTGGGAGGCCAGAGTGGGTGGATTGCTTGAGGGCAGGAATTTGAGACCCGCCTGGGCAACACGGCAAAACCCCATTTCTACAAAAAATAAAAAAAATAGCTGGATGTGGTGGCGTGTGCCTGTAGTCTTGGCTACTCCAGAGGCTGAGGTGGAAGGATCTCTTGAGCCCAGGAGGTCAAGAATGCAGTGAGTTGTGATCACACCACTGCCCTCCAGCCTGGGCAACAGGAGACCCTGTGTCAAAATTAACTAACTAATTAATTAATCAATATATGAAAAGAAAAAAAAAAAAAAAGTTTGGAGGAGACCCCAGAAGGAGGAAGACAGTTGACTTTTATTTGTTTTAAAAATTAAAAACAAAGAATGAAAAATATTGGCTTTAAAAAGTCTAGTTTCATTTATGGCTGGTTAAGGAAGTGGCTGTGAGGAAAAGGAAATAGACGTTAAGATGTTGGGAAAATGTGACAGCTTGTGAAGGATGAGCTCAGTTCGGGCACACATTGGGCAATCCCATGAGTCCCAAACACATCTTTACTTTCAGGACCTCGAAGAAGGCAAGTGCAGTACCTGCATGAAACAGAAGGAATCTTTGTAAGCTTTGGCGTTTTCAGAGCAGTGCAAAAGAAAGAAGAGCCTGGCTCAGGACAGAGGCCTGAGAGCCTGCAGTCAACAGGTCAGAAGGAAAAGTGCCCCAAAAGCAGTGTAGCCCAGGGCCAAGGCTGGAAAGGTAACTATGTGAGGGTGGACTCTGAAGTCCAGTGGGAGTGCTCCCTGCCCCAGGCCCACCCTCACCCCGTGCACCAGAACATTCATGCCCTCTTCACCTCCTTGGTCTTGGTCCCTAGAGGTCCAGCATCCTTATGCCTTTTTCCCTCTTTACCTTTGTCCCCATGACAGGCCCCAAACTCAGAGACCATTCCTCATCTTCTGTCCTCTTATGCACATTCTATTCAGAATGTCACATTTTCCAGCCCCACCTCCTCTTCTCCCCTGCTTCTCTTGAAACTTCTGTGCTCTCTGGAACTCACTGCCAGTCATCAGCAAAATCCCCAACTCTGCACTTTTTCCCTGAATGCTCCCTTTCCCTTGCTGAAACTTGCTCTGCTGAGGACAAGCAATGGCCTGTTCAGTTTCTCAGTATGGTAGTGACTCTCCCCACCCTCCACTCCCAAATCTAATAATTCTTTTCCCTTTTTGCTGTCCCTTAAACCCCTCATCTTCTCCTTTCCCAGCCTAAAGTCCATGGTCAGTCATAATTACTCCCCAGTCTGCATCTCAAGCTCGGAATTCTTTCCTAAGCTAGAACCAAGTATCCAATTGCCTACTTGACATCTCCACTTGGACATCTGATAGGTTCTTCAGACTTCAGCATGTCCAAAGTCAAGCTTATGCTCTTTCCCATCAGCTTTTCCTGCAGTCTCCCTGGTTTCAGTAATTGCTCAGGTCAAGACATTTGATGTCATCTTTAGGTCTTTTATATCTAACAATCTGTCAACAAATCCCATTGGCCCCACCTTAAAATATATCCTGGATTTGACCACATCTCTCACTCTACCATCACACATTGGTCCAGGCTACCAATATCTCTTGCCTGGGTTCCATAGTAGCCTCCTGCTCTTTTATGCTATTCCCATAGCAGCCAGCCACCTGCTAAACTAAGACATGCCATGTTTCCCCACATCTCAAAACACACCCGTGGCTTCCTGCACCACTCAGAGGAAAAGCCAGGTTCTTCCTCTTCCTGCAAGGACCTAGCTGGTCTGATTTCCAGCCCCACCCTACTCTGGGCTCACCTCTGTCTCTTTCTCCCTGCACTCCACTGCAGCCACACTGCTCCCCACTGCTCTTGCTCGTGAGGTCAGGAGTGGACCTCCACCCCTGGCTTTTGCGCTTGCTTTTCCTGCTGCTGGGATCCTCTCTCCAGTCCTTCCTGTCGTAAACCTTCTGAAAGACTCCTGGCCTGGCTGGACCACCCCTCAGACTACCTCTCTTCTCCCCTGCTCTGTTGTTTCTCTTTGTCACTGCCCAACATGCTGTATCTGCTACACGCTGTATCTTGGCTGCATTTTATCCTAGTTACTGTTTTTCCATCTACTCTAAGAAGGCAGGGATTTTAATCGATTCTATTTACTGCTGAGTCCCCATTGCCCTGAATAGTGCCTGGCACACAGTTGTTGAATAAATGAATGAATACCTGAGGCTCTGGGAGGGTCATTGGTGAAAGTGCAGAAGAGGAAGGTGGAGGGGTCATGTAAATGTGACAGGACTGGGCTTCAGAGGGAGTGGGGACACAGAGGAGAGCCGGGAATCCCGGCTGTTTGAGACCAGGACCAACTTTCTGGTTATCATTATATCCCCAGCACCTGGCACACAACTGGGCCCCCAGCAGCTGCTCGGAAATATCTATTGAATAGAAGAATGTGTTTTGTTCGGATTGGAGATACCTGAACAAGGATGAACGCAAAATTAATCACTGCTGTTGATTTCATAACCTTCCTATAACCTGAGGTTACACAGAAGTTTATCACCTGGGTGTCCCCTTGCTATGTCACCTTATTATTTACTATTTACTCCTGTATAAACTTCATTCATGTCTGCTGGGCACAGTGGCTCGTGCTTGTAATCCCCGTGCTTTGGAAGATGGAGGCAGGAGGATCACTTGAGGCCAGGAGCTCGAGATCAGCCTGGGCAATATAGTGAGACCCCCGTCTCCACAAAAAGTTAAAAAACGAGTTGCCCCTGGGGTGCATGACTGTAGTTCCAGCTACTCAGGAGGCTGAGGCTGAAGGGTTGCTTGAACCCAGGAGTTTGAGGCTGCAGGGAGTTCCAGCTCACCTACCCCCAAATCTCAGTAAATCCCTGAGGCCTAAGTTCTCTGAGTTACGTCTCTCACTAAGTTCTCAGGCCTGCTAACTCTGTGCCTGACATGCGTTGGAATGGTCTCGGTGCTGTTCTCATCCTGCGGAGACCACTGTACCCTATTGGTACAGAGTGGCATGCACAGCAGGCTCATCCTGAAGTTAGGGGTTTCATCACAGTTCAAGATGTTAACACATTTAAGTGGAAAATTCGGTATCCTTCTTCCTAAAAGTCCCTTGGTCACCCCTCCTTTACCCCTCAGGATTTCACAGTGCCCACTTCTCTCCTCAGGCCACACATAGACACAGGCCTGGCCCACAGCTATAGCTCTCCTCTTTGGGTCTGGCGAGAAGTACCCTGGGATGCCTTTATTTGCAGTGTCATTAAGGTAACGGCATTGAATTAAAGGAGTTGAAATAAAAAAACAGCTTTCCGAGACCTGGACACTAAGACCAGGTCTCGGAAAGCTGTTTTTTTATTTCAGTTAACCAAGTGTGATTTGAATTGTGACAACATGGTTTGGGATTATCTCAATTAAATGTTTATGAAAACAATTTCCAGTTAAAGTCATTAGAAAATTGCTTCCTTCTCAACCCAGATGTGTGATGGGAAACGGAGAAGAACAACAGAAATGGGCGTCACCTTACCCATCAGATAATAATCCAGACCACAAGCCCCACTCATCCCAGCTAATTCTGCCACTGCAGATTTAGGAGACAAAGTAAGAGCGGGCCGGGCACTGGACTGGGGGCTCAGCTATTTGTGCTCACTAGGCAATGGGGAGTGGGAAGAAATTAAGGCTACAAGAAAATCTGCCTCACACCTCACCTCCATCGTACTCTTTTTAGGAATCAAGTTGCAAATAGCCATTGCCCCTAAGATCAGGCTTCGGTTAGTAGAACTAGCTAGAACTAGCAGGCCTCCCAGCCTGCCTCCAGGGAACCCCTAGCCCGGGGAGTAGCCGGTACAAGAAGCTACTGCTTGCACATCAACAGCCGTTGTCCTCTAGAACACCTAAGGCAGTGGCTCTCACCAACAACGTCGGCATCAGCAGCACCTGGGAACTTGTTAGATATGTAAATTCTCAAACCCCACCCCAGACCTACTAAATCAGAAACTCTAGGAATGGGGCTCGGGAATCTGCGCTTGAAGAAGCCCTACAGGGATGCTGATGCATGCTCAAATTTGAGAACCACGGAACTGAGGATCTGTTGGGTATTCTGTACAGCTTATATACAAAGTCAGGCCTGCATACACTGTATGGTGAAATCTGTTCAATCATTTTCACGTGATGGAAAAACAATTCAAAACCTTAATTGTGCTTATTTACAAAGACGAACAGAAAGGCACTGAGAAGATGCTGGATGGTACTGCTTTAAACCCCGTGGTGCTGGACCATTGTGGCAATGGTCTGTCCATGTCTTCAGGGGTGAGGTGCTGGCAAGGTTAGCCCTCTAATACCCAGCAAAGGACATGCAAGTAAATAAATAAGGGCCCTGAACGTGAAATGAGCCTTTGCAAAGCTCCAGGTTTTTTGCTTAGAACTATTTACTTTTAGTTGTACTTTACAGAAGTTGAGGAGTTGATGCCTCGGACCCCAGAAGTCTCCGTGCCTGATTCTATGCTAACATCCCTGTGTCTCACAACCCTCCATTTTATAAACGAGAAAACTGACAACACTAACTTTTTATATTTTTATTTATTTGTTTTTTTGAGACAGAGTCTTGCTCTGTCATCCAGGCTGGAGTGCAGTGGTGCGATCTCAACTCACTGCAACCCTTGCCTCCCAAGTTCAAGCAATTCTCCTGCCTCAGCCTCTCGAGTAGCTGGGATTATAGGCATATGCCACCACCCCTGGCTAATTTTTGTATTTTTGGTGGAGATGGGGTTTCACCATATTGGCCAGGCTGGTCTCAAACTCCTGACCTCTGGTGATCTGCCCACTTTGGCCTCCCAGAGTGCTGGGATTACAGGCATGAGCCACCATGCCCAGCTATTTTTTATTTTTTAGAGACAGGGTTTCACTCTGTCATCCAGGCTGGAGTGCAATAGCATGATCATAGTTCACTGTAACCTTGAACTCCTAGGTTCAAGCAATCCTCCTGCCTCAGCCTCCTGAGTAGCTGGAACTACAGGCATGCACCACCATGCCTGGCTCATTTTAACTTTTTTTTTTTTTTTTTTGTAGAGACAGGGTCTCACTATGTTGCCCAGGCTGGTCTCGAACTCCTGGTCTCAAGTGATCCTCCTACCCCCACCTTCCGAAGCATTGGGATTACAGGCGTGAGCCACCGTGCCCAATAGATGTTAATTAAGTTCTTACAGGTAGTTAGTGGTGGAGCTGGAATTCACTCCAGATGTGTCAAAGTCCCAAACTCCTGCTCTCGCCTGTTATACTCCACCTCCCTCTGATGAGAAGAGGTAAGTAGGAGTTACAGATAAGCACACGAGAAGCAGGGGAAGATGCTAAGGCAAAGAAGGGGCCCGAACGCCACCATCAAAGAATCTTAGGCACCTCAGTAGCCCTGGAAGCCTAGGCGGTAACTGGTGACAATAATTCATTTTCACAAAGAAGAAGTTATGTTTACTTAGCATCAAGAGATCCAGAAGTATGTAATTATTTTAGAAAGGCTAAAATGTAACATGGTCACCCTGAATGCTTTAAAAGAAAAATACAGTTATTTGGAAGATTCACTTTTATAGAAAACAACTCATTAACTGATGGTGTTAGATAAATGAGGTATTATTGCAATACACTTTTATTGAAGTGCATGGTGAGTTTTTTAAAGATTGGGTTTAGTGTTAAATTCTGGACAGTTGAATAGTATAGCCATTCTTGTATTTCACCCCATGAACCTAAGAGAGGATGGGGCAGCTCAAAGCATTTCTTCTGCAATTTGAGCAGTCAGTATCCTCCCAGGAATGCACTTTAAACTAGAAAGTTTATCCAGGGCCAAGCAAATGCAAGCACCGTGTTATTTACTATTACTGCATTAAGCATCTTCAGCAAACTTACCAATCTTACCTTCCTGAAAAAAGGATCTAATTTTTTCCCTGGTAATAAAGGAACAACTTATGGAAAATATTGCTCTATAATACACAGAATGATGTAGTGATAGGCAACATTCAAACTGGTGATTAATTAACATTTGGTCTCTTGCTATTTGGAACATGTTTATTAGTTTTGCCCCTGCAAAGTGGGCTGCAGTGTTCCATATGAAACACTAGAGAAGTCAGCAGCATTCCTATTCTGAGGCAGGAGGAAACATTAATTATTCCTTTAAATTCTATTGTGTAATGTGTTTTTTTTTCCTTCCTTTCCCTAAACACCACAGAATTATTTCCTTATAAAACTTCTACTAGGCCAGGCAGTGTTAATGGAACATAATTTTTAATATGCAGTATCCTGGAATCTGACAGATATTGGCAGAGTGGGTGCCCGTTTTAAAAAGCTGAACGTGGCTGACAGTAGTATCACTGCTTCCTTATGTCTATTGTAGTTGGTGCAAGGTTAGACAAATACATTCCCACCAGCACAAAACAGCAACCTTCCAAAATGTATGTCAGTGGTGTATTTACAGCCAAATCCAGAAGGAGCTTGTACTTCTTATGCTGCTCCCATTAATGAGACAAATGTCAGCATCCATAAGCTATTTTTTTGTTCCTGCTTATCAAATCTTTCAAAAAATTGATAACTAGTCTTTATAGATTGTGAAAGTCAGATATAACTCTGAATGTATTACTTTACTGGACCCCTTGGGGTAAACTTATCACCTGGAAACCATTTTACACGGACGATTTGACTTTCATGTGGAGTGTCATAATGCACCCTAGATGGAAATCTAAAATAAAATATCTGGACTACAACCTTCCTCTTGGTGGAATTTATGGTTCCCTCAGTACAATAATTTTGAAAATTGTATCCCTTAAGCTACAAGACTTGATATATTATTAACTGCTTGAATTGAAGAAGCTTTCCAATAGGCTTACGTGCTGTCTAGAGGCACGGATTAATTTCTATGGAACCACAAGCTTATCTCAAACTGTTTTTCAGCAATCTAAACTGCCAGCTTCTTTCTTCTCTCTAGGACAGAAGGGAGTGTCCATTTCATTTCTGGTAGCTCTGGGATGCACGGCTTTTAGCCACGCTCTTCCCAGGGATGATGGGTACTGATCCACTAGAGAATTGGTTGTGTGCAGTCAGTCACACCCCAGAGAGACTGGCATCCACTTGAGGCACTTATCTTTCTATTTATTGTGGCTTTTCTGGTTTTAATTCTACTTTGGCCAAACTGAACTGTTGTACAGAGAATGCTGGTAGGAGGCAGTCTGGAGGGCATTGTTTTCATGAAGTTAGAGAAGAGTTTAAAACAAAAAAAATCTTTAAGAAGCTTGTTTGCTGCCAGAGGGGAACTGTGTTCAACTACCTTTTACTGCTTTTCACAACCTCTCTTCCCTCATCACAGATCTGGTGCCTTGAAAGCCAGCAATGATCAGGCATAAAGAACCATCAGACTATCCAAAGGCAGAAAGGGCTGGAAATTTTTCAGCAGGGCTCACTCTTAGAGTCTTTCCCCCTGCCCTCATGGCAAAGTTGAGTTGGGAATACATTAATTTGGGAATACATTTAATTTTGTGTTTCACAGTCCCATCTGTGTATAGTAAAGGGAGCCATCCTGATACAGGGACAGCTTCCAGAAACACACTACCTCCTGCATCCAGGGACACAAAAGTCACGAGAGCATGTTGTAATAGAAAACAATGTGCCCAAGGCCCCAGGAACTAGGAAAATGTGGCACTATTTAGGATTAGGCGTAAAGTAAGAAAATCTAAAATTCCCACAAACTTTACAGCTCACATATGAAAGAAATAAAGGTTTTACCAAATCTTACATTTCTAAAATTTACATGAAATTATATATAGCAAGTTGTGGAGGTGAAATAAGTTTTTCTAAACTCCTTATACTAAAAATCAAATTTTTATCATTCGTATTAGAAGACAGACTGAAGAGACAATCAGTTGTAAGGGGAAAAGTATTATAGAGACATGTCAGCCAGTTAATGATTTCTGTTAATGATTATAAATCAGTTAATGATTATAAATCTATAATATATATATAGATTTGAGATGGAGTCTCACTCTGTCACCCAGGCTGGAGTGCAGTGGCACAATCTCAGCTCACTGCAACCTCTGCCCCCAGGTTTAAACAATTCTCTGCCTCAGCCTCCCGAGTACCTAGGATTACAGGTGCCTGCCACCATGCCCGATTAATTTTTGTATTTTTAGTAGAGATGGGGTTTCACCATCTTGGCCAGGCTGGTCTTGAACTCTTGACCTCATGATCAACCTGCCTCAGCCTCCTAAAGTGTTGGGATTACAGGCATGAGCCACCGCACCCGGCCGAGATTTATAATTTGTTGGAATTTATTTTTTGAAATTTATAATTTGTTGTTTTTCTCATTCTAAATAAATGTTGAATTTAGTACCCAATATTGTGTCAGTAATTTTGTTTTCTTTTTCTTAAAGAGAGCTCTCCAAATTTTATAAGCTTCAGGTCTTACAATACCTGGATCCACTCCTGGGTAGTCTAAATTACCCTTCTCTTATCCTGGGATGTTAAATGTTGGATAATGTAATCATTTTCTATGTATATAATTTGATCAATAACTAAGACTAATCTTTTTAGAATTGATAGTTTCGAAATCTTTGCTCAACCTAAATCACCATAGGTATCTCTATAAGTCATTTTAAGAGAATATGTTGAACACATCAGTGAATTGACATTCAGGTCTTTTTCCAAGTTGGCATCATAGAGTTCTCAAATGCCTCTAAAGCTTTCTATGAAACACATATTTATGGTGACTTTCTAAATTTTCCTTTTTCCCTGCTAGCTATGTAATGATTTATCAGCCATCTTTAATTATCTTTTATAAAGAGTGTGTGTATACTAAGGATTTTATTCATCCAGTAAATGTTAATACATAGGGTTTAAAAATCTGTTGAAAATTAATGACCTCTGACTTAGTTAATAAATAATTCAATGATAAATGTTGAATTGATATGAATAGAATCCATTACTTCAAGGAACACAAGATGCTGATTTTGAAAGTGAAAATCTAAAGTTATCATGTAAATAATCATCATTGATGGGGAAACTTTCTGCCTGAGGGAGTTGTGGACTGACTGGCAAGGTTAAGGTAGCGTTCCATAATACATTACCATGCCTTCCTAGCAGCTATTAGACAACAAGCAGTTTGGAAAAAGAAAACAAAGAGAGAAAGAAAGGAAAGAAAGAGAAGGAAAGAAAAGAAAGGAAGAAAGAAAGAAAGAAAGAGAGAGAAAGAAAAGGAGAGAGAGAAAGAAAGAAAGAAAGAAAGAAAGAAAGAAAGAAAGAAAGAAAGAAAGAAAGAAAGAAAGAAAGAAAAGAAAGAAAGAAAGAAAGAAAAAGAAAGAAAAGGAGAGAGAGAAAGAAAAGGAAGGAAAGAAGGAAAGAAAGAAAGAGAGAAAGAAAGAAAAAAAGAAAGAAAGAAAGAAAGAAAGAAAGAAAGAAAGAAAGAAAGAAAGAAAAAGAAAGAAGAAAGAAAAGAAAAGAAAGAAAGAAAGAGAGAAATATATCCTCTGGCCGGACATGGTGGTTCATGTCTATAATCCCAGCACTTTGGGACCCCAAGCAAGGCAGGTCACTTGAACCCAGGGGTTCAAGACCAGCCTGGGCAGCATGGCAAAACCCTGTCTCTACAAAAAAAAAAAAAAAAAAAAGCAAAAATTAGCTGGGCATGTTGGTGCATGCCAGTGGTCCCAGCTACTTGGGAGGCTGAGATGGGAGGATCACTTGAGCCCAGCAGGAGGCTGAGGCTGCAGTGAGCCACGATCATGTCACTCCCCTCCAGCCTGGGTAACAGAGTGAGATCCTGCCTCAAAAAAAAAAAAAAAAAAAAAAAAAAATTATATTGCAGGTAGGGAAGGCGCCAATAAGCACCCTGTCTGCTGCAAGGCCAGAATCCCAGGCAGATGTCAGGTAAGCCCACTTACTTCCTCCAATCAGCACAGAGGACTTGTGCTTGAAATCAGTGTGGAGGTTCCAGAAGCTGTCTTTTGCCAGCTGTGAACCTCAAAGCACAGGCCCCGCGGCAAGGAAACAATGGTGGGTTGGTGACAAACTTGTGGAAATTTCTTTTTCTTTTTCTTTTTTTTTTTTTGAGACGGAGTCTCGCTCTGTCGCCCAGGCTGGAGTGCAGTGGCCGGATCTCAGCTCAGTGCAAGCTCCGCCTCCCGGGTTCACGCCATTCTCCTGCCTCAGCCTCCTGAGTAGCTGGGACTACAGGCGTCCGCCACCTCGCCCGGCTAGTTTTTTGTATTTTTAGTAGAGACGGGGTTTCACCGTGTTAGCCAGGATGGTCTCGATCTTCTGACCTAGTGATCCACCCGTCTCGGCCTCCCAAAGTACTGGGATTACAGGCTTGAGCCACCGCGCCCGGCCGGAAATTTCTGGGCTACAATAATTTTCCCACTAATCTTCGAGCCAAGGTTATGGAAAACTTCTTAGAATATGGAAACTGAAACTTCCTTGGCTCTTCAAAAAAAAGGTTGACCCCGCCATAGAGAGAGAGAAATGAGAGAAAGCTTTGTCGTCTCTTCCCCAGGAGACACCTGAGCACACAACCTTCCTTATTAACTGTGAAGGAAACCAAGTTTGTGGTTGGTAACTTTGGTTGTCACAGAGCCTATATATTTGCAGATCATTTAGCTTATTGACCCAAATGTTCTCATCTTTAGGGGAAAAAAAGTAGTTTAATTAATTCACAATAAAAATCCTCCATTTCATAGAAGATAATATGATATAATCCAAACAGAATCGAATGTATGATATGATGCCGTCATCAGCATGCAGCAGCCTTAAAAATTACAATATCTGACCTTAATATGTGTGACTCTATCAGGATTCCATTGTCGACATGTATATTTTTCAATATTCTTCTCTGAGCTGAAATCATGTCATTTATATGCAAATGACCACATCTTCAGCAGCTGCTCCTTCTCTGTCGAAGCCCAGGGACTTATTTGCACTTAATAAAGCCTCATAAATAGGTTTTTCCTCTAAGTGGGTGGGGTAGCAGGAAACCCATTGCAGCCTTTTACAGTTACAAGCTTCTTTTTGTTTTGAAAGCGAGAGCGGCCCCTTCTAACAGGATGGTTTTCAGTTGTTAGAGAAACACAGTTTGTCATTCAGCTGCTCTCCCCTTTCCCTCCTTAGAAAAAAATGCCCTTTTCCTCAGTGGTGCCTTCTTTCCCATTGCAGCTGTAGGTATGGTATGGTACAATCTCTAGTCTGAGTTGGAATTTAATCCAGACTTCATTACAAGGAGAGGTGTCCTCTGAGCACAGTCTGTGGCCAGGTGGTAAGGGCAGGTGTTCAACTGGGAAAGACTCCCAAGCTCCCATCAGGCTGTCCTGTCTGGGGAGGAGAAGGGGTAACTCCTGGCAGGTGGGGAAGAATTTTTCCTTTCACAAGTTATAAGATTATATTTGAAAACCCTCTATATAGGAAAGGGACAGTGTATGGAGACTATTTGTGCACTCTGATTGCCCAATCAAACAGCAATAAGAGAGCATTGAGAACTCGCCTTCAGTCATGTGATAATCATGTAGTACTTCTTCTGCCCCCATCCCCACCCTCACCCCACCCCTATTTTCCTAGCTAGTCATTCTTTTTCAAGAGAACTGGATGGAAAAGGAAAAGATTATATGTACTTGGTGTGCACATATCATGAATTCTACCCATTTTCTATTAATGCGCCTATAAAAATCACCCATGCGTCTACTGTGGGGTTAATAGAAATATTCCATTTACCATTTAAGACATGTTTCTTAAAAGCAGAAAAATATTATAGCATAATTGTCTCCTGCTGTCAGATGCAAGACAAACCTGGGCACTTAAGAAAAATAAGTAATGGTGGGAAGCAGGATCGTTTATTTTTAAAACACGGGCTCACTGGCTGCTGATTTGGTAATAATGACCTATTATCCTTGTCAGAGCAATAGACTGTTTCTGGAGCTTCATTTCTGGTGTGTGAGCAACTGGCATAGCAGAGATGATTATACTGTTTGATAAATGTGCATAATCATTGAAGACACTGGTTGACAATACTATCATTAAATTGTCACCAGCTTGGTAAAGAGACAAACATCTCCGCCATGCCAACCTATCAGAGATGTTAATAACTGCAAAAAACCTCCAAGCACAATATTAATGTAGAAAACTGAACACACATACACGTATGCACATCCACCTCAAAATTCAGACACTAGAAGCAAAGTGCTGCCAGGGATGATGTGGAGGGGAATGAAATTTGGCCCTATAGGTCAGGAATCTTGGGCTGTAATCTCATTTCTCTGACCCTCAGTTTCCTTAAGTTTAAAAATCATTTCTGTCCCCTAAGTTACTTATATGCCTAAATATATATATATATATTTATATATATACACACACACTTCATACATACATGTACAGTGATATCTAAGAAGTTTTTTTTTTTTTTTTTTTTTTTTGAGACGGAGTCTCGCTCTGTCGCCCAGGCTGGAGTGCTGTGGCCGGATCTCAGCTCACTGCAAGCTCCGCCTCCCGGGTTCCCGCCATTCTCCTGCCTCAGCCTCCCGTGTAGCTGGGACTACAGGCGCCCGCCACCTCGCCCAGCTTATTTTTTTTTTATATGTTTAGTAGAGACGGGGTTTCACCGTGTTAGCCAGGATGGTCTCGATATCCTGACCTCGTGATCCGCCCACCTCGGCCTCCCAAAGTGCTGGGATTACAGGCTTGAGCCACCGCGCCGGGCCAGAAGTTTTATAATTTATAGATGTATATATAAATTACAAACTTCTTAGTTTTATATATATACTTACAAAACATCTTAGATACATCAATCAGTCCCTTTCTTTCTTTCTCTCTTTCTTTTTTTTTTTAGAGACAGGGTCTTACTCTGTCACCCACACTGGATTGCAATGGTGTGATCATAGCTCACTGTAGCCTTCAACTCCTGGGATCAAGGGAGCCTCACATTTCAACATGAAATTTGGAGAGCATGAACATCCAAGCTATATCACACCCTGTAGTTTAATAATATATAGCCAGTAACTACCAATGTTATTTCTGTAAACTAAGGAGAATTCCTGATGAACAACTTTCATAATTACCCCCTTTCCTAATTTGTCCTTTTTTCCTTTAAAATCTTGAGCCTCTCTTTTGTTCTCTGGAACACTCCCCAAGGCAACTTGGAAGTGTGTCCTGGGCTGGAGTCCTCAATCTTTGTGCTTGAATAAACTGTCTTTAAACAACATTCTAATTATCTAATTATCTGTACACTCAGCTGAAAAGAGCCAGCTGGAGAATAAAACAAAATAACTGGGAGATCTTTTTTTTTGTTTTTGTTTTTTTTGAGATAGGGTCTTATTCTGTCATCTGGGTGGGAGTGCAGTGGTGCAATCTCAGCTCACTGCAACCTTGACCTCCCGGGCTCAAGTCATCCTCCCATCTCAGCCTCCTGAGTAGCTGAGACTACAGTCATGCACCACCATGCCCAGCTAATTTTTGTTGTTGTTTTTTGTTTGTTGTTTGTTTGTTTTTGAGATAGAGTCTCGCTCTGTTGCCCAGGCTGGAGTGTAGTGGCATGATCTCAGCCCACTGCAACCTCTGCCTCCCCAATTCAAGTGATTCTCCTGCCTCAGCCTCCCGAGTAGCTGGGATTACAGGTATCCACCACCACACCCGACTAATTTTTTGTATGTTTAGTAAAGACAGGGTTTCACCATGTTGGCCAGACTGGTTTTGAACTACTAACCTCAGGTGATCCACCCACCTTGGCTTCCCAAAGTGCTAGGATTACAGGCATGAGCCACTGTACTCAGCCAATTTTTGTATTTTTTGTAGAGATGGGATTTCACCATGTTGCCCAAGCTGGTCTTGATCCCCTGAGTTTAAGCACACTACCTGCTTTGGCCTCCGGAAGTGCTAGCATTTCAGGTGAGCCACCACACCTGGCCAGGGAGATCTATTTTCAACATACTTAGAAGCTTCCAAAAAAGGTTTTGATAAAATCACATATTTATAAGAGGAAATCAAGATTGTCTAAAACAATTTCTAAATTGAAAAATACTGCCAACCATTGATTTTCAGTTAGGTTTCCTACTCCTGCATCCATCTGATAGGCAGATACTTTTTAGAATTATACAATACCCACATTCTTTCTTTTAAAAGAGGGGTAGTCACTCTGTGGTTCACCCTCCCTGTGCACAATGAAAAATGTGCATGCCATTTCTCCTATTAATCTCCTTTTGTGAGTTGATTTTTCAGTGAAGCTTCAGAGGGTGAAGGGGAAACTTTCCCTTGACCCATACAGTTTTGGTAGTGTGAGCAGGATACCAAAGCTTCTCTGCTGGAAGCCACAGCGAAGGCAACCCAGGACCTGACAAGCCAGCAAAGAGGTAAGAATTTTTAACCAGACAGGCTCACAGTCTCTCTTTCTGTGAAATCTGATTTGAGGCAAGACAATGGGTCTGGAGGCAGGGAACATAAGACTGATTCACACTTCAGCTATGACAGGAAATATCCTCTTCATAGGGTGTAGGCCAAGTAAATGACCTTGTAACTTTACTTCATACTCTCCATTTACATAGTGTTATATATAAAGAATCAGTGCCACAAAAGAAATAGCACTCGAATATAAAATTTTCTTTTTAATTCTCAGCAAGGCAAGGTACTTCTATAGAAGGGTGCACCCTTACAGATGGAGCAATGGTAAGGGCACATTTGGACAAGGGAGGGGAAGGGGTTCTTATCCCAGACGCATGTGGCTCTGGCTGCTGTGTTGTTCCCCTACTGGCTAGGGTTAGACTGCACAGGCTAAACTAATTCTGATTGGCTAATTTAAAGAGACTGACGGGGTGAGTGCTTTGGCGGGAGTTAGGGCAGAGCAGATAGCAGGTAATCGGAATGAGTCAGGGTGGAGCAGGTAATTGGAATGAGTCAGAGTGGAGGAGGTAATCGAAGAAGGTTGCTTTAAGAGAAGTTTAAAAGTAAAAGGCAAAGAATTGAAGACACTGGCATATTAATTCTTTGAAAAGAAACTTAGAACTCAGGTTGTTAGTAACCTCTCCCCTTGTATTTCCTTACAGCTTTCTTTTCAAACCTTTTTTTTTTTTTTTTTTTTTTTTTTAAACATGTCTTGGCTTAGTTGTTTTTTCTGATTTTCCAAAATAAGAAGCTTCCCTGGATAAGGTGGAGAACAGTTAAGGGAGGTTTTAGTAAGTGCCGTTTTTATGAGCCTCTGCATCAACTTACGGATGCATGGTATGACACAGCACCCGACAAGAATAAGTACACCTATTACAGCTGTGAGGGAAGTAAGAATTGATGCTATTATTCTTCTCCATTTACTGAACTACTTTTCTAGCCATCCTGTAAAGGGGTCATTTACCCCTGAGTTGCTGGCTAACTCATTGGATAGAGCAGTCAGACCTTGCAATGCCTTTGTTATACTTCCATTAGGGGTGGTGTTATTTAGGATGAAGGTACAACATTGAGTTTTAATCATGATGAAAACTCCTCCTCTTTCTGCTAATATCATGTCTAAGGCTATCCTATCTTCCCAAGCCACCTGGCTAGTAGCCCTTAATTGTTCAGCTATTCCTTTAACAGCATCTCTAGAGTAGTTAATAAATAGCTACTAGCCAGTTAATTATAATAGATGTAGTTTATCTAATCTACATTTTTTAAATTGTCACCCACAAACATATTGACTCAAATCCTGCAGCTATTTGATTTCGGGCTTTAAATTGATCTGGTTTCCCTGTGGGACTCTAATTGTGTCTAAATAGACGTGAGAGTCAAAAGACCCATAAGGCGCTTCTCTTGCTTTACGATGTGTTATTTTTCCTTCCTCTGGTTGATGAAATGCCAGGGTGAAGGGGATAGCCAATTGGACTAAAGCACTCTAGTTATTTGGTAGAATGTCCAGTAAAGGTCCACCACAATACCACCACACATCTGCTCAGAGATGAACAAAGGCTACCTGATTGATAAGCTCTTGAAAATAATTAAGCTCACTGCATCCCATCAGGTCTCCAAGGAACACTCTTTCCTCCCTGTCGTGAGAGACACCAAGTGAACTTAATGTTGGGAGATGGAAGCTGGGTGACCCTTGGGGGCTGACCCGCAGGGTGCTGGACTTCGGGATATAGCAGAGAGAGCGAGCTTGGCACGATTTATTACCCCGGGCTGTAGAATCCTGGAAAAGAGCTACCATGCAGCCAACACCTGGTCGACTGGAGGACCACCTTAGTGGAAAGGGGACAATCTGGGCCTCTGGCCTGCCATGTGCACAAGCATAACAATTGCTTTTGTTTAATGTGCGGATGGAATATTTGATCCATTCCAACCAGGCAATTGCATCTTGGTAACCTGCCTTAATTGCCAAAGTTGTTTTAAGTCTTTAACTTCTACCATCCTCTAGTAAAATGAATGTATGGTTTTAGGAAATTACAAAAACCGGTTGGGGCAGTCCATCCTTGCTCTTTAGTGGTTCACAGAATGTTGGACCAACTATGGCATAAAGGCTCTCTATCAGAGGGCAAGACTCCTGGTTGACACGGGTCTTTATCAAAATCTCCCTGGATTAAATGGTCCTAGTTTACTAAGGCCCAGTCTGAGGAGAGTCAGGAGGGACAGAGGTACTTTTCTGAAGTAGAGAGTAGTCTTTGACTTGGCAATCCCCTACGGGGTATAACAAGGCAAGCATCAAATGCAATAGTGAAATTGACTGGGTTATGTTATAACTAGATGGTCAGCAGTAGAGCAAGGAAAGAAGAAAGAGTAATAGAATAGATAAAAGAGAGTTAAATTTTTCTTACCTTTAGTTTGGTAGGGTTTTCCCCTGGGACTATGGCCCATGACCCTGGACGGGGCGGCACTTTCTTGACTTGGGTGTGATGAGTCCATCCGCTTTCCGCTGTATGAACAGCAGTCTCGGTGGTTAACAGCGCAAGCTAGGGTCCTTCCCAGGCTGGCTTGAGTTTTCCTTTTTTCCACCTTTTGATGAGAACGTGATCCTCGGGCTGGTGTTGGTTTACTGGAAATTCTAAGGGTGATACCTGTGCTAAAAAGACTTAGTTTTGAGGGAAAGGAAAGTGGAAGATAAACCAAGTATATAATTTCTAAGAAATTGATCTTTTGTTTTAAAGTGGGGACATCACCAGTGGACTTTATAGTCCTTGGTGCCCTTTTACTGAGAAATTTTTTTAGACATATTTTTATTAGTTTTTAGATCAAAGAAAGCCAAACACCATTTTATATTTGACAATGCTTCCTGTATGATTTTTATACCAGATAAGCTAAATTTCACTTTTATATTAGGGTGTTATTAATGTTAAACTTAATTTTAATAAAACCTTGTAGACATATTTGTCCAATTTTTAATGTCTGACCATAAGGTAAGATATTCGTAGACTGTTTTTAACCTTTTATAATTTTTGTTAAAGAGCAGGTTAGTGCTTTAAGAAAAACCCATTGTGCTTTTAATGTCCAGTTCACAGAAAAACTGGATGATACCTTTTTGACTTTAGCCAATGTTTACACACAGAATTTCCTTTACAATTAACATTTTAAAACTTGCTTAAACCTTCAAATCAAAATTTTTTAAAACTTTTTTTTAAATGTATTTATTATTATTATACTTTAAGTTGTAGGGTACATGTGCATAACGTGCACGTTTGTTACATATGTATACTTGTGCCTTGTTGGTGTGCTGCACCCATCAACTCGTCATTTACATCAGGTATAACTCCCAATGCAATCCCTCCCCCCTCCCCCCTCCCCCCTCCCCCCTCCCCATGATAGGCCCCGGTGTGTGATGTTCCCCTTCCTGAGTCCAAGTGATCTCATTGTTCAGTTCCCACCTATGAGTGAGAACATGCGGTGTTTGGTTTTCTGTTCTTGTGATAGTTTGCTAAGAATGATGGTTTCCAGCTGCATCCATGTCCCTACAAAGGACACAAACTCATCCTTTTTTATGGCTGCATAGTATTCCATGGTGTATATGTGCCACATTTTCTTAATCCAATCTGTCACTGATGGACATTTGGGTTGGTTCCAAGTCTTTGCTATTGTGAATAGTGCCGCAATAAACATACGTGTGCATGTGTCTTTATAGCAGCATAATTTATAATCCTTTGGGTATATACCCAGTAATGGGATGGCTGGGTCATATGGTACATCTAGTTCTAGATCCTTGAGGAATCACCATACTGTTTTCCATAATGGTTGAACTAGTTTACAATCCCACCAACAGTGTAAAAGTGTTCCTATTTCTCCACATCCTCTCCAGCACCTGTTGTTTCCTGACTTTTTAATGATCGCCATTCTAACTGGTGTGAGATGGTATCTCATTGTGGTTTTGATTGGCATTTCTCTGATGGCCAGTGATGATGAGCATTTTTTCATGTGTCTGTTGGCTGTATGAAAGTCTTCTTTTGAGAAATGTCTGTTCATATCCTTTGCCCACTTTTTGATGGGGTTGTTTGTTTTTTTCTTGTAAATTTGTTTGAGTTCTTTGTAGGTTCTGGATATTAGCCCTTTGTCAGATGAGTAGATTGCAAAAATTTTCTACCATTCTGTAGGTTGCCTGTTCACTCTGATGGTAGTTTCTTTTGCTGTGCAGAAGCTCTTTAGTTTAATTAGATCCCATTTGTCAATTTTGGCTTTTGCTGCTGTTGCTTTTGGTGTTTTAGACATGAAGTCTTTGCCCATGCCTATGTCCTGAATGGTACTACCTAGGTTTTCCTCTAGGATTTTTATGGTATTAGGTCTAACATTTAAGTCTCTAATCCATCTTGAATTAATTTTCGTATAAGGAGTAAGGAAAGGATCCAGTTTCAGCTTTCTACTTACGGCTAGCCAATTTTCCCAGCACCATTTATTAAATAGGGAATCCTTTCCCCATTTCTTGTTTCTCTCAGGTTTGTCAAAGATCAGATGACTGTAGATGTGTGGTATTATTTCTGAGGGCTCTGTTCTGTTCCATTGGTCTATATCTCTGTTTTGGTACCAGTACCATGCTGTTTTGGTTACTGTAGCCTTGTAGTATAGTTTGAAGTCAGGTAGCGTGATGCCTCCAGCTTTGTTCTTTTGACTTAGGATTGTCTTGGAGATGCGGGCTCTTTTTTGGTTCCATGTGAACTTTAAAGCAGTTTTTTCCAATTCTGTGAAGAAACTCGTTGGTAGCTTGATGGGGATGGCATTGAATCTATAAATTACCTTGGGCAGTATGGCCATTTTCACGATATTGATTCTTCCTATCCATGAGCATGGTATGTTCTTCCATTTGTTTGTGTCCTCTTATTTCACTGAGCAGTGGTTTGTAGTTCTCCTCGAAGAGGTCCTTTACATCCCTTGTAAGTTGGATTCCTAGGTATTTTATTCTCTTTGAAGCAATTGTGAATGGAAGTTCATTCCTGATTTGGCTCTCTGTTTGTCTGTTACTGGTGTATAAGAATGCTTGTGATTTTTGCACATTAATTTTGTATCCTGAGACTTTGCTGAAGTTGCTTATCAGCTTAAGGAGATTTTGGACTGAGACAATGGGGTTTTCTAAATATACAATCATGTCATCTGCAAAGAGGGACAATTTGACTTCTTCTTTTCCTAACTGAATACCCTTGATTTCTTTCTCTTGCCTGATTGCCCTAGCCAGAACTTCCAACACTATGTTGATTAGCAGTGGTGAGAGAGGGCATCCCTGTCTTGTGCCAGTTTTCAAAGGGAATTTTTCCAGTTTTTGCCCATTCAGGATGATATTGGCTGTGGGTTTATCATAGATAGCTCTTATTATTTTGAGGTACGTTCCATCAATACCGAATTTATTGAGCGTTTTTAGCATGAAGGGCTGTTGAATTTTGTCAAAAGCCTTTTCTGCATCTATTGAGATAATCATGTGGTTCTTGTCTTTGGTTCTGTTTATATGCTGGATTATGTTTATTGATTTGCGAATGTTGAACCAGCCTTGCATCCCAGGGATGAAGCCCACTTGATCATGGTGGATAAGCTTTTTGATGTGTTGCTGAATCCGGTTTGCCAGTACTTTATTGAGGATTTTTGCATCGATGTTCATCAGGGATATTGGTCTAAAATTCTCTTTTTTTGTTGTGTCTCTGCCAGGCTTTGGTATCAGGATGATGTTGGCCTCATAAAATGAGTTAGGGAGGATTCCCTCTTTTCCTATTGATTGGAATAGTTTCAGAAGGAATGGTACCAACTCCTCCTTGTACCTCTGGTAGAATTCAGCTGTGAATCCATCTGGTCCTGGACTTTTTTTGGTTGGTAGGCTATTAATTATTGCCTCAATTTCAGAGCCTGCTATTGGTCTATTCAGGGATTCAACTTCTTCCTGGTTTAGTCTTGGAAGAGTGTAAGTGTCCAGGAAATTATCCATTTCTTCTAGATTTTCCAGTTTATTTGCATAGAGGTGTTTATATTCTCTGATGGTAGTTTGTATTTCTGTGGGGTCAGTGTTGATATCCCCTTTATCATTTTTAATTGCGTCGATTTGATTCTTCTCTCTTTTCTTCTTTATTAGTCTTGCTAGTGGTCTGTCAATTTTGTTGATCTTTTCAAAAAACCAACTCCTGGATTCATTGATTTTTTGGAGGGTTTTTTGTGTGTCTATCTCCTTCAGTTCTGCTCTGATCTTAGTTATTTCTTGCCTTCTGCTAGCTTTCGAATGTGTTTGCTCTTGCTTCTCTAGTTCTTTTAATTGTGATGTTAGAGTGTCAATTTTAGATCTTTCCTGCTTTCTCTTGTGGGCATTTAGTGCTATAAATTTCCCTCTACACACTGCTTTAAATGTGTCCCAGAGATTCTGGTATGTTGTATCTTTGTTCTCATTGGTTTCAAAGAACATCTTTATTTCTGCCTTCATTTCGTTATGTACCCAGTAGTCATTCAGGAGCAGGTTGTTCAGTTTCCATGTAGTTGAGCGGTTTTGATTGAGTTTCTTAGTCCTGAGTTCTAGTTTGATTGCACTGTGGTCTGAGAGACAGTTTGTTATAATTTCTGTTCTTTTACACTTGCTGAGGAGTGCTTTACTTCCAATTATGTGGTCAATTTTGGAGTAAGTACGATGTGGTGCTGAGAAGAATGTATATTCTGTTGATTTGGGGTGGAGAGTTCTATAGATGTCTATTAGGTCTGCTTGCTGCAGAGATGAGTTCAATTCCTGGATATCCTTGTTAACTTTCTGTCTCGTTGATCTGTCTAATGTTGACAGTGAAGTGTTGAAGTCTCCCATTATTATTGTATGGGAGTCTAAGTCTCTTTGTAAGTCTCTAAGGACTTGCTTTATGAATCTGGGTGCTCCTGTATTGGGTGCATATATATTTAGGATAGTTAGCTCTTCCTGTTGAATTGATCCCTTTACCATTATGTAATGGCCTTCTTTGTCTCTTTTGATCTTTGATGGTTTAAAGTCTGTTTTATCAGAGACTAGTATTGCAACCCCCGCTTTTTTTTGTTCTCCATTTGCTTGGTAAATCTTCCTCCATCCCTTTATTTTGAGCCTATGTATGTCTCTGCATGTGAGATGGGTCTCCTGAATACAGCAGACTGATGGGTCTTGACTCTTTATCCAGTTTACCAGTCTGTGTCTTTTAATTGGAGCATTTAGTCCATTTACATTTAAGGTTAATATTGTTATGTGTGAACTTGATCCTGCCATTATGATATTAACTGGTTATTTTGCTCGTTAGTTGATGCAGTTTCTTCCTTGCCTCGATGGTCTTTACATTTTGGCATGTTTTTGCAATGGCTGGTACCAGTTGTTCCTTTCCATGTTTAGTGCTTCCTTCAGGGTCTCTTGTAAGGCAGGCCTAGTGGTGACAAAATCTCTAAGCATTTGCTTATCTGTAAAGGATTTTATTTCTCCTTCAATTATGAAACTTAGTTTGGCTGGATATGAAATTCTGGGTTTAAAATTCTTTTCTTTAAGAATGTTGAATATTGGCCCCCACTCTCTTCTGGCTTGGAGAGTTTCTGCCGAGAGATCTGCTGTTAGTCTGATGGGCTTCCCTCTGTGGGTAACCCGACCTTTCTCTCTGGCTGCCCTTAAGATTTTTTCCTTCATTTCAACTTTGGTGAATCTGGCAATTATGTGTCTTGGAGTTGCTCTTCTCAAGGAGTATCTTTGTGGCGTTCTCTGTATTTCCTGGATTTGAATGTTGGCCTGCCCTACTAGGTTGGGGAAGTTCTCCTGGATGATATCCTGAAGAGTGTTTTCCAACTTGGTTCCATTTTCCCCCTCACTTTCAGGCACCCCAATCAGACGTAGATTTGGTCTTTTTACATAATCCCATACTTCTTGCAGGCTTTGTTCATTTCTTTTTCTTCTTTTTTCTTTAGATTTCTCTTCTCGCTTCATTTCATTCATTTGATCCTCAATCGCTGATACTCTTTCTTCCAGTTGATTGAGTCGGTTACTGAAGCTTGTGCATTTGTCACGTATTTCTCGTGTCATGGTTTTCATCTCTTTCATTTCGTTTATGACCTTCTCTGCATTAATTGCTCTAGCCATCAATTCTTCCACTTTTTTTTCAAGATTTTTAGTTTCTTTGTGCTGGGTACGTAATTCCTCCTTTAGCTCTGAGAAATTTGATGGACTGAAGCCTTCTTCTCTCATCTCGTCAAAGTCATTCTCTGTCCAGCTTTGATCCATTGCTGGCGATGAGCTGCGCTCCTTTGCCGGGGGAGATGCGCTCTTATTTTTGGAATTTCCAGCTTTTCTGCCCTGCTTTTTCCCCATCTTTGTGGTTTTATCTGCCTCTGGTCTTTGATGATGGTGATGTACTGATGGGGTTTTGGTGTAGGTGTCCTTCCTGTTTGATAGTTTTCCTTCTAACAGTCAGGACCCTCAGCTGTAGGTCTGTTGGAGATTGCTTGAGGTCCACTCCAGACCCTGTTTGCCCAGGTATCAGCAGCAGAGGCTGCAGAAGATAGAATATTTCTGAACAGCGAGTGTACCTGTCTGATTCTTGCTTTGGAAGCTTCCTCTCAGGGGTGTACTCCACCCTGTGAGGTGTGGGGTGTCAGACTGCCCCTAGTGGGGGATGTCTCCCAGTTAGGCTGCTCAGGGGTCAGAGACCCACTTGAGCAGGGAGTCTGTCCCTTCTCAGATCTCAGCCTCCGTCTTGGGAGATCCACTGCTCTCTTCAAAGCTGTCAGACAGAGTCGTTTGCGTCTGCAGAGTTTTCTGCTGTGTTTGTTATTGTTTACTGTGCCCTGTCCCCAGAGGTGGAGTCTACAGAGACAGGCAGGTTTCCTTGAGCTGCTGTGAGCTCCACCCAGTTCGAGCTTCCCAGCGGCTTTGTTTACCTACTTAAGCCTCAGCAATAGCGGGCGCCCCTCCCCCAGCCTCGCTGCTGCCTTGCCGGTAGATCACAGACTGCTGTGCTAGCAATGAGGGAGGCTCCGTGGGTGTGGGACCCTCCCGGCCAGGTGTGGGATATGATCTCCTGGTGTGCCTGTTTGCTTAAAGCGCAGTATTGGGGTGGGAGTTACCCGATTTTCCAGGTGTTGTGTGTCTCAGTTCCCCTGGCTAGGAAACGGGATTCCCTTCCCCCTTGCGCTTCCCAGGTGAGGCAATGCCTCGCCCTGCTTCAGCTCTCGCTGGTCGGGCTGCAGCAGCTGACCAGCACCGATCGTCCGGCACTCCCCAGTGAGATGAACCCAGTACCTCAGCTGAAAATGCAGAAATCACCGGTCTTCTGTGTCGCTCGCGCTGGGAGTTGGAGACTGGAGCTGTTCCTATTCGGCCATCTTGCTCCGCCCTTAAAACTTTTTTATGTAGGTAAAAATCCACATTCTTTTTTTTTTTTTCTTTTTTTTAATTTTTATTTTATTTTATTTTATTATTATTATACTTTAAGTTCTAGGGTACATGTGCATAACGTGCAGGTTTGTTACATATGTATACTTGTGCCATGTTGCTGTGCTGCACCCATCAACTCATCAGCACCCAACTACTTGTCATTTACATCAGGTATAACTCCCAATGCGATATGAACAGACATTTCTCAAAAGAAGACATTCATACAGCGAACAGACACATGAAAAAATGCTCATCATCACTGGCCATCAGAGAAATGCAAATCAAAACCACAATTAGATACCATCTCACACCAGTTAGAATGGCGATCATTAAAAAGTCAGGAAACAACAGGTGCTGGAGAGGATGTGGAGAAATAGGAACACTTTTACACTGTTGGTGGGATTGTAAACTAGTTCAACCATTATGGAAAACAGTATGGTGATTCCTCAAGGATCTAGAACTAGATGTACCATATGACCCAGCCATCCCATTACTGGGTATATACCCAAAGGATTATAAATCATGCTGCTATAAAGACACATGCACACGTATGTTCATTGCAGCACTATTCACAATAGCAAAGACTTGGAATCAACCCAATTGTCCATCAGTGACGGACTGGATTAAAATCCACATTCTTATGCCTCCTTATAATCCTCTTATCAAAAGTATATTTTACTTTCCTTATACACCTTGCACATAAACTGTTTCTTCAATAGTTTTACATTCAGGAGGCCTAATTACTTCTAAATTATACAACATTTCTTGCACAAATTCCCTTTTATAACTTTTTTTTCCCCCACAACTTTCACAATCTTCGACATACTTCAACCTTCTGACTTGTTGCAAACATCCCTTTCTTTAAACAACCAGTTAGGTTATTTTAGGACAATAATTTACCATGTAACATTCTTTTTATATAAATTCTTCCCCCCACCCTTTTTTTTTTTTTTTTTCTAAAGATGATAACCATTCTTTTCCAAAATGGACTTTCTTGATGTCTGTGGACTAGACTGCCTAAGGCCATAAGATTAGAAGTTAGGATAATACATGTTACACTGTTAACTTTTAGCAAACTTTACTTTTGTTGAAAACCTTGTAAGTTTGGGATTTCAATTATTCTTTGCCATTAGTAAGACTTGTTTAGTCCAAATTAACTTAGAATTGGTGTAGATGGTTCCTTCCTGTAAGTACTTTAAGGCTTGGCTGAGTGCAAACAGCTCACCCATTTGAACAGACCAATTATTAGGCTATTTTCCTAACTCTGCTTCTACAAGAGTTTCCTTATCACTTACTGAATAACCATTGTGTTTTTTCCCTCAGTCACCCGGGAGGAACCATCTATCGTCTGGTCCTGAAGGGAGTTCCTCCTAGGTCTGGTCTGACCTTTGTACAGTAATTAAGGTTTAGATCCCGTGTTAGGAAACCTGCTGGGTTAAGGGAATTTTCAGTGGTTAATGTTGAATCACTTTAAAAAAAAAAACAAAACAAAACAGAATAGCCTCATACTTTCTTCTGTTAGTAAAGCAGTTGTTGCTACAGATTGAATGTATTTGGGACAGTGGAGTTACTCTTTCTTCCCCTGAAAAGAAAGGAAAGAAAGGGCTGTATGAGGTTCAACCCTTTAAATTAGCAGAAGGCTCAACCTCTCACCAGGGATGTCTCACCTTGCCTGCCCGGGAAGACTCAACCCCTCAAACCAGGAGGTGTCTTGCCTGTCCTGTAAGGCTCAACCCCTTAAACTAGGAGGTGTCTTGCCTTACTTGTCCTGGGAGGTTGATCTGTTTCCCTCCTTTCCCCCGCTGAAGGTCCTTTGCACACTTCCCACTTGTGCTGTCCTCTCTGGCTGCTTCCTCAAGGGAGAATTAGGCACTTCTTAGTGTTGGTGTGCTGGTATAAATCCCACAGCAGGACCTGCCCTAAGCCATATGAGGTAGCTATGGAACCGCGGAGAACACCCACTCACTCGGTCCAGCAGTAGGACTTGTCACCATTCACATGAACAACACAACACCGCAAGCAGGGTTGTTTGTGATCATTCACACACTGAGCCCTCCAGAATCTGGCCACCAAGGAGGTACTTTATTGGTTCCTGCAGCTTCTCCTTGTTTGGTCTGTGAACAGAGTTGTCACTGCAGTGTGTGATGATCCTTCAAACTAGGTCACTGGTCAGTTCCCCCCACCCCCACCCCGCCCATTGCTGAGAGCTGGGGTTATTCTTCACACTGGGTGGGTCTTGATTTCTCACTCCTGAGGCCACCACAAGGGGGTGGGGCGTGCCTCCTCAGGAGATAGAACCAAAGACCCTCCAGGAGGGAAATGTAATCCCAGATGAGCACCCAAATTGTTATATATAGAGTTTTGGTGCCACAAAAGAAATAGCACTCGAATAAAAAATTTTCTTTTTAATTCTCAGCAAGGCAAGTTACTTCTATAGAAGGGTGCACCCTTACAGATGGAGAAATGGTGAGTGCACACTTGGACAAGGGAGGGGACGGGGTTCTTATCCCTGACGCACATGGTCCCTGCTGCTGTGTCATTCCCCTATTGGCTAGGGTTAGACTGCACAGGCTAAATTAATTCCGATTGGCTAATTTAAAGAGAATGAGGGGGTGAATGCTTTGGCGGTAGTCGGGGCAGAGCAGGTAGCAGGTAATTGGAATGAGTCAGAGTGGAGCAGGTAATCGGAATGAGTTAGGGTGGAGCAGGTGATGGAAATGAGTTAGGGTGGAGCAGGTGATCAGAATGAGTCAGGGTGGAGTAGGTAATCAAAAAGGGTTGCTTTATGAGGAAGTTAAGCTTAAAAGTAGAAGGCAAAGAATTGAACATACTGACATGTTAATTCTTTGAAAAGAAATTTAGAACTCATACCTAACAATAGGGTTACCCCAAGTAACCAATGGAATCCTCTAGAGGGTATTTAAACTCCCTAACATTCTGTAACGGGGCCTTTGAGCCCCTATGCTCAGGCCCGCTCCCACACTGTGGAGTGTACTTTCATTTTCAATAAATCCCTTCATTCCTTCCTTGCTTTGTTTGTGTGTTTTGTCCAATTCTTTGTTCAAGATGGCAAGAACCTGGACACCCTCCACCGTTAACATATTTTGGTGAGCTACCCCAGAGGACGAGGTAAGCCCAAAGCATCGATTTATTCTTCTCCTTTCTCCTTCTCCTTTCAGCTCCATACAGAGAAATCTCTTTTCCTTTTCAAACCAGGACGCTTGGTGGGCAGCACCTAAACCTAGAAGCAACTGCAGGCCTCTGACCATGGCCAGTGAAACTAAGGGGTTTCCGTGTGGATAACCTGACCACCACTGCCAATTTGTTTAAGAAACCTGGGTCTTTTTCAGTCTTTGAGTGGCTGTTTCCTAGTAGCTCTTTGGAAATTTTGGGCAATTGGCTGAGGTCACTTGTTGGTATTGCCCAAAGGCCTAGGAACAAATGGGAACAATCACGCTCCCTGAAGGGGAAAGGACCATTTAAAAAAAAAATCATTTCTGTGCATGGTCCTTGATTCCTATGAGGCACAGCTTGGAGCAAACTCATACATGTTTCAGGTGACTTAAACCTTCTTTTCTTATGCTAAATTCTTCCTTTCCCTTATTCAACTGACTAAGGGCAAAGGAAACACACCCAACTTCCAGTTCCTATCATTAAAGTTCATGGAATGGAAAGCATGGGAAAGTATGGCCTTATCAAATTATAAGGATGCAAAAAGTCAGAGATTACACCCAGGTACCAAAGGAAAGCTCATAGTAGGCTCTGGGGGAACTGCATGGAAAGTGGCACTGGTGTCCACCTAAGTAAGGCCAGAGATGTCTGGAACTCTAAGATTGGACCCCATAGGAGGATGCTCTGGGGGATCCTCAGGACCTCAAACTCTCCAAAGAGGACACTGTTGGTAGAGGTTCTGAGATCTAGTATTAAACCCTTCTTAGAATTTTGTCTCACAGTTGCAATGCTGCTTGGCCCCAAAATTGCTTAGAATCTGAAGTTTACTGTCTAATGGGAAAGTGGGATGGCATTGCATGTATCCGGGTTTTTGTGCTGCTGTTCTAAGCAGGGGGCCTGGTTAACATGTGACACCCTACTTTGATACTCTTTGGCTCCCATGCTCCTTGGAGTCTGGGGAGGTTTAGCCTTTAAAAAACAAACTGCCATGGAGACTGCTTTACCCAAAACTTTGGTTCACAGCCTTTCTTGGATTATCTATTGAGGCAAAGTAAAACTGGCAAGCTTGTGTTGCTATCTCATGGCTAAGATTCCAAGCTATTGGATCTTCTTTTATGTGTGTGTATACATGTCTAGATATGTTTATTTGTATGTACACTTATTATATGTTGTGTCTACCAAATTGGCTTATAAGTAAAAGAACACTCGTAAATCAAGTAAATAAGCCTAAGCAATTTTTAAGTTCATGTGACTTAAGCATAATTTTATTAAACAAGCTTGCTTTAAAATTATTGGTGGAATAAAAATAGAAAGGCCTGCAGAGTTGTCAGCATACAGTTTGTCTGAATTTTATGTTTGCCTTTGCTAGATTTTTTTTTTTTTTTTTTTTTTGAGATGGAGTCTTGCTCTGTTGCCCAGGCTGGACTGCAGTGATGCGATCTTGGCTCACTGCAACTTCTGCCTCCCAGGATTAAGGAATTCCACTGCCTCAGCCTCCCGAGTAGCTGGAATTATAGGCACCCACCACCACACGCAGCTATTTTTTTGAATTTTTAATAGAGATAGTGTTTCACCATGTTGGCCTTGCTGGTTTCAAACTCCTGACCTCAAGTGATCCACTGGCCTCAGCCTCCCAGAGTGCTAGGATTACAGGCATGAGCCACCATGCCTGGCCTGTTGGGTTTTTTGTTTGTTTGTTTGTTTGTTTGTTTGTTTTAGACGTAATCTCACTCTGTTGCCAGGTTGGAGTGCAGTGGTGTGATCTCAGTTCACTGCAATGTCCACTTCCTGGGTTCAAGCAATTCTTCTGCCTTAGCCTCCCAAGTAACTGAGACTACAGATGTGTGCCACCATGCCTGTCTAATTTTTACATTTTTAGTAGAGTTGGGGTTTCACCATATTGGGCAGGCTGGTCTCAAACTCCTAACCTCGTGATCCACCTGCTTCAGCCTCCCAAAGTGGACAGGCGTGAGCCACAGTGGCTGGCTGATATTTTTAAACATCAGTGTTAATTCAAGCTGGAAGTTGCTTGGTGTGAGCCTGCCTCCCATTCTATTCAAAGTCTCACGGAGATAAATGCATATCTGATTGCTTCCTTTGGAAAGACTAATCAGAAACTCAAAAGAATGCAACCGTTTGTTTCCCGCCTGTGATCTGAAAGCCTCTGAGCCCCCTCCTGGCCTAGAGTTGTCCTGCCTTTCGGGACCAAACCAATGTTTGTTTTACATATGTTGATTGATGTCTCCTGTCTCCCTTGTTAAAAATAAAAAATTAAGTACAGTGAATAGGATAATTGTTTTAGGTAAACTTTGTGTAAATTAAAATCTTAAAGTTATTTTTAATGCTCATTTGATAGCTGGGTCTTTTCCAATTTAAAATGGGTTGTAATATGAAGGAATATTTCTAAAATTGTGGAGTTGTTCTTATGTATAAATGCCCGTGTCTAATAGTTCAGGATTTCTTGAGTTTTAGGGTTTCACTAAAGTTGTAGGTTACTAAGGATAAAATTCTAGTTAACACGTAATTCTGCATACAAAATGTGCCATAAAGCATTCTGTTATTAGTGGAAAAATAGTACTTTTGTCTAATTCAGAAGTTATCTAAAAGTTAGTTCAAATTACAGATTTGTGAATGTTATTTATGAGACAGTATAGTAAGGAATCATTAAATAGGGGAGAAAGGAGTGGAAAAAGTTTAAATAATAAAATATTCTTCAAAACATGATAAAGAATTGGAAACATTTGGCTAATTAACGTTTTCATAGTTAAAACTCTTAGTGTTGATTAAAGTAAGAAATATTGTAAAAATGCATTGGCAGTTTGGCAATTCTTTTTTAGTATAGTTAAGCATGAAGCTGGATTTAGCATGGAGCCAAATTTCACATACATGTTTGCATTGCTTCACACTACGTTCACTGTTTTGTGTGGATAGTGCTAGAGTACTTATTGGTCATGTGCCTACAGTGAATTTCTTGATTGCACAGAATGTATAATGATATTGATGAACTTAAGGATATTGAATTGCATATTAAAGTATTCAATATGTGGGGTTTTGGGGGCCCTATGTAACACTGTAGCCTTCAGGGCAAATTGAGTATGAAAATTTAGGTTTGGTTTTTTTGTATTTATTTTTGCTTCTAGTGTTCATTTGTTGGCTGTCTATTCTCCTCTGGCTTTGCTTGTGTATCCATATATAAAAAATCATGCTAGTGGAAGGCTTTTATTTGGTTCTGTGAATAGTTTATTTTGTTTCCTATGCATTCCTAGCAAGTTGTCATTCATTCCTTTTGTCTGGAATTCCTGAGCTACTTTGTAAGGCTGCAGGAATTAATGGAGCACACCAGCTTTTTATCCTTAAACTAACTTTTCAGATTTTTGGCTTCTTTAGGTTACTTTCAGATTTAGGCTTCAGATTTTAGGCTACTTTATGTATGTTGAGTATACCCTTACAAATAGAATTTGAGTCATATTTCTCTCTCTAACTAGTTTCTCCAAAATTTGTAAAATATCTATGAATATTCTTAATTCATGGCATTGTGTTTGTTTGCATATAGTCAAACAGGGTTGCCAGGGCCACTCAGGGAGAAAAAACCCAGAAACCTGGCATGCTGGCAAAAGGGTAACATAGGAGATCAGTCAGAGTGGTGGAAAAACTGTAGAGAAAAGACACAAATATTCGGAAAGGTTGGATGGTTCTGCATGGCTTTGGGGCAGAATAGCTGAAGACAGCTGTTCTATGACCCTGAAGCAGATGGCAAGGAGTAAGTACAAGGGAATGTGGGGGAATTTATCTTAAACAGCTTGTTTACATATGTTGACCAGGAGCTGAACTTTCATCATCCATGTGCATGATGTTCCTTGAAAGGGGAACAATAAATGTTAATTACCTGCAGGTTGTGTTGGCTCCAGGTTTTCGGCATTGTGCCTGCACTGAATGAAAGCAAGCAGCTCCAGCTTCTCAGGGCTGCTCTCTGGCCACTAGAGCCAGGCAGCCACCTAGCTGCTCTTACACTGCATACCTGTGTCTGAGTACTCATTTCATCCATCAGCCAGGGTCTGCAGCACAGGCCTGGCAGGTGGTACCCCATGAGAGGAATGCTGCAATGGATCACAATGGAACCCTCGAAAATGAAAGTGAAGTGACTGCGCAGTGAGTAATTGGTGCCCATTGGGGATTTCCAAGTTTGAGGGGATTTGCAAGCTAGGGTTTCATGATGGTGAGAAGTGACAGCATGCTGGCAGCCCTCACTTGCTCTGGGCACCTCCTTGGCCTTTTCACCCACTCTGGCCATGCTTGAGGAGCCCTTCAGCCCACCACTGCACTGTGGGAGTCCCTCTCTGGGCTGGCCAAGGCCAGAACCGGCTCCCTCTGCTTGCGGGAAAGTGTGGAGGGAGAGACATAGGCAGAAACTGAGGCTGCGCAAGGTGCTCGCAGGCCAGCGTGAGTTCTGGGTGGGTGCGGGCTCTGCAGGCCCCACACTCAGAGCAGCTGGCCGGCACTACTGGCCCCAGGCAGTGAGGGGCTTAGCACCCAGGCCAGCAGCTGCAGAGGGTGCGCTGGGTCCTCCAGCAATGCCACCCCACCTGCATCGCGCTCGAATTCTCGCTGGGCCTTTGCTACCTCCCTGCGGGGCAGGGCTTGGGACCTGTAGCCTGCCGTGCCCAAGCCCCCCATGGTGGGCTCCCATGTGGCCAGAACCTCTCTGACAGGTACCACCCCCTGCTCCGCGGCACTGGGTCCCATCAACCACCCAAGGGCTGAGGAGTGCAGGCACGTGGTGTGGGACTGGTGGGCAGCTCCGCCCACAGCCCTGGCAGGGGATCCACTAGACAAAGCCAGCTGGGCTCCTGAGTCGGGTGGGGTCTTGGAGAACTTTTATGTCTAGCTAGAGGATTGTAAATGCACCAGTCAGCACTCAGCCTCTAGCTCAAGGTTTGTAAACGCACCAATCAGTGCTGTGTCTAGCTAATCTAGTGGGGACTTGGAGAACTTTTATGTCTAGCTAGAGGATTGTAAATGCACCAATCAGCACTCTGTGTCTAGCTCAGGGATTGTAAAGGCACCAATCAGCACCCTGTCAAAATGGACCAATCAGCTCTCTGTAAAACAGACCAATCAGCTCTTTGTAAAATGGACCAATCAGCAGGATGTAGGTGGGGCCAGATAAGGGGATAAAAGCAGGCTGCCCAAGCCAGCAGCAGCTACCTGCTCTGGTCCCCTTCCACGCTGTGGAAGCTTTGCTCTTTTGCTCTTTGCAATAAATCTTGCTGCTGCTCACTTTTTGGGTCCACCCCACCTTTAAGAGCTGTAACACTCACTGTGAAGGTCTGCAGCTTCACTCCTGAAGCCAGTGAGACCACAAACCCACCAGGAGGGACAAACAACTCCGGATGGAAGGAATGAACAACTCCAGATGCACTGCCTTTAAGAGCTGTAACAATCATCGTGAAGGTCCGTAGCTTCACTCCTGAAGCCAGCGAGACCACGAACCCACCAGAAGGAATGGACAACTTCAGATGTGTTGCTTTTAAGAGCTGTAACGCCATGAAGGTCTGCAGCTTCACTATTGAAGTCAGCGAAACCACAAACCCACCAGAAGGAAGAAACTCTAGAGATGTCTGAACATCTGAAGGAACAAACTCCAGACATGTCTGAACATCTGAAGGAACAAACTCCGGACACACCATCTTTAAGAACTGTAACACTCACCACAAGGGTCCGCGGCTTCATTCTTAAAGTCAGCGAGACCAAAAACCCACCAATTCTGGACACAATGGGACAACAGTTATCAGCTCAACAGCAGCAGTATATAAAAGTATTGAAACAGCTGCTTAAAGCTAGTGGAGCCACAGTCTCAGAGGCCCAATTAAGGGACCTAATGCTGACTGTTGTTTCCCATAACCCATGGTTCCCAGAAGAAGGCATGCTAGACCTGGAGCTCTGGGAACAAGTGGGAAGAAATCTTAAATGACATCATGTACAAGGACAATGGGTCCCAGTAACATCTTTAATGTTATGGGCCTTAATTAAGGCTGCTTTGGCCCTGTTCTACACAGAAGAGCCTAAAAAGGGAAGGGAAGAGGGACCATCATATACCTTACCACCTCCTCCTTCTCCCTCAGCCCCACTGTTACGGGGTAAAGGTGCCACAGAGGAGATGGAAATTTTCCCTAAACCCCCTTCCCCAATAAATTGGAAAGAAGGCAAGGGATACATTACAGTTATGGGATCCTGTCTTAAGCAAGCGGTATTAGAAGGGGAGCTCTTGGCCTGCCTGGTGATGCAAGATCAACAAGGCAATCGGGTACATGAATTCATTACTTTCAACACTTACAGAGAAAAAAGAAAAAGCTTTAGAGAAACCAAAGCTGCTCGCCCATTTATGAAAGGATTAATTGACGCCATAGCAGACAATTTTCAATCAGTTGCAAGGTTATGACCCTGACATCATAAGAATACCCTTAAGTAAAAAACAATTTGAAGCAGTCCTGCCCCTATCTCTAGACCTTCAGATCGCACTCTCTGATTATGTGGGCCATTTAGAACATGCTCTTTCTGCTGATAAACGACTCCAGTTCTTATTTCATACTCCTGTAGTTACACCTACAAAAGTAGTTCACTCCCCCATACCTAACACTTTAATGCTTTTTACTGATGGCTCTGGTAAAAATGGAAAAGCAGCTATCTGGTGGGAACTGCATAACTCCCTTACTCTGGATTTACTAGCACTCAGAGAACTGAGGTTGAAGCCCTAATATTGGCCCTGGAAACCTTTTCCGCTCAGCCCATCAATATTGTTAGTGACTCTGCTTACTCTGTTTATTTATTGCAAAACCTTGAAACAGCCCTCATTAAGTCTACTCTTGAGCCCACCCTGAGTCCCCTTTTTCTTTGACTTCAGCAATTGCTAATTCAATGAATACATCTTGTCTTTATCACGCACATTCAGGCTCACAGCTCACTACCTGGCCCCCTGGCTCATGGCAATGATCAAGCAGATTTGCAGGTCATGATGTCACTACTTGACCAAGCCACACAATCACATCTGTTTCTTCATCAGAATTGGAGAAATTTATCTAAACAATTTCAACTTAGCCAAAGACTAGCAAAACAAATTATTTTACAGTGCCCAGATTGCCATCTCACAGGCACGTTCCCCCCCTTCAACAGGTGTTAACCCTAGAGGACTAGAAGCTAGTCAGTTATGGTAAATCATGTTATGCATATCCCTGAATTTGGAAAACTAAGATATGTACATGTATCCATTGATACCAATTCCCACCTAATTAGTGCTCATGCTCTTCCTAGAGAGTCAGCCTGATATGTCATTAAACATCTCTTAACCTTTGTGTTTATGGGGTGGCCCACAAAGATTAAAACTGATAGTGGTCTGGCTTACACCAGCTCACAATTTCAACAATTGTGTCAACAATGGAAGGTCCAACATTCCACAGGTATCCCATATAACCCCAAGGACAGGCCGTAGTGGAATGTGCCCATTTTACCCTTAAAAACATGCTCAGAAAACAAAAAAGGGGGAATATGAGTAAAGATCCTGCAATACTATTGGTACAAGCCTTATTTACCCTTAATTTCTTAAATTTAGATGATTAATTTCAATCAACTATGGAAAAGCACTTTGCAAAAAACATTCAAGATATAAAACCTTCAGTTTTATGGAAATGTAAATAGTAGTGTATGGTGTGGGCCAAATGATTTGCTAATGTGGGGAAGAGGATATGCTTGTGTTCACATCCCCTGAGGTCCTCTTTGGATTTCAGCACAGTGCATCAAACCTTAACATGGCATGACTGGCACCCAATCTGGTACCAGAAATGAAGAAAATGACCCACCCTGCAGGACCCACGAGCCTGGACGATGCAGCTTCCTTGGATGACACAGGCCCCATATATTACCTGGGGGATGCTGAAGAAGACAACTCAGGAGGCCAAGCAAATCCTGTGCCAGACACAGACACCATTCACTCCAGATAATTTGTTCCTAGCTATGTTTTCTGTTGTACATTGCAACTCTCATAGGGTATTAACCTTTTTTATTATCTCACTTTGCCTGCCACCTGTACCTGCTACAGCCTATTGGGTCCATCTTCTAGATCCACCTTTTTTCAACCCTGCTACTTGGGCACCCCCTTCCCAGCCTCTAACAATGTGACTGATCGGCTGGGAAGGACTGACATGCCCCCAGTGGGGTCCATCAGTAATGGCATACATTGGACTGAGGTGCCAAGTAACACTACATATCACTCCTTGACTGGAAAAGAACAAAACTGATTATACTGATGTTTGTCTATGTTATTTACTGGTTCTAGGATGCAAAGCTGGAACATGAGCTGTAACTGCTGCACCTGTCAAGGTTATCACTGTGCACATCTATACGCCTCAATCAACAAAACCTGATGCAAAAAACAGAAAAGGGAGAGACGTAGGAGATCAGTCACAGTGGTAGAAAAACTATAGGGAAAGGACGCAAACCTCTGAAAGGTTGGCAGGTTCTGTAGAACCCTGGGGGAGAATAGCTGAAGGCAGCTGTTCTATAACCCTGAGGCAGAGGGCAAGGAGTAGGTACAAGGGAGTGTGGGGAAATTTGTCTTAAACAGGCTTGTTTACTTATGTTGACCAGGAACTGATCTTTGATCATTCATGCATTCCCTGACAGGGGAACAACAAATGTTAATTACCTGCAGGTTGTGTTGGCTCCAGGTTTTTGGCATTGTATCTACACTGAATAAAAGCAAGGAGCTCCTGAGCTCCTCTCTGGCCACTAGAGTGAGACAATCACCTAGCTGCTCTTACACTGTATGCCTGTGTCTGACTACTCATTTCATCTGTTGGCCAGGGTCTACAGTTTAGGCCCAGCAGGGTAAGAATATCTTACCAGTGAGTCTCTTACCTCTTTTGCTCTGTGTAAACTGGTTAATCTCCTCTGTGAAGTTTTAAATTAATTGGTTTAGTAATAAGAACTTAAATATTTTGTCAGAAAAATAGAAAGTGTAATGCTTTTTAGTTCACTTGACTTTAGCAATCTTTGGGAAATAAAGATGGTTTTAAAGATTATTGGTAAAATACAATTGCCTTCAAAATGTAAATGTGTTCTAAATTATGTTCAAACATTGGTTTGCTAAATGCTTTAAGGTCATAAACTGCTTCTTTGGCTTTTGAAAATTGTTTAACTTGACTGCTTTCCAGCTAGGTAAGACCTGGGGACACGCATATGGAGTTGGCCATGCCCTAGCTATGCTGGCAAGAGTCAAACCTTATCAGAACATAACTTACCAGGTTTTACTACATTAAAGTTAAAATTTCTAAGAGTTGCCATTGTAACATGCAATTAAGACTATTAGAAACAGTTTTACATGCAAGGTGTGTAAGAACAGTAGAATGCGTGTGTGTGTGTGTATGTCTTTTAAGGTTATAAAAGGTTCTTGCTTCTTTAAAATTTCTGTCATTATTTTGGCAAAATAAATAATTAACCATAATCTGGAATTCCAAAATCAAACTTCCATTTCAAAATTGTCTTTCCTAATGCCTGGCTTTCTGGATGGATCAAAAGGCCCCTGAAAACATCCAGAAAAGAGGTAAAAAGGATTATTTGATGTGTTTAGGTACATGGGATTGCCAAAATAATGTTCAATATTCTTTAGGTTATATTTTTGTGAATAATACTAATATATATTCCAAAATTATATGGAATTTCTAAAATTCTAATGTCTAAGTATATACTACTAATCACAATTACAGTTATTATGTACCACAGTAATAACCAAATTTCCTTGTACAAAGCTACTAACCCAAGTAAAACAAAAACTTAAATATCAAGAAAATACTTTCATGTTAAACCAGCTAATACTGAAATTGTTTGAAATAGTTTATAACTAATGCTTGATCCCATATTCCTGGGAAAACAATTAAAGCTTCAGGTACATTTGGTCACCTGGTGGGCCATTTAAACATTTTATAAAGGGATTTCATTCAATTGTTATTTTTAATGCAATTTTTCTGGTTGTATAAAAGCTTTCCCCTGCAAGAGGGTTGATGTTATAACAGTAGATTATTATGCTACAGTGTATTTTTCACCAGGTAAAAACTAGCTTTTTTTTTTTTTTTTTTTTTTTTTTTGAGACAGAGTCTCGCTCTGTCGCCCAAGCTGGAGTGCAGTGGCGCTATCCTGGCTCACTGCAAGCTCCGCCTCCCGGGTTCACGCCATTCTCCTGCCTCAGCCTCCCGAGTAGCTGGAACTACAGGCGCCCGCCACCGCGCCCGGCTCATTTTTTGTATTTTTTTTAGTAGAGACGGGGTTTCACCATGGTCTCGATCTCCTGACCTTGTGATCCGCCCGCCTCGGCCTCCCAAAGTGCTGGGATTACAGGCGTGAGCCACCGCGCCCGGCCAAAACTAGCTTTTTACAGTTTGAATCATCTGGAAACATCAGAGACATACTCTCCTTGCCATCCACACTACAACAAAACTTTGGGATTTTGGGCTTTAGGTTCATGGTCTTGCAACCGAGAAGGGTCCCTCCACACTTTTGGAACTATGCACTCATTGGAACCCTTGAGGTAAAGCTAACAAGGGAAATTTTTTCTAAGAAGAAGGTGGCATCCTTGATGTGAACAGCTTTTCCCAAATTCACAGATTAAGACTTCTATTGTCATGAAACTCTTATCTTGAATGTTTTTTCTTGCTTATGCCTCTATGAAGAGTGGAAGTGAAAAAGGGGTCTGTTTTGTGCACTAATGGGGTGTACTTTTATTTGTGAAGGAGTTTGCAGCCAGCCTTATACATGGATTACCTTATACTTTGATTGATAAAGAATAAAGGCCCAATGTAGGTAGGAAACGTTAATGGTACATATGTTTCCTCATAATCAGTCAAAAACAAAACACTGGTTCACTCCTGTTAACCCACATCATGGGTTAAAGAAAACAATGCCAGAAGGCTTTCACTCTTCTAAAAGGGCATCATTTGGTAGGTCCTTTTTCCATGGTTTACAGTAAAAGAAGCAATGATTAGAAATGTATCCTGCTGATATGCTGTACAGCAAATTCTACTGTAAAGCATACAGTTACACAACAGACTTTAAATTGTCTTGTGAAAGTTATGCTAAACAATAGAATTAGCTAAACAGAAAAGTACCTGTGTAGCTGCTGGCACTTCTGTCCTATTCAGAAATACATCAAATGAAGATTACAGAAATTCAGTGGTAAGGGATTGACAAAGAATTTGCTGAGTTAAGCAAGTAAACTCTTTAGCTCATTCTTTGATCTATTTTATTTTAGGAGTTTCAGTTTATGGGGACCTTGGGTAAGGCGCATACTCCAAACTCTTGGTATTATCCTCCCAATAGTCATAATAATAGTCTCCCTGGTGTGCTGTATTCTCTCAAAGGTTTTAAATGCTTGCATGCACCATCTCTAGAATGTCATATAGTCTCTCTTCAAGGGGAATAACAGGAGCTTAAAAAAATGTGCAACCGTGAAGACACCTATAAATGATGTGCTGAGACCAGAAACTCAAAATGTTGGTAACTGAGAGTGGCACTAAGGCCCTAAGTTTTGGTTACACTCTCACCTAAGTGAGAGCATGACTAAAAAGGGGAAATTTTTTTAAACAAAATTATGGGAATCCATTGTTTTGGACTAAACTCATGCAGTAGGCCCCAACAAACCAAGCCAAACCAAAATGGAGTTGCTCATGCTAAGAATTTAAAGAAACACATAGATTCTAAAATAGACCAGGGTTTATTTTTTCTCCTGCAAATCTCTATAAAAAACATTTCTGACAGCATAGGTATCCACTCCCTGAAGTTCCCATTAAAATTTTTTACCAAATTCATTTCTTCTCACCTAGAGATCATCAAGCTTCAGATGATCATGTAACAAAGGTTCCAGCCAGTTCCAGGTGAAGACACCACCCCTGACCATCAGGGAGCTACCAACCCTGCCTCCACCAGACCGAGAAGGGCAAGAGATACGTGATCCCCAATAGTTAGGGACTATGTCCAAAGCCAGCATGAAGCGGTTACATAAAAAAAGACCATTGGTCCCTCTGCCTCCCATAAATATTTATGGGGATCACATCTCTCAGGGGGAAGATGAGGCAGGAAAGTAGGGTCTGGAGGCAGGGAACATAAGGCTGATTCACACTTTAGCTATGACAGGAAATATCCTCTCCATAGGACATAGGCCAAGTAAATGACTTTATAACTTTACTTCATCCTCTCCATTTACATAAGCCATACCCCAAGTAACCAATGGAATCCTCAACATCCACAAAAACTCTGTAATGGGGTCTTTGAGCCCCTATGCTCAGGCCTGCTCCCACACTGTGGAGTATACTTTCATTTTCAATAAATCCCTTCATTCCCTCCTTGCTTTGTTTGTGCATTTTGTCCAGTTCTTTCTTCAAGACCCCAAGAACCTGGACACTCTCCACTGTTAACAGATTGAGTAGATATTACCATCCAAAATCACTGTTTGCTTCTGTTTCCTCTGCAAAATGTTGATTAATAGGAGAAAATATTTGTGTGACTAGTCTTGGGTGTAGGGACTCTGGTATAATTTTTGCTATAATAACTGGATTGAGTTGCTACTGGAATAAGTACACCACTGGAAAGTCTAATCATTGGTGGCCAAAAGATGGATCCTTTAAATTAGAATGACTCCTAAATTTTAAAAAGATATCTCTCATTCTAAGCAATTGCCTTATTTGTATTTGTGGGAGATCAAAAAAAATTTTTTAAAAAGACAAATAATAGTGTCATGGCTAGCCTTAGAAATTTGGCAAAATTGAAGAGCCAGAATCTAAAACAAAGCTAAAGTCCTTCATAAGTTCAAATGGCCTGCTTTGGAGCTGCTCCACCGTGTAGTCTGGTAGTTAAAATTCTGTGCTTTCACTGCCATGGCTTGGTTCAATTCCCAGTCAGGGAACCAGTTCATTTGTTTTGATATTTGTGTGACTTTTGATCTTTTGGAGCACCCATTTGTTATTGATCCCTTCCCCTTCTATGAACGGCTTTTGGTTTCCTGTCTTCTTCTATCTGTGGGGGCAAACAGAGCTTTTGGGCCTTGTGTATAAATGGTCAACTGAGAAGCTGAGACCCTGAAAAATATGACCAGATCAATGTGGGTTATCCTCCTTTTGTGGCTAAAAAGGAGCAAAACCTTCCTTTCTTTGAACCATTTTTGGGGTGGTTCTAGATTTTATAAGGACTGCTTTGCACCTCTTTGGAGATGCTTCCTGTGTCCTTGGTGAATGTATAACCTTATTTAAGGCTTATTGGTTTAGTGAGTCACTTGGGAGGGTACCTTCAGTTTAAAAAAAAAAAAAAGTTCAAAATCCAGGAATTTCAGCTGTTTGTCCTGGCTAAAATCTGACAATAAGATATTTAAAAGGATTTTTAAAAAGGTGTTCTATGGACAGAGGTCAGCTTAGTTAAAAGCTGATATTCAAGATCCTCCCTCTTTGTTGTCTTCAGTGCTATGTGAAGAAATCTAGGCCTGGTGTGGTGGCTCATGCTTGTAATTCCAGCACTTTGGGAGGCTGAGGCGGGTGGATCACTTGAGGTCAGAAGTTCAAGACCAGCCTGACCAACATGATGAAACCCCATCTCTACTAAAAATACAAAAATTAGCTGGGCATGGTGGCATGTGCCTGTAATCCCAGCTACTTGAAAGGCTGAGGCAGGAGAATTGCTTGAACTCGGGAGGCAGAGGTTGCAGTGAGCCAAGACTGAGCCATTGCACTCCAGCCTGAGCAACAAGAGCAAAACTCCATCTCAAAAAAAAAAAAAAAAAGAAGAAGAAGAAGAAAAGAAATCTGAGAGAAACTCTAATGACTCAGACCTCTTAAGGGACACAGAAAGAGTCACCACTCATCCCTTTTTAAGGTCTTCTGCCTTCCTGTGGAGTCTGAAGAGTCATGGACATGTTCCTCTCAAGTCTAAACTCTACTGTCTTTTACATCAATTACCCGATCTCTTTGGCTTTTAGGGGTACCAGGGATTACTGGTGAGACTGTGAGACAATACGCTTTTCTATGTGTGATGACTGGTGGATCACTGGTGAGGGCTGCAGTCTGGGAGGTGGCTGACAGTGGTTATGAAATCGCCTTTGCAAAGATCATAATTGAGGAAATTATGTCATGAAAGAGATCAGACCTAATCGACCCCATCTTCCTTCTAACTTCTAAACTACCTTTGTTCATTCCTGGGTGTAGGCCGAACTAGCCTTGGGAAGGAATTTAGTTTATAGTTTAAACTCCGAAACGAAATGGATAATAGCTCTTTCCCCAAAAAACCCTTCTTGCCTGGGGACCAGTCTGCCTTTGTAGGACTAACAAATTAGCTTCAAAATTAGATATCACAGTTTAGGGGTCATGCAGCCTCTGGCTGCAAGAGTCCGAACCTCCCCAAATTTCTCCGGGGAATAACATCACTGTTGTAAAACCTAAGATTAGTGCTTGAGATATTTTGCAGGCCCTACATTCCAATGCAGCAGATGACATCATCCAGACTGATTATCTGGCACAACCAATTTTGCCATCCCACCCAGGAAGGGAAGTCAGCAAGAACTCACTTCCACCCCCTGTGATTTTATCTTCAACCCAACCAATCAGCACTCCCCAATTTCCGAGCCCATACCCCAAATTATCCTTAAAAACTCTGATCTCCGAATGTTCCAGGGGACTGATTTGAGTAACAATAAAACTCTGGTCACCCTGCACACCCGGTTCTGTGTCAATTACTCTTTCACCATTGCAATTCCCCTGTCTTGATAAACTGATTCTTTCTAGGCACCCGGTAAGGTGAACCCACTGGGTGGTTAAAGTTGCAATGAATGGTAGTCACCACAAGGGAATACCCCTTTCCTTGTGCATTTATTATTTAGTCTTTTTTTACATTTTAATTTTATTTTAAGTTCCAGGATATAGGTGCAGGATGTGCAGATTTGTTACAAAGGTAAATGTGTGCCATAGTGCCATAACCGCTCAAGGGGTTCACTTTGCCTGCTGCCTAGACAGAACCAATTTATCAAGACAGGGGAATTGCAATGGAGAAAGAGTAATTCATGCTGGGCTCGCTGTGCGGGAGAGTGGAGGTTTTTTTTGTTGTTGTTTCGTTTGATTTTTGTTTTTGTTTTTGTTTTGAGATGGAGTTTCGCTCTTGTAGCCCAGGCTGGAGTGCAATGGCGCGATCTCAGCTCACGGCAACCTCCGCCTCCGGGATTCAAGTAATTCTCCTGCCTCAGCCTCCTGAGTAGCTGGGATTACAGGCGTGCACCACCACGCCTGCCTAACTTTTAAAAATATTTTTAGTAGAGATGAGGTTTCACCATGTTGGCCAGGCTGGTCTCAAACTCCTGATCTCAGGTGATCCACCCTCCTTGGCCCCCCAAAGTGCTGGGATTACAGGCATGAGCCACCGCGTCTGGCCCCAGAGTTGTATTATTAATCAAATCAGTCTACCTGAGCATTCAGGGATCAGAGATTTGGCGGGTAGGGGCTTGGGAAGTGGGGAGTGCTGATTGGTCAGGTTGGAAATGGAATCATAAGGGTTCCAAGTGAGTTTTTCTTGCTGTCTTCTGTTCCTGGGTGGGATGGCAGAACTGGTTGAGCCAGATTACCAGTCTGTGTGGTATCAGCTGATCCATCAAGTATAGGGTCTGCAAAATATCTCAAGCACTGACTTTAGGTTTTATAATAGTGATATTATCCCAGGAGCAATTTGGGGAGGTTCAGACTCTTGGAGCCAGAGGCTGCACAACCCCTAAACTGGAATTTCTAATCTTGTAGCTAATTTGCTAGTTCTGCAAAGGCAGACTGGTTTCTAGGCAAGAAGGGGTGTTTTTCAGGAAAGAGCTGTTACCAATTTTGTTTCAGAGTCAAACCATAAACTGAATTCCTTCCCAAAGTTAGTTTGACCTAGGCCCCAAGATGAACAAGGACAGGTTAAAGGTTAGAAGCAAGATGGAATCAGTTAGGTCTGATTTCTTTCACTTTTATAATCTCCTCAGTTATAGTTTTGCAAAGGCGGGTTTACTTTGCTGCACCTATCAACCAGTCACGTAGGTATTAAGCCCCACATGCATTAGGTATTTATCCTGATGCTCTCCCTCCCTTCACCCACTCCCAGCAGACCACAGTGTGTCCGTGTGCTCTCATTGTTCAGCTCCTACTTATCAGTGAGAACATGCGGTGTTTGGTTTTCTGTTCCTGTGTTAGTTTGCTGAGGATAATGGCTTCCAGCTCCATCCATGTCCCTGCGAAGGACATTACCCCAGTCCCTTTTATGGCTGCATAGTATTTTGTGGTGTATATGTGCCACATTACCACATTTTCTTTATCCAGTCTACCACTAATAGGCCTCTGGGTTGATTCCATGTCTTTGCTATTGTGAATAGTGATGCAATGAACATACGTGTGCATGTATCTTTATAATAGAATGATTTATATTCTTTTGGGTATATACCCAGGAATGGGATTGCTGAGTCAAATGGTATTTCTGCCTCCAGGTCTTTGAGGAATCACCACACTGTCTTCCACAATGGTTGAACTAATTTACATTCCCACCAACAGTGTAAAAGCATTCGTATTTCTCCACAACCTCACCAGCATCTGTTGTTTCTTGACTTTTTAATAACCACCATTCTGACTGGCATGAGATGGTATCTTATTGTGGTTTTGATTTGTATTTCTCTAATGATCAGTGATTTTGAGCTTTTTTTATGTTTGTTGGCCACATGTATGTCTTCTTTTGAGAAGTGTCTCTTCATGTCCTTTGCCCACTTTTTAATGGGGTTGTTTTTTTTCTTGTAAATTTGTTTCAGTTCCTCATAGATTCTGGATATGAGATCTTTGTCAGATGGATAGATTGCAAAAATTTTCTCCCATTCTCTAGGTTGTCTGTTCACTCTGACGATAGTATATTTTGCTGTGCAGAGTTCTTTAGTTTAATTCAATTCCATTTGTCAATTTTTGCTTTTGTTACAATTGCTTTTGATGTTTTCATCATGAAATCTTTGTCAGTGCCTATGTCCTAAATGGTATTGCCTAGATGGCCATACTGCCCAAAATAATATATAGAATCAATGCTTTTTTGTTTCGTTTTTTGAGATGGAGTTTCACTGTTGTTGCCCAGGCTGGAGTGTAATGGCACAATCTCGGCTCACTGTAGTCTCTGCCTCCTAGGTTCAAGCAATTCTCCTGCCTCAGCCTCCCGAGTAGCTGGGATTACAGGCATGTGCCACCATGCCCAGCTAATTTTGTATTTTTAGTAGAGACAGGGTTTCACCATGTTGGTGAGGCTGGTTTTGAATTCCCGACCTCAGGTGATCTGCCCACCTTGGCCTCCCAAAGTGCTGGGATTACAGGTGTGAGCCATGTCCACCCTTATATATTCAATAGATTCAATACTATTTCTATTAAACAACTATTGACATTCTTCACATATTTAGAAAAAGCTACTTTAAAATTCATATGGAACCAAAAAAGAGCCCATATAGCCAAGACAATTCTAAGCAAAAAGAACAAAGTTGGAGGTATAATGCTGCCTGATTTCAAACTATGCTACAAGGCTATAGTAACCAAAACATCATGGTACTGGTACAACAACAGACACACAGACCAATGGAACAGAATAGAGATCTCAGAAATAAGACCACACCTCTACAACCATCTGATCCTTATAAAACATGACAAAAACAAGCAATGGGGAAAAGATTCCCTATTTAATATATGGTGATGGGAAAACTGGTTAGCCATATGCAGAAAATGGAAACCAGACCCCTTCCTTACACCTTATACAAAAATTAACTCAAGATGGATTAAAGACTTAAATGTAAAACTCAAAATTATAAAAATCCTTGGATCCCAGGTGGAATGGCTGGATAATTTGAGTCAGGTAGATAATTTGAGGTCAGGAGTTCAAGACCAGTCTGACCAACATGATGAAACGCTGTCTCTACTAAAAATGCAAAATAATTAGCCAGGCATGTTGGGGCATGCCTGTAGTCCCAGCTACTCAGTAGGCTGAGGCAGGAAAATCAGTTGAACCTGGGAGGCAGAGGTTGTAGTGAGCCGAGATCATGCCACTGCACTCCAGCCTGGGTGACAGAGCAATACTCCATCTCAAACAAACAAACAAACAAAAAAACCAGTCCTTGTGCATTTAAATAAAAGTGCAGGTATGGACTCACCACCAAGGGATAAAACTCTTATGGGGGATGGGCTGTTCACAGAGGGGACTGATTGACATTGGGTTACCTACCAGCCAGGAGAATGTCTTTGTAGTGAGGTACACTGTGGAAGCCTGTGTCATGGCCTGGTGTCATGGTGTTTCCTTCTTTTCTGGGGAGCCAGGATTCAATATAAAAGTGGCATCCTTGATTTTTAAAGATTTAGATGTGTTGCCCTCCAATTGTGCCTGCTTTTTACATATTTAAATATTTGGCCCCAGAAACTGCAAATACTTTCTTTGTCCTATTCATTAAAGGGCTCCACCTGAAGCAGTAATACGTTTTGTTTTCCAGAGTCAAACTTTTTTTCTTTTGAGCTAATTTGGGCTAAGTGTGTATATATGTGTGTGTATGTGTGTGTGTGTGTGTATATATATATATATATATATATATATATATATTTTTTTTTTTTTTTTTTAGACAGGGTCTCACTCTGTCACTCAGGCTAGAGTGCAGTGATGCAACCTCAGCTCACTGCAACCTCCGCCTCCTGGCTCCTGGGTTCAAGTGATTCTCATGCCTCATCCTCCAATGTAGTTGGGATTACATGTGTGTGCCACCACACCCAGCTAATTTTATATTTTTAGTAGAGACAGGGTTTTGCCCTGTTGGCCAGGCTAATCTCAAACTCCTGGCTTCAAGGGATCCATCTGCCTCAGCCTACCAAAGTGTTGGGTTTATGGGCATGAGCCATAATACCCAGCAAAGTATACTTTTGTGAACAAAAATGGAAATATTTGCCTTTCTCTCTACCTGATTCCTCCAGAATTCAGAAACTGTTTGCAAGTATTCTTATTTTATAACAATATAGGAATTTACATAAGTTCAATAAAAATCTGTTTTCTTTTGTAACAGGACATATTGGAGACACTGGTAATTTCCCTAAGGCTTTGACTGGAATGACATCTTTTCAGATACGACGAGACTGGTTTGAGGAATTAAAGTTGACTTTATAGACTGTACCCTGTCTACATGGTTCTCTTACAAGGTTCCTGACCTTGTTGTAAGTGAAAAATGTTGTTTTTTGATAGGGCCAGGAACCTCAAGATATTTGGGGATCTCAAAAAGAAAGGAATTCACCCAGTTCATACAGGTATTAAAGGCACAGTCTGATGGTGAATCCTTGGCTTGGCTTTATAACTTCAGGAGGCTTTTAAAAGTCTAATCTGAAATTCCTTATGAAATAATTCCAGCAAAGCCAACTTAAAAAGAAGACTTGTGAACAGACTAAGTACAGAAAAAAAAATAAAAATAAAAAATGAAAAAAGAAGCCTATATGGTCAATCACTATTCTTGTTATACTTTATGCAAATAATCAGGCCAAACATAATACTAAAACTTATTTTACAAGTAGATTGGTCCCACTAAGATTTATCTTTGGTAGAAATGGGAAACAGGAGAGAGAAATTAAGTTTCAGATAAAAACTATAGCACACCTGTTATTAGATTCTAGCCCTTATCGTTGTTTCTGAGTTTTAAAATTTTCCTACCATTTGGACTAAATCCTGAATTATTTCATGGCTACAACAAGTTTCTAAAGAACCACCTGGGTTCAATTATCTTCACAATGTTTGTAATGGCTCCCTAAAGAAAGAGATTTGGGGGTTTTTGTTTTTCCATTCTGGCATACCAATTTTCTTTTTGGTTATAATCCATATGTGTTATTTCTGAGAAAATTAAATCATGGTGTTTATGTTTCAGCAGGCAACAGCAGCTACATAAATCAATGGCTTGACCAAGTTCTCACTTTTGCCACTCTGTGATGCCATCCCAAATGAGCTTTGGGGGACTCTTAAAAAAAAATCCTTACTGAGACTGCCTCCCTTTCCCCCTTTGACATGGGCCAGGACTCTCTGGAAATGAGCCTTCCCAGTGACAAGGGACACTTGGACAGTTAGATTTTGATCACAGGTGCTTTCAAGAAGAAAGATTTTCATCAAAAGGGGGTAAATAAAAAAGAAAAAAAAAAACGTTTTACATGAGGAATATGAGCCCCTTTAAATTATCAGGCCCAGAAAGGCATTTAAAATGTAACATCAGTCCTGTCTCACTCCCTCTTGAGCTAAATAATTACCTCTTAAAGACACTTGTTATGTGGGCCCTAGACCATCTTGATGCCAAATAGCTATAAAATATCATACACCTATAATTTAGCAATGTATAATCAATCACCACCCAGTGTTATTTTTGTAAACCAATGAGAATTACTGACAAATAACTTTTTGTAATCATCTCTCCTCCTGATTTGTTCTTTTTTTTCTTTAAAAACTTGAACTGCTCTTTTGTTCTCCAGGGCATGTCCCAAGGCAACTTGGAAGTGTGTCCCAGGATGTATCCCTCAACATTTGTGTTTGAATAAATTCTCTTTAAACTATATTCTGACCTTTTTTTATTACTTTAGGTTGACCTGGCCTTGCTCTTGAATAAAACTTTTAAATAATACAAGCTTCTGAGACATGTAACCCATCTTCTGCTTAAACAGTTTGATACTGGACCAAAGTAAAACACTAGACTTTTTGTGTACAAACTTCATAGTGTTGGACTTGATCTATTGTTTCAGCCATTTCAGAATATTTTGAATTTGAATTTTGTCTCAATCATTTCATCGATCAGCATGCTACAGAAGTCAGCGTAACAGTCATTGGTGAAACTCTTGAAAAATTTAGGGCTGAGGGACCACCTTCTAAGTTATTCTTCCTAATAAATTTTTTCTTGATTTGGAATATTTCTTAACTAGCACCATTTGGGTTATTCAGCAAGTTAAAAAACCCTCTGTCTGTGACAAGCAGCCCACAGTTCTTTCACAAGACTCTTTCATGAGATTTTTGGTCATGCTGAAATCTGAATACTCTCTGTACATAAAATTCTTTTGATTTCCAGTAAGTAGCACTTTAGGAAAAGGAAAATGCACTTATGTTGGTATGGCCTCTTCTTACTGAACTCATACTGTTACTAAGATCATTACTTACTTTGGAAACTAAAAAAACTATCTTTAAAATTATTAGTTCTAGTCTTATTGAGTATTCATGATATTTACTCTTTTTGCAGAATTTCTTAAAGATTACTGACGTCATTTCAGCTAGTCAATGAAAATACCAAATGATAAAATGAATAGTTGCATGTATTTATTATGTCCCAGATACTATGTTAAAGTGCTTTAGCTGAATTATCACCCTAACCCTATGAGGTATTTACAACAGAAATTTATTGCCGTTAAACTATTTGCCAGGAGAACACAGTAGATGCTAGATATATCTGACTCCGAAACCTGTTTTCTCAATCAATATGATATTACCATCCCTTGGGATACAGTGATTTAGATGGAATCTTAAACAAGTTGGGCCTGCAATTCCTTATTATTTCTACCTTTTCCACTCAACTCTGATGGGCCATTTCTTTGCCCAGGGGGGAAAAAAGGTAGTAAAATAGGAGTAGAGAAGTTCTACTTCATCGTTGCTATATGTTAACCTACCATCATTATTTTCAAGGTGGGGCGTTCCTTTCCCCAGAACTCTTTCTGATCTGAATTTAATGCTTTCTTTAGCATTTTTTAAAATTATACTTTAAGTTCTAGGGTACATGTGCACAATGTGCAGGTTTGTTACATATGTATACTTGTGCCATGTTGGTGTGCTGCATCCATCAAAACGTCAGCACCATCAACTCATCGTTTACATCAGGTATAACTCCCAATGCCATCCCTCCCCCCACCCCCCTCCCCATAATAGGCCCCGGTGTGTGATGTTCCCTTTCCCATGTCCAGTTGATCTCATTGTTCAATTTCCACTTATGAGTGAGAACATGCGGTGTTTGGTTTTCTGTTCTTGTGATAGTTTGCTGAGAATGATGGTTTCCAGCTGCATCCATGTCCCTACAAAGGACACGAACTCATCCTTTTTTCTGACTGCATAGTATTCCATGGTGTATATGTGCCACATTTTCTTAATCCAATCTGTCACTGATGGCCATTTGGGTTGATTCCAAGTCTTTGCTATTGTGAATAGTGCCACAGTAAACATATGTGTGCATGTGTCTTTATAGCAGCATGATTTATAATCCTTTGGGTGTATACCCAGTAATGGGATGGCTCGGTCAAATGGTATTTCTAGTTCTAGATCCTTGAGGAATTGCCACACTGTCTTCCACAATGGTTGAACTAGATTACAGTCCCACCAACAGTGTAAAAGTGTTCCTATTTCTCCACATCCTCTCTAGCACCTGCTGTTTCCTGACTTTTTAATGATTGCCATTCTAACTGGTGTGAGATGGTATCTCATGGTGGTTTTGATTTGCATTTCTCTGATGGCAAGTAATGATGAGCATTTTTTCATGTGCCTGTTGGCTGTATGCATGTCTTCTTTTGAGAAATGTCTGTTCATATCCTTTGCCCACTTTTTGATGGAGTTGTTTTTTTCTTGTAAATTTGATTGAGTTCTTTGTAGGTTCTGGATATTAGCCCTTTGTCAGATGAGTAGGTTGCAAAAATTTTCTCCCATTCTGTAGGTTGCCTGTTCACTCTGATGGTAGTTTCTTTTGCTGTGCAAAATCTCTTTAGTTTAATTAGATCCCATTTGTCAATTTTGGCTTTTGTTGCCGTTGCTTTTGGTGTTTTAGACATGAATTCCTTGCCCATGCCTATGTCCTGAATGGTATTACCTAGGTTTTCTTCTAGGGTTTTTATGGTTTTAGGTCTAACATTTAAGTCTCTAATCCATCTTGAATTAATTTTTGTATAAGGAGTAAGGAAAGGATCCAGTTTCAGCTTTCTACTTATGGCTAGCCAATTTTCCCAGCACCATTAATTAAATAGGGAATCCTTTCCCCATTTCTTGTTTTTGTCAGGTTTGTCAAAGATCAGATGGCTGTAGATGTGTGGTATTATTTCTGAGGGCTCTGTTCTGTTCCATTGGTCTATATCTCTGTTTTGGTAGAAGTACCATGCTGTTTTGGTTACTGTAGCCTTGTAGGACAGTTTGAAGTCAGGTGGCATGATGGCTCCAGCTTTATTCTTTTGACGTAGAATTGTCTTGGCAATGCGGGCTCCTTTTTGGTTCCATATGAACTTTAAAGCAGTTTTTTCCAATTCTGTGAAGAAAGTCATTGGTAGGTTGATGGAGATGGCATTGAATCTATAAGTTACCTTGGGCAGTATGGCTATTTTCACGATATTGATTCTTCCTATCCATGAGCATGGTATGTTCTTCCATTTGTTTGTGTCCTCTTATTTCACTGAGCAGTGGTTTGTAGTTCTCCTCGAAGAGGTCCTTTACATCCCTTGTAAGTTGGATTCCTAGGTATTTTATTCTCTTTGAAGCAATTGTGAATGGAAGTTCATTCATGATTTGGCTCTCTGTCTGTTACTGGTGTATAAGAATGCTTGTGATTTTTGCACATTAATTTTGTATCCTGAGACTTTGCTGAAGTTGCTTATCAGTTTAAGGAGATTTTGGAGTGAGATGATGGGGTTTTCTAAGTATACAATCATGTCATCCGCAAACAGGGACAATTTGACTTCTTCTTTTCCTAACTGAATACCCTTGATTTCTTTCTCTTTTCCTGATTGCCCTAGCCAGAACTTCCAACACTATGTTGAGTAGCAGTGGTGAGAGAGGGCACCCCTGTCTTGTGCCAGTTTTCAAAGGGAATGCTTCCAGTTTTTGCCCATTCAGTATGATATTGGCTGTGGGTTTGTCATAAATAGCTCTTATTATTTGGAGATACATTCCATCAATACCGAATTTATTGAGAGTTTTTAGCATGAAGGGCTATTGAATTTTGTCAAAGGCCTTTTCTGCATCTATTGAGATAATCATGTGGTTTTTGTCTTTGATTCTGTTTATATGCTGGATTACGTTTATTGATTTGCATATGTTGAACCAGCCTTGCATCCCAGGGATGAAGCCCACTTGATCATGGTGGATAAGCTTTTTGATGTGCTGCTGGATGCGGTTTGCCAGTATTTTATTGAAGATTTTTACATTGATGTTCATCAGGGATATTGGTCTAAAATTCTCTTTTTTTGTTGTGTCTCTGCCAAGCTTTGGTATCAGGATGATGTTGGCCTCATAAAATGAGTTAGGGAGGATTCCCTCTTTTCTATTGATTGGAATAGTTTCAGAAGGAATGGTACCAGCTCTTCCTTGTACCTCCAGTAGAATTCGGCTGTAAATCCATCTGGTCCTGGACTTTTTTTGGTTGGTAGGCTATTAATTATTGCCTCAATTTCAGAGCCTGCTATTGGTCTATTCAGGGATTCAACTTCTTCCTGGTTTAGTCTTGGGAGAGTGTAAGTGTCCAGGAAATTACCCATTTCTTCTAGGTTTTCTAGTTTATTTGCATAGAGGTGTTTATAGTATTCTCTGATGGTAGTATGTATTTCTCTGAGGTCGGTGGTGGTATCCCCTTTATCATTTTTTATTGTGTCTCTTTGATTCTTCTCTCTCTTTTTCTTTATTAGTCTTGCTAGCAGTCTATCAATTTTGTTGATCTTTTCAAAAAACCAGCTCCTGGATTCATTGATTTTTTGTAGGATTTTTTGTGTCTCTATCTCCTTCAGTTCTGCTCTGATCTTAGTTATTTCTTGCCTTCTGCTAGCTTTTGAATGTGTTTGCTCTTGCTTCTCTAGTTCTTTTAATTGTGATGTTAGGGTGTCAATTTTAGATCTTTCCTGCTTTCTCTTGTGGGCATTTAGTGCTATAAAATTCCCTCTACACACTGCTTTAAATGTGTCCCAGAGATTCTGGTATGTTGTATATTTGTTCTCATTGGTTTCAAAGAACATTCTCTGTATTTCCTGAATTTGAATGTTGGCCTGCCTTACTAGGTTGGGGAAGTTCTCCTGGATGATATCCTGAAGAGTGTTTTCCAACTTGGTTCCATTTTCCCCCTCACTTTCAGGCACACCAATCAGACGTAGATTTGGTCTTTTCACATAATCCCATACTTCTTGGAGACTTTGTTCATTTCTTTTTTCTTTTTTTTCTCTAGACTTCTCTTCTTGCTTCATTTCATTCATTTGATCTTCAACCATTGATACTCTTTCTTCCAGTTGATCTAGTCAGTTACTGAAGCTTGTGCATTTGTCACGTATTTCTCGTGTCATGGTTTTTATCTCTGTCAGTTTGTTTATGGCCTTCTCTGCATTGATTATTCTAGTTATCCATTCTTCCATTCTTTTTTCAAGATTTTTAGTTTCTTTGCGCTGGGTACGTAGTTCCTCCTTTAGCTCTGAGAAGTTTGATTGACTGAAGCCTTCTTCTCTCAACTCATCAGTCATTCTCCGTCCAGCTTTGATCTGTTGCTGGCGATGAGCTGAGTTCCTTTGGAGGGGGAGATGTGCTCTGATTTTTTGAATTTCCAGCTTTTCTGCCCTACTTTTTCCCCATCTTTGTGGTTTTATCTGCCTTTGGTCTTTGATGCCGGTGACGTACTGATGGGGTTTTGGTGTGGGTGTCCTTTCTGTTTGTTAGTTTTCCTTCTAACAGTCAGGACCCTCAGCTGTAGGTCTGTTGGAGATTGCTTGAGGTCCACTCCAGACCCTGTTTGTCTGGGTATCAGCACCGGAGGCTGCAGGAGATAGAATATTGCTGAACAGCAAGTGCTGCTGATTCTTGCTCTGGAAGCTTCATCTCAGGGGTGTACCCCGCTGTGTGAGGTGTGAGGTGTCGTTGGTCTGCACCTAGTGCGGGATGTCCCCCAATTAGGCTACTCAGGGGTGAGGGACCGACTTGAGCAGGCAGTCTGTCCATTCTCAGATCTCAACCTCCATGCTGGGAGATCCACTGCTCTCTTCAAAGCTGTCAGACAGGGTCATTAACATCTGCAGAGGTTTCTGCTGCTTTTTTGTTTAGCTGTGCCCTGTCCCCAGAGGTGGAGTCTACAGAGACAGGCAGGCCTCCTTGAGCCGCAGTGGGCTCCACCCAGTTCGAGCTTCCAGGAGGTTTTGTTTACCTACTTAAGTCTCAGCAATGGTGGGCGCCCCTCTGCCAGTCTCACTGCTGCCTTGCAGTTAGATCTCAGACTGCTGTGCTAGCAATGAGGGAGGTTCCCTGGGCGTGGGACCCTCCCGGCCAGGTGTGGTATATAATCTCCTGGTGTGCTGCTTGCTAAGACTCTTGGTAAAGGGCAGTATTAGGGTGGGAGTTACCCGATTTTCCAGGTGTTGTGTGTCTGTTTCTGAAGGGATTCCCTTCCCCCTTGCGCTTCCCAGGTGAGACGATGCCTCACCCTGCTTCAGCTCTCGCTGGTCGGGCTGCATCAGCTGACCAGCACTGATTGTTCGGCACTCCCTAGTTAGATGAACCCAGTACCTCAGTTGAAAATGCAGAAGTGACCTGTCTTCTGTGTCGCCTGTGCTGGGAGCTGGAGGCTGGAGCTGTTCCTATTTGGCCATCTTGCTCCGGATCTCTTTAGCATTTTTAAAGGAGATATTCTCATTCTGTTGCCTAAGCTGGAGTGCAGTGGCTCAATTGTAGCTCACTGCAGCTTTGATCTCCTAGGTTTAGGTAATTCTTCCACCCAAGCCTCCCAAGCAGCTAGGACTATAGGTATACACCACCATGCCTAAGTTTTAATTTTTGTGTGTGTGTGGAGATATGGTCTTATTAATTTGCCCAGACTGGTCTCAAACTCCTGCCTCAAACAGTCTTTCCACCTTGGCTTCCCAAAGCTCCTGGGATTACAGGCATAAATCACCATGCCCAGCCATTCTTTAGCATGTTAATCTTGTTCTGAGCATTAGTCTTCATTCCCAGTGTGTTTTGCTGAGTTACTCCAATACCTTGGGTATGATGTTATCCTGTCTACTTTTTATCCATGCTCATCAGAAAGCTTGTTATTTATCCTAACTTGTCTCAATGAATTCCTTCAGCTTTTCTTCCTCAGTGGGACGATTGCAATGATTGGAATCAGAATGTGCAAAATATTCATTTTCATTGTCTGCCATACTTCTAATGAAGTCACCATCATGGCATCAGTTAGCAAGCTTTTCCATTGGGCCAATAAGAACTAGTGCACTTCAGAGAAAGCCAAGCTTGTCCTGCATTGTCTAGCCAATCTCTGCTACCTGCATTTGGCAACAGGACTTTGCTTGGTGATAATGTGTTTCCTCTAGTAAACTCTTCCTGCATTCTCAGGAATTTTCCTGGGTAGGCAGCACCCTTAGAAAATCAAGAAAGTGAACTTGCCATGACTGCGTCACATAGAAAACTTTCCAAGTTGTTAGGTTCTGATGTGGAGAAGGAAAAGGACATAGAATAGTGGTAAACAACCCAAGTATAGAGTGAGTCAGATGTACAGTGAGTCCACCATAGGTAACAGTGCAAATAGTACCATTTCTTAAGTTTTAATTTCCTCAAATGAAAACAGGGATAAGTATGGGACAATGGGATAATGCATATGTTCCTTACTGTGATTCAAGTGCTCCTTAGCACAGTAGACGTTAATATTACTCAAATCCTTGGCCCCATGTGAAATTTTGATCAGCTGCCCAATGGCATATCCGCAGCTTGTGACTCTTGGTGAAGACACTTACCCACCTTCTAAAGTCTTTGTGAACTTTCTCCTCATCCTCCAAGTGGTTCACTCTTGTTTACTTTTGAGCACAAAATACAAGCCAAGTGATTAAAAGACATTGTTTATAGTTATAAATATCATTTCAGACAGTGTCTTTGGGTTTTAAAACCTGGGAGAGAGGAATTAACTCATGAAAGGACTGGTTTCTTCCCACACTTACAAACTTCCACTCCTTTCTCAAAAAGCCTGAAAATATATAGGAACAAAGAAGTGAAGTGAGCTTGTGCTGCAAATAAAAAGGCAAAGCTGGATCTTCTGCTGTAGGGTCTCCCTGGTTTGTGGTCATAGTTCTGTTTTGGATTATCGCACAGTTTGGGAAAGTCAGTTCAATCCAACGAAAATGATATGAATGTAGCTCTGTGCCATGAATCCAAAAACGTTGTATTAGTTTCTGTCACTGCCATAACAAATTAATTACCACAAATTAGCAGCTTTAAATAGCACATTGATTACCTTACAACACAAATTTATGTTCTGGTGGCCAGAAGTCCAAAAGTCAGTGTCCCTGAGTGAAAAATGAAGGCTGTTGCTTGATTTCAAAATCCAGGATTGCATTCTTTCTGTAATTTGTGGCCCTTCTTCCATTTTCAAGGTCAGCAATGTAGCATCTTCAAATCTAGCTCCCTCTCTCATTCTCTGACCTATGCTCCATGGTCACGTCTCCTTCTTCTCTGACTCTGACTCTCCTGCCTCCCTCCTTCACTTATAAGTACCCTTGTGATTACATTGAACCTGTCCAGATAATCCAGGATAATCTCATCTCAAGATACTTTATTTCACATGTGCATTTCACATGTGTAAGGTACCATATTTATGAAATTTCTGGGATTAGAATGTGGACATATCCAGGAGTCATTATTTTGTCTACCACAGGTGTGGATTATATGTTCTTTCCTTAGTCATAGGGCACAGATATTATCAGACCCAGTTTATATTTTATAGTCAAGACTTCTAATGGGACAAGTTGGCATTCAGAGAAGCTGAAGTTAATAAAATAAAAAGCAGGTATCAGCATGCACTTTATCACATCATGAAGAGAATCAAAACAGTATGATGGTAAATTTGACTTCTTGTCGTGCTGAATTCTTCTTTCAGTGCTATGTTATCAGAAAGAGGCAGTATTGTTATAATGTAATTTATATAGTGCCTTCCCCTGAGTGATGAACAGAATATTCCTTAGTATCCTCAGAGAATTAGTCTCACTATCTCTTTTTATCCCCGCTCAGGCACTCCAGCAATATAATATCCAGCAATATAATATCTGTGTGCAAGAAATAAACCAGAGTCACTAAATTTAAGGACGTTCACTTAAAGAAATTCCTTTTGGAGTTTCTTTTTTTCAAATGCCATTTGAAAATGTTCTTCTCTGGGTAACAATAAAGCCACTGACCCACATTAGATTAATTAGGTCAATTAGCCTTTACATAGTAATTACCACTCAGATAGCTTTGAATAATATATTTTTAATGCACATATTATTTGAAAAGAGATTTTCAATTTAAATTCCTGCCACATAGTAGCATTGAGAAAATATGCACCTAGCAATTCTTTCTGCAATGTGGCTTTGAGTATAGCAATGATATTGGGTAGATAAAGCTTAAGGACTTCGTGTTGATTTGTTGATTATTCACATTTACATGTTGTTAAAAGCTACATGGGTGTTTTGAATTTGGAGAGGCTGTTGGTAACCCAGAATGCCAGGCCTAATTGAAAATAACTACCTTTCTTCCTCTAACCTGTCAATATCAATTCCCACATTTTAGATTCACAGTGGTCCCAGTACCTAACCAAGGACTTCTACCAGCCATGAGGACTATTTGAAGTTTTTTGCCATCTGCTTCTCTGCAACAATATCCCTATATTTTATCTTAATCATGACAATAGCTACCACTTAATATTTGCTAGGTTCTAGGCATTTCTCATTCATTACTCTTATTGTTACCTTATTATTCCTAATAGTTAACTTACTAACAAATATTTGTTGAGATATTTTCTCCAAATACTAGAGAGAGAGCCAAGTGAATGTCCTTATCTTCATGTAACAGTTGAAGAAAGTGACACTTAGAGGAGTTAAGTGACTAGCCCAAGGCCCTGTAATGCATGGGTACAGGCAAAGCTCAGAGTCTGCCAGGCTCAACAGTGTGGCTCAGCCCACCCCACCAGGCTGCTCCAGCTGGGACACCGGAACTGCTGTCTGATTTGGTTGCTATGTTTGAAAATCCATTCACCTATTTAGGGCATAGGATTATCACTGATGTCAGAACCATCAAAAAAAATCAGGAATTTTTCTTCAGAAATGAGACCAGAAATAGAAAACTCACAATTTCTCAGAACACGGGTTCTACTATTAGTAATTAAAGGCTTTAATTTTTATTTAATTTAATTAATTTATTTATTTTGAGATGGAGTCTCTCTCTGTTGCCCGGGTTAGAGTGCAGTGGCACGATCTTGGCTCACTGCAACCTGCACCTCCCAGATTCAAGCGATTCTCCTGCCTCAGCCTCCCAAGTAGCTGGGATTACAGGCGTGCCCCAAGCCCAGCTAATTTTTGTATTTTTAGTAGTGACGGGGTTTCACCATGTTGGCCAGGCTGGTCTCAAACTCCTGGCCTCAGGTGATCTGCCTGCCTTGGACTCTCAAAGTGCTGGGATTACAGGTGTGAGCCACCACACCTGGCAGAAGGCTTTACTTTTTTTTTTTAACTTCAGGATTCTGATGCACGTAGAAAACATAGCACAAGAAAGTTGATGTACTACTGAAGTGAATACAATAAATGAAATAAGAAGCAGTTCTAGGGGCATCCCTTCTGTTTTCTCTCAGTCCCTGATGCTTAGATCAGACAAAGGCAATGCTAAATTGTCAGTTGTGCACTGACATTAACGTGTTTCATAGTCTTTCACATAACTGAACAGAAAAGACTGTGAGTAAATTTAGGCTATGGGTAAGAGCTGGACATTTGTATGGTCTATTGTGGAGATCATTTTGTTTTTGTTTTTGTTTTTCAAGGTTTTAGTTTCAGAGTGCAGGGATCAGAAAGCTTCATATTGGAAATATAAAAATGATACATTTGTGAGGAGCAATTTGATCATTTGTTTCAATAATTTTTTTTTTGTGACAGTGTCTCACTGTGTCACCCAGGCTGGAGTGCAGTGGAGTGATCATGGCTCACCACAGCCGCAATCTCCCAGACTCAGGTGATCATCCCACCTCAACCCCCCAAGCAACTAGGAATACAGGCAAGCACCACCACGCCCTGCCAATTTTGGTATTTTTTGTAGAGATGGGGTTGCACCATGTTGCCTAGGCTGGTCTTGAACTCCTAGGCTCAATTGATCTGCCTGCCTTAGCCTCCCAAAGTACGGGATTACAGGTGTGAGCCACCTTGCCCAGCTTGTTTCAATAACTTAAATGTGAATTTCTAATAAAAAGCAAATAAAGCTGTAGGTATAAGAATGCTTATCACAACACAGGTCATAACTAAAAACTGCAAACAATCTAAATATATATCAATAAGGTAGTCAAATAAGTTGGGCACATCCATGAATGTACTACATGAAAAATGATTATGTATGTCAATACATTTATATTGTATTGTTAAAAATTAGCCAGGTGCAGTGGCTCATGCCTATAATCCCAACACTTTGGGAGGCCAAGGTCGGCAGATCACAAGGTCAGGAATTCGAGACCAGCCTGATCAAACCCCATCTCTACTAAAAATACAAAAATTAGCTGGGTGTGGTGATGTGTACCTGTAATCCCAGCTATTCAGGAGGCTGAAGCAGGAGAATCACTTTCAATAATTGAAACCCGGGAGGCAGAGGTTGCAGACACCCGAGATCGTGCCACTGCACTCCAGCCTGGGTGACAGAGCGAGCCTGTCTCAAAAAAAAAAAAAAAAAAAAAAAGGAAAAAGAAAAAAGAATTTAAGATTAGTAAACAAATTATAATTCTACTTTAAAGCATGTTTGTGTTATCTGGATGGCCGTATGCCAAAATATGTTAACTGTGATCATCACCAAGTAGTGGGATTGACGATGATTTTAACTTCTTTGTACATTTCTTTATTATCTGAAGTTTCTTCTTTTATTCTCTTTTATCTCTGTTTCCCAAGCAGATCGCTCAATACCTCCTCCCCCCAAACGTACACACATTATTCTAACGCATTTTGTGTAAATCTTTCAGTTTTTATGTATTTCTACAAAACGTATTTTTTTATTTTAGGTATTTGTATGTAGGTATTTAGATTTACTTAGTATGACATCCTGTCCCTTACACTTTTACATAGTAGAATTATTTTTAGATCTGTGTTGCTATGTGTATACCTAGTCTACTGCATAGAACTGCTGAATTGTTTTGTAATATAGGTGTTACGAACTCTAAGCATGTGCTAACTTCATAATTAGATAAATATGTAATAAAGCTTTTTTTTCTTTGAGATGGAGTTTTGCTCTTGTTGCCCATGCTGGAGTGCAACGGTGTGATCTTGGCTCACCAAAACCTCTGCCTCCTGGGTTCAAGCGATTCTCCTGCCTCAGCCTCCCAAGTAGCTGGAATTACAGGCTTGCGCCACCACACCCAGCTAATTTTGTATTTTTAGTAGAGAAGGGGTTTCTCCATGTTGTTCAGGCTGGTCTCAAACCCGACCTCAGGTGATCTGCCCACCTTGGCCTCCCAAAATGCTGGGATTACGGGTGTCAGCCACTGCGCCTGGCCAATAAAGCTATTTTTATTATGGAAAAAATAAAGAAAACTACCGTTCTTCAAACCTAAAAACATACATAAAGTTGCAAATTATTGCACATAATTTTGTCAATGGAATTATCCAAATGAAGAAATATTTATTACACTGGAGATTCTGTTTTACCAAGCATCTCTACATTTAAAAAGTATTTAGATACATGGAACTCTTTTCTATACATACAGAAAATTGAGAGAAAAGAGAATATTTATTTCTATGTAGACTCTAAAATGCTTGACTTATTTTATAAGGCAAAAATTTCAAAAGACAAAGTTATTTTGAAAGTTAAAAGAAGTGAAAGAAATTATTTCAGTGTGTTCTCATGATATATTAAAAATGAAATTAAAATCATTTAAAATAAAAGAAATATGATATTGTAATGCAAACAGAAATTAAGGAAAATCCCAAAAGGATAGGAAACAGTTGATGGACAGCACAGGAATATGAAAAGACAGAGGAAGCAATAAAGCCTATTGGGAAAAACTGAAATTTATATATTGAAAGTTCATAATTTTTAACATAAAAATCTAATAATAACTGCTAATCCCTTCCCTTTCTTTAAACTTTAATTTAAGGATAAAAATAGAACTTCAAGAGTAACTTTATTCGGTCATATTTTTATAACATAGATATCAAATACTCTCAGTAAAGATTTGTGTTTAACTTTCAAACTTTTCTTCAAAACAATATCATATTCCTAGGTGAGAGATATGAAAGAAAATCACATTTGACTATATCCTATGAGGGGAAATGGCAAGATGAGAGTCATATTTCAAAGCAGATGTTACTGAAGTATTGTAAGTCAAGTAAAGGTCACAAAAAGCTTTCTTCTCTTTCTTATTTAGGCTAGTTTTTACTGATAACAGTGGAGAAGGTTTATAACACAGCATTGAAAGATAACACCAAGTTGCCCTAACTAAGAGTGTTTTGTTGAAACAGGGCCTCCTTTTTCTACCCCTTTCCTGAATACTGGGTTTCAGAATGAAGTCATTGACCTAGGAAAAATAAACAAATAGTCTCAGGGACCCAGAGCCAGGTCAGAAAAACAAATTAAAGTCCAGAAGCTTAAGTGTGAAAACAAACAAAAAACCCACAAAATAGTGATTTGGGAGTCCAGGGCCAAATGGGAAGAAGGACTGAGGGGAAAGGCCCTGCACAATGACCCAATTATCTAGGGAGAAGGTCATAGCAGTCTTGCTTTCTCTGGAAACTCGACTTAAACCAGAAACCAAGACTGTAGAGTGTCCCTTGAGTAAGAGGTCTCTCGAATTTACTTCAGATTTTCTAACACAAAAGCACTAAAGATTAGGAAAAACATGGATTTTTATGAGTTGCTGTAACTTTAAAGATACAGCCAGCATTTCATTCATTTTTAGGCAGAGTAGCATAATGGTTGTGCTAAACATTCTTGAATCTCACAAAGTTCAAACTTTGTAACCTTTGGCAATTTATTTAGCTTCCTCATCTATAGAATGTATACATAATAAGAGAATTCACCTCATAGGATTGTTAAAAGGATTAAACAAAATAGGCTTTCTAAACAGCTTAGGACAAGTTCTGTCACATAGCGTGTATTCAGTAAATGTGAGCTAGTGCTGGTAGAATTACCATTTGAACATCTATCTGCCTGAGACTGATACCTGAATTTATATACCAATTAAAATTGTTATGTTGTAATGTTTTGATATATCAATTAAATCTAAAGAAGACTTTATTTACTAATATTAAGATATGAAACTTGCACAGATCTATTACTATTGATAATAGAGGGTACAAATCTTAGTCCACAAACTCAAGTATACAAGAAATGTTTTAATTTCTATTTCAAGCCCCCATTACACTAGATGCTAGAAAAATAATCTCAGTCAACTTGAGGTCCCACTCCCAAACCCAGTTACATTGGGATTACATATATGTTCTTGGGGCTATCATCTGTTGTTAGTTGTCAACATCTGACCATGCTACTATCTGCTGAGACTTATGTTCTAGTTGCCAGTCCACAAAGCTGACAGTTGTGTCCTCCTTGTATTGGACACCAGTTTCTGTTGTAGCAGGACAAGTTGCAGACAAAATCCCTGAGACATCAAGTTAAAGAAGGAAAGGCTTTATTCAGCCGGGAGCTTCGGCAAGACTCACATCTCCAATAACCGAGCTACCCGAGTGAGCAATTCCTGTCCCTTTTAAGGGCTCACAACTCTAAGGGTGGTCCATGTGAGAGGGTCATGATCGATTGAGCAAGCAGGGGGTACATGACTGGGGGCTGCATGCACTGGTAATTAGAATGGATTGGAACAGAACAGGACAGGGATTTTCACAGTGCTTTTCTATACAATGTCTGTAATCTATAGATAACATAACTGATTAGGTCAGGGGTCGATCTTTAACTGCCAGGCCCAGGGTGTGGCACCAGACTGTTTGTGGATTTCATTTCTGCCTTTTAGTTTTTACTTCTTCTTTCTTTGGAGGCAGAAATTGGGTATAAGACAATATGAGGGGTGGTCTCCTCTCTTATTCCTTCATTTTGAGAATCTCACTCAGTAGTGGGAGTTGTCACTTTCATTCTTACTACCTATGTCTTCTTGCAAGACAGATCGATAGTGATTCATATAGTACACTTGTGCTGAAGCATTTTGGTGAACTAAGGTAGCAATGAAGCTTTTCATCATTTGAAGAAGTACAGATAGCAAACAAGGGAGCAGTAAGCAGATTTCTATTACTATGATAACTCCTATTATAAGAGTTTTACTTCTTTTTAGTGCTGGGAACCATTTTCCAAACATGGCCCCAGGATCAAATCCATGCCACACTTGCACAGGCACACGTGCCAGTTTTGTCATATTTCTAACTATGTCTTCAACTACTTGCCCTTGATCATCTATGTGTAGACAGCAATTAGTAAGGTTAAATTTTCTACAGACCCCTCCTTCAGCTGCTAGCAAGTAGTTGAGAGCCAATCTATTTTGATAGATATCATTTCCATCTTGTGCCCAAGTACCAGACCTATAACATTGTATGATTCTCTCAGGGGACTATTCATCATCTTTTAAATTTTTTATAGCTATGCTTCTCTTTTTGCGGGAAGCACAGACAGGGAAGCCCAGGAGTTTGCTTGTCTTTATGGGCAGTAGGAAGAAAGATGGTTTAACTGTGCCAATAACACAACTACCTGCCCACTGGTCGGGTAATTTAGCGTAAGCTCTATGCCCACATATCCAGTATAAGCCGGTGGAGGCTGTCTAGTCCTGGTGGGACTCCAGGTAGGTTCATGCAGTTTGCAACTTCGGGAATTTACTAAATGGATTTTTCTTAGTGTGGTTTGAACTCCACTAGATGGTTGTTTTTGTAGTATTATTATACAGCTTTTGTCTAAAGCAGCTGAGTCTTCCTACAGGAATGGTGAAGTCCTTCCCTACTCTTGCTATACAGTATTGTCTAATGATTGAGGTTTTTAGGACCTAGAAGTTATCAGGGTGATTCTTTTGAGCCAGGAATTCATCAGGAACTGGGTCTGTAGGTACTAATTCTTGGGCTTCCCACGGCCATTGATCTCCTATTACAGTTCTTCTACATACATAACATAAAGTGACATTGAGAGACTGGGCTACATGCTCAGCTAATTGAAAAAAAAAATTTCTTGTTTTTCCTGGAATTTGTGGTACTGGCACATTCAGTTTATCATAGAAGGTTTGAAATACTGGCTCAGGAGAGCATTTATAAACTTCTCTTTAAATGATGATATTTACTCAAGGATCTAGTCCAGCCCTAACAATTCCTAGGGTTACATGCTCCTCTTTTTTCCAGTGAGGATCAAGGGGGTTGGTTATTACTAGTTCTTTTTTTTTTTTTTTTTTTTTTTTTTTGAGACGGAGTCTCACGCTGTTGCCCAGGCTGAAGTGCAGTGGCGCGATCTCGGCTCACTGCAAGCTCCGCCTCCCGGGTTCCCGCCATTCTCCTGCCTCAGCCTCCTGAGTAGCTGGGACTACAGGCGCCCGCCACCACGCCCGGCTAATTTTTTGTATTTTTAGTAGAGACGGGGTTTCACTGTGGTCTCAATCTCCTGACCTTGTGATCCGCCCGCCTCGGCCTCCCAAAGTGCTGGGATTACAGACTTGAGCCACCGCGCCCGGCCGGTTATTACTAGTTCTAAGGGGTTACACTGACCACCAGTACAGGAAGGGCCACTTTTCCCTTTCTGAAGGTAGACAGGATCCTTTTTATTTTTCATCCAAGTAGCCTAAATGACACAAGACCAGTATCCACATTCATTTCCAGATAGTCCTAATTCATGACAAATGTACTTATTTTCTGCCATATAGTCTCTTTCCTAATTAAGAGAACCACATTCTATTCCTAACTTATTACTATCAATGACAGCACAGGCATCAAACTTCAAGGTGACTTGTTTGGGCACCCCTTTTTCTTTTGTTTTGGCTAACACTTTACTTGTATCATTTATGAGCCTCCACCAGTCCTCAGTCCTTAATCTTACTTCAAAAACTGTGGTCATGGGAGGCTCCGATGGGTCATAACACACATCAGGTTGGTCATTTCCTGGACTACATACCTTGCATAGAATAGCATTATACTAACAATTTTTTTTTTAGCTTCCCAGTATACTTATAATAATCATAAAATAATAGGATTGTAGCAACTTTTTGTCTTACCTCTGTGACTTGATGTATACACTGGGAACAGTCCTCAGTCTGAGGAAGGTCAGTTAAAGTCCTTCCTGTACAAGTCCAAATTTTAAGGAAAATGAATCCCACAATGAGTTTTCTCATGCTTCGGCCGTGTGTGGACCAGTCAGCTTCTGGGTGTGACTGGAGTAGGGCTTGTCATCTTCTTCAGCATCACTTTGCAGGGGTTGGTGAAGCTGCTCCTATCCACATACTGCTCACAGTCTACTGATATTCAAGGATGGTCTCGGAGATTGGGCCTGCTAGAATAAACTGAGTCCAACACTTCTACACAGTTATGTTCATCTGGGCTCTCTGATACTGGGAGCAAAGTGGTGGGGTTTAGGATGTTGCAAACTTCAATGGTTATGTGGGGATTTTCACATAGCAAGCTTTGGTACTTGGTTAATCTGGCATTTTTTAATCAATGATGTCCTTTGGTAGTCATTAAAGTAACCACAGCATGGGGGGCCTTTATATTCAGGTTTTGCCCAAGGGTTAGTTTATCTGCTTCTTGTGCTAACAGGGCCGTTGCTGCCAAGGCCCTTAGACATGGGGCCAGCCTTTGGAAACTCCGTCTAGTTGTTTTGAGAGATAGGCCACTGGCCTTGGACAGGGCCCCACAGTCTGGGTTAAAACTCCAACTACCATTTTTTCTCTTTCTGACACATGGGGTGTAAAGTGTTTTGTCAGGTCAGGTAGCCCCAGGGCTGGGGCTGACATGAGTTTTTCTTCTAACTCATGAAAAGCTCGTTGCTGTTGGTTGTAATAGATATAGTTTATCTAATTTACATTTTTATTAACTGTCACCCACCAAAATATTGACTCAAATCCTGCAGCTATTTGATTTCAAGCTTGAAATTAATCTGGTATTCCCCGTGGGACTCCAATTACATCTAAATGGACGTGTAGTCGAAAGACCTATAAGGGGCTTCTCTCGCTTTACGATGTCTTATTTTTCCTCCCTCTGGCTGATGAAATGCCAGGGTGAAAGGGATAGCCAATTGGACTAAAGTACAAGTGCCACTCCAGTTATTTGGCAGAGTGCCCAGTAAAAGTCCACCATGATACCACCTCACATCCACTCAGGGATAAACAAGGGCTGACCGATTGATAAGCTCTTGAAAATTTTTAAGCTCACTGCATCCTTTCAGGTCTCCAAGGAATGCTAAGTTTCCTCCCTGTCGTGAGAGACATGAAGTGAACTTAGTGTTGGGAGATAGAGGCTGGATGGCCCTCAGGGGCTGACCCGCAGGGTGCCTAACTTTGGAATATAGCAGAGAGAGCTTGGCATGACTTATTACTCCAGGCTGTAGAATCCTGGAAAAGAGCTACCATGCAGCCCACGCCTGGTCAACTGGAGGACCACCTTAGTGGAAAGGGACAATCTGGGCCTCTGGCCTGCCATGTGCACAACCATAGCAATTGCTTTTGTTTAATGTGTGGATGGAATATTTGATCCATTCCAACCAGGCATTTGCATGTTGGTATGCTGTCTTAATTGCCAAAGTTTGTTTTAAGTCTTTAACGTCTATGATCCTCTAGTAGAATGAATGCACGATTTTGGGAAATTACAAAAACCGGTTGGGGCAGTCCATCCTTGCTCTTTAGTGGTCCACAGAATGTTGGACCAACTACGGCATAAAAGCTCTACACTGGGGAGCAAGACTCCTGGTTGACACTGGAGTCTTTATCAAAATTTCCCTGGATTAAATGGTCCTAATTTACTAATGCCCAGTCTGAGGAAAGTCAGGAGGGACAGAGGTACTTTTCTGAAGTAGAGAGCTGTCTTTGACCTGGCAACTCCCCACAGGGTATAACAAGGCAAGCATTAAATGCAATAGTTTGAGGTGAAATTGACTTGGTTATGTTAGTAACCAGATCGTCAGCAATAGAGCAAGGAAAGAAGAAAGAGTAATATAATAGATGAAAGAGTTAAATTTTTCTTAGCTTTGATGTGGTAGGGTTTTCCCCTGGGACTGTGGTCCATGACTCTGGAAGGGGTGGCGCTTTGACTCAGGTGTGATGAGTCCATCCCCTTTCCACTGTATGAGCAGCACAAGGTGGGGTCCTTCCCAGGCTGGCTTGAGTTTTCCTTCTTTCCACTCTTTGATAAGAAGGTGATCTTCAGGCTGGTGCTGGTTTACTAGAAATTCTAGGGGTGGTACCTGTGCTAAAAGACTTTTAGTTTTGAGGGAAAGGAAAGTGGAAGATAAAACAAGTGTATAATTTCTAAGAAATTGACTTTTTGTTTTAAATGTGGGGACATCAACAGTGGACTTTATAGTCTTTGGTGCCTTGTTACTGAGAAATGTCCTTTAGCACCTATTTTTATTAGCTTTTAGACCAAAGAAAGCCAAACACCATTTTATATTTAATAATGCTTCTTGTATGATTTTTTTACCAGATAAGCTAAATTTCACCTTTATATTAGTGTGATGTTAATGTTAAACTTAGTTTTAATGTAACTTTGTATACATATTTGTTCAATTTTTAATGTCGGACCATAAGGTAAGATTTTTATAGACTCTTGTTAACCTTTTATAATCTTTGCTAAAGAGCAGGTTAGTGCTTTAAGAAAAACCCGTTGTGTTTTTACTTTAATGTCTAGTTCACAGAAAAACTGGATGATGCCACTTTAACTTTAGCTAATATGTTTATGCACAGAATATTTTTTATAATTAATGTGTTAAAACTTGCTTAAACCTTCAAAACAATTTTTTTAACATTTTAATGTAGGTAAAAATTTACATTCTCATACCTCCTTATAATCCTTTTACCAAAGGTATATTTTACTTTCCTTATACACCTTGCACGTAAACTGTTTTTTTTCTTCCATAGTTTTACATTCAGGAGGCCTAGTTACTTTTAAATTATACAACATTTCTTGCATAAATTCTTTTTTTATAACATTTTTATCTTTCATGACTTTTGCAGACAATTCTTCGACATGCCTCAACTTTCTGACTTATTACAAACCTTTCTTTAAACAACCAGTTAATTTATTTCAGAACAAGAATTTACCATATAACACTCTTTTTTCATAAATTCGGCCCCCTTTTTTTCCCTTTTTGTTTTTTTAGAAGATAACCATTCTTTTCCAAAGCGAACTTCTTTTATGTCTGTGGACTAGACTGTCTAAGGCCACAAGATTAGAAGTTACTATAATACATGTTACACTGTTAACTTTTAGCAAACTTTACTTTTGTTGAAAACCTTGTTAAGTTTGGGATTTTAATTATTCTTTGCTATTAATAAGACCTTTTTTTGTCCAAATTAACTTAGAATTGGTGTAGATAGCTTTTTTTTTTTTTTTCCCTTAAATTATCTGGGAGGAACCATCAATCATCCTGTCCTGAAGGGAGTTCCTCCTAGGTCTGGTCGGACCTTTGTATGGTAATTAAGATTTAGATTCCCTGTTAGGAAACCTGCTGGGTTAAGGGAATTTTCAGTGGTTAATGTTAAATCGTCCCTTTTTTTTTCTTAGGATACTTCTGAACTGGTGAGGTGTGCTCACAATCAGGTTTCCTTTAAAAGTTTTTTTTTTTTTTTTTTTTTACTTTTTTCTGTTAGCAAAGCAGTTGCTGCTATAGATTGAATGCATTTGGGCCATCCGTAGGTTACTGGGTTAAGGATTTTTGATAGGAAGGCCTCAGTGCTTTCAGGATATGCCCTTGTTTGACAACAAAGTGGTATTGGAGTGTTACAGGGTTATGGAGAATACCTTCAATGATCAATTACAGGTTTTAAATTTACCTTGGCTTTTGAAGGAATAGGGTACAGTTTTTTTTTCTTAACTACTTGTATATCTCTTTCTTTCTCTTTGATTTTCTGTCTCTTTATCTCTTTGACTTTCCTTTTGCCTCTGTCTCTTTCTCTCTCTCTGCCTCTCTTTCTCTCACTCTCTCTTTCCTTGACTCCCTCTTTGTCTCTCTGTCTCTTCCTCTTTCTCTCTCTGCTGGTCTTTCCTTACCTCTGCCAGCCATTTATGTTGCTGTTCTCTCAACCACTGTTGGAGGGTGGGGGCGGGTTAAAACCATTTGTAAGCAAGTGTCTATGTACAGGAACTGGTCTGGGTGCCCTGGCATACAGGTTACCTTGTGCCATACCTTTGAAACAAGGGACTTGTCCAGGCTTCCTTCTGATTGCCAACCCACCTGTAATGCTGGCCAGTCTATCTTATACAAAGTTTTAAGTTTTTCTGGTGTCACAGTACTCCATAGTCTCCCTTAAATCCTTTCTTGAAAATTTTCAACATAGTTCTTAGCAGAGTGGGCTTATTTTGTGCCTGACCTATGCTTCTTTGAAATAAAACACATGCTCACACCACATGCATACCATAAAACAAAGAATGGGTAAAAATGGTACACACACACTTTTACAGTTTACATCAAACCAGAATCAAAACCAAAATTAGAATATCAAGAAATCCAAGCCAGGTCAAAACCAAAACCAAAGTATCAAGCAATCCAAGTCAAGTCAAAAACAAAAACCAAAGTGCTGGTACAGGCACACCATGGGTGATTGGGCCACGCTTCCACTCAAATGGAGTGGGCAAGTTCCAAAGACTAGTCTTACCAAGTTTCAGATGTCCGGACTCCAAGTGCCAGTTCCTTCCCAGTGTTCAGTCACTGCGTTGACCCTCCACAAGAGCCTGCCATGTGCTGCTCTGGTGAGGCATTCCACTGGGGCAACTGTCTACCAGGGAACACTCTGAAGATCTGCATTGCTCAAGCTGGCTGGAGTCCCCCACAGGGATGCTCCACAGGGCAGGCCTAAGCCGCCTAAGGGGCTGCCTCGACCATCTGTTAATCACCTCGCTTCCTGGTCAGGGAACCAAGAAATGTAGCAGGACAAGCCATAGACAAAATCCCTGAGACACCGAGTTAAAGAAGGTAAGGTTTTATTCAGCCGGAAGCTTCAGCAAGACTCACATCTCCAACAACTGAGCTCCCCGAGTGAGCAATTCCTGTCCCTTTTGAGGGCTCACAACTCTAAGGGGTTCCACATGAGAGGGTCATAATGATTGAGCAAGCAGCCGGTATATGACTGGGGGCTGCACACACCGATAATTAGAATGGAACAGAACAGGACAGGGATTTTCACAGTGCTTTTCTATACAATGTCTGTAATCTATAGATAACATAACCGATTAGATCAGGGGTCAGTCTTTAACTACCAGGCCCAGGGTGTGGCGCTGGACTGTCTGCCTGTGGATTTAATTTCTGCCTTTTAGTTTTTACTTCTTCTTTCTTTGGAGGCAGAAATTGGGCATAAAACAATATGAGGGGTGGTTTCCTCCCTTACTGTAACTTTTGGGAGAGTGATAAAATTAATGAGACACTAAAAGTTCCTACCCCATCTCTCTACTAGCCTCTGTCTTATGGGAAAAGATCTGCTGCTCTTCTGACCATTATGCTGGGGCACAAAGGTACTCTGTGAGGCTATTTCAGCCCCCCTTTGTAAGTCTAATGTATCATATTGCCATCTCTACTATATTGTTCCTGGGTTAGCACAGGGTGAACTCTGGGGGTGAACTCTAGCATAGGGTGAACATAGGGTGAACTCCAGATTAAATAGAAAAAAATGATGTTCCTTCTGTTCTTGAATTCCCCAAAATTATGCAGAGGGAGATGTTCTACTATCCCTTAAACTTGTATCTCACCTCCCCCACCCCCCCGCTTCAGTATCAATCCAGGAGAAAGCTGGGTACAGGTCCATTTTCAGGTACCCAGCATCTAGGCTCTTTTCTTTTCCTCTGACTTCTCTCCTTTTCCACAAGTCCAGAGAGTCTTCAGTCTTGGGGACAGGAAAAACTGGCTTTGACCTGTCAGGTGTTTTTCTAATTCTTTTGTCTCGAGGCTGAATCTTGGCTTTTAAAATTTTTAAAAATCAAAGATTTGAAAACTCTTCCAAAAGGAATGTCTAGTTAATAGTCTAGCTGCTTCAATAAGTAAAGTCATAGGGAAAAAAATAAACAAAACAACCAAAAATACTGATTAATATCTCAAAATACATCAAAATAGGGAGGGATATCTGTTTTTTCTTTTTATCTAAAACTACATTTTAAATACATATAAGCAAAATACTTTGATTATCAAAAATAAAGTTTTCCAAGTAAAATATTTTCTTCTAGTTAAAAACATGAATTTCTTCATCTATTATTAAAAAGTGCTGGATTTTATAATTCCTTTTAGCCCAAATTGCAAATATCAACTATACCCATTACATGCATGCAGGTGGTTCTAACATCAGCTTGCGAGAGGGGGATTTCTCAGTGCTTTCAGTTCCTATCCTTGCCTCTTTATCTCCTTCTACAGTCTGCTGGTCAATCTGTTCCTCAGTGACTTCCTGTTACTCTTCAAATTTACTCCATCCTCTTTTTATAATCTACTATCTAAAAGAATGTGTAGCTTTCCTTTTTTGTAAAATTTGACCATGTCTGCATGTTATCTCCTTAAGAAGTTTAGACACAGTAAATCTTCTGAAGAATCTAGAGAAAACATGAAAACAGAGATATCTGGTAATATAATTTGATGGTGGTGATATTAATTTTTAAAGCTCCTGATAATTTCAAAGGCCCATATATTTGTATTGCATTTTGATCACTGTTACCTTGGTCATCAACAAGCCCCCTTGAAATACCATGTGGCCATATTAATCCTTCTGGGACTTCTTCATGATACAATGGGTAAGAGATAGCAACTCTTCAATCACCATTAAATGAAAAAACAATAAGATAGTTGGCTGTTTTCAAACAGTAATGCATACAAGACCGTTCTACTCTGTCACATACTTTATATAGTATGTCCACTATGTTTCAAAAGTGTAAGTGTAGCAATAATTATGGGTAAAAATGTGTTTAGAATTGGATTATTATAAGTTCATAGCAGATAAGAGTTCCTTAACACATTTAAGGAAGAAGACAGTAAAGTATATTTTACATTTCTGAACAAAAGATAAAAAGTTTAAAAAAGTGAGCGTTGAGCTATAACCCTCAACATTAGGAATTGAAGTAGGAAAAGAAATAAACCAACCTGGGTTCCAGTTCTGGTTCCACAAATTACTTGCAGAGAAACTACGGGCAAGGCATTTAATATTCTGAGAGGCTGTTTTCCCTTCCATAAGCTGAAATTTTGAACTAGAATCTCTAAGATTCTTTCATTGTACCATTCAATTATTTCCCTTGTTTAAAAACATGTTAGATAACAGAAAGAATAAAATCACAGAAATTTAAAAAAACACAGAGTAAATCAGTCATGTAAAAAATTGTAGTAAAACCATTTTAGCTTTAAAATTACTTTTCTAGTTTCTAAATGGTAAAAGGTTTAAGTTTCCCAACTGATCAATATAGAAACTTAAAAAAAAGACTTTATTATGTACATACTTTCTAAAGAATTGAAGCCATCTGCTGTTGTAAGGAGGTACTTCAGGCAAAATGCTATCAGCTTAACTTTAATTCCTTTTTAAAGTAAAAATTTTATAGCTACAACACATAATATGCAAGTGCAGCTTTCTGCAGATTTTTCTAAATCTTTCAGAATAGAATATTACCAGGTTTTTTGTTTGTTGTTTCCATTTTGTTTTGCTAAAATATGTATGGATTTTTAAGGCATATGTTAGTTTACGGAAAGGTTTCCAAATTGAAACAAAGATTGTTCTTTTGAATTATCTGCTTTTATTATGTTAATTATAACAACTTTAAAGAGCATCTAAGTGCCTCTCAAGCTACATAAAAAGAATACCCAGTTGATGCATGGGAATTATAAAGATAAGTTACACAGTTGGTGGAGGAACAGCCTATACTGAAAGGCAATTAAACAAGAGCTATATTATATTATATTTAAAATAGGAAATATATGTGCAGAAAACCAAGTAATCATCGTTACTCTTATATCGTCTCCTGGAATGGATTCTCTTAAAATTCTGATAGTGCCTCTTTCCTTTCCTTTCCACCTTAAACAAGTGCTTCTTACACTTTGATGTGTATATCATCACCTGGGGATCTTGTTAAAATGCAGATTCTTACTCAGAAAGCCTAGGGTGTGGTCTGAGATGCTGAGCTTCTAGCCAGCTCCCAGGGGTTTTCCATGTTACTAGTCTTCAGATTGAGTGGCAAGGCCCTTAACTATGGGCAGCCAGGAGTTGAAATGACAAAGGTAAGAAGTGTCAGGGTTTTCATTTTTGTTTTGTTCTGCTACCTATTCAAAACCCAGACTGAAATTCTTAGCTTACTTACTTAGCTTAATTCTTAGCTTAGTTACTTTTCCATGCTTTTACTTCCTCCTCACTGGTGCCTACTCTATTCCCACACAAAAAAAATTCTTAAATATACACACCTGTTATTAGCTAGCATGCCATAAGTAATATTATCCATGTGACCCATAGGCTAAGGGTCCTCAAAGAACGGTTCCCTACTGTGCTTGATGAGAATGTTTTCTAGAAATAGGGTCATGGTAAAGAGACTCTGAATGACTCTAGTAAGGGGTAAATTGTGCCAAAACTTAAAATAGTGAATAATTCTGTAATCATTTCAATTTGGCTTTAGAATGTATTATAATAGAATTTGCAGGATATTTATTTACTAATTATATTTTACTTAAGGTAAAAATAAAATATATTTGTATGCTCTGACCATAAACCAACTAATAGTGTTGGTGAGGAAGAGATAAAGAGAGGGGGTCTGCCTGAAAGCACAAGGAAGTATATAAAGGAGGGCAGTCTGGGATAAATTTTTTTTATGAATTATACATCTGTGGAAAGTCAAGATTTCATCTGTCAAGTTCTAATGCAAGTGAAATAATACAAATGGACATTGTACTATTTCCCCCTTTTGCAATGGATTATTTAAAGTGCTGTTAAGGATGGTTTGGGGTGTACAAACATCTACTATGTATTGAACACATACTACGTATCTACATCTAAACTAAGAAATCTCTATGCAGTGGCTTAGTAAGTTCTCACCATGTATCTATGTGGTAGGTGCCATTATGCCAATAAGATAAGAAAATATAGCCTATTGAGGAACTTTTTAATTGGGAAACCTTTTGAAAAAATTTAACTCAACAGTGAGTTTTATGAAAAGCTCCATTCTATGGTTTATCCTATATGAATAAATAAATCCAATATATTTAAAACTTATGAATAGGAAAACTTACAGTTATTATTCATTTCATGAAAAGAATAGCCAGTGATTGGACTTAAGTGGTTAGTATATATAACAGGGTTTTTTTGAGTTACATATATTTAATATACATATAATTTTCCAGTTAAACACTTGCAAAAAGTTTGGCATGTCTACAATAATGCTGTTAATTTTCTATTCATTTTGATTACTTAGGAGATTGTCTTAGTCTGTTTCCTGCTGCTATAATAGAATACCTGTGGCTGGGTAATTTGTAAAGGAAAGAGATAGTCTATTTCAGCTCGTGATTCTGGAGGCTGGGAGGTATAAGATCAGTTAACCACTTCTGGCTGGCTTCTGGTAAGGGCCTCATGCTTCATCATAATTGTTCGGGTGAGGGAGAAAGGACAAGATGGAAGAAGGTAAAGAAGGTAAACAAGATGGCTCAGTTCTGGGTTCTTCATCAGCGACTTTCCTGTGCCCGGGAAAAACACCGATTGTCTGCACCTGTGCATTGTGACGTCAAAACAAAGAAATCGAAACTTACCCAGCCACATCTATGAAGACGCCCTTACCCCCGCCCCTGTCCTGCCCACCTCAAGCCCCATCCATAAAAGGCCACTCCCGGAAGACATCGGCGTGAACTTCCTCGGCCCCTCTTCATATGCGGACCTAGGAACCTCGCCCGAGAACGCCGGAGCAACTTCCTCGGCCTCCACTGCAGGAGACTGGTGAACCTCGCCCTTTCCTCCTTCACATTGGCTAGCTAATAAGGTTTTTTTTACCTTGCCTACTTGCCTTATCTCTGGCTCCGGCTCCAGTGGTCGCATAAAACAAATCAGGTGGTGCCAAAACCCGGGAGGAGACCCCTCCTCAAGGCCCCCAGGCCAAGGAGCCTCCTCCTCTTTCCACGCCGCGGTCGGACCAGGACCTAGACATCGCTTTCCACATCTCCAAATCTCCTAGGGGTGAGTACCTCTTGCCTCCCTCTCATACTCCTTGGCCAGAAGTCCTGCGCAGGCCCAAGGCTTTCTCTTTGGTCACGAGGTGACCCACAAGGAGGTTCCCAAAGGCGGAAACATCTGCCCAAAGGACCCTCCATTCCAATCCACGGGAGACCCATCCAGGACGGAGATGTCTGCCTGGAGGTATTCTCCATTCCGGCTCCAGGAGCCTCCCCGTCTCTGGTGGCTCTAAAGGACGCTTTGGAGCCAGATAGAGTTCGGCTGCCGCCTACCGCCTACCGCGAGAGGAAGGCAATGGGAAATCCCCAATCCAAAATACCAAGAAACACCCCTTTAGGGTGTCTTCTGGCCAATCTCAAAACTTTACAATTAGAACAAGATCTTAAATGGAAGCGACTTCTTTTCCTCTCCACTGTGGCGTGGCCCCAATATAAATTAGACAATCAATCTCAGTGGCCACCTGAGGGCACTCTAGACCACAATATTCTACTCGATCTTGGCAGTTTCTGCCCACGCCTAGGCAAGTGGTCCGAAATTAAATATATACAAGGATTTTGGGACTTGCATTCTCGACCACACTTGTGTAGCCAATGTTCCTTGGCCCAAGTCATGTTGGCTAAAGGCGCGGACCAAGCAAAGTCAGAAAATGAAGAGTCATCCTTCCTGTCTGACTCGCCTGAAGACCTCAGAAATTCCTACTCTAGGCCCCCCGCGTCAGCTTCCCCCCCACTTCCACTTCTGCCGTATACTCCACCTCCCCCTCCCGCTTCTGCTCCACCTTCCCCTCCCGCTTCCGCTGTAGTTCTGCCCTCCACCTCCGTCCCGCCTACCATTGTTGAGGCTGCCCCTCCCTCCATCCCCTTGGCACTTCCACCTAGCCACCTTAGTTCACCTATATCCTCCCATACCTGCTCTAAAGATTGCCTAACGGCCCCCGCCCCTACTCCCACCCTATCCATCCCCCCTGCAGTTTTAGCGCCCTTGTGTGAGGTGGCAGGAGCAGAAGGCGTGGTTAGAGTTCATGTTCCCTTCTCACTAGCAGACCTTTCAAAAATTGAAAAACGTTTAGGAGATTTTTCTGCCAATCCTACAGTTTACACCAAAGAATTTAGGTACCTTTGCCAGGCCTACGATCTAACCTGGCATGACCTTCATGTTATTCTTACCTCTACTCTAAACCCAGAGGACCGAGAGTGCATCCTAGCGGCTGCCAGGCAGCACGCCGACCAACTGCATTTAACAGATGCTGCTATCCCAGTAGGGGAACAGGCAGTCCCATCTGTGGACCCAGAATGGGACTATCAAGTAGGCCAGCCGGGTCGCCGAAGATGAGACATAATGACTCAATGTCTTCTGGCTGGCATGCAGGCGGCTTCAAATAAAGTAATTAATTTTAACAAACTAAAAGAAATCATTCAAGGTCCAGATGAGAACCCAGCCACCTTTTTAAACAGACTAACAGAAGCTTTAATATAGTACACTCGATTACACCCATCCTCCCCAGCTGAGGCAACCATCTTAGCATCCTATTTCATCTCCCAATCAGCCCCAGATATTTGGAAAAAACTCTAAAAGGCAGAGGATGGACATCAAACTCCTATCCAAGGTCTAGTCAAGTTGGCCTTCAAGGTCTATAACTCCAGAGAAGAAGCGGCTGAGGCCCAACGACAGGCCCGTCTAAAGCAGAAAGTGCAGCTCCAAACCCAAGCTTTAGTTGCTGCCCTGCAGCCTAGTCTTAACCCAAAGCAGGAGAGTAAAGCTTGCAAGACCCCAAAGTCCTTGAAAGGGGCCTGCTATAAATGTGGAGCCCCTGGGCATTGGGCTGATAGATGTCCCCAAAATCCCCAGCCGTCTGGTCCAACGCAGCCATGCTACAAGTGTGGGACTTCTGGCCACTGGGCCAGCAAGTGTCCTAGTCCTCATCCACCAATGACTCCCTGTCCAGCATGCCATGAAGAAGGGCACTGGAAGTCAGATTGCCCCACCCTGAAAACGGACATAAGGTCTTAACGTGATGCCCCTTCTCAGGACCCTGGGAGCTCCTTCCAGCTCTTACAGCTGGATGACGACTGAAGGTGCCGGGACTTGGGGACCCCTATCACCCTCGCCGAGCCATGGGTAACTCTCCTGGTAGCGGGTAAGACAATTAATTTTTTAATAGACACCGGGGCTACCTACTCTGTTTTGCTGTCTTTCTAAGGGCCTAGCCTCCCCTCCAATATCTCTTTGTAGGAGTCGATGGCTCCCCGTCCAGCCCTCGAAAAACACCACCTCTTAATTGCTGCCTGGCCAACAACTATTTTGTGCACTCGTTCCTCATTATCCCCTCATGTCCCACTCCGCTCCTAGGCCGAGATGTCTTAAGTCAACTGAAGGCCTGTATCTCACTTCCCATCAGCCTTCCCCATCCAGCCTGTCATCTACTTTTAGTTCTAACTACCCCAAACGACTCCAACCATTCTACTAACCATTTCCCCGCATTCCCTATTCCAGTAGACCCTCAAGTGTGGGATACTTCTTTTCCCATAGTAGCAAGTCACCACCCACTAGTCCTTATAAAACTTAAAGATCCCTCTCAGTTTCCGGCTTGCCCACAATTCTCCCTTTCTCCACAACACCTACGAGGACTCAAATCTATCATTAATAGGCTGCTCAGTCAACACATCCTCATCCCCACTCTCTCCTTGTAATACCCCAATCCTACCAGTAAGAAAGTCAGACGGAACTTTCCGGTTAGTCCAAGACCGCTTCATAAATGAGGCTGTCCACCCCACTCACCCAGTAGTTCCAAATCCTTACACCCTCCTCTCATATATCCCATCTGACACGACCTATTTTACTGTTCTTGATTTAAAAGATGCATTTTTCACCATCCCCTTACACCCTAACTGCCAGTTTCTTTTTGCTTTCACCTGGGAAGACCCGGATACCCATGTCTCCACCCAACTGACATGGACAGTGCTTCCCCAAGGGTTCTGAGATAGCCCCCATTTCTTTGGGCAGGCCCTTGCAGCAGATCTAGCCTCCTGCCCCCTCACCAGCAGCAAAGTCCTCCAGTATGTAGATGATCTCCTCCTCTGTGGTCCTACTAAACAAGACTCTTTGTTAGACTCAGCCATCCTCCTTAACCACTTAGGATCCAAAGGTTACTGAGTATCAAAACACAAAGCTCAAGTCTCCCAACAATGTGTTATATATCTAGGTATTGAAATCACACCCACAACCTGCTCATTAACCACCGAGCGGTTAAAGCTCATCCAAAACCTGTCCCCACCCCAGAATGCCAAAGAGATTCAATCTTTTCTAGGGCTAGTCAGGTTCTTTAGACACTGGATCCCCAATTTCTCAATGTTAGCCAAACCCCTATATGCTGCCATCAAAGAGACCCCCGAAGGACCCCTGTCAAACCCAAAACTTGTTTGCCGGTACTTTACACATCTCAAGCGCTGCCTCCTTACACAACCAACACTTTCACTACCAGATTTCAAACGACCTTTTCACCTATACATTGATGAAAAACAAAAGGTAGCCGTAGGAGTCTTAGTCCAACCTGTAGGTCCTACTCACCACCCTATAGCTTATCTATCCAAACAACTAGATCCTACTGTACAAGGGTAGCAGCCTTGCCTTCGGGCTCTGGCTGGAGCTGCCTGTTTAACTCAAGAAGCAAAAAAACTCATTAGAGGCTGTAATCTAACAGTCTTCTCTTATTGTCTTCAAGACCTTATTGCAATAAGTCTTCAAGACCTTATTGCCCACAAAAGTATTAGCCACCTAACCCCGTCCAGGCTCCAACTTTTCCACCTCTTGTTCATAGAAGACTCTAACATTGCCCTAGGAGTCTGCTCCTCTCTAAATCCAGCAACCTTACTCCCCAACCCTCTCAAACAACCCCATACTGAACACTCCTGTCCAGAACTTTTAGAGGCCCAACCAGCTAGTCACTTACATTTACATGACCAACCCTTGGAGAGCCCACAGTTAACCCTATTTGTGGATGGCAGTTCTTTTATAAATTCTCAAGGAAACAGACAGGCAGGATACGTGGTAGTTACATCATCCACTGTCCTAGAAGCTAAGCCTTTACCACAAGGAACAACATCACAGCAGGCGGAGCTTATCGCACTAACTAGGGCTCTCCTCCTATCTAGAGGAAAAACAGTAAACTTATACACAGATTCTAAGTATGCCTTCTTAATTGCACACACCCATTCTGTCATCTGGAAAGAAAGAGGGTTCCTAACCTCCTATGGTACCCCCATAATCAACAAAAAGCAAATACTTAAACTGCTAGACACTTTATCAGCACCTTCCAAAGCAGCCATCATACACTATAAAGGTCATCAGACTCCATCTAACCCGGTGGCAGCTGGCAACAATTTTGCTGACACCACTGCCAAATCGGCTGCCAGATTCTCCACCCCTACACTTCCTTCTGTTTGTTTTCTTTCTCCCCAATATACCCCTAATTACACCCAGGAAGAGAAAACCAACTATTACAAGATTCAACAGCCAGAGTAGCCACAGACAATTGGATTTACATTAATAATAAATTAGTTATCCCTAAGACACAACTTTACACCGTCTTAAAGGACATACATAACTCCTTACACATAGGACCTAAGGCTCTACATAACCTCTTAAGCCCCCTCGTCCACTGCCCCACACTCATGAAGTACCTAACCAAAATCAGTCAACAGTGTTCTACCTGCCTTAAATCAAATCCTCAAGGCGCACTACACAACCCCCACCCGAGTCACCAACTCAGAGGACACCAGCCAGGCGAAGATTGGCAAATCGATTATACACATGTGCCAAAACATAAAAAATTCAGATATCTCCTAACCCTTATTGACACCTTTTCCGGATGGATAGAGGCTTATCCAACTACAGGAGAAACTGCTAATATAGTTGCTTCCATACTCACTGAATATATCATCCCCAGGTTTGGTCTCCCACTCACACTCCAGTCTGACAACAGCCCAGCCTTCATCTCCAAAGTTGTCCAGCAAGTGGCAGCTCTCCTACACATAACCTGGAAGCTTCACATCCCTTATAGACCCTAATCCTCAGGTAAAATAGAAAAGGCCAACGGATTAATCAAACAACAACTCACCAAACTGTCGCTTGAGACTCGACAGTCATGGGTCACTCTGTTACCCCTAGCCCTAACCCGACTACAGGCGGCCCCGAGGAGTCCAACAGGTCTTAGTCCATTCAAACTAGTTTAGGGATGGCCACTGACCTTACAACAAATACCCACTCTTCCCTCGCCACTAGCAAACTATCTCCCATACTTAACCCTCCTGAGACAACTCCTACGACAACACGCAGAGCTAGCACACCCTCCTCCTACCGACTCCTGCAATCCGCATACTGTCCTTAATCCAGGTGACCAAGTATACTTGAAAAATATCCAGGCTAAAGACCTCCAACCCAGGTGAAAGGACCCTACATTGTCCTCTTATCCACACATACAGCGGCCAAACTGTTAGGCCTTACCCACTGGGTACATATCACTCACCTAAAAAAAGCTCCTTCAGAAGATAACTCATAAACAGTCACCCAAATCACCCCCTAACCCCCCCCGCCTCTAGCTAAATAAGCTCTTTTAACATATACATGCAACTATTTACTGAATTCCTACACATCCTGTACACACATATAATTGAATTCTCCTATATAATCCCAGACTCAGATCTCCTTCCAGACCCAAGCCCCAACCAGTGGTTCTCTCGTCTCCTTACTTTGATATAACACCTCCAGTGGCAAGGGGACCTTTACAACTATAGTGAAGATGAGGTCCTACTTTGTACTTTCCTTACTATTCTGGTGCTCTACACTCATAGTCAGTAACCCTGTGTTCATATGGAGATTCTCTATAGTTGAAACTTGGTCAGATAACAACAAACAACATTCAGAACTACAAGGCACTGCAGACTGCTCACCTCAAGGCTGTCAATCTGCTCTTTCTATAAACTTCTCCCTAACGTCCACCAAAGATAGATGGGCTCAGCTGTCCCTCTGCTTCCTACATGACCAGACAGAATACAATTGTAAAAACTATTGGCAACAAACCAACCTAGGATGCCCATACAAATATTGCAAAATACACCACTCAATGCTGTATAATACAGAGAACAACAAGTTAAGCAGTTAGTATCTTTTCACTTACAATGAAAAAATCAATGGAAAACACGCTGGAAACTCCCTATATCATCTAAATATAAAGGACCCCTGGGACCCCCGATGGGCAGACGGAGTAACAGGAGGGCTTTACGGAGATAGCGTTTGGGACTCATATCCAACTGCCACCCTCTTAATAAAAAGGACACTTGTCCAACAAAAATCCCTCCCTAAAAATATACAAGTCCTACAAAATTTAACCTTAGCCATATAATCACAAGAACAGACCCTACAAGATCAACTACATTCCTCCAATAAAGACCCCTTCTCATGGTTAAAGCTTGTCCGTCAAGGGCTAAACCTAACACAGGCAGCTAACATAACAGATGTCTCCCACTGTTTCCTCTGTGCAGCCCTTGAAAGAGACCCCTTAGTGGCAGTCCCCTTACCCACTGCTTTCAAGGCTACAACTGACTCTACCGGCACCCCCCAAAAACCGTTCTTATTCCAGGTCCCACTATACCAAAACCCGGAAAATCCAATCCTTCCTTTCTGCTACTCTTCCCCAAACTCCTCCTGGTGTAATTACACGCAATAGCCTAGTAGGACCCAGACAGCTCCCGTTGGAGGTTATTTCTGGTGCAATCAAACCCTCTTCACGGTCCTTAACCATACATCCATCAGCCAATCCCTCTGCGTCCCAGTGTCCCTAGTATGTAGCTTAACCCTATATAGCAAAGCAGAAGTGGCTGAACTCACTTTACAATTTAACTCTCCTCCTAATAATCTCCAAAAACGGGCAGTCTTCCTTCCTCTAGTCATCGGAATCTCCTTGGCCTCCTCTCTAGTGGCATCAGGCCTCGGAACCGGAGCCCTGGCCCATTCCATACAGTCCACCCAATCCCTCACTCGCCAAATACAAGAAGCAATAGAGGCATCTGCTGAAAGCTTAGAATCATTACAGAGACAAATCACCTCAATAGCCCAAGTTGCAGCCCAAAACAGATGGGCATTAGATCTTCTTACTGCTGAAAAAGGAGGGACATGCCTTTTCTTACGAGAAGAGTGCTGTTGTTACATTAACGAATCAGGATTAGTTGACACTAACATCCAGACCCTCAAAAGAATCAAGACAGAGTTAAGGAACTATAATACCCCTCTCTCTCCTGGACCGTCCTTATGGTTCCTCCCAATAATACAACAGATGCTCCCATTTCTTTTACCCATTTTAATCCTATGTTTAATAATGTGCTTTGCTCCCATTCTAATCAAATTTCTAAGAGCCAAGGTCCAAGAGATCACCCGAGTCACCTTCAACCAAATGCTCCTGCATCCCTACACCCAACTGCCAACCTCGGACCCTAACTATGCCCCCTAACAGCAGGAAGCAGCCAGACAGATAATGACGCCCCTAATTCTTATAATTAATAAGAGGTTGGACTGTTCGAGTGAGGGAGAAAGGACAAGATGGAAGAAGGTAAAGAAGGTAAACAAGATGGTACAGTTCCGGGTTCTTCATCAGCGACTTTCCTGCACCCGGGAAAAACACTGATTGTCTGTGCCTGCGCATTGTGACGTCAAAACAAAGAAATCGAAACTTACCCAGCCACGCCTATGAAGATGCCCTTACCCCCGCCCCTGTCCTGCCCACCTCAAGCCCCATCCATAAAAGGCCGCTCCCGGAAGACATCGCCGTGAACTTCCTCCGCCCCTCTTCATATGCGGACCTAGGAACCTCGCCCGAGAATGCTGGAGCGACTTCCTCGGCCTCCACCGCAGGAGACCAGTGAACCTTGCCCTTTCCTCCTTCACATTGGCTAGCTAATAAAGTTTTTTTTACCTTGCCTACTTGCCTCATCTCTGGCGCCTGCTCCAGTGGTCGCATAAAACAAATCAATAATATGCCAAAGAAGCAGAAGGGGAAGCAGGCAAGTGCAAGGAGACAAAACATGAGAGGCAGCCTCACTTTACATAACCACCTGGCCTCGCAGTAACTAACCAGACCTACAGAGTTAGAACTACTCCTTTGAGAATGGCATTAATTTCTCTTAACAACCTAATCACCTTTCTTTTCCATGCTTTTACTTTCTCCTCAACATCGCCACATTGGGGACCAAGCCTCAACATGAGTTTTGGTCGGAAGAAACCACAGCATTCTGCTCCTCACTCCCCAAACTCATGTCCTTCTTACAATGCAAAATCTTCCCATCCCCCAAATCTCCCAAATCTTAACTTGTCCTGCACCAACCTAAAAGTCCAAAGCCCAAAGTCTCATCTGGGAAATTGTGAAATCAAAACAAGTTATCTATTTCCCAGATACAATGGTGGGACAGGCATAGGGTACACATTCCCATTCCAAAAGGGAGAAATAGGCAAGAAGAAAGAAAGAAGAAAGGAGTAACAGGTCCAAAGCAAGTTCAAAACCTAGCAGGTTAGCCATTAAATTTTAAAGTTGGAGAATAATCTCCCTAAACTCCACGCACACTAGGGTTGGAGGAGGAGCCCCGAAGGCCTCAGGCAGCCCTGCCCCCATGGCTTTGCTGGTGCAACCCACATGGCTGCTCTCATGGGCTGGAGTCTGATGCCTGTAACTTTCCCAGGCAGGCATTACCACCTGCCGGTGACTCTACAATTCTGGGGTCCCAAGGGTGGCCCAGCCCTTGTGGCTCTACTAAGCATTACCCTAGTAAGAGAACTCAGCAGTGGTTGCACCCCTGTGACAAATCACTACCTAGGCCCCTAGGCTTTTCAATCACCCACAGATATTTAAGTGGAGGAAGTCACACCTCCATAGTTCTTGCATTCTGCACATGGAACTGCCAAGGCTTAGTTTGTACCTTCTGTAGTTTGAGCATGAGCCACATCTGGGCCTGTTTGAATGAAGATGTAGTGCTGCCAAGGTTTACAGTTTGTACCATTTGGAGGAACAAGCTGAGCTGTACCTGAGGCAGTTAAGCCACCACTGGCTGAGGAGTCCTGCTCCTGAATGCAGAGAGCAGAGAGACCCTAGCCTACCCTACCTAGGCTCAAGGTAGCAAGCCCTTGCTGCCCTCAAGATCCTAACATTCTAAGACTGTGATGTGGGGAGCAGCCTCAAAGATCTCTAAAATGCCTTCAGGGTCGTTCTCCCATTGTCCTGATGATTAGTACCAGGTTCCCTTCTAGCCATATTAATCTCTTTAGCAAATAGTTTCTGGGTATTGCTGTGATGTACTCTATATTTTATTATTACTTTATTACGTATCTTAACTTCTCTACCAGAATGTAAACTAAGCTCCACAAGAAAAGAAACAGTGTTTTCATCCTTTACAGTAGCAAGTACAGTGCTTTTCACTTAGCAGATCACAATAAGTCATGCTGAATTAAATTGCTATTTCTTTAGTGTCAACATCTATGTATGTGAGATGAGCAGAACGTAGTGCACCAATTTCTCATTTTAATGGTGTTTAAGAACCTTTAAAGGTTTTAGCGTGATTGATTCAGATGCAGAAACACACCAGTTGTAAAGAGGACTAAAATAAAGAGACTGATTGCCCTTATTATTCAACACAGGAACAGAGTCTTAGGTTTTTTTTTAAGCTTTTTATCTAAGTTTAATTCATATGATGCCTCATAAATGTTTACCAATAATAACAATAAAAATTTCACGTGGAAGTCTCTCTTCTTTACTTCTCTTATCTCCAAGGTTTTTATGCTTAAAGAAAAAAATATTGATACAGAGTTGGCCAACATGACTGAATAGAAGTAGCTAGTGTATGCCACTCTCATGAAGAGAAATGGAACAGGTGAGTAAATACAGCACCTTCAATGGAAACATCCAAATACATGCATTGGAAACTCATCGAGGAAACAACCTGACCCATGGAGAATGGAGAAAAGCAAGGCAGGATGACTGCCCACCCAGGAGTGACATGGAGCCAGGAGAGCTTCCTCGGCCCAGGGAAGTGGTGAGTGAGTGAGCAACCCCCGGGACCCACGCTTCTCCCACGAATCTTTGCAACTATTGGGTCAGGAGTCCCTCTCACAGACCCACTCCATCAAGGCATTCAGTCTGATACACAGAGCTACATGGAATCGTGGCAGAGCAACCACTCAGGCACACACACAGCCCCAGCAGCCTTAGATACCCAGGCTTCCTAGCAAAAGCAGTTGCAACTCCAGCAAAGCAGGTTAGACCCCTATACATGTCCCTAGGAAGTGACAGTTTGCAGGCCTTGTTTCCATGGAATTTTTCAGGATAAGACCCACTGGCTTAGGAAACAAGCCAGCCACTAGTAGCAGCATTACAGCTCCCTGAGATGGAGCTCCCAAGGGCAGAGACAGGCCACCATATCTGTTATTTCACAGCCTTAGCCATTGTTGCCTTTGGGCTCTAGGGAGTCCCAGTTGACTAGGGACTGCAGTGGTCCCCTGGCACAGCCCAGAAGCTATATGGAAAAGCAGTCAAATTGCTTATTCACATGGATCCCAGATCCCATTTCTCTTCACTGGGTAGAATCTCCCGCCTGGGGTCTCTAGTTACCCCCACTGGTGTTTTCCAACCCACCGATTTCAAACTTCTCTGGGATAGAGGTCACAGAGGGTGGTGTGGGCTGCCATCTTTGCTGTTTGATAGATTTCGCCATTCTTGCCTTTGGGCTTTGGGCAGTCTGAGGCAACTGGGGGATGGAACAGACCCCAAGCATAGCACAGCTACTCTATGAAAACATAGGCAGACTGCTTTCTTAAGTGGATCCCTAATCCTGTTCTTCCCCACTGGGCAGGACCTCCCAACTGGGGTCTCCAGCCACCTCCTACAGGTGTGTTTGGACCGGCAACAGGTCCATACCTCCCTGGGACACAGCAAGCTCCCAGAAGAAGGGGCAGGCCACCATCTTTGTTGTTTTGCAGACTTCACTGTGGATAGCTTCAGGTACTGGAAAATCCAAGGTGACTAGGTACTGGAGCAGACCCCCAGCATGCTGCCGCAGTCCCACAGAAAACCGGCCAGACTGTTTGTCATGTGGGTCCCTAATCCTGTATATCCTCGCTGGGCAGGTTCTCCAGCTGGGGCTATTGAGCCAGTAGCAGTTCTGCAACTCCCTGGACAGAGCTTCTAGTGGGAGGGACGGGTTGCCACGTTTGCTCTCTCACAGCTCTCACCCTTGCTGTCTCTGGGCTCTGCAGAATCTGTGGGGAGCAGGGGCTGGTCTGAATTCCCAGGACAGAGCAATCAACTCATGGAAAAGTAGCCAGATTGTTCTCCATGCAGGTCCTGGTCCTCATTTCTCTTCACTGGGCAGGGCCTCCCAACCTGGGACTCTAGTGTACCACCACCATGCCCCTGCCTGATCACTACAATTAGAGGCATAAGCAGCCCAGCATTTCTCTGAGGAGGAAATCCCAGAGTCAAACTCCATCACTACAGTTGTAGTGGTACCACCTTAAGAGCCCTCAGGCTGGGAAAGGAACAAACGGCCTAGTCACTATGCTGGCACCTCCAATATACCACAGTCACTATATGGAGAGGAGTGCAGTCCTTCTTCTCTAGGAACCCTGCCCCCACCCCACTCCTTACCAGGCAGGGTCCTTGGCTCATAACCACAGAACAGTCACTTCATCCATGGCTGAGCATACCCACTGGTAGTGACCCAAAGTTTCCCTGAGGAGAGGCTCCCAGAGGCATCCTAAAGCCCTTCTGCCACTGCTACAGCAGCAGTTCCTTCCCTGCTGCCAGTGTTCTGGGAAGAAACAGCCTGAGGGATACACCCAAGTTTATAGCACACCACAGGCACCATATGGAACAAATACCAGCCTCTCCTCTTGGTGAGCCCTCAATCCCTTGCTCCTCAACAAGCAGAGCCCTAAGCTCATGCCAGCAGTGCAGCTATCCCACCCCACTGGCTGAACACTCCAGTAACAGCAGCTCCACACTCCACATTTCTCGGAGGCAGAGCCAACCAAAAGCCTCTCTGCCATTGCCTCTGCAGTGGTACTACCCCTGCTACCCTCAGACTAATGAAGACTCTAAGTTACTTATGCACACCTCCAATAAGTTGCAGTCAACTGAAGGAGAGGAGGCCAGTCTGTCTCCTATGGACCCCATCCACATCCTCTGCTCATCACCAGGCAGGGAACCCCTGGCTTGGGCCCATAGCATAGAACCCCCCCATCCTGGGCTGATTGCACTGAGCAATTGCTGACCTTCATCTCTCTGGGGGTGGAGCCTACAGGAAACAAGCAAAAGATACTTGGTCACAACTACTACGAAGGTCCCTTCCTCTGCTGCTTCCAAGTTGAGGAGGAAACATAAACCCTGAGATCACCCCAGAGCTGTGGTGGGCAGCCTGGGAGAGGGCCAAGCCACAATCTCCAGCCAGTACTCAAGTGGGAGAGGAGCACATACTTTCAGAGCATTGAGAGGGAGCACAGCTGCAACTGCAGAAATATAGGGGAGCCACACAACTGAGCAACAGCCTACCTACCAACTGACCACTACCCCTAAGCACCACCTACTGGATCACACCAAAGCTTCAACACCAAAAATACCTTGCTAACATACCCACTGTGAAGCCAAAGACAAGAAGTCAGCTACAAAAAAGACCATGCAAAAAGCCTTGGCCTTGTGAAAACATCTAGAAAACAGATCTATTGACTGTACTCAATCTACACAACAGTTAAAGAAACCCCCACATACAGAGTTGAGAAAGAACCAATGCAAGAACTCCAGCAACTCAAATGGTCAGAGTGTCTGTGTCCTCCAAATGACCACACTAGTTCTCCAACAAGCATTCTTAATCAGGCTGAGTTAGCTGAAATGACAGAAATAGAATTTAGAATACAGATAGGAACAAAGGTTATTGAGATTCAGGAGAATGGCAAAACTCAATCCAAGGAAACTAAGAAACACAATAAAAGGATAGAGGAGCTGACAGATGAAATAGCTCGTATAAAAAAGTACCTAACTGATCCGATAGAACTCACCCTACAAGAATTTCACAATGCAATCACAAGTAATAACGGCAGAAAAGACCAGGCTGAGGAAAGAATCTCAGAACTTGAAGACTGGCTTTCTGAAATAAGTCATACAAAAATAAAGAAAAAAGAATGAAAAGGAATTAACAAAGCTTCCAAGAAATAAGGGACTATGAAAAGAGACCAAATCTACAAATCACTGGCATCCCTCAAAGGGACAGAGAGAAAGCAAATGACCGGGAAATTTATTTCAGGATATCATCCATGAAAATTCCCCAACCTTGCTAGAGAAGCCAACAGTCAAATTTAGGAAATACAGAGAATCCCTGCAAGATTCTACACAAGAAAATAGTCCCCAAGACACATAATCATCAGACTTCCCAAGGTCAAAATGAAAGAAAGAATGTTAAAGGTAGCCAGAGGGAAAGGGCAAGCCACCTACAAAGGGAACCCTATCACGCTAACAGCAGACTACTCAGCTGAAACGCTATAAGCCGGAAGAGATTGGGGGCCTATATTCAACATTCTTAAAGAAAAAACTTCAACCAAGCATTTCAAATCCAGCCAAACTAAGCTTACTAAGCAAAGGAGAAATAAAATCCTTTTCAGATAAGCAAATGCTGAAGGAGTTCATTACCAAAAGACCCACCTTACAAGAGATCTTGAAAGAAGCACTAAATATGGAAAGGAAAAACCATTACCAGCCAATACAAAAACACACTTAAGTACACAGACTACTGTGACACTATAAAGCAACCACATAAACAAGTCAGCATAATAACCAGCTAACAACACAATTACAAGATCAAATCCACACATATCAATACTAACCTTGAATGTAAATAGGCTAAATGCCCCCATTTAAAAGACAAAGAGGCTGGGCATGGTGGCTCATGCCTGTAATCCCAGCATTTTGGGAAGCTGAAGTGGGCAGATCACTAAGGCCAGGAGTTTGAGACCAGCCTGGCCAACACAGTGAAGCCCATCTCTACTAAAAATACCAACAATTAGCTGGGCATGGTGGCACATGCCTGTAATCCCAGCTACTCAGGAGCTTGAGACATGAAAATTGCTTGAAACTGGGATGTGGAGGTTGCAGTGAGCCGAGATTGTGCCACCATACTCCAGCCAGCCTGAGTGACAGAGTGAAAATCTGTCTAAAAAAAAAAAAAAAAAAAAAAGGCAAAATGGCAAGCTGGATAAAAAAAAGCAAGACCTAATGGAGACCCATCTCACCCACAATGACACCCACAGGCTCAAAATAAAGGGATGGAGAAAAATCACCATGCAAATGGAAATAAGAAAAAAGTAGAGGTTATAACCCTAATTTCAGACAAAATAGACTTTAAACCAACAAAGATTTAAAAAGACAAAGAAGGGCATTACATAATGGTAAAGGGTTCAATCCAACAAGAAGACCTAACTGTCCTAAATATATATGCACCCAACACAGGAGCACCCAAATTCATAAAGCATGTTCTTAGAGACCTACAAAGAGACTTAGACTCCCACACAGTAACAGCTGGAAACTTCAACACTCCACTGACAGTATGAGACAGAACACTGAGGCAGAAAATTAACAAAGATATTTAGGACCTGAACTCAACATTGGACCAAATAGATCTAATAAACCTCTACAGAACTCTCCATCCCAAAACAACAGACAATATATTCTCCTTGCCACATGGCACCTACTCTAAAACTGACCACACAATCGGACATAAAATGATCCTCAGCAAATGCAAAAGAACTGAAATCATACAAAACACACTCTTGGACCACAGTGCAATAACAATAGAAGTCAAGACTAAAACAATCACTCAAAACCATGCAATTACATGGAAATTAAACCACCTGCTCCTGAATGACTTTGGGTAAATAATGAAATTAAGGCAGAAGTCAAGAGGTTCTTTGAAACTAATGAGAACAAAGATAAAAACAGAAGAATCTCTGGGACACAGCTAAGGCTGTGGTTAAGAGGGAAATACATAGCACTAAATGCCTATATCAGTTAAGTTAGATCTCAAATTAACAACTTAACATCATAACTGAAAAAAATTAGAGAAGCAAGAGCAAAGCACAAACCATTCAAAAGATCAATGAATCTAGGAGCTGGTTATTTTAAAAAATTAGTAAGATAATCTGCTAGTAGACTAATAAAGAAAAAAGGGAGACAATTCAAATAAACACAATTAGAAATGACAAAGGGGATGTAACCACTGACCTGACAGAAACAAAAATAAGCATCAGAGGCCAGGCGCAGTGGCTCACACCTGTAATCCCAGCACTTTGGGAGGCCAAGGCGGGCAGATCACGAGGTCAGGAGATTGAGATCACCCTGGTTAACACAGTGAACCCCTGTCTCTACTAAAAATACAGAAAATTAGCTGGGTGTGTGCAGGTGCCTATAGTCCCAGCTACTCAGGAAGCTGAGGCAGGAGAATGGCATGAATTTGGGAGGCGGAGATTGCAGTGAGCTGAAATTGCCACTGCACTCCAGCCTGGGCAACAGAGTGAGACTCCATCTCAAAAAAATAAAAAAATAAAAAAGTAAGCATCAGAAACTACTATGAACATCTCTATGCACACAAACTAGAAAACCTTGAAGAGATGGATAAATTCCTGGACACATACGCCCTCTCAAGACTGAATGAGGAAGAAATTGATTCCCTGAGCAGACCAGTAATGAACTCCAAAATTGAGTCAATAATAAAAAGCCTGCCAAGCAGCCGGGCACAGTGGCTCATGCCTATAATCCAGATACTTTGGGAGGCCGAGGCAGGCAGATCACAAGGTCAAGAGATTGAGACCATCCTGGCCAACATGGTGAAACCGCGTCTCTACTAAAAATACAAGAATTAGCTGGGCGTGGTGGCGCGCACCTGTAGTGAGCTGAGACCGCGCCACTGCACTCCAGCCTGGGCAACAAGAGCAAGACTCTGTCTCAAAAAAAAAAAAAAAAGAAAAAAGAAAAAAAGAAAAAAAAGCCTACCATCCAAAAAACAAAAAAAAAACCAGGACCACACAGACAAATTCTACCAGATGTACAAAGAAGAGCAGATATCATTCCTACTGAAACTATTCCAAAAAATCAAGGAAGAGGGACTCCCCATCAACTCATTTTATGAGGCCCATATCATCCTGATTCCAAAACCTGGAAGAGACAACAAAAAAGGAAACTTCAGGCCAATATCTTTGATGAACATTGATGCAAAAACCCTCAACAAAATACTTGCAAGCCAAATCCAGCAGCACATCAAAAAGTTAATACACTATGATCAAGTAGGCTTCCTCCCTGGATGGAAGGCTGGTTCAATATATGCAAATCAATAAATGTGATTCATCACATAAACAGAACTAAGGACAAAAACCACATAATTTTCTAAATAGATGAAGAAAAGGCTCTTGATAAAATTCAACATTCATTCATGTTTAAAAAAAAAAAACTCTCAATAAACTAGGTACTGAAGGAATATACCTCAAAATAATAAGAGCCATCTGTGACAGACCCACAGCCAACATCAATGAATGGGGAAAAGCTGGAAATGTTCCCTTTGAAAACCCGTACAAGATGAGGATGCCCTCTCTCACTACTCCTGTTCAACATAGTATTGGAAGTCCTGGTCAGAGCAATCAGGCAGGAGAAAGAAATAAAGGGCATCCAAGTAGGAAGAGAGAAAGACAAACTATCCTTGTTTGCAGATGACCTGATCCTATATCTAGAAAACCCCATAGTCTTGGCCCAAAAGCCCCTTCAGCTGATAAACAACTTCAGCAAAGTTTCAGGATACAAAATCAATCTACACAAATAACTAGCATTTTTATACACCAACAACAGCCAAGCCAAGGGCCAAATCAGGAACACAATCCCATTCACAATTGCTACAAAAAGAATAAAATACCTAGGAATACAGCTAACCAAGTAGGTTGAAGAGATCTACAAAAAGAATTACAAAACACTACTCACAGAAATCACAAATGACACAAATAAATGGGAAAACATTCCATCCTCATGGATAAGAATAATGAACATCATTAAAATGGCCATACTGCCCAAAGCAATTTATACATTAAATGCTACTCCTATCAAACTATGAATGACATTCTTCACAGAACTAGAAAAACTATTTTAAAATTCATACGGAACCAAAAAAGAGCCCAAATAGCCAAGGCAATCCTAAGCAAAAAGAACAAAGCTGGAAGTCTCACATTACCCAACTTCAAACTGTACTCAGGGCAACAACAACCAAAACAGCATGGTATTGGTACAAAAACAGACACATAGACCAATGGAACAGAACACAGAGCCCAGAAATAAGGCTGCACACCTACAACCATCTGATCTTTGACAAAGCTGTCAAAAACAAACAATGGGGAAAGGACTCCCTTCCTATTCAATAAGTGGTGCTAGGATAACTGGTAAGCTGTATGCGGAAGACTGAACTGGACCCTTTTCATACACCATATACAAAAACCAATTCAAGATGGATTAAAGACTTAAATGTAAAATGCAAAAATATAAAAACCCTGGAACACAACCTAGGCAATACCATTTGGAATATAGGAATGGGCAAAGGTTTCATGACAATGATGCCAAAAGCAATGTCAACAAAAGGAAAAACTGACAAATGGGATCTAATTAAACTTAAGAACTTCTGCACAGCAAAAGAAATTATCAACAGAGTAAAGAAATAACCTACAGAATGGGAAAAATTGCAAACTATGCATCTGTACAAAGGTCTAATATCCAGCATCTTAAGGAACTTAGATTTACAAAGAAAAAAAAAAAAACCTCATTAAAATGTGGGCAAAGGACATGAACAAACATGTTTCAAAAGGAGACGTATATGAGGCCAACAAGCATATATATATTAAAAAGCTCAATATCACTGATCATTAGAGAAATGGCAATCAAAACTACAATGAGATATCATCTCACACCAGTCAGAATGGCTGTTATTAAAAAGTTAAAACATAATAGATGCCGCAAGGTTGCAGAGAAAAGGGAACACACACACTGTTAGTGGGAGTGTAAATTAGTTCAAATATTGTGGAAAGCAGTGTGGTGATTCCTCAAAGAGCTAAAAACAGAACCACCATTTGACTCAGCAACCCCATCATAGGGTATATAGCCAAAGGAATAAAAATCATTCTACCATAAAGACACATGCACACTTATGGTCATCACAGCACTATTCACAATAACAAAGACATGGAATCCACCTAAATGCTCATCAATGGTAGACTGGATAAAGAAAATGTTTTACATATACGGCCATAATAAAGAATAAGATCATGTCTTTTGCAGGAACATGGATGGAGCTGGAAGCCTTAGTAAACTAACAAAGGAACAGAAAACCAAATATAGCATGTTCTCACTTATAAGTAGAGGCTAAATGATGAGAACTCATGGACACAAAGAAGGGATCAACAGACACTGGGGCCTACCTGAGGGTGGACAGTGGAAGGAGGGAGAGGATCAGGAAAAATAACTATTGGGTACTAGGCCTAGTACCTGGGTCATGAAATAATCTGTACAACAAATCCCCATGATACGAGTTTATCTATGTAACACTCCTGCACAGATAACACTGAATCTAAAATAAGTTTTTTAAAAAAGAAAAAAATATTTTCTAAAAATTCTTAAGTGGGCTTCAACTTCTCATGGTACCTATTAAAATTTTGATAATAAACATTGCTTAGGGTACCTATATAATACTTATCAATAAATGAATTTGAAATGTAATTCATTGGAAAAAATATAAAATCTTTTTACTACAGTAAAAGTCAACATAACAAAGTTTTAGAATTCACGACATTGAAAAACAAGCTAAATGAAAACAACAATCTATACTGATTAATATTTCATTTACTGTTGCTCAAAGTTAGACAACAGTAGGTTCAAATAGCCTTGGATTCTTAAAAATCTTTAGTAAAACAAAATACATGGGAATAATATTAGTGATTAATCCATACAGTAAGCAGATTCATTAAGTTAGCATTATTTTGCTTTCATAGAATATTTTTCTTCTTAAGAAAACATAAAAATAAAATTTTACATTGGTTCTTGTCAAAATCCAATTAATAACCAAATAATTATTTCTAAGTGCAACTTATTTCTAAGTGCAATAAGCCCTTAACTGAAGGGCTTACTGAAACAAAGCCACTGTAAAAGAGCTTTTCAAGAATTTACAATATAATAGGAAAATAAATCGGTCCATATATTTTGTTGCAAAAGGTGAACAAAGCTAATCAAATTCAGGAGAAAAAACTCTGAATAATTATGAACTACCTTTTAAAAATAAAAAGCGTGCTTTGTGATTAGGTGTCTTTATTCTTTCTCTTATTAATATAAAAAGTATTTGTTTGTTTTAGAAAATACCATCAAATATTCCCAATAAAGACTTCATTTCATCAGCTTCATCATCAGGATGATACATATTGGGAGAAAGAAGAAAAAGTAAAAATAACTATTTTTTAACAATTTATTTTAAAATACACAATAAATAATACAATAAAATAAATGAAGATTTCTGTGAAGTAATGTATCAAATAAACTTCAGTATGCATAACTCTGTAGGAAGTCTGTTGGGGGAAATTAGACTTCATAAACTGCAAATGGTAGGAACTGTAAAGTTATTTCTTTAAACATATTGAAAAGTTATGTCATTTAATAAATATGTGAACAGCCTGGTCCAAGGGAAGTGGTGTTTACAACTAATTGATCACAACTAGTTACAAATTTCTTTGTTTCTTCTGCACTCCCACTGCTTCACTTGACTAGTCTTAAACAAATAAAAACAAAACACTGTGAACAGGTCTCAAATCTTTTGACTCTTCAAGGAGACAGAAACTGCAACACAGTTTCCTTTTCTAAAATGGCCAGCAGTGGGGCAACCAATGAGATTTAATCTGACATTTTCATTGAACCTGTTGATTGTGAAATAACTGGTTAACTAAAATACAACTTCAAGTTTTGAAAAATTAGCTGATCTCATCTAGATTTCAATGACTTTACACTTTACAAAATTAACATACTGTATTCAAATCAGTAGAAGTAAGTTTATCAAGTCAATATAATGTTTGAATAAACAGCATTAAATATATGGGTTTTTAAGAACTGAGGTATATGATGTTTGAAACATCTTAAGGAGCTTAGCTCACTGAGGCTTGAAAATTTTAACGTCTTTAATAAATAAAATATTCAGGCTCTAATCTTTAAAATGAACCAAGGAAAAAGGAATGCCGAATTTCTTTGTAAAAAGTTTTTTATTGACACAATCTTAAAGTGTCTTTAAAGAGTTCTTACCTGAAATCAACTTCCTTTTTACATTCACTGTTTCTAATTAAAAAAATCCACCTTTTTATAATTTGAAGAATTTGTTTTTTTTTTTTTTTTTCAGAGCAAGTAAAGCATAGCTTCTCAATCTCTGGTGACAGATTTTGTAGTTTTCTTTCTTGAAAATGGTCCTACATTTGAGATAAAAAATAACAATCATTGAAAGTTTAAGCACTTGGGCAAAATTTAAAAGAAAAACAAAGAAGTGCTTCTTCTTACTAGAACTGCATTTCCGGCTTGTTGAGGTAATTTTGTCATGGAGGATGCACTGAACCTGGGCGTAGCAGAATTTGATAAAGAAGTATCTGACATCTCATGTGATGAAACAAAATTAAAAATTAAAATTAATTATTTGTAAAATATGTCAAGAAAAACAAACCATTCTAATTTGGATCATAATGATTTTTGGGGAATATGATCAAAGTTTATCACATTTATCACAAAATACTAATGGAGAACTTGGTATATTTTCTTTCCTTTAGATCAAACCGTAATTTATATATCCCAAATTAGGAAAAAATACTATTTTTAAGGGACTATAGAAATAATTATTCAACAATTTTCTTTAAAATTGAGTCTAATGCTTAATTGTCTATTACATAGAACCCTATAAACATTTTCTAAATTCCACTTGCTTAACTTTTAATCTCCTTTCTCTATTCTGGTCTCACTGTAGACATCTCCAGTTATCTTCTTAGATATAACTGTATGCAAGAATTTACTCTGAACCTTCTGTATTAACTCGTTCACTAAAACACATTTATTCTTCATTACCCTATGCCAGATATTATACTAGAAGCTGAGTATGAAGTAATAAAATGTCAGGGAGTCACCATGAAGCAGACAATGAATAAAAGCAAATATATACATAATTATAGATCCTATAATTATAAAAAGAAAATGAACTGGGCAACAGCATAAGAAATAATGGTGTGGAGCCATAAACCCATTTTTAAAAGATGATCATCAATGCCTCTCTGATGAGGTAACCATTTAAGTTGACACCTGAAGGATAAAATGTAACAGCCATGTAAGGAGCAATGAGCAGTGTGGGTGGGGACAGGGAAGAACCACATATACTGATAGGATTGGATCATTTTGTCTCTGACTAATAAATATATATACATGGCAAGGAATAAAAAAGTAAAAAGTGTATAAAAGAAAAAGCAGGCCAAGCACAGTGGCTCACACCTGTAATCCCAGCATTTTGGGAGGTTGAGGTGCAAGTCCAGGAGTTTGAGACCAGCTTAGTAAACATAGCAAGACCTCCGTCTCTAGAAAAAAATATATTTTTTTAATTAGTCAGGCATAGTGGTGTGTATGTACCTGTAGTCCCAGCTACTTGAGAGGCTGAGGTGGGAGGATCTTCAGCCCAAGAGGTTGAGGCTGCAGTGAGCCATAATTATGCCACTGTACTCTAACTTAAAAAAATAAAAAAGCAAATCTCCTTTCCATCCCAAATCCTCAGGTCCCACAGGCCTTTTCCCCAGCAGCAACTTCTACACCAGGTTCTCAGAGGCTTCTTGTTAGAATCCATTTTTAAACCCACACATCTTCTGTTGGTCACTTCTAAACTCTTCCAAAATTAATTGTTGTTTTTTAAAGGTGTGGTGCACAAAACTGTTCATGTGCCTTGTTACCTTCCTTCTTATGATTTATTTACTTTTTGCTTCTCTACACCTACAACTTTGTCTCACTTGGATGCTTATATCTGTTTATTCTATGTGACTCAGAGTTATAACCAATGAAACAAAGTGATAAAAAGACATATTTTAAGCAAATGTTTTGAAAAGCTATTCAATGATCTAAGAATCCTAACATGGAACAAGGGTGGATGAGCTCCTGGTCACTGGAACTGTCTTGGTAGAGGTGGCACGACTACTTGCCAGTGATGTTGAATGTGATTCAAGGATCCAGTGAGAGGGAGACTAAACAATACTTAAGACCCCCACTTAGCTCTGGAATTCTATGAAAACTATGAGTCTATGATGCTGATGCTAATGATCAGTAATGGCTAAATAACAGCAAAAATTCCAAGGGATACCACAAACTTAGTATTTTTTTAAAGCAGAGAAATAAATAATCCTTAAGTAGAAAATCAGACCCTGAATAAAAAGCTGTTGGTATTTCTTCTGTTTTGAAAATTTTGGCTTTGGCCATAATTTCTCTCCCTTGACTTCTAATCAAGTCCAGTATTTCCCAATGCATTTTGCATTTTTTGTAAAGATACTTCAAATTGAACATTTATAAAATTATGTTTTCCATTCTAAATCTCTTGTTTCCTATATCCTTAAATAACACCTACCTAGGTGCCATTATTCTTCCCTCTTCCTCAACTATCACATCCTATCAATTGCCACATTGAATCTGCTCTATTTCTGAAATGTTTTAAAAATCCAACCCTACCTCTCTGTTCCTATCATTTCTGCCCTAGTTTAGGCCTCATTATAGTCTGTCTTTCTCATTGGCCACCATGCCTCTGGCAGTCCCACTCCCTATGATTCACTCTGCATACTGCTGCTAGGATGATTTTTTAAATCAAATTGTTTTTCCTGTGCTTAAATATTTTGGATGGTTCCTCACTGCCTACCATACAGGTAAAAACTAGAGGGCCCTAGGACACATCTGGCCTACAGATATTATTATTTGGAGGAGGGTGCCACAGAGTACATCACATTTTTTTGAATCAGTTGTCAAAATTTAAAAATAATAAGATATCACATAAAATTTCAGATTCCTAGCTTTTCTTGAAAAATCAGAATATTTTGTAACACTAGACTCACATTGCTTGCATAGTAACAACTGTTTGGAGCTGAGTAGTGGCTGCTTCCTTTAGATGGGACACTCTGCAGTTGGCCTTGGCCCACCAAATCTTGAAGGTATTTGGGTTTGCGACCCCTGACTGTCTGGGTACAGGACAGGTGTCTAAGCACAGCACTCAAAAGCCCTTACAATAAGACCTCAGCAACAGAGATTATGCTGTGACCACACATCCCACACTTTACTGATCTTTGAGCATGGGATGCCTTTTCAAGCCTTATCCCTTTACAGATGCTTTCTTATACCTGGAATGCCTATCCGCCTCTGTTCTAGTTGTCAAACTCCTATTCAGTTTTCAAGTCTCGTTAAAAGTGAAGGTTCCTGGGCTCCAGTCCCAGAGACAAAAATTCAGTAGGTCTAATGTGGGGCTCAAGAATGTGCATTTTTAATATGCACCACAAAGTGATTTTGATGCAGGTGGTTTAACAACAGCACTTTGAGAAACACACCTCTAAGATTAAGAGGGTTTAGGTTGGCTAATACCTTTTAGCATCTCTGACATCTAATACCTTGATCTCCATCTCCAACTATGCGTCAAGAGGATATAAAGTTGTATGTATTACAAACCAAAGTTCTAAAACTTGCCTGTTTGACATTTCTCTTTGGAATTTGCTCTTTGACTCTTGAAGGGGTAGCTTACTTGCCCTGGTACTTGAACTCAAAGTGTTTCCAAATTCTATGTGAAGAGATAACATTTTGAAACAAAATGCCAAGAAACAGCTGAATGAAGCTTTTCACAGGTTCTACAATGCTCTCTCCAACAGATATGATCTGGTTAAGGAAGGAATGAATAATTCTCAATCACCTAATTTAATTTGCATAGAAAAATTAGGGGCACAAAGCTAAGGGAGTAAAACTATAAAACATACAGGTTAGCTTATTAGTAATTATATTATAAGGTCCTCAAGCCACCTATGTTGTTGTAAAACACATATTTGGTCTTTGGCCCCTGTTTCTAACTCTACTGGGTTGGAAGACACCCAGCTGGTATTCACTGCGGAACTGATTGCTTGCTTGGTGTGTGGGGAAAAAACCCAGACATTTGTTCACAGATGTCTTCTGGGCTGATCATGGTGTGAGAGTGAGGAAAAACAGTTTGTGCTTTTCCACTCACCCTCATTATTTATATACTTACATTTTCATTCACATAAATCATCAAGTTGAAGTTCACTCAGTATTTTCAATGGTCTGTTCATAATCATTTAAAGTGCTCTATACATGAGGGAAAATGTCATTTATTGAGACTGATTTTCCCAGTGACAAAGCTATGCCCTCTTAGGACTAGGCTACCTCAAAGGATCAGTACACATTGCCTATTAACTAACAGTATCCAATGATATTTAAACTCGAGGTAGGGAACAGTAGTTGTCCAGTGCTATACAAAATTGTGCCTAATGACCCCACATCATGGAGATTGTCCTGGCCCATTCTGTGAAGGTGGTCAAATCCTGTTCTTTTCAGAAGCAGTATTAGTTCTCTAGGTAATTCTAAGGCCCCCGAAACAATAACATTTCAACTTCTAACTGCTTCCCTTTGAAATATTCTTTTAAAAACATGAGGTGGGTTATAGTAAGAGGTATCTATAATTGTGGGAATACCAGTCTGCACTGAGAAGGCTGAGGGACTGATTTCTTTCTGTCAGCCCTAATGGGAGACAGTATCTCCATTGCTATCTTATCACATACTTGCCAAGATTTTCAATTCTCTGTTTTAGTGAAATGGAGTAAATTTGCCTTTCACTCAAAGAGCTAATAAGCCTCATTATTTTGGGGTTACATATGATTTAAATAGAATTTCTAGTACAGGATAAACTAACCCTTTTTTCTTATTTATTTATTTACTTCAAGCTGAAAATTTCATATTTCAACTAGAAATAAAAGTTATTTTCTTTGCAAGCAGATGAATAGTTTTAAAAATAAATTTTTTTTGTCCTTCACAAATATTAGCAGACCATTTGTGATCTTAGAATGTAGTACAAAATAGTCTGTTTCATGAGAGAAAATTGAATAAACAATTTGAATTGACTTTTACAAGAGATAGGAGCAATAGAATAGAAAGTGCTCATTTGCTACATTATCATCATGGAATAACCTTCATCTCTTCCCTTAGGGGGGAAATGTTCTGTGTAGAAGGGTCACATTTTCAGTTTTGCTAAAAATTACAATCTTAACAAACCAAATCTAACTAAACAAGCACACACAACAAAGGCAAAGAAACTTAGTTCCAGGAGCTGAAATGAAAAATATTCAAAGAATTTCTAATGAAATGATTCCATGCTAAGTATGATTTTACCTGATATTTTTGTCTTCTCAGTATCAGTTGAAAAGCTAGTAACTTCTAAGTTTTCCTCATCAAAATCATCCCGAACTTCATTTCCCAATTCAAAGTTCACATTCAAAACTTCTGAAAATAGAGAATTGCTTTTATCTGCATCTGTCAAATTTTGGTTTCCAGATATATTGAGACTTCTGTTGAAGAACACTTTTGAGAGACTTTCTCATCTGAAGTTGTAGAATAGTTATATCTAGAAAAATCTGTTATGTATATGTATAAAAGACTATAGGTACTTTTTAAACCACAAGCATCGTAGTCTATTGATATATCAAACACATCTTTCAACTACTAAACAGAGTTCTTGAGTAACAGTTTTCAAAAGCATTGTGTCAAGCATTGTTGAATACTGCATTCAGCCAATTCTATTAACTGTATTAAGTTGCACTAAATTTAAGTTTCAATAAATTTTTTAGGCAATTAATTTTTCCTCTTAATTCCCATATTAGAATAACTCTACTCTAAGATTGGATTATAATAGTTTCTAAAATGGCCTTCCTCCTCCAGATCTTCTCCCTAAAGTTAATTTTCAGTATTGTTATAAAAAGTATTTGTCCAAAATAAATAATATTTATTCTTCTCCTGCTAAAAAATCCTCACTGTTATTCATTGTTTATAGTCTGGATTTAGAGCCAAACTACCTAAGTGAAAATTCCACCTTTCTATTAATTGTGTAGTCTTAGACAAGTAATTCAAACTTCTTGATTCTGCAAAATAAGGCAACAACAGTATCTACCTCAAAAGATTGTTATGGGGGGCTAAATGCCTTTAGTTGCACAGTTTTACATAGTATTGTGGTAATAAATGTTTAATAGCTACCTCTACAAAAAGCATATGCATCTGTATACATATATAAGTTTATTATAATCTTTACTGATATAAAGGCTATACAGCACACATTTTATAAATAACAATAACATATATGGTATGCTTATAAATGCAAATTCCATATATCTAATTGATTCTCATTGAATGTTTTCATTAAGTTTTGCCACTCTTTTATCTGTAGTCAACCTATGGTTGCAAGTGACAAATGAATGTAGCTCTCATGTGAATGTTGTTTGATATTTTTGTTGACTCTAAAAAGTAAGATGAAAGTATTCATAAAACAACAAAGACATCTGTTGGGATTTCACTCATTCATCATTGACTTAAGTAACCTCTTTCCTGAATTAAATAGTAATTTTCAAATACTAGAGGAATATTCTCTCAATTTTTTGTGTTATTCACAATGTAATGGCTACAATAACAACACGTTTGTTTAATCTACATGATTAAATTTTATCCCTCACTTTCTGAATTCTAAATAATAAGCAAAACAATAAATCAAACCCAGATTGGTAGTGTTTGCTGATTCCTATGGTATAAATGTTCCCACCATAACTCATTTCAAGCTATTAATGTGACATAATTGAATAAGAAGTTGGGAAAAAATACACGACAGCACCCTATTATATAGTATTTCTACCATATAGATAAATAACCTCAAGAACACAGATAACAGTAAAATACAGTAGAATAATTAGGAAGTGATGAGTTTTGAGTATTGTTGCCTTTGTTTTTAACATAATTTAATTGAACGTTTATGTAATTAAATTTTTAATAATGGCTGAAAGATTCTTGAAAATTTAATAATCACCTCTCATAAGTCAGTATAAACTTGCTCCAGCATATCACTGAGTTTCCTCCACTTTAAGTATCCTCCATCAATTGATTTCTTCACCTGTCCAAACCCTTCTTTATTCTGAAACTGTACCTATAACTACAGTTCACATTATTCTACTTTTGTATGTTGATTTGCATACACTGAGACACACAATGTACTAAAAATGGAAGTTTGTACAGAGTGCAATGGGAATGCAGAGGAAGGAGGATCTAAACCTACAATGGAAGTGAGACATACTCTTCCTAGGGGATACCACATGACAGACTCCTGATAGCATATGAAGGAAGAGTAGTTGAAATTTCAGCTTGATAGAGCTGTGGTTGTGAGGCAGGGCAAGAGCACAGGCAACCTATGCCATGAAGGGAAAACACCATGTAAAAGACACAGCAATATGAGAGAACCGAGAATTTTGGGAGAACTGTAAGTTTTCAGGATTTCTGGAGCACAAAGTAGGAGAAGGAAGGATCCACTGTGTCTGCACAGGTAATTAAATGCTAGATCATGTTGAAGCTTATTTGCCATATTGAGGAGATTTTTTGGTTTTGTTTTGTTTTTTTCTTACAGGCAAAGGATAACTATTGAAGATGTTTCAGCAGAAGGTTTACACAACCAGATATGTCTGTTAGATCACCTGGAATATTATGGATTGAAGGATAATGAGACTGAAAGCAGAGAGAAAAGTATGTTATTGCAGTAAATGAGAGACAATGAATGCTTAAGCTAGAGTATCAGCAGAAAGGATAGAGAGGAAATAACAAATATAAGAGATGTGCAGGAGGCAAAATAATTAAGATTTGGTGATTATTTACACATGGGGTGAGCCATTTAGAAGGACACTTTTTCTGCCTTTAGCAGCTTAACAAAGAAAAGAGTTCATTCACCGAGCTAAGGAAAAAAGAGAAGGTGCAGAGTGAGGTACAAAGAAGACAGAGTTCAGATGCTGACATGTCTGATATGTTAACTGTTAGGTGGATATGTCCAGGAAGGTGATTATATAGACGAATTTGGAGTTAGAAAGAAAGATCTAGATGGGAGATACAGACTTAGAAATTATCAAAACATAGTGATTAAAGACACAGGCTTGGGTGATATTGTATAGGAAAAGTTTTTGAAGTGAGAAGAATAAAAAGAAAAAAGAATGCTTTTGCAACATCAACAGGAAGAAAAGCCCATGCAGCCTAAGAGGTAACAGGAGACCAATATAATGGTTTAATTGAAACCAAAGAGAGATTTCCAAAAGAAAGACCAGAAGTATCAACTACTACAGAGGTCAAAGAGAGTAACAGTTGAAAATAGTTCACTGAATTCAGAACTTAGAAAGTCACTAAATGGCCTGAACAAAAACAGTTTCAAAGGAGTGATACAGAGAAAACCCAAATTTTATTGAATAAAGAGGAACTAGGGTATAAGGAAGTGATGAGCATACTGAGTGTCAATTGCTCTTTCAATTAATTTTTGTTTTGATGACAAAGCAAGAGATAGAGGGTACAGGGACTCTAGAATTCTGGTTTTTGTCTGCCTGGTATGCTTTCCCTTCTTTTAGTGGGAGTACCCTCCCTTTCCTTTGAAGAAACTACTTCTACAATTCCACTGGATCCTAGTAAGGCCATTTTTCATGGTGCCCTGCCTTCTCTGGGGCCACAGGTATACAATGACCCAATCCTCAGGTTACTGGGATTGATCAAGGGATAAACACATGACTCAAATGAGGCCAGTTAGAATGAGTTCTGGTCTGCCAAACCTAACAGGGAAGTCTACCTTTTTCCACTGAGGCTGCTAAACTGCTAAGATGAAAGTTAGGGGCTACCTGCCATGTGAGAAACCCTATTTAAAAAGTAAAGCCAAGTAGCAACAGGCATAGCTAAAAGATTGAGAGAAAGCCAGAGGCATGAGTGCCTTGATTTAGCCAGAATTAGGCCAGATACTTTTCAGTTTACTTGAGACAATTGGTTCCTTTTCTTGTGCTTACGTCATTTTGAGTAGAATTGTTATCATTTATAATAAAAAAAGGCATGACAGCTAGATGAGGACATGAAGCTGAAGAAGGATGAGACTTCAGCATATTTATATGCTAAAGGGAAAGACGCAGTGGAGAGGAAACAATGAAAATATGGGAAAGAGGAGATGGATAATGATCTTCTAAAGTCCCAGGGAAAGCAGGATTAGATAGAATTAAGATTACAGGAGGAGAGATATGCCTCGAGTGGAAGAAAAGATAATTTTTCTTTTAAGACAAATAGATGGTTATAGATGGATGCAGAGACAGGGAAATATATAGTTGAGGGGTGGGGCGAAAAGCTGAAAGAGTTCATATACTACTATTGGTTCAATTTTCAATTCTCCACTGATAACTAAAAGTCAGTATCACTTTATAGAAATGGCATTGGGCTGGGAATCAAAAGATATGCAATCTATTTCTGGCCTTGCCATTAATTAGATATGAAATTTTGGGGCAAGTCATTTAATCTCTTGGAGTCTTGGCTTCTTTCACTATAAAATGAGAAACTGCACAAGGTCCCTTCCAATTTAAGTCTTATGATTCAACATGCTTTCTTATATAATTTTTGACATTTTTTCTTCTTCCCTTTTTGAAATTGGAATACAGAAGATAAAAACTGCCGTGCTTTTCAAAAACATTCTCAAAAGCAGTATTTGAATACATTTAAAGTATGTTTTGCCACCAAAGACTAATATGTGAAAAATATAATAAACATACTCAATTAACTGTTACTAACAGTACCAGAAACTATAACAGCTTTACATGCATTATCTCATTTAATCCCAAAACCCCTAAAATATAACCAGATGAAGAATTTAGACAAAGTGGTTAAGTAGACTATGAAAGGTTACACTAAATGTCAGAGCTAGGACTTGGACAGATTGTTTTCAGATCTTGTGAACTTAACTACTACACCGTACAGCTCCTTTTTTTAAAAAAAGTGGCCCACTCGATAAAACAGGGATACAGTTATTATTGGGTGTTAAGGTATCTAGATGAGGCTTTAATATCATACTATAAATTGGATTTGGAATAGTTAGTGGGAAATAAAAGGAGGAAAACCATGTAAATAGAACACAAAAGTAAGCAGAGAGAAGGATAGATAAGCTCTTGTGTGCAGAAGGACAGGTAGTAGAGTAGTAGGATAAGGAAGGAGTAAGTTAGAGGGCTAGATGTTGAACAAAGATAAATATAAGAAGCTTGACAATTTTATACTTCCTATCCACTTTGTAATGATATCCAGGCTTTGAATAAGTTGGATAAATGCTCTGATTCTCCAGGTGAGATTAGGAACTTTTCTTGATCTCATTATTGGGCCTAATAGGTGCCATGGTATCATAAGAGGTAGTGAATACTCCAGTCCTTGCTTCTGTAAAATCTTAAATTATGACTAGAGGAAAAAAAGTTACAACATGAAGAAAAAAAAATGATAGCATGAAGACAAGAATGTCAACAGAAGCCAATGCCAAACACATGAAATGATTTTCAGAAAACCCCAAGCTTACCATTTCTACATACAGCTACTTGAAGATGGACAGGACTGTCTCATGTTTTAACAGACTGCTATTAACAGCATTATTCAGGGAAATTATGCTCTATTAATTGCAGGAACCAGAGTAATGATGAACCAGGCAGTGTTGAATTTATATGTATTATCTCATTAATTAAATGACAGACAGATAAAAAAGCAAATCTAGATTACAAACTAGCTATATCCCACAACCTAAGTTATATTCTCATACTAACATAGAATTGTAAGAATCATAGGTTTAAGAATTGGAGAGATATTAAAGGTCACCCAGTTCAATACCTTCATCTTAAAGTTAAGACTAAAGCCCAAAGAGATTAAATAACTTGCCCAAGGTCACATTGATATTTTGTAAAACTGGACTAGTTTTATAAACATAAAATTATTTTAAATAATTCTAACAATATATGAAGGTAATCATTCAGTATGTTAATACTCTATATACTCAAGGATGCCTTATTGGCTCAGATTTTCCTCATAGTATCTTTAAATTAAAATAGCATTATGTGGGAAAGAGATTTTTTTAAAAAAAATAGAGTAAGACCATCTGAATAACAGACCCAAGAATTTGAAAATGATTCCGTAATCTAAGAGAAAAATGTTGCCAAGTTAATAATTATAATAATTTCAGATGCTGGTGTTTCAATAACACTACTTGTCAATTCAAAGTAGTAATAAGCCATTTACTCTCTCAAGTAAGTATCAATGGTAATTTACCTTTGTCTTGATATTCAGATGGTTCTTGTCTAACTTTTCCATAGATTTCAGGCTGATCCCACTGCTCCATTATAGGAAATTCAGATATGTTTAAATATTCTGACCTTTATAAAGATAAAACCATAAAAAGTTAAAGAAAATATGAAAATTAATCTAAGCCTGAAAACTATTTATTCATATAAATAAAAATAATGATTTATTCATTTAACACTTCTATGAAAAACTAGACCCAGCCTGGGTAGCAAATAAACAGGTGTTTAATGGAAGTGACCAATGCTTAGTCTTCTTTGCATGCCCTTAGTTAGATAACAAAAGCCACGATCTCTAGAAGTACTGCTGGTATCTATTCCAATGAGTCAGTTCCTGTTCTGTACTAGTTGTTAAATATATTGAATGTCATTCCTGCATATAGAATGCCCTTATCTGGAAGGGAAATTACATATATGATTGTCCTGTAGGCATCATGATATAGGAAAAGAACACTGAGTTACCATCTGAGGCCTTCTGCTTGCTAACTAGGAATATGAACTTCAGTTTTTCCATCTATACAACAGGACAAAAAAATACCTCATTTTATGGCCATGTTGTTGTTTAAGTCAGAAAATATAATGCACGAATGTATAATTTTTGTATTATAAATCTGAGATATTATTAGCATGGACTGAGCTTCTAAATGGAAAGGTTAGACTTTGTATGCCAACATCATTTCCACTTTTAAAGTATACTCTTGTCACTTAGTTTATATTCCCTATAAAGAGAGAACCTAAGGGAATGACATAGGAGAGGTAGTTTCCTAGGGAAGAGATGATTTAATGAGTGTTATTTCATAACTGTAGAGTTCTAAATAAATTTGGGGTATCAAAGATAATGAAACCATTATGATGTTATTGCTTCATTATGGAACTAAACGATAACTGTGATTTGATGGTAGCCAGTGACTATCTTTCCCTGAATAAATGGTTACCTGCAGGAACAGAGTTTATGATAAATATTTTACCTTAGATCCTAACATTATATGTGTACCTCGATATACTAGGAAGGGAAGGTTTTGGAGTAAAACCAAACTCTTTAAGGTCCACACCTTGAGATTTACTCATCTGTATCTATTAATGAAACAAATATAAGTTCAAGTATCAGTATAAGTTCAAGTATCAGTTTCACATCAATAACTTGTAACACATGAGCCAAACAACAAAATTCCTGGTGGTACATAAAGTCCCCAAATCAATGAATTAGGAGAAACTCAGGTTAGTTCTTGACTCGAATATTTCACTCAAGCCCTTCTTAAATGTTGGCAATTTTTGTTTTTTTTTTTGAGATGCAGCTTTGTTCTTTTGCGCAGGCTGGAGTGCAGTGGTGTAATCTCAGCTCACTGCAACCTCTGCCTCCCGTTGAGGCAATTCGCTGCCTCAGCCTCTCAAGTAGCTGGGATTATAGTCATCCACCACCACACCTGGCTAATTTTTGTATTTTTAGTAGAGACGGGGTTTCACTATGTTGGCCAGGCTGGTCTAAAACTCCTGACCTTGTGATCCACCAGCCTCAGCCTCCCAAAGTGCTGGGATTACAGGCGTAAGCCACCACGTCTGGCCTAAATGTTGGCATTCTTCATGGTTCTTTACTAGGTCTCTTGTTACACTACACTTTCTCTTTATTTATTTATTTTTTTATTATTATTATACTTTAAGTTCTAGGGTACATGTGCATAACGTGCAGGTTTGTTACATATGTATACTTGTGCCATGTTGGTGTGCTACACCCTTCAACTCGTCAGCACCCATCAACTCGTCATTTACATCAGGTATAACTCCCAATGCAATCCCTCCCCCCCTCCCCCCTCCCCATGATAGGCCCCGGTGTGTGATGTTCCCCTTCCCAAGTCCAGGTGATCTCATTGTTCATTTCCCACCTATGAGTGAGAACATGCGGTGTTTGGTTTTCTGTTCTTGCGATAATTTGCTAAGAATGATGGTTTCCAGCTGCATCCATGTCCCTACAAAGGACACAAACTCATCCTTTTTTATGGCTGCATAGTATTCCATGGTGTATATGTGCCACATTTTCTTAATCCAGTCTGTCACTGATGGACATTTGGGTTGATTCCAAGTCTTTGCTATTGTGAATAGTGCCGCAATAAACATACGTGTGCATGTGTCTTTATAGCAGCATGATTTATAATCCTTTGGGTGTATACCCAGTAATGGGATGGCTGGGTCATATGGTACATCTAGTTCTAGATCCTTGAGGAATCGCCATACTGTTTTCCATAATGGTTGAACTAGTTTACAATCCCACCAACAGTGTAAAAGTGTTCCTATTTCTCCACATCCTCTCCAGCACCTGTTGTTTCCTGACTTTTTAATGATTGCCATTCTAACTGGTGTGAGATAGTATCTCATTGTGGTTTTGATTTGCATTTCTCTGATGGCCAGTGATGATGAGCATTTTTTCATGTGTCTGTTGGCTGCATGAATGTCTTCTTTTGAGAAATGTCTGTTCATATCCTTTGCCCACTTTTTGATGGGGTTGTTTGTTTTTTTCTTGTAAATTTGTTTGAGTTCTTTGTAGGTTCTGGATATTAGCCCTTTGTCAGACCAGTAGATTGCAAAAATTTTCTCCCATTCTGTAGGTTGCCTGTTCACTCTGATGGTAGTTTCTTTTGCTGGGCAGAAGCTCTTTAGTTTAATGAGATCCCATTTGTCAATTTTGGCTTTTGCTGCCGTTGCTTTTGGTGTTTTAGACATGAAGTCTTTGCCCATGCCTATGTCCTGAATGCTACTACCTAGGTTTTCCTCTAGGGTTTTTATGGTATTAGGTCTAACATTTAAGTCTCTAATCCATCTTGAATTAATTTTCGTATAAGGAGTAAGGAAAGGATCCAGTTTCAGCTTTCTACTTATGGCTAGCCAATTTTCCCAGCGCCATTTATTAAATAGGGAATCCTTTCCCCATTTCTTGTTTCTCTCAGGTTTGTCGAATGTCAGATGGCTGTAGATGTGTGGTATTATTTCTGAGGACTCTGTTCTGTTCCATTGGTCTATATCTCTATTTTGGTACCAGTACCATGCTGTTTTGGTTACTGTAGCCTTGTAGTATAGTTTGAAGTCAGGTAGCGTGATGCCTCCAGCTTTGTTCTTTTGACTTAGGATTGTCTTGGAGATGCGGGCTCTTTTTTGGTTCCATATGAACTTTAAAGCAGTTTTTTCCAATTCTGTGAAGAAAGTCATTGGTAGCTTGATGGGGATGGCATTGAATCTATAAATAACCTTGGGAAGTATGGCCATTTTCACGATATTGATTATTCCTATCCATGAGCATGGTATGTTCTTCCATTTGTTTGTGTCCTCTTTGATTTCACTGAGCAGTGGTTTGTAGTTCTCCTTGAAGAGGTCCTTTACATCCCTTGTGAGTTGGATTCCTAGGTATTTTAATCTCTTTGAAGCTATTGTGAATGGAAGTTCATTCATGATTTGGCTCTCTGTTTGTCTGTTACTGGTGTATAAGAATGCTTGTGATTTTTGCACATTAATTTTGTATCCTGAGACTTTGCTGAAGTTGCTTATGAGCTTAAGGAGATTTTGGGCTGAGACAATGGGGTTTTCTAAATACACAATCATGTCATCTGCAAAGAGGGACAATTTGACTTCTTCTTTTCCTAACTGAATATCCTTGATTTCTTTCTCTTACCTGATTGCCCTAGCCAGAACTTCCAACAGTATGTTGAATAGGAGTGGTGAGAGAGGGCATCCCTGTCTTGTGCCAGTTTTCAAAGGGAATTTTTCCAGTTTTTGCCCATTCAGGATGATATTGGCTGTGGGTCTGTCATAAATAGCTCTTATTATTTTGAGGTACGTTCCATCAATACCGAATTTATTGAGAGTTTATAGCATGAAGGGCTGTTGAATTTTGTCAAAGGCCTTTTCTGCATCTATTGACATAATCATGTGGTTCTTGTCTTTGGTTCTGTTTATATGCTGGATTATGTTTATTGATTTGCGAATGTTGAACCAGCATTGCATCCCAAGGATGAAGCCCACTTGATCATGGTGGATAAGCTTTTTGATGTGCTGCTGAATCTGGTTTGCCAGTATTTTATTGAGGATTTTTGCATTGATGTTCATCAGGGATATTGGTCTAAAATTCTCTTTTTTTGTTGTGTCTCTGCCAGGCTTTGGTATCAGGATGATGTTGGCCTCATAAAATGAGTTAGGGGGGATTCCCTCTTTTTCTATTGATTGGAATAGTTTCAGAAGGAATGGTACCAGCTCCTCCTTGTACCTCTGGTAGAATTCAGCTGTGAATCCATCTGGTCCTGGACTTTTTTTGGTTGGTAGGCTATTAATTATTGCCTCAATTTCAGAGCCTGCTATTGGTCTATTCAGGGATTCAACTTCTTCCTGGTTTAGTCTTGGAAGAGTGTAAGTGTCCAGGAAATTATCCATTTCTTCTAGATTTTCCAGTTTATTTGCGTAGAGGTGTTTATAGTATTCTCTGATGGTAGTTTGTATTTCTGTGGGGTCGGTGGTGATACCCCTTTATTATTTTTTATTGCGTCTATTTGATTCTTCTCTCTTTTCTTCTTTATTAGTCTGGGTAGCGGTCTGTCAATTTTGTTGATCTTTTCAAAAAACCAACTCCTGGATTCATTGATTTTTTGGAAGGTTTTTCGTGTCTCTATCTCCTTCAGTTCCGCTCTGATCTTAGTTATTTCTTGCCTTCTGCTAGCTTTCTAATGTGTTTGCTCTTGCTTCTCTAGTTCTTTTAATTGTGATGTTCGAGTGTCCATTTTAGATCTTTCCTGCTTTCTCTTGTGGGCATTTAGTGCCATAAATTTCCCTCTACACACTGCTTTAAATGTATCCCAGAGATTCTGGTATGTTGTATCTTTGTTCTCATTGGTTTCAAAGAACATCTTTATTTCTGCCTTCATTTCGTTATGTACCCAGTAGTCATTCAGGAGCAGGTTGTTCACTTTCCATGTAGTTGAGCGGTTTTGATTGAGTTTCTTAGTCCTGAGTTCTAGTTTGATTACACTGTGGTCTGAGAGACAGTTTGTTATAATTTCTGTTCTTGTACATTTGCTGAGGAGTGCTTTACTTCCAATTATGTGGTCAATTTTGGAATGAGTGCGATGTGGTGCTGAGAAGAATGTATACTCTGTTGATTTGGGGTGGAGAGTTCTATAGATGTCTATTAGGTCTGCTTGCTGCAGAGATGAGTTCAATTCCTGGATATCCTTGTTAACTTTCTGTCTCGTTGATCTGTCTAATGTTGACAGTGAAGTGTTGAAGTCTCCCATTATTATTGTATGGGAGTCTAAGTCTCTTTGTAAGTCTCTAAGGACTTGCTTTATGAATCTGGGTGCTCCTGTATTGGGTGCATATATATTTAGGATAGTTAGCTCTTCCTGTTGAATTGATCCCTTTACCATTATGTAATGGCCTTCTTTGTCTCTTTTGATCTTTGATGGTTTAAAGTCTGTTTTATCAGAGACTAGTATTGCAACCCCCGCTTTTTTTTGTTCTCCATTTGCTTGGTAGATCTTCCTCCATCCCTTTATTTTGAGCCTATGTATGTCTCTGCATGTGAGATGGGTCTCCTGAATACAGCAGACTGATGGGTCTTGACTCTTTATCCAGTTTGCCAGTCTGTGTCTTTTAATTGGAGCATTTAGTCCATTTACATTTAAGGTTAAGATTGTTATGTGTGAACTTGATCCTGCCATTATGATATTAACTGGTTATTTTGCTCGTTAGTTGATGCAGTTTCTTCCTAGCCTCGATGGTCTTTACATTTTGGCATGGTTTTGCAACGGCTGGTACCAGTTATTCCTTTCCATGTTTAGTGCTTCCTTCAGGGTCTCTTGTAAGGCAGGCCTAGTGGTGACAAAATCTCTAAGCATTTGCTTATCTGTAAAGGATTTTATTTCTCCTTCACTTACGAAACTTAGTTTGGCTGGATATGAAATTCTGGGTTTAAAATTCTTTTCTTTAGGAATGTTGAATATTGGCCCCCACTCTCTTCTGGCTTGGAGAGTTACTGCCGAGAGATCTGCTGTTAGTCTGATGGGCTTCCCTTTGTGGGTAACCCAACCTTTCTCTCTGGCTGCCCTTAAGATTTTTTCCTTCATTTCAACTTTGGTGAATCTGGCAATTATGTGTCTTGGAGTTGCTCTTCTCGAGGAGTATCTTTGTGGCGTTCTCTGTATTTCCTGGATTTGAATGTTGGCCTGCCCTACTAGGTTGGGGAAGTTCTCCTGGATGACATCCTGAAGAGTGTTTTCCAACTTGGTTCCATTTTCCCCCTCACTTTCAGGCACCCCAATCAGACGTAGATTTGGTCTTTTCACATAATCCCATACTTCTTGCAGGCTTTGTTCATTTCTTTTTCTTCTTTTTTCTTTAGATTTCTCTTCTCGCTTCATTTCATTCATTTGATCATCAATCGCTGATACTCTTTCTTCCAGTTGATCGAGTCGGTTACTGAAGCTTGTGCATTTGTCACGTATTTCTCGTGTCATGGTTTTCATCTCTTTCATTTCGTTTATGACCTTCTCTGCATTAATTACTCTTGGTATCAATTCTTCCACTTTTTTTCAAGATTTTTAGTTTCTTTGCGCTGGGTACGTAATTCCTCCTTTAGCTCTGTGAAGTTTGATGCCTGAAGCCTTCTTCTCTCATCTCGTCAAAGTCATTCTCCGTCCAGCTTTGATCCGTTGCTGGCGATGAGCTGCGCTCCTTTGCCGGGGGAGATGCGCTCTTATTTTTTGAATTTCCAGCTTTTCTGCCCTGCTTTTTCCCCATCTTTGTGGTTTTATCTGCCTCTGGCCTTTGATGATGGTGACGAACTGATGGGGTTTTGGTGTAGGTGTCCTTCCTGTTTGATAGTTTTCCTTCTAACAGTCAGGACCCTCAGCTGTAGGTCTGTTGGAGATTGTTTGAGGTCCACTCCAGACCCTGTTTGCCTGGGTATCAGCAGCGGAGGCTGCAGAAGATAGAATATTGCTGAACAGCGAGTGTACCTGTCTGATTCTTGCTTTGGAAGCTTCCTCTCAGGAGTGTACTCCACCCTGTGAGGTGTGGGGTGTCAGACTGCCCCTAGTGGGGGATGTCTCCCAGTTAGGCTACTCAGGGGTCAGGGACCCACTTGAGCAGGCAGTCTGTCCCTTCTCAGATCTCAACCTCCGTGTTGGGAGATCCACTGCTCTCTTCAAAGCTGTCAGACAGAGTCGTTTGCATCTGCAGAGGTTTCTGCTGCTTTTGTTGTTGTTTACTGTGCCCTGTCCCCAGAGGTGGAGTCTACAGAGACAGGCAGGTTTCCTTGAGCTGCTGTGAGCTCCACCCAATTCGAGCTTCCCATAGGCTTTGTTTACCTACTTAAGCCTCAGCAATGGCGTGCGCCCCTTCCCCAGCCTGGCTGCTGCCTTGAGGTTAGATCGCAGACTGCTGTGCTAGCAATGAGGGAGGCTCCGTGGGTGTGGGACCCTCCCAGCCAGGTGTGGGATATAATCTCCTGGTGTGCCTGTTTGCTGAAAGGGCAGTATTGCGGTGGGAGTTACCCGATTTTCCAGGTTTTGTGTGTCTCAGTTCCCCTGGCTAGGTAAAGGGATTCCCTTCCCCCTTGCGCTTCCCAGGTGAGGCGATGCCTCGCCCTGCTTCTGCTCTTGCTGGTCGGGCTACAGCAGCTGACCAGCACCGATTGTCCGGCACTCCCTAGTGAGATGAACCCAGTACCTCAGTTGAAAATGAAAAATCACCGGTCTTCTGTGTCGCTCGCGCTGGGAGTTGGAGACTGGAGCTGTTCCTATTCAGCCATCTTGCTCCACCCCCCCACACTACACTTTCTCAATCAAAGTTCTCATTTATTCCTGTGGTTTCAATTGTCATCTACATGTGAATGACTCTCAAGTCTCTACTTCTAGCTCAGCTCTCTCTCCTGATTTTCACACAGTTGTATCCAACTGTCTGTAGGACATCTTTATCTAGATATCTTGCAGGCCCTCTAAATTCAGTGTTTCCCAAGTTGAACTTATCCTGTTCCCTATTCCAGCAAACTTGCTTTTCCTTCAGAATATCTACCCAAACGAGGCCCTACTTTTCTCCCAGTTGCTAATGTCGGAAAGCTGGGCATCATTTTTGACTGCTCCTTCTACTTTGTCTCTTATAACCAATGAAGTAGCAAGGTAGCGATTCTACCTCTGAAAAATAATTTAACCTAGTCACTTCTCTCCATTGCTATTGCCACTACCCTAAACTAGGCCATTATTTTGCTTAGATTATTATAAAAACCACCTAATGAGTCCCTTTGTTCCTATTCTATCATCCTCTAATCCCTTTTCTACATTGCAGTCAGAGTGACCTTTATAAAATACAATTTTGATCATGTCACTGGTTAAAACCTTTCATTGGCTTCTCAGTACTTTCATGATAAAGTCTAATTCCTTAAAATAGCAAAAAGGTCTGCATGATCTAGCTCCTACTTGCCTCTTCAGCCTCATCTCTCTCTACTCCTTTACTTGTAATTGAACTCTAGACATACTGTATTACTGATAAAGAGTTTATTTAAAGATCTCTCCCTCTCTTTCTTTATTACCTCTGGACCTTTGTATAATCTCTATGCCTGGAATATTTAGCTATCTCTTCCTACTATCATTCTGGTGCCTGCCCCTCCATCCTTGGCCTATCCTTCAGGTCTCAATCACATCTATTAGGAATCCTTTCTTAGTCCATCAAATGTGGATTGAGTACATTTTCTATCTAAACTTAAGTGTGTTGTACTTCTGTCATAGAATCACTCATCACACTGTATTAAAAAAGCATGTTTACTTATTTGTATTTCTCACTCAACTACAAATTCTATGATTAGGAATAAGACTGTCTTATTCATCACTATATCTTAGCACTTTGGCATATTCTTGGTGCTTAGTGAAGATGAAAGGAAAGAAGAAAGATTTAGAAAAAAGAAGGAAGGAAGAAAGAGAAGATGGATTATGAATAATGGTAATATTCTTAGTCAAGTCCACAAGTAATTCTAAAGTACACTGTGGATACCTACCTAATTGATAGACAGAACAAAGAATATTTATATACATTAAATTACAGAACAAAGGGAAAATGTTATTAAAACTAACCTTCAGACGTTTAACTATAGGAACAGATGAAACAGCGTTCCTGTTTCTTAAATCAGATAAATATGAAGAAATTGTTGACTCTTTAATTTCTGACTTCTGTGCAATTCCAATTTTACCTATGAAAAGAAGCTTCAGATTCTTTAGGTTAAACTTCAGATTTTATTCTTATAAAGTCAAATTTCTTTAAATTTTCGAATATAGTATTTACCTTTTTATGTTGCCCACAAAAGAGAGAAAATTATTTGAGTTATTAAGTTGCATAATATAAATATCATACATAGATAATTAGGATGTCATTACTATCCACCAAAGACCTTTCAATTCTGAACACTTGAAATAAACTTGTTTTAAGGAACTCACAGCAGTTATGTCCACATGTATGTTTACTTTTACAAGGATGACTGCATTCTCGGTTCCCAGGTTTTTTGCTGGCAGTCATTCCTAAATTAATATAGGAAAAACAAACCTATTTGTCAGTGCATTTATTATTGTTAATTCAATATAATTAATTTTTATCCAGTTTCCTTCCTTTCAGACAATACAAAAATATTGATTTTTATACTTCCTCAAGTGTTTTGTAATCCACATAATTTTTTTTTTAAATAAAGAGATGGGGTCTTGCTATGTTGCCTAGGCTGGAGTGCCGTGGCTATTCACAGGCATGATAATTAGTACTACAGTCTCAATCTCCTCGGCTCAAGAGATCCTGCTGTTTCAGCCTTCCAAGTAACTGGGACTACAGGCAATTACCACCATGCCTGGTAATTTTTAAAACATATTTTCGATAAGTTAGTCCCTGCCCCACTATTAGTCCCAACAAGAAACACTGAACCACCTACAAGCTTCTCTCGACCTCCCTGGTGTGTATAACCTCCCTGGTGTGTGTGTGTGTGTGTGTGTGTGTGTGTGTGAACGCGCGTGTGTATATATACACAGACACTATATATATATAGACTATATATATAGACACACACAGACATATATACATAGTTTAATACTCTCAACCTGCATGGTATATATTTTCTATGTATGTATGTGTGTATATATATATAAAACATTATATATGTATAATGTTAATAGGGTCAAATCTGGCCACATATCAGTAACTTTTATACTAAATGAGGTAAGAATGAGGGTGGAGTTTAAAAACACTTCTGCTGCTTTGTACTTAAGCCTGAAAAACCTGGAAAGAAGCAAACATCATGGCATTTTGATGGTACTGCTGACAGAAGTTAGTAAACAGGATGTAATACATACTTAATAAATATTGGAAATAAATGCTTTAGGGATCTAATAAATTTGCTATATGAATTCACAGAAAAGAGAGATTATTTCCATCTTGACTCCTCTTAGAATTAACATATCCAAATATATAGTTTATTCTTCATTTATTATATTTTAAATCAGTTTTTCTTGATCTTAGCTCTCACTAGTAGCACAGGGAAGGAGAGAGATGTTTGAACTGGTCCTTGAAGGACAGACAGAAATATGAACATGAGAATGAGACCAAAGGAAGACATTCCAGATGGAGGGCATAATACCCAAAGGCAGCAAATCACAGATTGTAAGAGCTGAAATCAGCTTATTTTTGCTGGAGCATAGATTTTAAGTGACCCAGAAATGTTGGAGATAGTGGAGAGCTTGAAAACCTTTACAACATTTCTTGGTCCTTTACTCTTCATTTTCAGCACCATTGTTCAATCAAGCTTTTCCAAGTCATGGCACATCTAGACAGTGATAATATACATACTGCAGCCTAGGGTAAATAGATGAGGCTGCTCAACATATGAGGCAATGGCTGGTCTTTAGGGCTGAACAGATCAATGTATTGGGTACTGATGAAGTAAAAAGAAAACACCTGGCAGCTGGAAGCTGACAGCTAAACCACAGTATTCCCAATTGAGCAAACAATTGTGAGAATATAAATATCCAGATAAGGCCACTCTGTGACCACAGTAGAAGAAGACAGAGATAAGACTACCATGTAAGTATTTCTAAAACTAGAGAAAAGAATTCTCAAGAACCATAAAAAATAATGAAACATCCCCCTCTTCTGGCTATCACAGATGACTACTATTTTTTAAATCCTCTCGCTTCCAAAATAAAATGTACCAAAATACCCAATATCTCACTTCCTGAGGGCATCCAATCTAGAACTGACCTCTGCTTTCCCTAAACCTTCCTAACAGTCACCCAGCACAAGCTGAAATCCTATAAGAAGAAAATCCTCCCGGCTCCCTGAGATGACCCACAGTTCTGTTGCTATGGATCTCTCCTTTGCTGCAGTACATTAAATAGACCTAACGTTCCTCAAACACAAGTGTGTTCCTCTTAGGCACTGACTGAAAGGCTTTGACATTAAACTTTGTAAGGTGTGTCATGACTTACTGCTTCAGGTGTTTTGTCCCAAGTCATGATCCCGTTACCTCTCACTTAGATTAGAACTGGTTTCTTGAATCCAGTCCTCCATGCTACAATTTATTCTACACATTGTTGCCTATTTAATGCTTTTAAAGTTCAATGCTGATCAGATCAATTTGCCCACTTAGAAACGTAAGTTACTTCCTACTGCAAACAAAATCAATTTCATCTTCAAGGCCCTGCACGATCCAATTCCAGCTTCCCTTCCTGGGACCCTACATCCATCAAAACACATTCAACTGCCATTCTTCAAATAGTTCCATGCCTTTCTATAACTGTAGCTTTGATATTATCTCTTGTCTTAGAAGACCCTCACTTCCTTGCCCAACAGCTGCCTACCAACCTGCAAGTCTGACTCAAATGGGACCTCTGTGTTGGAGGTCTATGGTGATCGCCTGATCTGATTTCCCTCTCCTTTGGGCCACTGTGGCATTTTCTCTGTGCTTACTGCTTACTGTATGCTGCATTATATTTAATGTATTTACAGAAAAAACATAGTGGTGAAGTACAGGGAACACTAAAATAGAACTTAAAATGAGCTCTAATATAGGCTCTTATTTGGGAAAAAAGATTTAAAATAATATCTGTTCTGTTTATCTCTCTGAGATGTAAAAATAAAATGTAATTAAGTATGTAAAAACATTTGACAATTAGGCGATAAATATATTAATGTATGTATTATCCCCACTATCTCTACTATTACATCAATTCAAGATTATACAAATAAATTTAAAACTAAAATTGTTCTGAATGCTGTGAAGGAGAGGTACATCATGCTATGCGATAAGAGGTGGAGCTGTTCTGGTCAGGAACGTTGGGCTGAGTACCAAAGAAAGAAGGGAAGTTAAGAAGGCAAAGAGTGAGGAGAAAGTGGGGTTCAGGCAGAGGGCACAGCATATGCTAAAGCTCTATGACAAGGAAAAGCATGGCACATTGGAGAAACTGAAAGGTCAGTATGACTGATGCTAGCAAATATGAGAAAGTACATAAGATAAGACTATAGTGGTAGTAAAGGCAGCCTATGTTAGCAGGGGAACAGTTCCACCATGGCACCATGGCAATTGCATGTCTCCATATAGGCCATGTAGGTAAGACTCGACTGTTGGCAGAATGCCCTGGGATCACCCTTAAAAATGGCAAGATAGGCAGTCTTGTGAGGAGCTACCAAAGGCCATTTCACATTTGCTACATACCTTGCAGAAAACCCCCGATCTTGCAGAAGACTTGCCATGAGGCAGTTTCTCATCTGCCTCCCTGATTCCACTAAGGCATGGAACTTTCCACTTTGTCCCTTTCAGATAAAACTGCTTAGCTGCAGCCTAGAGTTCACTTCTCAAAAACAAAGCAACTCACCACGTATGTTGTCTGTCATCTGACCCCTCTAGTTTGGTATCATCCTGTGGAATTGGGGATATAAGCAGCTAATACCATGCTGATCTTGCTTTGCCATCTGTGTAAGTAATAAAACTGTTTAAATCCATCAGGGTGTCCTTACCAGCCAAATCTACAAAAGTGAGGCAAGACTACATAGCAGCTACCACTGCATTGCTGCTTAGGGACTGGCTGACCATGTAACCATATAGAACCTTCTAGGGGATGCTAATGATTTAGATTCAAAGAGCTATGGGAAGCCACTGAAGTGTGTTAACCAAAGAGGGGGCATAATCAGATTTGCATTTTGAAAAAACATCACTATGTAGAGTGTAATATGGAAAATAGATTTGAGATAAGACAGAAAGGATGCAAGAAAACCAGTAGGAGTCTAAGCAGAAATGATGGTAACTCCAGAGTGGTGGTGGAGGTACAGTTACAGAGAATAGACTGATGTGAGATATAGAGAAGGTAAAAATATTTTTAATGCAGAATCAAGTGGAATGATTTTCTTTCTCGAGCAGCATATTGCTTCCCCTCAAGTTTTGCAGCTTTCCTATTAGTCTAGCAATATCTACCTTGTTTGTTTAAGTTCACTCAATAGTTCAAGGGTAAAAGCAAATACATGGGAATGCCTCATCCATTTATTCCCCCCTCACAGATGCCTCCTTCCTTGAGCCCTATATCTGCCTCCTAATGCAATCTAGACCTGCCCTATAACTGTCATCTTTGAACTTTCTTTCATTAAGTTCCTGGGCTGAATCTACTACAAATGGATTCTTGGGCTTTTTCTTTCTTGTTTTACTGGTGATCAGTTTCAAGCAACTGCCTAAGAAAGGATGTGTGAGAATAAAATTGTCTGAATCTTTGAATGTATTAAGGTTATCTTTATATTACTTTCATACTTAGTAGTTTGGTTGGGCACAGAACATAAAGTTGAAAATCATTTTTCCCTTGGAATTTTATTTTTTATTACTAGTTTTGGGGACAGGGTCTCACTCTGTCACCCAGGCTGGAGTGCAGGTGTGAGATCACAGTTCACCACAGCCTTGAACTCTTGGGCTCAAGCAATCCTGCCTTCTCATCCTTCCAAGTAGCTGGGATTACAGGTACAAACCAGTGCACCTGGCTTCCCCCTGGAATTTTAAATCAATTGACTTTTAGCATCCAACTTTGCTCACAAAAAGACTATTGCAATTTTTTATTTTTGTTCTTTGTAAGCATTTACAATTTTATCTTTCTTCACAATGTTCTGAAATATCGCAATTATGCTTTATTTATAGATCTTTCATTCAGCCTAACTAGCATTAAGTAAGCCTTTTTAATGTGAAGATTTCTGTCACACTTCAGTTCTAAAAAGTTTTCTCAAATTATTTCTTCTGATTTGTTTGTTCTTTCTTCAACACTTACAAGTTGGATACTGGGCTCTTAAATTGCCTCCTTTTTCTCTTACATTTTCTATCTCCTTGACTTTTTGCTTTCAGTGAGAAGGTATTGACTTTATCTTCATGCCCTCCAGTTTTCTTTCCAAACATAGTTTTTGCTTCTCTGTGCTTGCTCTGGTTCTTTTTATTTTAAAATGGCATCCTATTCAGTTTTGTGGTTGCTAATATAATCTTTAATTTCTCTGAGGTTACTAAAGTTTTATATTAGGTTTTGTTATATTCCTGAATTATCCTTTTGCTCTTTCATCCATTTTCTATTTACTTATTTTGGACTTTCACACATTCTACATTTTCCTCAAATGTCTAGTCACCCTTGGTTGTCTGCCTATAAGGTTCCTACCATATCTCCATTTCGCATATGGGAAAATTAATTCTTACAGAGGTTCAGTAAGATGCTTAAGACTATGCTGTTAGTGAGATATAGACCAATGGAACAGAACAGAGTCCTCAGAAATAATACCACACATCCACAGCCATCTGATCTTTGACAAACCTGAGAGAAACAAGAAATGGGGAAAGGATTCCCTATTTAATAAATGGTGCTGGGAAAATTGGCTAGCCATAAGTAGAAAGCTGAAACTGGATTCTTTCCTTACTCCTTATACGAAAATTAATTCAAGATGGATTAGAGACTTAAATGTTAGACCTAATACCATAAAAATCCTAGAGGAAAACCTAGGTAGTACCATTCAGGACATAGGCATGGGCAAAGACTTCATGTCTAAAACACCAAAAGCAACGGCAGCAAAAGCCAAAATTGACAAATGGGATCTCATTAAACTAAAGAGCTTCTGCACAGCAAAAGAAACTACCATCAGAGTGAACAGGCAACCTACAGAATGGGAGAAAATTTTTGCAATCTACTGGTCTGACAAAGGGCTAATATCCAGAACCTACAAAGAACTCAAACAAATTTACAAGAAAAAAACAAACGACCCCATCAAAAAGTGGGCAAAGGATATGAACAGACATTTCTCAAAAGAAGACATTCATGCAGCCAACAGACACATGAAAAAATGCTCATCATCACTGGCCATCAGAGAAATGCAAATCAAAACCACAATGAGATACTATCTCACACCAGTTAGAATGGCAATCATTAAAAAGTCAGGAAACAACAGGTGCTGGAGAGGATGTGGAGAAATAGGAACACTTTTACACTGTTGGTGGGATTGTAAACTAGTTCAACCATTATGGAAAACAGTATGGCGATTCCTCAAGGATCTAGAACTAGATGTACCATATGACCCAGCCATCCCATTACTGGGTATACACCCAAAGGATTATAAATCATGCTGCTATAAAGACACATGCACACGTATGTTTATTGCGGCACTATTCACAATAGCAAAGACTTGGAATCAACCCAAATGTCCATCAGTGACAGACTGGATTAAGAAAATGTGGCACATATACACCATGGAATACTATGCAGCCATAAAAAAGGATGAGTTTGTGTCCTTTGTAGGGACATGGATGCAGCTGGAAACCATCATTCTTAGCAAACTATCACAAGAACAGAAAACCAAACACCACATGTTCTCACTCATAGGTGGGAACTGAACAATGAGATCACTTGGACTCAGGAAGGGGAACATCACACACCGGGGCCTATCATGGGGAGGGGGTAGGGGGGAGGGATTGCATTGGGAGTTATACCTGATGTAAATGACGAGTTGATGGGTGCAGCACACCAACATGGCACAAGTATACATATGTAACAAACCTGCACGTTATGCACATGTACCCTACAACTTAAAGTATAATAATAATAAATAAATTAAAAAAAAAAAAAAAAGACTATGCTGTTAGTAAGTAGCAAATCTGAGATTCTAATTCAAGGTAGTCTAATTCCAGAGCCTGATCTATCAACAATTCTCTCTCTAGTTGTACCAGTTGTTTTAGTTCTCCCAAAGGATTTATTTAAGTTATTTAGAGAAGGGAACTATTGTTTTGAGGTGGGAAGACTTGGAAGAAAAAGCTTTGCAAGTTGCTGTTTAAAAATGAGCAATAAAGAGTTGACTTTGTCTCTTAAATACTAAAGAGCTTCTAAAAAAGATGCATGTCTAAACGCTGCCACAAGGTGGTGCACAATGACTATGCACACATTTGCTCCCAGTGGCAACAACTATGATCTGGGACTCCAATTGGAGAGATTCTGAGGGCTCCCAAAAATTTCAAGGCAAAGTTGGCAAATCTTGTCAGGAATGAGGACTGTATGCAAGTTTTGTTTGTTTGTTTATATAATACTAGCAAATGGATACTACCTGACGAAATCTTTTTGCTGTATTTTTGTTACACATGGTACTTCGAAAATAAAAGTGCTCCCCTCTACCCTGCCGCCCTCCCTACCTCCTGAGAATTGTCTGAATTTGTCTTATTAGCAAATATAAGCTTACAGATATTGGTAATTAGAAAGATAAGGTTCTCAGAAAAAAATTAATCTAAGCTGTACTCTTCTCTTTTGAGAAAAAGTCTGGCTCTGTCACCCAGGCAGGAGTGCAGCGGCACCATCTCAGCTCACCGAAACTTCAGCCTCCCAGGTTCAAGCGATCCTCCTATCTCAGCCCCCTCAGTAGCTGGAACTACAGGCACGCGTCACCACACCCAGCTAATTTTTGTATGTTTTGTAGAGACAGGGTTTGTAGAGACTAGCCATGTTGCCCAGGCTGGTCTCGAACCTGTAAGCTCAAGCAATCCACCCACCTGGCCTCCCAAAGTGCTGAGACTACAGGTGTGAGTCACCACACCCAGCCTAAGCTGTACTCTTAAGTATACTCCAAAGACAGCAGATTCCATATTCCATCACTGTCATCATCTGAGATGCAAATATTTTCATAGTTTTGCCACATATTATATTAATTTACTTGTTATAAAGTCTCCCGTTCCAAGCATTTAAAGTAAATTTATTAATAATATCAAATAGAAATGTATTGAAAGAAAACACTTAAAATTACTTTAACAGGGTCATTAACAGGTGGCGGGGCAAGGTTCACTTCTTTAAAAAAAAAAGTCCAGACAATAAATAGAAAATAGCAAGAATCTCTGACACACTTAATGTAACTTTCTAATTATAAATTCAAATAATCTGGTCTGTGCAGAAGCCATTGGAGTATTTTTAAATATTACTTTGACTTTTGCAGTTCTCCATTTATGCTAATCATAGATTTATGCACTTCATCGTTTTACTTTTGTTTTTAATGATAAGAGAGTCTCCTTTTCATTTTTCTGTCAAATATTTTATTATCATTTTGTTATTTATTTATGAAGAAAAGGAATACACTGAACTAGAGTCCTTGATTTTGCAACTTAATGCACATACACACCAAAGAATATAAAGAAAAGTAGACTGCCTTTTGACTGGTATTTAGATGGACACACAATGTGCCTGAGGATTGGCTTTATCCTTGTATTCATTCAACTATGTTAATCATCATTATTATTATTTTTGAGATAGAGTTTTGCCTTTGTTGCCCAGGCTGGAGTGCAGTGGTGCAATCTCGGCTCACTGCAACCTCTACCTCCCAGGCTCAAGCAATTCTCCTGCCTCAGCCTCCCAAATAGCTGGTATTACAGGTGTCTGCCACCACGCCCACCTAATTTATGTATTTTTAGTAGAGATGGGGTTTCACCACATTGGCCAGGCTAATCTCGAACTCCTGACCTCAGGTGATCCACCTGCCTCGGCTTCCCAAAGTGTTGGGATTACTGGTGTGAGCCACTGCGCCCAGCCTGAAGACATTAAATTTTCATATTCAGAAAAACACTGCAAATGAAGATAAATTTATTAATGTCAAATAGATTTTCTTCAAATTAAGCAAAGCCTATAATTCTTATTTAGAATGCATTTAAAGGATAAGAAGTTTGAATGCCTAATCTTCATACACTAAGAGCAGGCCTGAAAATTTTTTAATTTTTGTTTTTACAACTTAAAAATATGTTTCACATTGCCATATACTAAAAATAACAAAAATGTTCTCCTCAAATTGTACAAAAATTTTACCTCTTGGAACTATAACCATATGTGAGAAATTGCAGCTAAAAGAATGTTTTCAAAAAGTTTGATATGGTTTGGCTGTGTCCCACCCAAATCTCATCTTGATTTGCAGCTTCCATAATTCCCACATGTTGTGGGAGGGAACTGGGGGAGATAACTGAATCATGGGGGCAGTTTCCCCCATACTGTTCTTGTGGTAGTGAATAAGTCTCACAAGATCTGATGATTTTATAAGGGGTTTCCCTTATTCTCTCTCTCATTCTCAAGAGAGAATTCCCCTCTCATTCTCTCTTGTCTGCCACCATGTAAGACATGCCTTTCACCTTCTGCCATGATTGTGAGGCCTCTCCAGCCACATGGAACTGTGAGCCCAACAAACCTCATTTTGTTTTAAATTACCCAGTCTCAGTTATGTCTTTATCAGCAGCATGGAAACGGACTAATATAAGTTGTAGAAAGCATGAAAAGAATTTTCCATTATTTTACATTCCCTAAGGTGCGTGTTTTTGTTTTTATACATAGTCCTATAATTTGATGATACACAAAATAGAAACATTTGTTCAACTTGCAAGCACATTTGGAAACAGCCATTTAGCAATTATATTCTTTTAACTAAATATCAGTTTGTATCATTTAATAACACCATCTGACAAGGGATTAGAACAAGTGAAATTTGGATTGTTTTGAAAAGGCCCAAATTTGGTGTCACAACCTTAGTAGGGTAATCTACTGACCCTTCATTGTGTCAGTTACTAAGAAATAGTGTATGTATGTTATGTTTAAAGGTTTAATTATGTATCTTTATCCAGGGATATATACATTTGCATATAAAAATGGAATTGTACAATAGGGATATGCATAAGTTCCTAAGATTTGGATGACTACATACAATAGCCCCTTTCAACCATGATTTTACTTTCCACAGTTTCAGTTACCCAAGGTCAACTCTGGTCTGAAAATATTACATGAAAATTTTCAGAAATAAATATTTCGTAAGTTGTAAATTGCACACCATTCTGAGTAGCGTGATAGAATCTCATGCTGTCCCACTTCATTCTGTCCTGGATGTGAATCATCCCTTTGTCCAGCATATCCAGGTTGTATATGCTAACCACCCCTTAGTCCCTTGGTAGCTGTCTCAATAATCAAATCGACAGTCACGGTATCACAGCACTTGTGTTCAAGTAACCCTTACTTTACTTAATAATGGCTCCAAAGCACAAGAGTAGTGATGCTGGCAATTTGGATGTGCCAAAGAGAAGCTGTAAAGTGTTTCCTTTAAGTGAAAAGGTGAAAGTTCTTGACTTAATAAGGAAATAATATATATAGGGTTCAGTACTACCCACAACAGAGAAATATCAGCACCCCTAGAAACTATCTTTCTGTCCTATTCTAGTCAACTCTGTCAAGAGTAACCTTTATCTTGACTTTTAACAGCACAGATTAGTATATTAGTTTTCTAGGGCTGCTATAACAAAATACCACACACTGGATGGCTTAAAACAACATAAATTTATTTTTTCACAGTTCTGAACATTAAAAGTCTGAAATAAAGTTGTTGGCAGAGCCATACTCCCTCTGAAGCCTCTAGGGGAGGATCCTTCCTTGACTCTTCCAATTTCTGATAGCTCTAGACATTTCTTGGCTTGTGGGAGCAGAACTATAATCTCTGCCTCTGTCTTTGCATGGCTGTCTTTCCTCTGTATTGGTATTCATATGGACTTTTCTCTGTGTCTGTGTCTTTTTGCCTTTTCATATAAGGACACCAGTCGTATTGGATTAGGATGCAGTCCTATTGGATTAGGGTCCACCTTAACTTGATTACATTTGCAAACGATTGCAAATAAGATCACATTCACAGGTACCAGGGATTAGAACATCAACATACATTTTTGTGAAACACAATTCAAACCATGAGAGTTAGTAGTGCTTATTTTTGCAATTTATATACATGGGCTCATACAGTATTACTTTTTGTGTCTGGCTTCTTTTGCTTAACTTTATGTTAGTGATATTCATTCATATTGTTGTGTGTAGTTATAGCTAATTCAATCTCCTTGCTCTATAGCAGGGGTTGGAAACTATAGTCCATGGGCCAGCTATCTATTTTTGTAAATAAAGTTTTACTGGAATACACCCATGTCTATTCATTTACATATTGTCTATGGCTGCTTTTGGGTTGCAAAGACCTACAAAGACAGACTTGCATAGTTATAAAGATCTATAGTCTGCAAACCAAAAACATTGACTATCTGGCCTTTTAAGAAAGTTTTCTGACCCCTGTAGAATTCTATTGGGTCAATATACCACAATTCATTTGTCTGTCTAACTGCTGATGAGCTTTTGGCTGGTTTCCATTTTAGGGCTAATATGATAGTACTGCTATGAACATTCCAAAATACATCTTTTGGTGAACATATATGCACACTTCTATCTGGTATATACCTAGAAGAAGAATTGCGCTATCACATAATATGCCAGGGGAATTACTCTATCATAGAATGCATATGCTAAGCTTTAATAAATACTGCTAGTTTTCTGAAGTAGTTGTAGCAATCTATAATCATATTAGTGATTAAGAGTAACAGTTGTTATATATCCTCATCAATGCTTGGTATTTTCTTTTTCACTTAAGTCCTTTTGATGGTTGAACAATGATACAGCAATATCTCGTAGATTTTCATTCTCACATTGTCTAATGAACTTCAATAGCCTTTAATATGTTCTTGACGTTTTGGATATCTTCTATTTTGAAGTGTCTGTTCAATTGGGTACTCATTTTTAAAATATTTACTAATACACATAAGAGTTCCTTATATATTATGTAGAATCGTTCTTTTCAGTGTATTAATTTGTTAAGGCTACCATAACAAAGTGGCAGATTGAGTGGCTTAAACAACTGAAATTTATTGTCTCACAATTCTACAGGCTACAAGTCTAAGATTAAGGTGTTGGTAGGGTTCCTCTCCTTGGCTTGTAAATGTTTATTGCTCACTGTGTCTTCACATGATCTTCTCTCCATGCGTGCCTGCATCCTAATTTCCTCTTCTTATAAGAACACCAGTCATATTGGATTGGGGTTCACCCTAAGGAACCCTATTTTAATTCAATTATCTTTTACAGACCCTATCTCCAAATACAGTCACACTCTGATGAATTCAGCATATTAATTTGGGGGTGCACACAATTCAGCTCATAACAACCAGGTATATGTATTCAATTTTTTTCCTCACATTCAGTGAGTTGCACCCTTCACTCTCTTAATGGTATCTTTTTGATGAACAGAGTTCTTAATTTTAACATAGTCAAATTCATTATGTTTTTATGGTTAGAATGTTTTGTGCCCTGTTTTTTTTTTTTTTTAAAAGCCAACCTATCCCAAGGTCTTGAAGACCTATTTTTTTTCCTCTAAAAGTTTTATTGTTTTTCTTTCACATTTAAATCAGTCATCTATTTGGAAATAAGTTTTGTGTACAGTGTGAGGTGTGGGTTGACATACAATTTTTTCTTTTTTCTTTTTTTTTTTTTTTTTTGAGACAGAGTCTTGCTTTGTTGCCCAGGCTGCAGTGCAGTGGCAATCTCGGCTCACTGCAAGCTCCACCTCCCAGGTTCATGCCAGTCACCTCCTGAGTAGCTGGGACTACAGGTGCCTGCCACCATGCCTGGCTAATTTTTTGTATTTTTAGTAGAGATAGGGTTTCACCGTGTTAGCCAGGATGGTCTTAAATCTCCTGACCTTGTGATCTGCCCACCTCAGCCTCCCAAAGTGCTGGGATTACAGGCGTGAGCCACCGTGCCCGGCCTGACATACAATTTTTTCAATATGGACGTCCAGTTGCTCTAGCAGCATTTATTGAAAGACTGTCTTTTTTCCAACTGCATGGCACTTCACCTTTGTCAGAAATCAATGACTGTATTATTTGTAGGTGTATTTCTGGACTCTAGTCCATTGCACTGGTTAATGTGTCTATCCTTATGCCTACATCACATTCTTTTATCTATTGTTTAATAACAGGTCTTGATATCTAGTAAAGTAGGTTGCCCAAATATGTTTTAGTTCAAGTTTGCCCTGACTACCCTGTCCTTTTGAATTTTCATATGAATTTTACAATTAGCTGGTCATTTCAGAAAAAAATGACAACAACAGCAAAACCCTGCTGAAATTGGGATGGCATTGAATATAAAGATTAATTTGGCGAGAACTGACATCTTTACAATATTAAACTTTTCGTCCTTGAAATGGTATCTTAATTAATGTATGTTTTCCCTAATTTCCTTTAAAAAATGATTTTTAGTTTTCATGTAGTGGTCTTGAGCATTTTTTGTTATTCTATTACTAGGCTGATATTTTATGCTATTGTAAATGCTGTTTTAAAATTATAATTTCTCCTTTTTGCTGGTATTTAGGAATACAATGGACTTTTAAATTTCTTAATTAAATTATAATTCATACCATACCATTCACATTTTTAAACTGTACAATTCAGTGGCTTTTTAGTGTATTCCCAAGGCTGTGCGACAGTCATCATACAATTCCAGAACACTGTCATCACCACACACACAAAAAACCCACCATATAACGATTAGTAGTCATTCCTCATTTATTTCTGCCCTCAACCCCTGACAACCACCAATCTACTTTCTGTCTCTATAGATTTACCTGTTGTAGACGTTTCATATAAATTGAAGGATACAATATTTGGTCTTTCGTGACTAGTTTTTATCTAGCATGTTTTCAAGGCTCATCGGTGCTGTAGCATGTATCACTAGTTTTTCTTTTTGGCTGAATAATATTCTATTGTATGGATATACCACATTTTGCTTATCTATTCATCAGCTGATAGATATTTGGGTTGTTTCCAGTTTAGGCTATTATAAATAATGCAGCTATATACATTCATGTCTAAGTTTTCATATGATTATGTTTTCAATTCTTTTGGATATACTCCTAGGAGTACAATTGCTGGATCATATGTTAATTCCATGTTAAATTTCTTGAGAAACTACCAACTGTGTTTCAAAGCAGTCCACAATTTTACATTTCCACTAGCAGTGTATGAGGTTCCAGTTTCTCCCTATCCTTATCAACACATGCTATCGTCCATCATTTTGACTAAAGCCATCCTCCTGAGTGGGAAGTGGTATCTTACTGTGGTTTAGATTTGCATTTCTGCGTTGACTAACAATGTAGAGGATCTTTTCATATGTGTGTTAACCATTTGTATCACTTCTTTGGAAAATGTCTCTTCAGATCCCTTGACTAGTTTTATTTTTATTTTATTTTTGAAACTAAGTCTCACTCTGTCACCCAGCTTGGAGTGCAGTGGCATGATCTCAGCTCACTGCAACCTCTACCTCCTGGGTTCAAGCAATTCTTCCACCTCAGCCTCCTGAGTAGGTGGGATTACAGGTGTGCACCACTATGTCTGGATAATTTTTATATTTTTTAGTAGAGATGGAGTTTCACCATATTGGCCAGGGTGGTCTTGAACTCCTGACCTCAAATGATCCACCCAACTCAGTCTGCCAAAGTGTTGGGATTACAGACATGAGTCACTGTGCCCAGCCCCTTGACTAATTTTAATTGGGCTATTTGTCTTTTTACTGTTGAAATGTAAGATTTCTTTATACATACTCAATACTAGTTTGTTATCAGATATATATGATTTGTAGTATTTTCTCCCATTCTGTGGGTTGTCTTTTCACTTTCTTAATAGTGTCCTCTGAAGCACAAAAGTTTTTAATCTTGATTAAGTCCAATTCATCTATTTTTTCTTTGGTTGCTAGAGCTTTACATATCATACCTAAGAAACTGTTGCCTTGTACATGGTAATGGATGAAGATATACACCTATATTTTATTTTAAGAGTTTTATAGAGTTTTTTGTTTGTTTGTTTGTTTGTTTTTGAGACAGAGTTTCACTCTTATTGCCCAGCCTGGAGTGCAATGGAGCGAGCTTGGCTCACTGCAACCTCCGTCTCCTGGGTTCAAGTGATTCTCCTGCCTCAGCCTCCTGAGTAGCTGGGATTACAGGGGACCACCACCATGGCCAGTTAATTTTTTTTTTTTTTTTTTTTTTTTGTATTTTTAGTAGAGACAGGGTTTCACCATCTTGGCCAGGCTGGTCTTGAACTCCTGACCTCAGGTGATACACCCACTTCAGCCTCCCAAAGTGCTGGGATTACAGGCATGAGCCACCGTACCTAGTGAGTTTTATAGTTTTAACTCTTACTTTTAGGTCTTTGATTCATTTTGAGTTAATTTTTGTATATGGTATGAGGTAGGAGTCCAAATACATCCTTTTGCATGTGTCTATGCAGTTCCCCAGCCCTATTTCTTGAAAAATTATTTTCAAATTCTTTTACCATCAAATTGTTTTGGCATCCTTGTCAAAAATCAATTGGCAGAGAGGTATAGGTTTATTTCTATACTCTCAGTTGTATTCCATTGATCTTTATGTCTATTATTATGACAGCAGCACCTTGTCTTAATTACTGCAGCTTTGTAACAAGTTTTGAAACCAAGAATTGTGAGTCCTCTACCTTCGTTTTTTTTTTTTTCAAGGTTAGCTTGGCTATTCTGGGTCCCTTGTATTTCCACATGAATTTTAGGATCAGCCTGTGAATTTCTGCAAAAAATACAGCTAGGATTTTGATAAGGACTTTGTTGAATTTGTGGATTAATATGAGAAGTGCTGCCATCTTAACAATATTGACTTTCAACCCACGAGTGTAAAATATTTTTCAATTTACTTGGAACTTCTTTATTTCAATGGTGTTTTGTAGTTTTCAGTGTTCATTTCTTATGCTTTTTTGTTCAACTTATTCCTAAGTATTTTATTCTTTTTGAGGCTATTGTACAATTGTTTTTTATATTGACTGCATTCAATGATATTTCTAAAAATATTAATTCCAACAGCATGTCTATAGAGTCTTTTGGATTTCCTCTATAAATAATCATGTTGCTTAGAAGTAATGACAATTTCTTTAATTCTTTTCTTTTCTTTTTTTTTTCCTTTTTGTTGAGACAAAGTCTCACTCTGTCACCCAGGCTGGAATGGAGCAGTGTAATCATAGCTCACTGTAACTTCGAAAACCTGGACTCAAATGATCTTCCCATTTCAGCCTCCAGGGGAGCTGGGTCTACAGGCAAACACCGCCACATGTGGCTACCTTTTTCTCTTTTTGTAAAGACGGAGTTTCACACTGTTGCCCAGGCTGGTCTTAAACTCCTGGATTCAAATGATCCTCCTACCTCGGCCTCCCAAAGTTCTGGGATTATAGGTATGAGCCACTGTACCCAGCCCCCTTTTTGCTTTTTTTAAGTATTATTGTATTACTAAGACTTCCAGCACAATATTGAATAGAAATAGTAACACAGAGCATTCTTGTAACATTCTCCAACTCAGTGGGAAAGTGTTTAACATTTTACTATCGAGTATAACATTTGCTATAGTTTTTGTAGATATTCTTTATATTTAAGAGGTTCCAGGCCAGGTGCGGTGGCTCACCCTGTAATCCCAGCACTTCGGGAGGCCGAGGCAGGTGGATCACCTGAGGTCAAGAGTTCGAGACCAGCCTGACCAACATGGAGAAATCCCATCTCTACTAAAAATACAAAATTAGCTGGGCAGGGTGGTGCAAGTCTGTAATCCCAGCACTTGGGAGATTGAGGCAGGAGAATAGCTTGAACCTGGGAGGTGGAGGTTGCAGTGAGCGGTGATTGCGCCATTGCACTATAGCCTGGGCAACAAGAGTGAAACTCTGTCTCAAAAACAAAAACAAAACAAAACAAAAGAAGTTCCCTACTATTTCTAGTTTGCTAAGAGTTTTTTTTTTTAAATCATAAATGAGTATTGAATTTTGTCAAACTTTTTTGACACCTATCAAGAAGATCAAATGGTTTTCTCCTTTTTCTCTGTTAACATAGTGAATTATGTTGATCTACTTTTGAATGGTAAGCCTCTCTTGCATACATGCAATAAACCATACTTAATTGTGCTTTTTAAAAATCTGGCCGAATTCAGCTTGTGAATATTTCATTAAAGACTTTTGGATCTATGTTCATGAGATACGTTGCTAAATAATTTCCCTTTCTTTTTAATGTCCTTGTCAGGTTTTGATATACTGGCCTCATTAAAAAAAAAAAAACGAAACATTAGAAAATATTCTTTTTTTTTCTATTCTCTGGAAAAGTTTAGGTAAGTTTGATATTATTTCTTCTTAATTGAGAAAAATTTACAGTGAAGTCATCCATGCCTCAAGTTTTCTTTGTGGAAAAATTTTTACTAACAATTGCTACAATTTCATTACTAGTATCAGACTACTCAGTTTTTATTTTCTTCTGTCAGTTTTGGTAAGCTCTGCTTCTCAATAAATTTTCTCATTTTAACCCAAACTATGTCAAATTTATCATTACAAAATTGTTAATACATTGTTTTTATGCTTTTGAATATCTTCAGTAACTTTTTGATATACAATGTAATATCCTCTTCTTCATTCTTGATATTGTTGTGTTTTCTTTCTTTTTCTCTTGATCAGTCTTTGCTCATAGAGAGTTCTTAATATTATTTCTCTTTTCTAAGAACCAAATCTCAGCTTTGTTGATTTTTTTCTGTTGTATATTTATATCCTATGTATCGTTGATTTCTGTTTTTCTCATTACATTATTGTTTGATATGGCATATCCTTGAGATGCAAGCTTGTATTTTTTTGCTTTGCATTTTATTTCCACATATATTTTAAACTCTGAAAGCCATTTCAATTATTGTTTTACATAGTCGATTTATATTTAGCCATATATTTATCCTTTCTACTCTTCTTCATTCCCTCCAGTAGGTCCATGTTTTCATCTGCCATCATTTTCCTCTAAGGAAATCTCTTTAGCATTTATTTTATTTTATTTTTTTGAGACAGGGTCTCACTCTGTTACCTAGGCTGTAGTAAAATAGTGTGATCTCAGCTCACTGCAGCCTCAACGTCCCAGGGTCAAATGATCCTCCCACCTCAGCCTCCCAAGTAGCTGGGACCACTGGTGCACGTCACCACACTCACTAATTTAATTTTTTTGTAGAGACAGGGTTTCACCACATTGCCTAGGCTGGTCTTGAACTCCTAGGCTCAAGAGATCTGCCCATCTTGGCCTCCCAAAGTGCTAGGATTATAGGCATGAGCCACTAAGCCTGGCCTTAGTATTTGTTTTAATTCAGGCTGATAAATATACTAATAGTGATAAAGTTATTTAGTTATTTTCTTTCTCTATGTCTTTTTTCACTTTCATCCTGAAGGATATTTTCCACAGGGCAGAAACATAGGTTGGTAAAATTTTGAATATGATGTTCCATTGTCTTCTGTTTTCCATCATTATTGTTGAGAAGTCAGCTGTCAGTTTCGCTGTTGCTCTTTTGAAGGGAATGCATAAATGATGTGTCTAATTTTAACATTTTCAGCAGTTTTGCTACAATGTGTCCAGGTGTGGTGTTCCCTGTATTTGCCTGTGTTTGGGGTTTACCAAAATTCTAAATCTGTTGGTTGATGTCTTTTATTATTTTGAAATGGACTCTGCCATTGTCTCTTTGAAGGTTAATTTTGTCCCATTCTCTCTCTACTCTGCTTCTGGGACTGTAATTATGCATATGCTAGACTTTTTTTTTTTTTTTTGCATATTATATTCCTTTGTGTTCTTTCCATTCTCTTATCTCTGGGCTTCAATTTGGACATTTTCTACTGATATGTCTCAAAGCCCACAAATCCTACATTTGCTTATATTGAATCTAATGTTAAACCTACCCAACTGGCTCTTCACTTCAGATACTGTATTTTCAGTTCTAGAAAGTCCATTTAAATCTCTGTATAGATTGTAATCATCTGGTAAAACTTTCCATCTTTTCATGCATTTACCTATTTTTTCTATATTTTCTTGAAAATATTAATCATAATTATTTTATACTTTTTTAAAAGAGATGTGGTCTTGCTATGTGACCCAGGCTGGAGTGCAGTGGTAAATTCACATGCATGATCATAGTGCACTACAGCCTCAAAGTCCTGGACTGAAGAAATCCTTCTGCCTTAGCCTCCTGAATATCTAGGCCTACTAGTGTGTGTCACCATGTCTGGCTTGTTTCTTTACACAGTTGATTATCAGTCATATGGTCTTGTCTCTTTGCAGGCCTCATAATTTTTTTATCATATGACAGACATTGTGTGGGTGGTTTCCAGATTATATTTCACCAGAAGAGGTTTCCCTTTTTCTCTGTCAGGCAAACATAGTGAGTTGCTGATCATGTAAACCTCTTTACAGGGCATGGTCTACCTAGCCTTTTTATAGGAATTTTAGTTTCTTTAGTCCTTATTGCTTCCACAAATCTCTGATGCCCTAAAAATTATAATTATATAAGATATGAAGGTTTTCATAGTTGTAGCTGGGGAAGCACTGGCCTACCACAAAACCATATCCTACCCAGAAATGGAAGCTCTCTTGTGTTCTTCAAAAGGAAGAAGATGAATGCTCATAAGCTCACAGAATGGTTCTAAATGTGCTCTTCCTGCCACTACTCACTGCAGTTACTATTTATCATAATTGCCAATACTATTCAGAGAGCATGACTAATCACACTGCTGCTCTCAAATTCCCCAGTGTCTGTTAACTGCTCCCCTTATGGGGTCAAAAGGGTGAAAATAGGACCAACTGAACAAGAATGCACTGCAAGGCAGACTGCCTATGCTGCAAGTGTTTATATATTTAGTGCTTGTTTTGTAGATTTAATTACAGAGCCATGTAAATGTTTTACATTATTATAAAACAAAATTAATTTTTAAAAGCTATTCCTAAAAATATAAAATAAAATGAAACAAATGAAAGTATATGTATCCAGAGTGACATGGCCGCACACAGAGGATCTATTCCAAGCGATTTTTAAACACATAATTTTACTATTGAGATATAGTCTAAGATAGTTAGATACAGTCTAAGAACAAAAATACCTGCAAAATAATTCTCAAATTTTAATGATCATATTAAGAGTGATAGTCTGATGCTGCTATTTTCAGACTGTTTATTGTGTGTGTAATGTATATAAAGGATAGAAAATCAGTGATATTCTATTATTTTTAAGCCATTGAGAACCAAGTTTCTCAGCATGATAGAAGGTGTGTATAGATAATTGAGTTTAAGGATAAATTCTGTTATCTCTGAATTTGATTGGATAAGTATGAATTCATGATGTCTTTTAAGACAAAAAAGTAATCACATAATACTTAACTCTATGCATGAAAAAATCTAAGAGATCATGATCACTCAATGGCAATGAGCTCCTCTAGGACACAGATTGTGATCTCTGAAACCTACTAACATTAAAAAAAAGGCTTCTTGAACAAAGGGTTTATTATGTATGGGACTGAAGCTAGATATATACAAAATGAGCCTAGAACAGCATATTACTCTGCATATCAAAACTACTGGAAATGGTCAAAAGAACTCAGGAGTTAATCTGTTATATCTAGATGGTATGAAGATGATAATATATCTACAATATTTATGAGACAATTTGAACTCTGACTTAATATTGGATGATATTAGTTTTTATGTATAAAAGTAATGTAGTTTAAAAAAATCTTTACCATTTAGATAGATATATAATGAAACATTTACAGAGGAAATAATACGATACCTAAAATTTGCTTCAAAATATGGATGGAAGAAAACTAAAGAGAGGTATAGATGAAAGTAGTAGCCATGAGTTAATTACTGTTCAAAGTGGATAATGAGTAAATGAAAGTTCATCATATACTTCTATCTACTTTTGTATATGTTTGAAAAAATTCATGGATGCAGCTGGAAACCATCATTCTTAGCAAACTATCACAAGAACAGAAAACCAAACACCGCATGTTCTCACTCATAGGTGGGAACTGAACAATGAGATCACTTGGACTCAGGAAGGGGAACATCACACACCAGGGCCTATTATGGGGAGTGGGGAGGGGGGAGGGATTGCATTGGGAGTTATACCTGATGTAAATGACGAGTTGATGGGTGCTAACGAGTTGATGGGTGTAGCACACCAACATGGCACAAGTATACATATGTAACAAACCTTCACGTTATGCACATGTACCCTAGAACTTAAAGTATAATAATAATAATAAATTAATTTAAAAAAACAATAATTCATTTTCACTCTGATTTGTCTTAACAGATCTGTTGATTCTTGTACATCACTTGCTCTCCCCTGACAATGGCTGTAACAATGGCATAAGTATGGAAAAGGAAAAACGTATACTGACATGGTTTGGCTGTGTCCTCACCAAAATCTCAACTTGAATTGTATCTCCCAGAATTCCCACATGTTGTGGAAAGGACTGAGGGGGAGGTAACTGAATCATGGAGGCCAGTTTTCCCCTTAATCGCTATTCTGATAGTGAATAAGTCTCATGAGATCTGATGGGTTTATCAAGGGTTTCTGTTTTGCTTCTTCCTCAGTTTTCTCTTGCTGCTGCCATGTAAGAAGTGCCTTTTAACTCCCACCATGATTCTGAGGCCTCCCCAGCCATGTGAAACTGTAAGTCCAATTAAATCTCTTTTTCTTCCCAGTCTCAAGTATGTCTTTATCAGCAGCACGAAAACGGACTAATACATATACCAAAAGATGAATCAAAAAATTTGTCCCCCAATTATCACCCCAATTTGACAAATACTAACTATAAGAATCTCTACTATATACTATTAATGCAACAACTATGAAGTTTAAATATCTTATTCCAGAATATCCTCAATTGGAGTGTTGCAGTACTATAACACTGATGATATTCCTCTCTAGCCATACCTTTGCTTTAATATAAAATAAGAATTAATAGAGCTATTTACCTTTATTAGGTCCTGCTATTATAGATCTATCTGAAAGTTTAGAATGGGAAATCTGTGTTTCAGATTTTCTTTGCATAGTCATTTGATTTCCAAACCTCTTGGGTTCTAAGTAAAAGACTGTAAATTTCTGCTGAACATCAAGCCCAACTGGAAAATGAAAAAAAGTATACAAATGCTTATTTAATTCATATAAATCCACATATGAGAACACATTTCTTTTTATCTCTCTTATATTTTTATAACTTCTAGAGCTAAGAAGTCCACAAAGTTAAAATATGTTGAAAGGTTAAAAAATATGACAACGAAAAAATTATATATTGATCATTATAAAAATAAAAATCTTCCAACAATAACTGCAATTTAACTATCTAGGAAAATAAAATATCTATAAATGAAAAGATAAACTTTTAATTATGGCATCTTGGTCCATGATATCTTTTACATACCTAAATACATGAAACTTCCTTTAAAGTTTATTCACATTATCTAAATATCTTATTTTTGCATTATACCATTTATACTGTTTTTCTGTACCAGTATACAGGATGTAATTTTTAAATGCAATTATGTTATTTATATTCATGTCTTCATTACTTCAATTAACTTACCAAATTCAGAACTTAATAGATTTATGCTAAGATCTTCAGATTTAAGAGCTCTCTTCACAGCAATCTTTTTAGCCCAATTTCCAACTTTTAGGAAAACAGAATCCCTAAAAAATAGTATAGTTTAAATAGTGATCTAAACCCTGAATGAAATACATATTAATTGTCAAGGGCTGATTGTTCTTAAGAAAGATACTCTCTAGTAGTAAACTGAAATCAATTACTGAAAACTGCTTTCCCCAACTTTTAAGGAGGGAGAATAAAGTATCAATGGAACTCTCTTGCCCATGATTTTTTTAAAATTAATTAATTTTCTTTTTTCTGAGATAGTCTCACTCTTGCCTGGGCTGGAGTGCAGTGGTGCAATCATACCTCACTGCAGCCACAAACTCCTAGGCTCAGGCAGTCCTCCTGCCTAGATCTCCTGAGGAGCTGGGACCACAGGCACATTGGCACTAAGCCCAGATTATTTATTTATTTATTTTTGTAGAAATAGGGTCTCGCTTGTTGCCTAGGCTGGTCTGAAACTCTGGGCTTTAAGTGATCCTACTGCCTCAGCCTCTCGAAATGCTGAGATTACAGGTGTGAGCCACCCCATCTGATCCCTAATTTTCTTAATTACAGCTGTTTCCAAGTTACATTTACTCATTTTAGTCTCAATAAGAATATATACTTTGTGTCAATAACACATGTGCTTGCCCCTAAATCACTACCATTTTAAACTGGCTATACGTTAGTTACATGTATTATGAGAACAACTTCCATAGTATTTTTAAATTGGTATAAAATGGTTTGTATCTAATAACATCACAAACAAACCAGCAACCAATTTTATGACTGAACTTATTTTAGTCTCATATAGTCACAGATGTATTAGTCACAGAGAACAAAGATTTGTACAATAGCATATTCTCTGTAAGTGGGTCATGGTTAGCTGCAGGAGAGCAGTTACCAGTGAAAGGGATATCCTGGTCACTGCAGTCCCTTCAGAAACCTTGCATGCGACTTTTTGGGAAGGTATCTTCTAGTATACTGGCGCAATTAGGAGATTTCCATTTCAGAATTACAGTCATTCTTGAACTTACAATTACAGTAATATGGTTGGGAGTTTAGGCTCTGGAGTCAAACTGCTTGAGTTCAAATCTAGACTTTGCTATTAATTAGTCATATGACCATGATTAAAGTTTGATTAATCATAAATCAAACTCATTAAACTCTTTTTGTCTCAGTTTCCTCCTCTACAAAATATGGATAGCACCTGTCTCATACAAATATTAAATAATTCAATATTTGGAACCCACTAAGTGCAAAAAATATTAGTTATAGCTGCAACTGATATCCTTAGAGATTGCTTATGACATCCTGGGAGAAAATAATAGTATCTGGAAAACTGCTGAAGTAAAAATTATAGAATGGCATGCTACAGAACTAGATATAAGGGAGGGTACCTCCTCTATATATTTGCTTTGTTTGCTTGGATCCTACAATGGAGCTATAGTAATTTGTTAGATTTTAATTTGGAAGTAGAAGGTATATTTTGAGGACAGTAGAAGAAAGACTGCATCCAAACAGTAGTAGGGCCATGAATGACTGGAGAAAAGCAGTGAAATAAGAAAGACTTCCTAGAGGTAATCTACTCACTTGTTTCAGACCATGGTGATAGATTTTATACTTTGTTCATTTGAGTACTAAATATAACAATTTAAAACAACAGACCCAATGTTAATATTTTCTTTAATAGAAAAATAGAGAAACTATCCCATTATAGTGTCAGGAAAATGTAATTTAGTTGATCCCACAATGAGCTTGTTATTTTTTTTTCCAGTAGAATTTTTCTTTTACAGTATATGATTAGAAATAAATCAAACACCAGAAATTTCACACTTACATAATCTTGTGCAGATAAACTACTTCATTATCGCATCACCTATAATTAAGGTAACATAGTGAGAATCCAATGCTGTTCTTTTAGTTTGTAGCTGTTCAAAGTTTCTTAAAATAACAGTTACTAGTATTTCTGCCATTGTATCACTATATCTTGTAATCTTTAAAAAAGAACAAGTATAAAAAGTGTTAAAAATAATCTTACTTCTCATACTCAGCTGAAGCCTATTTATGGGTAGCTTTATTTCTGAAAAGACAATAAAATATCTAAGAAACAGAAAATATTTACCTGATCCACTTTAAGTCCATATTTTGGTAGATACATCAGTTTCTTTTATCTGGGTTCCAAAGCGGGATGTCTATTTAAAATCTAAAAATATTTACACCATTATATTCTTACCACAACACTTGAAATTCTTTTAGTAAAATATTTTTTAGAATAAATAGCTTTAATAATGCTTATCACCCAAAACCTTGGTAAGTTAAAATACTTATGACTATGAGAAGGAAAATAACTTTTAATAGAAATAAAGGCAGGCCTCAGAATTTAGCTAGAATTCAGGAATTAGGAATAAGTGAATGTAAATACTAATTCAAGTTCCCTTGCATCTGTCTCTTCTATTTTTTTAAAGGAAGTCAAACCAGCATTTATGATTGCATTTGACAATGTTATACCTGTGGAAAATTAATCAAACAACAACTTAAAAATAATCCACTTTAAATAAAACATATATTTAAATATATAACAACTAAATTAGTAAAAAAGAAATTTAAAGATCCAGTCAAATAAATAAAAGATTTTTGTAAAGGTTTGTGACATTATTCAATTATGCATATTTATTCAGACAAATAAAATATGCATTTGCTTTATAAAAGGAAGAGAAACTCTGGTCCACATGATGGACATTTAGTTTTACTATACGTCATCCATAGGCCAATCACCAAGAGACATGCACTTTTGTACTCATGCCTGAAAGAAAGGCAACATGATTCAAGGATCATGCTCGAATGAAGCAAGGGAATACTGCTTCATGAAGCTATGGCTCTCTGACCATTTCTGTCTTAGAAATACAGTTCTATGTTTCTGTACCTAAACCAGACTATTTTACTCTACTGCCTAAAACTTCCAATACTTTTCCACTGCATTTAGAATGAAGTGGTAATTTCCTTACCAGGGCCAAATTTCCTTACCTATATGAAATGACTACAGCCTATGTCTCAAATCTAATCTCATCTAACTCTCCTCTTGCTGACTACTCTCCAGTCACTCTTGCTTTCATTTTATTCCCCAAACACATCAAATTCGGTCGGGCCCAGTGGCTCATGCCTGTAATGCCAGCACTTTGGGAGGCCAAGGTGGGCGGATCACCTGAGGTCGGGAGTTCGAGACCAACCTGACCAACATGGAGAAACCCCGTCTCCACTAAAAATACAAAATTAGCCAGGTGTGGTGGTACATGCCTGTAATCCCAGCTACTTGGGAGGCTGAGGCAGCAGAATTGCTTGAACCCTGGAGGCGGAGGTTGCAGTGAGCCAAGATCGTGCCATTGTAGTCCAGCCTGGGCAACAGAGCGAAATTCCATCTCAAAAACAAACAAACAAACAACAACAACAAAATCAAGTTCTTTTTCTTCTTTGGATCTTTCCTATTTCATTATACTTTCAGAAGGCAGAATTTAAAATTCTTAGATGCTTATGAATGAATTTATCTAAATCCCCAAACAGAAGACACTGAGCAGTCTAAAATTACAAAATATTACTACCTCGTCTAAGGCACATATATTACATGTATTACTGGTGAAGACATGATCCTATTTCCTTACTCATGTACTTACTTGTTCTTGGGAATTTCTCTCAGTTCTTCTTAAGACACAGCTTCTAGTACTCATAATTCCTTAATGTTCATTTCATTTTCCTCTGAAAATGTTTATTGACTTTTAACTTTTTAGTTTATAGCCATGATTAAAATCAATTTCTATGCATTATTTTTTTCAAGATGCTCAATAACATATTGGATTTGACTTTTTGTTTGGATTCTTTCACTTTTCTAGTATATGATTTTTTTTTTCTGGGCAATATTTGCTTTTTTCTGTTCAGCTGTAATGAGTATGTGTGAAAACAGGTTAGTTTCACCAATCTGGAAGGGACAGAATGCAAAAGATGCCCATATTGACAATACTCTAGAAAGCCAGAAAGATTGGCTTTTTCAAGTATAATGAAATTTACTAGTAATCACTTAGCCAAATTTCAAAATTTTCTAAATGTTGTATGGAACCACCTTTCCAATTGAGAACTCTTGCCTTTATGGCATGGATGTGATATTTGGTTACCAGGACTTCTGTAAGAAGGTTAGCCTTTCTATCAGGAATCTCTCCCCTTACTTTCACCAGCCAATCTCCCCTTCACCCCAGCTCCCATGACTTCCTAGTCAACCCTCTGCCATCCCACTGATTTCAAATTTCACAGATACAAAAGGTAGGACTTCTTCATAAACAGTTGGTAATCTTTGTCCAAATAAATAACAAAATATCCCTAAAAATCCATTATTTAATTTGTTGATACCCCCAAGATGCATACAAAATTGTAAAATAACAAGGCTGTCAGTCATGAGATAGTGACTCTCTTTTTAGAATTCTAGCTATCTAAGAAGAAATAGGGTCACAAGTTCACAGGTACCAAACAGGAAAATCCTTTGTAAATGGTACTCCCTATCGTCTCAGAGCACACACTACACAAGGTTCCTATAGACAAAATAATAAAGCACAATCTTTTGTCTACAGAATCTCTATGAAAATCAGTATTAATACCCTACTGTTATTGAAAACCAAAAAAAAATTAAGACATAAAGAAGTGACATAATTTTCTGTAATGAATTAGGAATGGCTAGGACTGCTGACTCTGTACCTTGTAATTAAGATCAAAACAAAATATTAGTCATAAAAGTGGAAGAGAGGGCATCACATAGTTACCTAATTACTATAACCAAATTTCCCCCTTGTTATGAGAAACAATTTTCAAATGAGAGCATTAATTTTTATTAGGTTTCTCATGTACTCGTGTACCATTCAGTTGATTTCAAATGGCATCCTTTAAGCAGGAGCAAATGAAAATCAGATTTTTTAAAGTAAAGTACAGCACTTATTTAAGCCTAGAAACACATTATCTTCCTTGAAGGTCTGTAATCATCACAGAATAATTTTACTAACAGTGAATAAATTGCAGACATGGCCAAACTGCCTGCCTATATTCAGTACCTACCAATTTTTTCCAGTTGTTTGGATACATGCAGAGAGTTTTCCCAAAGTTCACACCTAAAACATTTAGCTAAAATCAAACTATTCAATAATACGGTGAACTTCTTTTCTTGAGCAGCTACAAAATCTGATAACCCTAAAAAAAAGTTTCCAATATTAAATCTAATATACCAGTTTATTGGAAAAAATATTTAAAATCCACTAATCCTGTAACATACGTCTTGTAATTCGGGAGCCATGTCTGAAAATCTTTACGGTATTTTGCGTCAAAGCAAAATCTTGTATGGGAATGCATCCTAGTTGAGCCTGAATAAGACTGGGGGAAAGAAAAAAATTGTTACTCCCTTTTAAGGGTTATCTATCTTACAGTATTTGACATCACTCACTGAAGTATTCCTTCCTAAACCTTTTCTCTGCCTTAATTTCTGCAATACTATATGATTCTCTATCTTGCACAGTTATTATTGCAGGTCAATAATAAAAGTTCCTTCCCTTTTCCCCAAATCCTCAAAGTTGTCTTTATTTATTTATTTATTTATTTATTGCTCTTCTTTATTCACTCTCTCTCTCTAAAATATCTCATTTCTTCTCAGACTTTCATTATAATCTCTAGATTGATAAAAATTACAGGAGACTTTCACTTAGACTGTTAATCTCAACTATCTCAAATTGTTTTCATATTCTCCTCCAATACAGTTCTATTTTTGGGCTCTACTATTTCTTTTCAAGGAATTAGAGAAAAAAAAATACAACTTGTTTAATCAACAAATTTTTATTAAATGCTTATTAAGTGCCAGGCATAATATTAGGTGCTGATAATTCTGTTCAGTGTATGAAGGTCAGTAGCATATTAGCTGGTTATTCTAAACCAGCAGCTGCTTGGCTACTAAATTTGAGGTGTTAGTTGTATAAGGGGAAAAAAGACACTAGTGCCTGTGTGCCTACTATATCCCGGGTTCTTTGCTACCTGTTTTGCCCATAAACTTACCTAATCAGGCAATGACATGCAAATCACTGATGGTTCTAACTAAAATTACTGTCCGTATTATTACTCTCTTAAGGGGATCTCTTTTAAAAAACAAATTTCTTCCTAAACTCCTCAGTAGAAGGAGATCTCCTGACAAGACCAAAACAGTCAGCTATACAAAGAAAAAGGGTAGAATAGTTACATTTCACGATTTAGTTTAGCAGAAGATACATGAAAATTGAAAGAAGTAATCAACTCACTTCCTGGAATGGATGTATACAGCAGAAATTTAAACTATTCACTTTTTTTGGCTATGGTATATGCTTCTGAAAATTATTTTATATCATCTATTAAGAAATAGTTACAAAGATACACAGTATACTATCAAAGAAGGAACTGATGGAAAAATGTAAATGGGGTGCTTTTAAATGCTGGGTAAATAAAACTCCTTGTTAAGCTACCTAGGGATGTACAAATGTGGAGTACAAAATTGCTGAAGTAAAAATAAGACTTTTCAAGTAATATTTATTTATATTAAAAAGCAATATTTCTAATAATAAATAGGACACTTTTCAACATCATACTTTCCTGTCACAAATCTTATTTCAAGAAGCAGTAATAAAACAGGGATAGGAGGAAGGACAGGGATTTAAGCTAGTAGGTACAGAACCATGGCAGGGCTCTCTGTTTCTCTGCACCAGATAAGGCAAGCAGTGATGTCCTGTGATCTTACCCCTGAGCTTGTCCTCAGTAGAAATAGAAGTGCCACAGCCTCAGGTGAAGTGGCACCTCTACCACCTCAACTAACAGGGGCAGAGTTACATGGTAGTTGTGACTAACCCAGGGTTAGTAAAAGCATTAAATGAGATAAAGTATTGATTCGGTTAGAATTACATTCATGATCAGACCATATCAGTGTACACACAAACAGTTCATTCTTGTGTGTAAAAGGGGAATCCAGAGTTGGGAAGTCCAGGGCTTCGTATGGTGGCTCCGTATCACACCCTGTCAGTTCACTGAAAAGTACCAGTTAAAGAAAACAGATCTAGTGCTGAAGAGGGAAGACCTAGGCATTAAAGCTAGAAAGAATTTTAAAATAACCTTAAATTAAAAGGGCAGAGCCAGGCACGCTGACTCACATCTGTAATCCCAGCACTTTGGGAGGCTGAGGCAGGCGGATCACTTTTGAGGTCAGGAGTTTGGGACCAGACTGGCCAACATGGTGAAACCCAGTCTCTACTAAAAATACAAAAATTAGCCAGGTGTGATGGTGTGCTCCTGTAATCGCAGCTACTCTGGAGGCTGAGGCAGGAGAATCGCTTGAGCCCGGGAGGCAGAGGCTGCTGTGAGCTGAGATCATGCCATTGCACGCGAGCCTGGGCCACAGTGCAACACTCTGTCTCAAAATAAATAAATAAATAAAAACAATAAAAAGGGCAGAAACCAGAAACTTTAAGGTTAAAATCCTAAAACTAAGAGGATTAACATCTACTTGGAGAAGAACAGATTCAGCAAAGTAACGGATATGACAAAGCCATGAAAAAGGTAACTATGAGCCATCATCACCTACCAAAAAACTATAAATTTTGTATTAAGACCCGTCCATCCCACACATACACACATTCTCTCTTCTTGGCTATGCTTAAATAAGATGCACAAAGGCATGAAATGATAATGGGAATCTAAATTATGATATGTATAAAAACAATTATAAAGTATAATAATTAACTTTAAAGGTTGACAGCTTCAATCAAAAGAATATACTACCCAATTTAAAGCAAAGTTAATGGAAGCACTGAAAGTGCAAATAAAGTGTTCCCAAGAAAATGAGTGTGGAAAAATACTTGATTTAATTTGACTCAATAATTTATGCAACACATTATACTGGGGGAAAAAATGAGAAAATCAAGAGTTCTAGATAGCAACATAACCTTGGCAAAGTCATAACTTATCTGGGCATCACTTACGTCATTTGTAAAATGAGAGGATTGGGCTATATGATCTCTTAAGTTTACTATGATCTCTAAGGATATATGAATTTATGGAAATAAATATTTGAATATAGAAGTACAGCTAAAAAAATAAATACTAACTTCTGTGGTACAAGCTACAAATCTGCCTGATGAGTTGTAAACAACGAGAAGACTGTTTTATAGACTTAAAGGTATTTGAAAGATAAAATTTAATGAGATGTCAGGAAGAATCCCAAAGAAAGAAGGACCTCCTCTAGCTATGGAGGAAAAAGAAATTCTTTGGCTAATTGGTTTTATTGAGCCACATTTAAAAAGATCATTTCACCTTAAATTCCATAACACTAAGACCCACATCCTCAGAAAGCCAAGCACTCAGCATAGCAGAAAACAGTATCATTGCATTTGTGACTGCAAACTGCTAAAAGTCACAGGTTACAGTGTAACCTTAATTTACTCTTTCCATTACTAGTGTCTGTACAAACGCCCCATTTTTTGGCAGAATAGTCATCCACTGTCACATATACACTATTTTACTCATGCTTTTGCTTTTACTCTTTGTCTCTCCCAGAACACCATTACCATTCAGTAGATATTTATCACACAGGTTTTCATACCGTCCATTATTTTTAAATGTGTTACTCTCATTCAAGCTAACTTGAAAGCTCCTGACAATGAGAAGCATAAGAAGCACGTCTTCATTCAACCGTCCACCTTGCCTCAACAAAACACACACTTAACAAATGTTTGTTAAGAAAAAGCATTCACAAATCATCAATTTTAAAGTCTGAGAGTTCTAAGAAATTAATTTCACAACCACATTCTGACTCATTTTTATGTAATTTTTTCTGTATTAAGAAAAACAAATTTAAATTTGTTTTAAAACCAAAAAAAGAAAACTTTCATAAATATGAATCATCTTTACCAATTTACTTTCATTTCTTTTGTTTTAATTCTTCCTTCCATTGGGAATGTGTAAATAAAACCACATGGCAAAACATTGATTATTATTTATTTTAATTAAATAAAACCTCTTAAAATTATTTAAAACATATGCAATTTCTGTACCTGGTAGTTATCCAATTTAGATCTTTGTTCAAAGTATTCAGTGTTTTCTTTTCATTTATCCTTAACTGTATATCTAGAAATTCCTTGCAGCCGGCTATCAATGTAACCTATAACATTTCAGCAGTTGTCCATTTAAAGAAGTCTATTTTTTGTTTATTTCCTCTCATCCTTTCTCCAAATTTATTTATTTTTCTAACTGCCTTAAACCATCACAGTTTTATCAATTAACAGAGTTAAAAACCTGCTTTATACATTTTACTTCTTTAAGGATTCATTCATTCACTATCAAATGCTTACAAACTCCTATTATATACCAGACACTGCATTAGATACCGGGACTATACTAACAGGACTTTAACGATTAACAAGATAGAATTAAAAATATCTAGCCCAGTGCCGATCACATAGTAATAAATAAGTCCTCAATAAACATTGCTTTTGTTACTACTACTACTACTACTACTACTACTGCTGCTGCTGCTGCTGCTACTACTGCTATTCTACTGTTCTATAGTTTGCAAATCGTTATCTCAATTTGATAATTTTGTCATAGAAAGAATGTTTTAGCTATTAGGAAATTTGGATTCTAGAGCCTACTTCTGACAGATGACAAACAAAGTAGTCTCTGTGCTTTGGTTTCCCACATATCTAAAATGGAACTAACACTTGTTAGTTAGAACAGAATAAAGAACCCAGAAAGACATCCATACACATCCAGTGAACTCATTTTTGACAAAGGTGCCAAGTACATACATTAGGGAAGACAGTCTCTTCAATAAAAGGTGCTGGGAAAACTGGATATCCACATGCAGAAAAATGAAACTAGACCCCCTATCTCTTGACATATATAAAAATCAAATCAAAATGGAGTAAATACTTAAATCTAACAACTCAAACTACAAAACTACTACAAGAAAATATTAGGGAAACTCTCCAGGCCATTGGTCTGGGCAAAAATTTCTTGAGTAATCCACAAGCACAGGCAACCAAAAATGGACAAATGGGAACATATCAAGTTAAAAACCTTCTACACAGCAAAGGAAACAATCAACAAAGTGAAGAGAAAACTCACAGAATGGGAGAAAATATTTGCAAACTACCCATCTGACAAAAGATTAATAACCAGAATATATAAGGAGCTCAAAAAAACCCATAGGAAAAAAATCTAATAATCCAGTTGAAAAACAGGCAAAAGATTTTAATCAACATTTCTCAAAAGAAGACATACAAACAGCAAACAGGCATTTGAAAAGGTGCTCAACATCACTGATCATCAGAGAAATGCAAATCAAAAGTACAATGTGATATCATCTCACCCCAGTCACAATGGCTTTTATCCAAATAACAGGCAATAATAAATGCTGGAGAAGATATGAAGAAAAGGGAACCCTTGTACACTGTTGGTGGGAATGTAAATTAGTACAACTACTATGGAGAATAGTTTGGAGGTTCTTCAAAAAACTAAAGAGAGAGCTACTATATGATCCAGCAATCCCACTGCTGGGTATATACCCCAAAGAAAGGAAATCATTATATCAAAGAGGTATCTACACTCTCAGTGTTTATTACAGCACTGTTCACAATAGCCAAGATTTGGAAGCAACTTAGTGTCCATCAACAGATGAATGGATAAAGAAAATGTGGTACATATGCACAACGGAGTATTAGTGAGCCACAGAAAAAATGAGATCCTATCATTCGCAACAACATGGACAGAACCACAGGTCATTATGCTAAGTGAAATAAGACAGGCACAGAAAGCCCAACATTGCATGTTCTCACTTATTTTTGGAATCTGAAAATCAAAATAATTGAACTCATGGACATAGAAAGTAGAAAGATGGTTACCAGAGGCTGGGAAGGGTAGTGACAGGGTGGAGGGGAGGTTGGTGGGGATAATTAATGAGTACAAAACAAAAAACAAAAAACAAAAAACAGAAAGAATGAATAAGACCTAGTATTTGATAGCATAACAGGGTGACTATAGTAAATAATAATTTGAGTATACATTTTTAAATAACTTAAAGAGTATAATTGGACTGCTTGTAACACAAAGGATAAATGCTTGAGGGGATGGGTTTTCCATGATATGATTATACGCATTGCATTCCTGTACCAAAATATCTTATGAACTCTATAAATATATATACTTATTATTTACCCACAAAAATTTAAAAATAATTTAAAACATTTTCTTAGCATGTACTTTGTGCCTATAATGCCACCAGGCACAAAAGACACACCAAAAAATGTAGAAGACACAATCTCTAGAACTTATAGGTTGGCTAGGAAGATAACTACATGCCAAGTACCTAGAGGACAAAAAAATCAGCTAACGTTAGTATTTACATACAAACTGGAGTATGGAGAAAGTCAAACCTAAGAGGAATGGTCAGTGTAGAATGGCCTACTACAAATAATGGATCTTGAGAAGGGTTTTTAAAGTGACTAATATGGTTTGGTAGAGAAGAAATAATGCAATTATGACCTTGGGGAAAATCCTGTTTATCCAAAGAGTAAAGTTAAAAAGACTATCTTTAGAATACTGTAATGATGGCTGGAAATACATATGGCTTGATAGTGATTATGAGTCCTGATCAAACTGAGTTGATTAGAATCCCTGCTCCTCCTCATATTGGGCAGGAAAGTGATCATGTACAAGTTACGTGACCAGGTTCTTAATGTAATGTGGGAATAATAAAACCACCCACCTCAGAAGTTTGTTGTGGAGAAGATTAAGTGCAATTAAAAATAGGTATATAGTACTTAGCATGGTGCCTAATATTTAATAAGTGTTATCTATTTTCATTATTAAAACATGACAAATGATAAACTAGAGAGGTCCTGAAAGAGCCCTCAAATGATATTAAAAGAAGTTATATTTTGGATTTGATTTGTAAAATAACAGGTGATCACTTAAAATTCTTGAGCAATATCTTAATTAAATTGGATTCTGAAAATAAGTATATTTCAGAAAAAGAACAGCAGATTGGTTGTGGGTAGGAGTACGGGAGAAGTGGGGGTAAGTAACTGATGAAATGGAATTCACTTAAGAGGTTACTGGATTCGGCCGGGCGCGTTGGCTCACACCTGTAATCCCAGCACTTTGGGAGGCCGAGGCAGGTCTATCACGAAGTCAGGAGTTTGAGACCAGCCTGGTCAAGATGGTGAAACCCTGTCTCTACTAAAAATACAAAAATTAGCTGTGTGCGGTGGTGGGCACCTGTAATCCCAGCTACTTGGGAAGCTGAGGCAGGAGAAATGCTTGAACCAGGAAAGTGGTGAAGGTGGAGGTTGCAGTGAGCCGAGATTGTGCCACTGCACTCTAGCCTGGGTGACAGAGCAAGACTATTAAAAAAAAAAAAAAGTTACTGGATTCAATTATAAGTTGTCTAGAAACATTCCAAAGAATGTCAAGCCTTACGGACACATAGAAAACAGCTGGGAAGAAGAAAGTAGCATACTGCTTCTCAAGGAAAGGGCTAACATTTATGCATGTACTAAATGTTTTGCTGAAGAAGAAAAGATTTTTTTGGCATTCCAACAGAGTTACAAGCATCAAGGACATGGTACAATAGATAAAACTAACAATCAGGAATAGAGAAGTAGCCAGGCTCTCAATTAGGAGCCTGGTGAATATGTTCAGCCAACATGTGAATAATGGATTAGTTCATAAAAAGGAGCTTCTGAGAGAAGTGTGTGAGATATCAAGATTATGATCACCAAGGGAACTAGTTAACCATTGCAGTATATGTAAAGATGGTCTTCTTACCCTAGATATGTATAAAAAGTTAATATAAGGTCTCTTCCTATTAGAGAAAATGAAAGGTTTTAAGAAAAGACTTAATACTTGTTGGCTTATTAGTAGAGATGGAGCTTTCCTAGGTAAGACAGAAAAACATAACCTAGAAAGGAAAGCATAAGGAAAATGAGTCAAAGCAGAGGGAAGGAAAGGAAATTTTTAAAGATTTGCAAGTAAAGCGAGGAAATAAACAACTTGTTATTAATATAGATATTGAATGATTAATATTCTTATAGGAAATTCAGGATATTTCAAAGTAAAGATCATAAAATAGAGTGGTGGGGAGCATGGAGGCCACGAGAATGTACCCTTCAGAATTGCTACTGCAAGAAGTGTCAGTGACTGATGGCCCCAGCTGCTGTGCTCTGAATCATCATCATGTTTACACCGAGATCTACTTTCATGAGATGCCTCCAACCAATGACTGAGTACAGCAGGGATGCTAAGGTAGATCTATGAGAGTTCCTATCAACTTTGACACATGTTCTTGGGATTGCATTGCAGGCTAAGACCCCTCTCTCCCTCCCTCTCTCCCTTTCTCTTTCCCTCCTTGCAAGCTAAGATCCTCCAGGGGCTTTCTCTCTCCCATCCTCCTTGGAGGCTAAAATCCCTCCTGCCCTCCCCTCCTCCCTCCCTTCTTGCAAGCTAAGATCCCTGCCTCCCTCCCTCCTTGCAGGCTAAAATCTATCTCTCTCTCCCTCCCTCCCTTCCTTCTCCCTTCCTTCCAGAGTTACTGGATTCAATTATAAGTTGTCTAAAAACATCCCTTCCTCCATCCCATCCTTCCTTCCTCCCATACTTTCTCCCTCTCTGCCCCACCACGTTCCCTCCCTCCCTCCCCTCACATTCCTTCCTATCCTCCTTCCCTTTCCCTCCTTATCTCCATCCCTTCCTTTCCTACTTCCCTCTATCCCTTCCTTTCTTCTTTCCCTCTATCCCTATCTGTCAAAGAGGTAAGATCTGCATCCCAGTTTAATGACTCTTGCAGACTCTTGCGGTTACTACCTATCTTCAGAAGGTTAATCTTTCTTAAATTCACAGTAGAAATTCAACAACAGAAGCCGGGAAGGTTGCAGATTAAAAGGAATGCTTCTACACTGTTGGTGGGAGTGTAAATAAGTTCAACTACTGTGGAAGACAGTGTGGTGATTCCTGTAAGACCTAGAACCAGAAATACCATCTGACCCAGCAATCCCATTACTATAAGACCCAGAACCAGAAATACCATTTGACCCAGCAATCCTGTTACTGGGTATACCTACCCAAAGGAATGTAAATCATTCTTTTGTAAAGATACATGCACATGGATGTTCACTGCAGCACTGTTCACAATATCAAACACATGGAATCAACCTAAATCCCAATCAATGAAAGACTGTATAAAGAAAACGTGGTACATATACACCATGGGATACTATGTAGCCATGAAAAGGAATGAGATATGTCCTTTGCAGGGAAATGGATGGAGCTGGAAGCCGTTATCCTCAGCAAGCCAACACAGGAACAGAAAACCAAGCACCGCATGTTCTCACTTATAAATGGGAGCTGAACAATGAGAACACCTGGACACGTTGTGGGGAACAACACACACTGGGGCCTGTTGGGGAGGGCGAGGGGAAGGAGAGCATCAGGAAGAATAGGTAATGGATGCTGGGCTTGATACGTAAGTGATGGTATGATCTGTGCAGCAAACCACCACGCCACATGTTTACCTGTAGCAAATCTGCATGTCTGCACATGTACCAGAACAGTTGAAGGGGGAAAAATTGGCCTTTTGAGCCCTTCTCTCAGTACACATTACCTGGCAAGACAGGTAAAATCCTCAATTCAAACATGCGGATGAAAATACCTAGATACTTGAGTATTATGATTACAACCTAAAAAACAAAAACTATACGAAGCAGAATTATAGGGACATACAAACTAAAAACTGATATACAAAAAATAAACTCAAAGAGACAAAATAAAGTATAAGTAATATGAAGGAATAAGAAGTCATAAAAATGAATTAATTAGAAATACTATGTAAGAAAATTAAATCTAAATTAATAACAGGCTAAGAAATTGCAAAGCCAGCACAGTGCAGCATCTGCCACAATTTGATGGGGAAGCTCAGAGTCCCATCTCCAGTGCTGCATCCCCTTTTTTCCAGGAGGCCTCAGGTGACTTGGCCACAGCCTCTGTCGCCCTGTGACCTGCAGATACTGGGAGATCCATAGGGAGAACTCTGGAACACCAGAAAAGCCAAGAAATTACATACACAAATAAGAAATCATGTGAGCACACAGCAAGAAGGTGACTGTGTGCAAAGGAAGAGAATTCTCAACAGAATCTGACCATGTCAGCACACTTAACTCAGGCTTCCATTCTCCAGGAATTGAGAAAGGAGAAGGAGAACCAAGACAGCCGACTAGACACAGCCAGGAAGAGCATCTCCCACCAAGAGACCAGACCATCAGGAAGACCAGCACACTCGAAGCAGATCTGCAGAAGGAAGTCACTGAGGGTGGTTGGAGGAAGGACACAGACCCTGCATAGAAGCTGGGAACACAGCACTGGGCTTCAAAGCACCAGGACTCATTCCCAGCTCCTGGTGGCTCCTGGGGAAGGGTGAGTTAAACAGGTGAGGAGTGGCCCACTCTTGTCATGGACCTCTGGAATCTTAGCTGCAGAAGACCTCATGACCCCCATAGACATTTAAGTTGGCAGAGAGAACTGCCTAGAGAAGTGGCAGGGACAGGACTCCACCCTGTGTAGAGCCGAAAGGGTTTGGCGCAGCAATGGCTATAGTGGAGTACAGTCAGCAACGCCAATCCCCTAAGGCCTGCCATGCTCCTCTAAGTGGCTTTGACCTTTGTTGACTGTTGGAGCTAGACAGAGCAGGGCAGTCTTGTCCATGTGATGGGGCCAGTCTTATCTGAGTGCCCCCTGTCTGCCAGCCTCTTCTGAGGTCCCTCCATGGCCAAGCTCACTTGCAGTGTGGCCTCAGATGCCCAACTGGGGCACTTCCTGGTGGCCACCACCGTAGCTCCTTAGCGAGCAGATGCCACTTAAACATTAGATGGACCCTGCCGATGCACACCCACCAACAGCCTCTTCACACTGCTTTGCCAAAACACACCTGTCTGCAGCCTCCCCCAACCACTCTACTGGCATGCACTCAACCACGGCCTCCCCACACTGCTTTGCTAGCATGCACATGGTGCAAGGACCTTAGCACCACAGCCCCACCCCCACCAGTGCACCCCTGGCACATGGGGTCCCCACTATGGTGCTGTCTTGCCACTGCTGATACACTGCAAACATGGACCCTGCTGTGCCAACACCACTGGTGCACATGCCCAGACTTCACTATGCTACTACCCAGCCACTGTTGGCATTACACATGAGTGTGGACCCTTATGCCACTGCCACATTGAAGTGTGGTTGCCAGTGAAACAGGAACACCTCTAACCCTCCAGTGCAGCAGGTACTTAACCTTGAGGGGCCAGCAAACAAAGCCACGAGCATGAAGTCCAGGTGCACTGAGCTGAGCCCAAGCCCTCTGAAATCATCCAGAAACAAGGCCAGTCAACTAAACCCAGCTTATGCCACAGTAAATCTCAATGGCATCAAGGAATATAAAAGAAAAAGCCCCATCTGAAGGACAGCAACTTCAAATATTAAAGGAACATCAGCCCAGACAGACGAAAAACAATTAGTCTGTCTGGGCTGATGTTCTCGCACAAAGCAAGAACTCTGGCAACTCAAAATGCCAGAGTGTTTTCTTACTTCCAAACAACCACGTAGCTCCCCAGCAATGGTTCTTAACCAGGCTGAAATGGCTGAAATGACAGACCAAGAATTCAGAATCTGGATGGCAATGAAGATCATCAAGATTCACTAGAAAGTTGAAGCCCAATCCAAGAAATCTAAGGAACCCAGTAAAATGATTAACACGTAAAAGACAACATAGCCATTTTAAGAAAGAACCAAACTGATCTGATACAGCTGAAAAACTCACTGCAGGAATTTCATAATACAATTGGAAGTATTAACAGCAGAATAAACCAAGCTGAGGAAAGAATGTCAGAGCTCAAAAACAAGGTTTGCAAATCTACTCAGTCAGAGAAAAATACAGAAAAAAGAATAAAAAAGAATGACCAAAACCTCCAAGAAACAGGGGATTATGTAAAAAGACCAAAATTTAAAACTCATTGGTAGCCCTGAAAGAGAGGGAGAGAGACAGCAAGAAACTTGGAAAATATAATTGAGAATACAGTTCAAAACATTTCCCTGACCTTGCCAGAGGGGTCAACATTCAAATTCAGAAAATTCACAGAGCCCCAGTGAGATAGTATATAGAACAGCCATCCCCCAAGACACATAGTCATCAGATTCTCCAAGGTCAATGGGCAAGAAAAAATATTAAGGACAGCTAGACAGAAAGGGCAGGTTACCTACAAAGGGACACATATAAAGCTAACAGCAGATCTTTCAGCAGCTCCTTCAGCAAAAATCCCACACGCCAGAAAAGTTTGGGGGCCTATATTAAGCATTTTGTTGACAGGGCCTTACTCTGTCACCCAGGATGGATGGCAGTGGTGTAATCTTGGCTCACTGCAACCTCCTCCTCCTAGACTCAAGTGATCCTGCCACCTCAGCATCCTAAGTAGCTGGGACTACAGACACATGCTGTCAAGCTCAGTTAATTTTTAGAAAATTTTTTTGTAGAGACAAGGTGTCACTATATTGTTCAGACTGGTCTCAAACTCCTGGGCTCAAGTAATCCTCCTGCCTCGGCCTCCCAAAGTGCTGGGATTACAGGCATGAGCCACTGTGCCCAGCTTTGGCATTCTTAAAGAAAAGAAACTCCAACCAAAAATTTCATATCCAGCCAAACTAAGCTTCATCAATGAAGGAGAAACAAAATCCTTTTCAGATAAGCTAAGGGAATTGTTTGCACCAGTCCTGCCTTATAAGAGGTCCTTAAGACAATACTAAACATAGAAATGAAAGACCATTACTGGCCATCACAAAGACACACTTTAGTATCCAGACCATTGACACTATAAAGCAATGACATAACATAACATAACAAATCTACATAACAACAAAATGACAAATCTACACATATCAGTATCAACCTTGAATGTAAACAGACTATAATACCCTACTTAAAAGGCACAGAGTGACAAGTTGGATAAAGAAGCAAAACCCAACTGTATGTTGTCTTCAATAGACCCATCTCATATGCAATGACACCCACAGGCTTAAAGTAAAGGGATGGAGAAAGATCTACCAAGCAAATGGAAAACAAAAAAAGCAGGGGTTGCTATTCTAATTTCAGACAAGACAGACTTTATACCATAACCATCAAAAAGGACAAAGAAGGACACTGATAATGATGAAAAGTTCAATATAACAAGAAGATTTAACTATCCTAAATATGTATGCATCTAATACTAGAGCACACAGATTCATAAAACAAGTTTTTATAGACCTACAAAGAGACTTAGATACCTACACAATAATGGGAGGCTTCAACACCCCACTGACAGTACTAGACAGATCATCAAGGCAGAAAACAAATAAAAATATTCAGGACCTAAACTTGACACTTGACCAAATGGACCTAACAGACATCTACAGAACACTCTATCCAACAACAACAACATATACATTCTGTCATCTGTACATGTAACATACTTTAAAATCAACCACACACTCAGCTACAAAGCAATTCTCAACAAATTCAAAACACCAAAATCATACCAGGCACACTCTTAGACCACAATGCAGTAAAAACAGAAATCAATACTAACATCTTTCAAAGTCATACAATTACATGGAAATTAAACAACACACTTCTGAAAGACTTTTCCGTAAATAATGAACTTAAGGCAGAAATCAAGATATTCTTTGTAACTGATGAAAACAAAGGTAGCACATAGCAGAATCTCTGATATACAGGTAAAACAATGTTAAGAGAAAAGTTTATGGCACTAAATGCTCACATCAAAAACTAGAAGTATCACATTAACAACCTAACTAATATCACATCTAGAGGAATTAGAAAAGCAAGAGCAAATCAACCCCAAAGCTGGCAGAGGAATAGAAATAACCAAAATCAGAGCTGAACTGAACAAAATTGAGACACATAAAACCACACAAATGATCAACAAAACCAGATATTGGTTCTTTGAAAGAATAAATAAGATTGATAGACTGCTAGCTAGAACAACAAACAAAAAACAGAAACTAGAAATATAAACACAATCAGAAATGACAATACAATGAAGACACAACCACCAATCTCATAGAAATACAAAACAAAAAACAAAACAAAACAAAAAACAACCAGAAACTATTATGAACACCTTTATACACACAAACTAGGAAATCTAGAAGAAATGGGGAGATAGATTCCTGGAAACACAACCTCCCATGATTGATCCAAGAAGAAACTGAAACCCTGAACAGACCAATAACAAGTTTCAAAACTGAATCAGAAATAAAAAGACTATCAACAAGAAAAAGCCCTGGACCAGACAGATTCACAGCCAAATTCTACCACATATATAAAGAAGAGCTGGCACCAAACCTACTGAAACTATTCCAAAAATTTGAGGAGGAGGAATTCCTCCCTAACTCATTCTATGAGGCCAGCATCATTCTGATACCAAAACTTGGCAGAGACATAACGGAAAAAACAAACAAACAAACAAACAAAAAAACTTCAGGCGAATATTCCTGATGAACATAGATGCAAAAATCCTCAACAAAATACTAGCAAACCAAATCCAGAAGCACATCAAAAAGCTAATCCACCATGACGAAGTAGGCTTTATTCTGGGGATGAAATATTGGTTCAATATACACAAATCAACAAATGTGATTCATTGCCTGAACACAACTAAAGACAAAACCCACATGATTATCTCAATAGATGTAGAAAAGGCTTCTGATAAAATTCAATATTCATTCATGTTCAAAAACCTCAACAAACTGGGTATTGAAAGAATATACCTCAAAATAGTAAGAGCAATCTATGACCAACCCACAGCCAACATCATACTGAACAGGCAAAAGCTAGAAGCACTCCCATTGAGAACCAGAACAAGACAAGGATGCCCACTCTCACCACTTCTATTCAACACAGTACTGGAAATCTTAGCCATAGCAACCAACCAAGAGAAAGAAATAAAGGGCACCCAAATAGGAAAAGAGGAAGTCAAATTATCTCTCTTCGCAGATGGTATGATTTTATACCTAGAAAACACCATAGTCTCTGCCAAAAGCCTCCTAGACCTGATAGACAACTTCATCAAAGTTTCAGGATACAAAATCAATGCACAAAGTCAGTAACATTTCTATACACAAATAACATGCAAGCTGAGAGCCAAATCAAGAACACGATCCCACAATAGCCACAAAAAGAATCAAATGCTTAGGAATATGGCTAACCAGAAAGGTGGAAGATCCTACAATGAGAATTACAAAATACTGCTCAAAGAAATCAGAAATGATACAAACAAATATAAAACATTCCATGCTGATGGATAGGAAGAATCAATATTGTTAAAATGACCACACTGCCCAAAGCAATTTACAGATTCAATGCTATTCCTATCAAACTACCAATGACATTTTCACAGAATTTGCAAAAATTATTCTAAAATTTCTGTTCTTGCGACAGTTTGCTGAGAATTATGGTTTCCAGCTGCATCCATGTCCCTACAAAGGACACGAACTCATGTTCTCACTCATAGTTGGGAATTGAACAATGAGATCACTTGGACACAGGAAGGGGAACACCACACACCAGGGCCTATTGTGGGGAGCGAGGAGTGGGGAGAGATAGCATTAGGAGATATACCTAATGTAAATGACAAGCTAATGGGTGCCCCACACCAACATGGCACATGTATACATATGTAACAAACCTGCACGTTGTGCACATGTACCCTAGAACTTAAAGTATAATTTAAAAAAATTAAAATTGATGTGGAACCAAAAAAGAGCCTGAATAGTCAAAGCAATTCTAAATAAAAAGGACAAAGCCAGAAGCATCACACTACCTCACTTCAAACTATACTACAAGGCTACAGTAACCAAAACAGCATGGTACTATACAAAAACAGATACACAGACCAATGGAGCAGGCTAGAGAACCCAGAAATAAAGGCACACACCTACAACCATCTAATCATTGACAAAGTCAACAAAAAGTAGCAAAGGGGAAATGATTCTTTTTCAAAAAACAGTACTGGGACAACTGGACCCCTTCCTTTCACCATATGTAAAAATCAACTCAAGATGGATTAAAGACTTAAATGAAAACCTAAAATGATTTTTTAAAAAGTTTAGAAGAAAACCTAGGAAATATCATTTTGGACATAGGTCCTGGCAAAGATTTCATGACAAAGACTCCAAAAGAACTGTAACAAAAACAAAAATTATTGAGTGGGATTTAATTAAACTAAAGAGTTTTGCACAGCAAAAGCAACTATAACAGGGTAAACAGACAACCCACAGAATGGGAAAAACTATTTGTAAACTATGCATCTGACAAAGGTCAAATATCCAGAATCTAGAAGGAACTTAAACAAAGTAATAAGCAAATTATAAACAATCCTGTTTTTAAAATGGGCAAAGGACAGACATTACTCAAAAGAAGACATACACGTGACCAACAAGCATATGAAAAAATGGTTAACATCACTCATCACTAGTGAAATGCAAATCAAAACTGCAATAATATATCAACTCACACCAGTTAGAATGGCTATTACTATTAAAAAGTCAAAAAATAACAGATGTTGTTTTGCATATTTTCTCCACAGGCTGTGGAGAAAAGTGAATGTTTACATAGTGCTGATGCAAATGTAAATTAGTACAGCCATTGTGGAAAGCAGTTTGAAGATTTCTCAAAGAACTTCAAACAGAACTACCATTCAACCCAGCGATCCCATTACTGGCTATATACCCAAAGGAATAAAAATCATTCTACCATACAGACAAGTGTACACTTATGTTAATCACAGCACTATTCACAATAGCCAAGATGTGGACTCAACCTAGATGCTCATCAGTGGTAGACTACATAAAGCAAATAGTACATATAAACCATGGATTACTATGCAGCTATAAAAAGAATGAAATCATGTCCTTTGCAGCAACATGGATGGAGCTGGTGACTATTATCATAAGCAAATTTATGCAGGAATAGAAAACTAAATACCACATGTTTTCACTTATAAGTGGGAGCTAACATTGAGTATACTACAATAAACATCAGGCTACAATAAACACCAGGGCTTACTTGAGGGTGGAGGGTGAGAGGAGGGTAAGGAGTGAAAAACCACCTATCGAGTACTATGCTCATTACCCGGGTGATGAAACAATCTGTATACCCCATGATATGCAATTTACCCACGTAACAAAGCTGCACATGTATCCCCTGAACCTAAAATAAAAGTTGGAAAGAAAAAAAAAAAGAAATTACAAACCTACCCACCTGCTAAGGTCAACTACAATAGCTAAATGAAATGCAAGTATATGTAAGTAAATGGAATATTATTTAGCTATTTAAAAAAGCTTCCAGCCAGGCATGGTGGCTCACAGCTATAATCCTAGCACTTTGGGAGGGTGAAGTGGGAGGATCGCTTGAGCCCACAAGTTCTAGACCAGCCTGGGCAGCATAGGGAGGCTCTGCCTCTACAATTTTTTTTTTCAAAAGTTAGCCAGTGTGCTGGCATGGGCCTGCAGTACCAGCTACTCAGGTGGCTGAGGTAAGAAAATCACTTGAGCCCAGAAGGTTGAAGGTGCAGTAAGCTGTGATCACACCATTGGACTTCAGCCTGGGCAACAGAGTGACAGCCTGTCTCAAAAAGCTTCCAAGACATACTAAGAAAAAAAGGAATGTGCAGAAGACTAAAATAATGGAGGTTTAAAAAAATATGCCCACAAGGCCAGGCACGGTGGCTCACGCCTGTAATCCCAGCACGTTGGGAGGCCAAGGCAGGTGGATCACTTGAGATCAGGAGTTCGAGACCAGCCTGGTCAACATGGTGAAGCGCCATCTCTGCTAAAAATACAAAAAAGTACCCAGTCATGGTGGCGCGTGCCTGTAGTCCCAGCTACCCAGAAGGGTAAGGCAGAGAATTGCTTGAACCTGTAAGGTGGAAGTTGCAGTGAGCCAAGACTGTGCCACTGCACTCCAGCCTGGGCAACCAAAGAGGCTATCTCAAAAAAAAGGAAAAAAAAATGCCCACAAATTCTTTGATATTCTCCCCTCTGAGAGATGAACTTAATCCCTCTTGCCTTCATGTGACCAAGACTCAGTGACTTGCTTCTAAAAAACCCAATAAAGCAGAAGTAATGATGTGTGACTTCAGAGACAAAGATATAAAAAAGTACTGCTGCTTCTGATTTAGTCTGTCTCTGTCTTTCTCTCTCTTTCTCTCTTGGATCATTCATCCTGAGAAAAGTCAGCTGCCATGCTATGAGGAAAGATCCACCTGGCAAAAGACTGAGGCCTACCAGCAACTGTGAGAAACTGAGGCCTCTAACTTATAGCTCTGTGAGTGAGACTACTTAGAAGTGAATCTTCAAGATCCAGAAAAGCCTTCAGATGACTGCAGCCCTAGCTGACATATCTTACAATCTAAAGAGAGCCTTTGACCCAGAGCCACTTAGCTTAGATACTCCCAGATTCCTAACCCACATAGGCTGTGCGAGATAATAAATTCTGGTTGTTTCTAGATGATTTGTTTTAGGGTAATTTGTTAAAAGGAATGGAAAATGAATACAATATGCCACCATTTGTGTTTAAATGGTGGAAAAATAAAATTACATTTTCTTATTTACATATGCAAAAAATATTATACAAAAAAGATATACCAATGATTACAGAACTAGGGGAGGGAAAGGGGAGAGATGGGAATTGAACAACTGTGTAGGTGGGGATATATATGGAAGAATTTTAGTTGTATATATTCCTTCACTTTATGATTTTTGAACTAAGTAAATGTATTACCTAGTTGAAACAAAATTTTTAAGTGATATGAATATTTATATAGATATTCTTTTAATATAGACTTATATTAATTACTCTTTGAGATCTGAAAGTTTTGAACCTCTGTGCATTAGAATAATTCAACAAGTCAGGCATTAATTTGGTATTCAACAACCCCAAGTTGAATGAATGAATGAAAAAACCCTCTGGAAGCCACATAACCAGATGTAGGTTAGCTTTAGAAGCAAGATGAAAATTGTGACGGCAACAGTAGCACTATATACTTTCATTTCTTATAAATTGAAAAATAAACAGTCATAAACTCAGAGTAGTTGAACACTAAGTACATACAAAATTCAAAACTTTTTGTAACTTTAACTTATTTTCAATGATTTAGACATTTCTGCTATTTTTATTGGAGTTGAATTTTTTTCTACTAGATCTATTTTTAACGGTGCTGATTTCAAACCTTGTTGAAACACTAGAAGTAAAACAGATAAAAATTTCTCAGTTTGTCTGCTCTTGTCTCTAAACGTATTTGGGACTGTTGTTACTTTTTGTTTTGTTATCTATTAGTTTCTATAATCTATCCTGTAACTTACTAGTAGAAATACAGACCTAGCTGGCTTGAAAAAATTACTACTTTTCCAAGTCAAAGTAACAAATCATAATGAGATGGATTTTTCAAGGCTCTGATATAAAGCAAAGTTGATCGTATTCATTCCAAAGCAATATTCACATCCGCAATGGTATGCAGTACTATCTCTGCATTTAAATGTTCAATAAGATGTCTGTGCAAACTAATGAAAAAAAAAAACTTTGCATTACAAATATGCAGTTCAATGCCATAACTCTTAATTGTTAACTTTAATAATATATAATATACCCATTGCCACTTTACTAATTCATGAACTATAACTTAATTTCCAAAAGGATAAAAGAAAAACTTAAAAAGTCAGTTCAGCTTCTAAAAAGGTTTCCGATATATCTCTCTACTCTATGGCTGTAGAAGACAGATTATTGCTTTAACAAAAGTTGAAGCATAAATTATATCCTATTTTCTCCAAAAGAGAATACATTAAATACCTTACTAATAGGTCCCAGATTTCCTCTATTATTAAAATAAGATGTGAAAATAGTTCTCCTTTATTACAAATTAGTAATTATAAATTTATATAATTTCATATTTAAATTATAATATAATCATAATTACTAAGGCTTTATTACAAATTAGGGTTTGTTATAAACAAGAATACATGCTTGCCAATAACTACCAGTGAATAAAACTTCTAACTTTTAAAAAAATTATTAAATTCCCTAAAGTGACACAAACTTTCCAGTTAAATTGTTGAAAACTTTACAGAAAATGGCCTTTAAAAATCTCCAAACCAAATTTCCCTTTGATATTCTAAAAGGAAATAAGATAAGCTATATTAGCATTAGTATCTTTTTGGAACATTTTTGTATTACCTGCTTTTTACAGTGTCTCTACAAACTAACATCTGAATGTACTTGTCTCTTGTGCTTAATCGAGTCATGATAACTGCAGTAGCTGTAGTGTCAAACTGGGGAAAAAACAAACAGAAATTTAGTGAAGAAGAGCACATTTTGGTACCAGTCCTCTGCAATAACTCAAGACTTTCATTTTATATTAAACAGTCTCCTTGTCTCAAATAATACTTCGAAAAGGCCTTAAAAATGCTCTCACTTTGTTAACCTAAAATTTAATTTAAAAGCCTTCCAAGAGTATAGCGTAAATATCACTTTGGTTTCAATGTAACATAATTTTGGCAATGATAAAATCAAAACAAACTCTGGTAACTGCATAAAAGTTGTAAGATTTGGTATAGTTTACATATAATCTGATTACTCTATGAAATTATAGAATTGTATAACACAATATTTACAAATGTTTTGAAAATATGCTCTTCCTGATGTTCCCATAATAGCTACAAAAATGACTTATTCATGTATTTGTCAGAGTAGGGTATGTTTTGAAACGTATTTGGGCTGACTTTTGTCATAATGCCTGGGAACACTATTAGCATTTAGTGTTAGGACCCAGAGATGTTACATGCTCTGTAATGTGACAGCCCGAAACAAGATAAACCTGTTCCATCCAAAATGCTGAGTACCTCCATTCAGAATTAAAAACAAAACAAAACAAACAAACAAAAAGTCATAATAAAAAAAAGACCTTTAACAGAATACCCATTCATAAACCCATCCCTTCATCAGCCAGTGCAAGCTTACACAGAATGAAGGAAGTATGTCCCAGTTGGTGAGGCTTGTTTTACTTTTATTCCTCCATTAAAGGTAAATTTTCTCTGCTATATTACTTTTAAGCCTGATGTAATTATGACAGCTAATCAAAAAATACACAATTTTTTTGTTTTTATCATGTTTTTAAGTATAAAAAGCAAAATTATTGTCACTTACTTGAGGTCGACCAGCTCTACCAATCATCTGTAGAATATCTGTTTCACTGTACTCTTCAAACAGTCCTCCAGCATAATGCATTGTAGATTTTATAACTACTAGGTGAGCGGGCAAATTTACTCCCATAGCTAAAGTACTGGTAGTAACTGCATCAGATTAAGACATAGTAATTTTGAGCCATTTAACTTTATTGCTTCAGGAAGACATTTTAATAAAAGACATTCTTATAAAGGTAATAAAAACTCATATATAAGAAATTTAGAAAGGAAAAAAGAACATTACAATCTAAAATAGTAACACACTTAAATCCAAAACTTATTAATTTCTTGTTTTTCAAATTACACTATGTTCAATAATATGACAAAGAACTAAACATTGCCAAAGAATCTACTGTAACATCTACATGCATAGGTAACCACTTAATTTTATGTTCTCAGAAGAAAAGCAGAAACAAGCAGAATATTTGAGCTTTTCCTTTTTTTCCTCTGAAAAATAATTTTCCAAAATATTTTAGAGTATCCACAAGAAATATGTTTTAGTTACAAAGAATTGGTAAATCTCCAATAGTAAAAGCTCCTTCAACTACTTTTCTATCTGACAGCTCCATACTAGCATGATGATAAGCAGCACCATCTTTTAAGATATCTGTAATAGAAATATATCAGCTGTTACTATTAATATTTCATCAATAATTGGTACCTTTCATCTGTATGTGAAAATGCTATTCAAAAATTATCTCTAAACCTACCTCTCAGTTTTGAATCTCTTATGGAATATGCATACTTCTGTAACCTATTTAAAAATACCATAAAATTATTGAGTTACTCCCAGGAACATTAAAGAACTCTGAAACAGTTTATTATTTTAAAACATAGATGTATCAAAAAAATTTCACAATATCATTATCTGAAAACTATTTTTAAGAAGTAGAAAATATCCAACTTTCATATTCAAAAGTCCCTAAACTTATGAGCTATAATATTAAAGCTTACTTTTAAGCGAAGAATTTGGAAAACTCACTTTCCCCAAGAAAACAACATAATTGGTGATTAACAAGTCAGAATATAAGTCTACTCTCAAAATTTGCCTAAAAAAATTGTAAGAAGTAACAATTTTGAAAACTACTATATCACTGGTAAGTAAGCAAAACTAACTAACTAACAACAACAACAACAAAAAACCCCATGGAAATAAACAATAGTTGTTTCCAGTGCTCTGAGACATGGCATTTAAAAAAACTGTTACAAGAAGCAAAGAAGGTCATAATTTAATGATAAAGGGGTCAATTCATCAAGAGCACATAAGAATTGTAAAAATATAAACATCCAACACTGAAGCATCAAAATATATAAAACATTATTAAAGGACATGAAGAGAGAGATAGACAGCAATACAATAACAGTAGGGGTCTTCAAAATCCCACTTTCAATAACAATAGATTAACCAGACAGAAAGTTAACAAAGAAATACTGGACTTGAATTGTACTTTGAGTCAAATGGACCTAACAGACAAATACAGAACTTTGCATTCAATAGCAGCAGAATGTATATATGCTTTTCTAGTGCATATGAAACGTTCTACAGGATAGATCATACATTAAGCCACAAAACTAGATTTAACTATTTTTAATTAATCTAAAGTCAAGACAATTGAAATCATATGTAGTATCATTTCTGACCACAACAATATGAAACTAGAAATCAATAACAGGAAAAATCTTGAAAAAAACCACAAGTATGTGGAAACTAAACAACATGCTCCTCAACAATCAATGGTCAAAGAAACCAAAAGGGAAATTTAAAAATATCTTGAGACAAGAAACAATGGAAAGACGACACACCAAAACCTATGAGATGTGGCCAAAGTGGTTCTAAGAGGATTTTTTTTTTTTTTTTTTTTGAGACGGAGTTTCACTTTTGTGGCCTAGGCTGGAGTGCAATGGCACAATAGCAGCTCACGGCAACCTATGCCTCCCGGGTTCAAGCGATTCTCCTGCCTCAGCCTCCTGAGTAGCTGGGATTACAGGCATGTGCCACCACACCTGGCTAATTTTGTATTTTTAGTAGAGACATGGTTTCCCCATGTTGGTCAGGTTGGTCTTGAACTCATGAGGAAATTTTAATCATTAAGTGTCTACATGAAAAAAGAAGATATTAAATAGACAGCCTAACATTATACCTACAGGAGCGAGCAAAAGAACAAACTAAATGCAAAGTTAGCAAAAGAAAGGAAATAATAAAGATCTGAACAGAAATAAATCAAATAGAGCACAAAAACCAAAAAAACATAGAAAATGATCAATAAAACCAAGACTTGGTTCTTTGAAAAAATAAAATAAATAAACATCTAGCTAGACTAAGGAAAAAAAAAAAGAAGAACCAAATAAAATAAAAAATGAAATTGGAGAAGTTACAACAGATGCTTCAGAAATTAAAGAGATCATAAGGGACTATTACGAACAATTATACATTAATAGTAACAAATTGGATAACATATAGGAAATGGACAAACTCCTAGAAAAATATAACCTGCTAAGTTTGAATCAGGAAGAAACAGAAAGCTTAAACAGACCAATAACACATAATGAGATTGAAGTAGTAATGAAAAATCTTCCAACAAGGAAAATCCCAGAACCAGATAGCATCACAACTTAATTCTACCAAACATTCAAAGAAGAATCACTACCAATACTTCATAAACTATTCCAAAAAATACAGCTAGAGGGAATATTTCCAAACATATTTTGTGAGGCCACTATCACTTTGATACCTAGGTCACATAAAGACACTACAAGAAAACTACAGGCCAGTATCTCTGATGAATATTGATGCAAAAATCCTCAATATAATGTAAGCAAACTGAATTCAACAACACAACAAAAAGGATTATACATCACACAATTATACATCATGGCCAAGTGGATTTATTCCTGGCAAGTAAGGCTGGTTTAATACATGCAAATCAACCACTGTGACATATCATATTAACAGAATGAAAGATAAAAAACACAAGATCATCTCAATTGGTGCAGAAAAAGCATTTGATAAGTTCAACATCCTTTCTTGATAAAATCTCTTAAGATGCAGGCATATAAGGAAAACTTCTCAACTAACGTTAACAAAGGTCACTTATGAAAAGCCCACAGCCAACATCATAATGAATAGGGAACAACTGAAAGCTTTTCCACTAAGACACAGTACAAGGCAGGGATGCGCACTCTCACCGCTTCTGTCCAACATAGTACTGGATGTACTAGCAAGAGCAATCAGATAAGAAAAAAAATAAATAAAAGGAAGTCAGATTTGAAGGGAAGAAGTAAAATTATCTTTACAACATTATCTTACATGTAAAAAAACTCAAAGACTTATTAAAAACTGTTAGAACTAATAATTCAGTAAAGTTGCAGGATTCAAAATCAATATACAGAGATTAGTAGCATTTTTAAACACAAATAATAATTTAACTGAAAAAGAAATCTAGAAAACAATACCAGTTATGATAGTATCAAAAAATAAAATGCTTAGAAATAAGTTTAATTAAGGAGGTAAAAGATCTGTACACTGAAAGTTATCAAACAATGGTGACAGAAATTCAAGACAAAAGTAAATGGAAAGATATCCTGTGTTGATGGATTAAAAGAATTAATATCGTTAGAATGTCCATACTACCCAAAGAAGTACAGATTCAATACAGTCCCTATCAAAATTCCAACGGCATCCTTCACAGAAAGAGAAGAAAAAAATCATAAAATTAGTATGGAACTACAATAAACCCTGGATAGTGACAGCAAAACTGAGAAGGAAAAGAATGTTGGAGGTACACACTTTCTGATTTAAAATTATACTACAAAGCTAGACTAACCAAAACAATATAGTACTTGCATAAAAACAGAAAAGTAGACCAATGAAACGGAAGAGAGAGCCCTGAATAAGTCCACACATACACAGTCAACTAATTTTCCATCAGGGCACCAGAAGAAATAGGGAAACAATAGTTTCTTCCATAAATGAGGCTGGAAAAACAATTTCCATATCCAAAAAAATAAAATTGCACCCTTATATCGTACACAAAATCAACTCAAAAATTGACAAAAGATCTAAATGTAAGACCTGAAATCATAAAACTCCCAGAAGAGAACATAGGGCAAAGCACCTTGATATTGGCCTTGGCAATGAATTTTTGGGGTATCATACCAAAAGCTCTGACTATAAAAGCCAAAATAAATAAATGGGACTACATCAAACTAAAAAGCTTCTGCAAAGCAAAGGAAACAATCATTAAAATAAAAAAGACAATCTATGGACTAGAAAAAAATATTCGGAAACCACATATCTGATAAGGGGTTAATATCCAAATTTTATAAAGAACTCTTACAAATTAATAGCATTAAAAAAGCCAATTTAAAAGTGAGCAAATGATCTGAAAGAACATTTCTCCAAAGAAAACATAAAGGTTGATCGATCCAATTAAAAGCAGCTGCAGTCTACAACATTCACAGAGAGGAATGAAAAGGGGTGAGTGAATTCAGCACTTTTAACTGACATGTCGAGGTTCTTGCATTGGGACTGAGTGGGCAAACACAATTCATGAAGAACAAAGAAAGTGGGGGGTGGGGGGGCAACAGCCCACCCAGGAGTGGCATGGAGCCAAAGGAACCACCACCCTCAGCCAAGGGAACCAGTGAGTGAGTGTGCAGCCCCACCCAGGAAACCACACTTCTCCCACAAATCTTTGCAGCCCATGGGTAAGGAGATCCCCTCGTGAGCCCATGCCACCAGGGCCTTGGGTCTGATACACAGAGCTGTGGGAGTCTTGAGAGAGCAGCCACTCAGGCACACACAGAGATCCAGGAGTTTTACATAAATCCATCAGTACATATCCCTAGGAAGGGAGGTGAATCCAGGAAGCCAAAAATATCATTCTGTGGGCCCCACTTCCATGGCACCTCACAAGTTAAGACCCACTGGAATCCCAGCAAGCCAATGGCACTGGCTTGGAATCCCAGCAAGCAATGGCAGTGGGTTGGAGTCTGCCAGAGATGGGTCTGAGTTCCTGGAGGTAGGTGAAGACGCCATCTCTGTGGTTCAGTTGATTCAGTTGATTTAGCTGCTCCAGCTTGCCAGCTTTGGAGAATACAGGTGTCCTGGACAAGGAAGGGTCCCCCACAATGCAGCACACCTGCTCTACCAAATAACAGTCAGACTGCTTCTTTGGTGGGGGGGGGGGTCCCTGATCCCGTTCTGCTGACTGGGTGAGATATCCCAACTGGGGTTTCCAGCCACCTTCTACAGGTACATGCAGACTGGCAACAGGTCAGTACTCCCCTGGGATGGAGCTTCCAGAGGAAGTAGCTGGCTGTCATCTTTGCTGTTTCACAGCCTTCACTGGTGATACTTCCAGGTATGGGAGAAACTGAGGCAACTAGGGTTTGGAGCAGACCCCCAGCAAACTGCAGCAGCCCTACAGTAGAGTGGCCTGTTAAAAGCAAAAACAAACAAACAAACAGAAAACAACAACAATATCAACAAAAAAGACCCCATAAAAACCTCAAAGGTCAGCAACATCAAAGATCAAAGGCAGATAAGCCCACAAAGATGAGAAAGAATCAACGTAAAAATGCTGAAAACTGAAAAAGCCATAGTGTCTCTTCTCCAAATGACTGTAACATTTCTCCAGCAAGGGCAAAGAACTGGGCTGAGGCTGACATGGCAGAATTGACAGAAGTAGGCTACAGAAGGTGGCTAATAACAAAATTCACTGAGCTAAAGGAGCATGTTATATAACCTAATGCAAAAAAAAGGTAAGAATCATGGTAAAACAATACAGGAGCTGATAGCCAGAATAGCCAGTTTAGGGAGGAACATAACTGATCTGATGGAGCTGAGACACACCACACAAGAACTTCACAATGCAATCACAAGTATCAATAGCAGAATAGACCAAGTGGAGGAAAGAATCTCCAAGCTAGAAGATTATCTTTCTGAAATAAGACAGGCAGACAAGAATACAAAAGAAAAGAAAAGAAAAAGAATGAAAAGGAATGAACAAAACCTCCAAGAAATATGGGATTAAGTAAAGAAACCAAACTTACAACTGGCTGGTACCTGAAAGAAACAGGGAGAATGAAATCACATTGGAAAACATACTTCAAGAGAACTTCCAGGAGAACTTCCCCAACCTAGCAAGACAGGACAGCATTCAAATTCAGGAAATGCACAGAACCCCATTAAGATACTCCACATGAACATCAACCTGAAGAGACATAATCATCAGATTCTCCAACGTTGAAATGAAAGAAAAACGTTAAGGGCAGCCAGAGAGAAAGTCAGGTCACCTACAAAGGGAAACTCATCAAACTAACAGCAGATCTCTCAGCAGAAAACCTACAAGCCAGAAGAGACTGGGAGCCAATATTCAATGTTCTTAAAGAAAAAAATTTCTAACCCAGAAATTCATATCTGGCCAAACTAAGCTTCATAAGCAAAGGATAAATAAGGTTCTTTTCAGAGAAGCAAATGCTGAGGGAAGTCACCAGGCCTGCCTTGCAAGAGTTCCTGAAGAAAGCACTAAATATGGAAAGGAGAAGCCATTACCAGCCACTACAAAAACACACTGAAGTTCACAGACCAGTGACACTATGAAGCAACCACATAAACAAGTCTGCAAAATAACCAGCTAGCATCATGATGACAGAATGAAATTCAAACATAACAATACTAATCTTAAATTGTACACGAGCTAAGTGCCCCAATTAAAAGGCACAGGATGGCAAGATGGATAAAGAGCCAAGACCCACTGATATGCAGTCTTCAAGAGACCCATCTCATATGCAAAGACACACATAGACTCAAAATAAGGCAATCAAGGAAAACTTACCAAGCAAATGGAAAATAGAAAAAAGCAGGGATTGCAATCCTAGTTTCTGACAAAATAGACTTTAAACCAACAAAGATCAAAAAAGACAAAGAAGGGCATTACGTAATGGTAAAGGGATCAATGCAACAAGAAGAGCTAATGATCCTAAATATATATGCACCCAATACAGGAGCACTCAGATTTGTAAAGCAAGTTCTTAGAGATCTACAAAGAGACTCAGACTCCCACACAATAATAGTGGAGACTTTAACAACCCATTGACAATATTAGACAGATCACTGAGACAGAAAATTAACAAGGATATTCAGGACCTGAACTCAGCTCTGGATCAAGTGGACCTGATAGATAGCTACAGAACTTTCCACTCAAATTCAACAGAATATACATTCTTTTGATAGTTACATGGCATGTACTCTAAAACTGATTACATAATTGGAAGTAAAACTTCTCAGCAAATACAAAAGAATGGAAATCATAACAAATAGTCTCTTAGACCAGAGCACAATCAAATTAGAACTCAAGATAGAGAAATATACTCAAAACCACACAGCTACATGAAAACTGAGCAACCTGCTTCTGAATGACTCTTAGGTAAATAATGAAATTAAGGCAGAAATCAAGAAGTTCTTTGAAACTAATGAGAACAAAGAGACAACATACCAGAATCTCTGGGACACACTTAAAGCAGTGTCAAGAGAGAAACATATAGGACCAAATTCCCCCATTAAAAAGCTAGGAAGATCCCAAGTTATCAACCTAACATCTCAACTCAAAGAACTAGAGAACCAAGAGCAAACAAACCCCAAAGCTAGCAGAAGACAAGAAATAATGAAGATCAGAGCTGAACCAAAGGAGATAGAGATATGAAAAAAACCCTTCAAAAAAATCACCAAATCCAGGAGCTAGTATATTGAAAAAATTAATACAATAGATAGACTGCTAGCTAGCCTAATAAAGAAGAAAGGAGAGAAGGATCAAATAAACACAATCAGAAATGATACAGGAGATACCACCACTGACCCCACAGAAATACAAACAACCATCAGAGAATACTATAAAGACCTCTGCGTACATAAACTAGAAAATCTAGAAGAAATTGATAAAATCCTGGACATATACACTCTCCCAAGACTGAACCAGGAAGAAACTGAATCCCTGAATAGACCAATAATGAGTTCTGGAATTGAGACAGTAATAACTAGCCTACCAACCAAAAAAAGCCCAAGACCAGAAATATCCACAGCTAAATTCTACCACAAGTAGAAAGAAGAGCTGGCACCATTTCTACTGAAACTATTCCAAAAAAATTGAAAAGGAGGGACTCCTCCCTAACCCATTTATGAGGTCAGCATCATCCGGATACCAAAACCTGGTGGAGATACAACAAAGAAAGAAAATATCAGGCCAATATCCTTAATGAACACTGATGCAAAAAGCTTCAATAAAATACTGGCAAACTGAATCCAGTAGCACATCAAAAAGCTTACCCACCATAATCAAGTTGACTTCATTCACAGGATGCAACAGTGGTTCAACATACACAAATCGATACATGTGATTCATCACATAAACAGAATTAAAGACATTATTACCTCAATAGACACAGAAAAGGCCTTCAATAAAATTCAACACTCCTTCATGTTAAAAACTCTCAACAAACTAGGTATTGAAGGAACATACCTCAAAATAATAAGAGCCATATATGACAAACCCATAGCCAATATCATATTGAATGAGCAAAAACTGGAATCATTTCCCTTGAAAACTGGCACAAGACAAGGATCCCTTCTTTTACCACTTCTATTCAACATAGTATTGGAAGTTCTGGCAAGGGCAATCAAGCAAGAGAAAGAAATAAAGGGTATTTAAATAGGAAGAGAGGAAGTCAAATTATTTTTGTTTGCAGATGACATGATCCTATATATGGAAAACCTCATCTTCTCAGCATGAAAGTTTCTTAAGCTATTAAGCAATTTCAGCAAATTCTCAGGATACAGAATCAATGTGCAAAAATCTCTAGCATTCCTACAGCCAACAACAGGCAATCAGAGAGCCAAACCGTCTATGAACTCCCATTCACAATTACTACAAAAAAAATAAAATACCTAGGAATACAGCTAATGAGGGAAGTAAAGAAACTTTTCAAGGAGAACTACAAACCACTGCTCAAAGAAATCAAAGTGGATACAAGCAAATATAGAAACATTCCATGCTCATGGACAGGAAGAATCAATATTGTGAAAATGGCCATACTGCCCAAAGTAATTTATAGATTCAATGCTATTCCCACTAAACTACCATTGGCATTCTTCACAGAATCAGAAAAAAACTATTTTAAAATTTATATGAAACCAAATAGCAGAGACGATCCTAAGCAAAAAGAACAAAGTTGGAGGTATCATGCTACCCAACTTCAAGCTATACTACAAGGCTACGGTAACCAAAACAGCATGGGACTGGTACAAGAACAGATACATAGACCAAAGGAACAGAATAGAGAACTCAGAAATAAGACCATACACCTACAAACATCTGATCTTCCATAAATCTGACAAAAGTAAGCAATGGGGAAAGGACACCCTATTTAATAAATGGTGCTGGGAGAGCTGGCTAGCCATATGAAGAAAATTGAAACTGGACCCCTTCCTTACACCCTATACAAAAATTAACTCAAGATGGATTACAGACTTAAATTTAAAACCCAAAACTATTAAACCCTAGAAGAAAATCTAGGCAATACTCTTCAGGACGGAGGCACGCGCAAAGATTTCATGATGAAAACACCAAAAGCAATTGCAACACAAGCAAAAATTGACAAATGGCATCAAATTAAAATTAAAATAAAGAGCTTCCGTTCAGCAAAAGAAACTATCATGAGAGTAAACAGACAACCTACAGAATAGGAGAAAATTTTTGCAATCTATCTATCTGACAAAGGTCTAATATCCAGAGTCTACAAGGAACTTAAACACATTTACAAGAAAAAAACAAACAACCCCATTAAAAAGTGGGCAATGGACATGAATAGACACTTCTCAAAAGACAACATACATGTGGCCAACAAACATTATGAAAAAAAGCTCAACATCACTGATCATTAGAGAAATGTAAATCAAAACTACAATGAGATACCATCTCATGCCAGTCAGAATGGCAATTATTAAAAAGTCAAAAAACAACAGATGCTGGTGAGTAGAGAAAAAGGAACACTTTTACACTGTTGCTAGTGTCAATTAGTTCAACCATTGTGGAAGACGTTGTGGCAATTCCTCAAAGACCAGAAAAACCATTTGACCTAGCAATCCCATTACTGGGTATATACCCAAATTAACGTAAATTATTATTTTATAAGGCTACATGCACAAATATGTTCATTGCAGCATTATTCACAATAGCAAAGACATGGAATCAACCTAAATGCCCATCAGTGATAGACTGGATAAAGAAAATGTGGCACATATATACTATGGAATACTACACAGCCATAAAAAGGAATGATATCATGTCTTTTGCAGAGACATGGATGGAGATGGAAGCCATTATCCTCAGCAAACTAACACAGGAACAGAAAACCAAACACCACATGTTCTCACTTATAAGTGGGAGCTGAATGATGACAACCCATAGACATATGGAGGGGAACACCACCATTGGGATCTGTTGGGGAGGTTGGGGAGGGAGAGCATTAGGAATAATAGTTAATGGATGCTGAGCTTAATACCTAGGTTCTGGGATGATTTGTACAGCAATCCACCATGTCACATGTTTACCTATATAACAAACCTGTACATCCTGCACAGGTATCCTTAAACTTACAAGTGGAAGAAAAAAACAACATAAGAATGGCCAACAGGTATATGAAAAGGTGTTCAACATCACTAATTATCAGGCAATGTAAATTAAAACCACTATATTATAGACAACAAATGTAGGTGAGGGTGTGCAGAAAGGGAATCCTAGTACACTATGGTGGTAATGCAGATTGGTACAGCCATTATGGAAACACTACTGAGATTTCTAAAGATATTAAAAATTGAATTACCATATTACCCAGCAACCTGTTCTCTGGGTATACACCCAAAGAAGAAATCATTACCTCATAAAGATACCTGCACTCCCATGTTCCTTGCAGACTGTTCATAATAGTTAAGACATGGAAACAGCCTAAAGGTCCGTTGATGAACTAATGCATAAGAAAAATGTTGTGTGTGTGTGTGTATATATATGATATATATATGTGGTATATAATATATATATGATATATAATGTGGTGTGTGTGTGTATATATATCATATACATGCATCATAGTATACACACAGACACATGCACACATGCACACACACACAACGGAATATTATGCAGTCTTATAAAAGAATGAGATGCTGCCATTTGCCACAACATGGCTGGACCTGGAGGACACTGCTAAGACACTAAATTAAATAAGCCAGTCACAGAAAGAAAAATATTGTATTGTATGTTCTCACTCATATGTGAAACCTTTTATTTAAAATCAAATATACAGAGATAGAGAATAAAATAGTAGCTATCAGAGGCAGGAAGGGTGGGAACAGGAGAAGAAATGGGGAGATGTAGGTCAAAGGATACACAGAAAAGCAGATATATAGTGTGAACAAGTCTAGAGACCTAATGTACAACATGAAGACTACAGTGAATAAAATTATTTTGGATTAGGGATTCTTGTTAAGTAAGTAGATTTAGCTGCTCTTGTCAAAAAAATAACTATGAGATGAGAGATATATTAATTTGCATCACTATGGTAACCATTTTATTAGCTATATGAATCACATAACATCATGCTGTAAACCTCAAATATGCATATAAAATTTATTTTTTAAAACAGAACTATGTTAAGTTAAAAGAGAAGAGCAAATTAAGGAAGTGTATTGATAATTTGAAAATGAATTCTGGGTACATTAAAAGATTTTGAAAGTTGGTAGGCTTGGTTCTTAAGTATATAAAAAATCTAGTATTTTTCTATTTCCTTGTTGCAGATATGACACTAGGATGAATTACTTTTATAATACTCATGACTTTTTTTACGGATTCATAATGGAAATAAGATAAGGCAAGAGGAAAGGGCATATTACTATTAAGTACAAACTCTGCTACCCACTGTTAGGTATCTTAGAAATGTTGCCTTACTTAATTATCATAGAAACACATTGAGATGATTGATTCTCACGTATACAATATTAAGAAATTGAAGGTAAGAGAAGTTAAGTAATATACCCAATAGTACACAGCTAGTAAAAGTAGCAGTACTGTAATTCAAATCTGACTCTCTAACTCCAGTATGTTCCTGAAAAAACAACAAAAAAAAGAAAAAACAAGGAGATAAAGAAAAAATAAGGAGCAAAGACTGAAGAAAGAAGTAACTAGGTAAGAGTGGGAAATGAGAAAAGGAATTAAGATATATGCTTGCAAGAAAACGATTATCTGAAACAAAATTAGCTAATTTGTGTGCAACAGAATAAAGGGAGAGGATGAAATGTACATTAGATTTAAGGGAATGTATAGTGTATTTCAGTTTCCTACTCATATAGATAACTTCAGTTCAAAAATGTTAATTATTATGTATTCACCTTAGGACACCAGATATTTCTATGTGAATGATGTCGCCATTGCACAAAGAATTCCATAAGTCTTTCAAAATTGCCTTCAGAGTTAAGTTTATGAGCAAGAAAACAAGTCTCATTACTTGATCCCACATCTTGTTTCTGACAAAAAGTGATTATGATCCAACCTGATCATCTAGTTTATTCACCCAACAAGTAGAAAGCTTCAAATTGTTTATAGCTACTTATAACCTCTCTGCCCTATACCTACACTTTTTTAAAAATCCCAGTTTACCTTTATTCTATTACTAGTTTTATAATGAACTGGTCAATGTTTTTGAAACCCCATCTTTGTTTTAAAAACTTAGAAAATTAATAAGAATGCTATAAAACTACATGCAGTTGGTATGAAAATTATTAATCATTATTTGATGGTATTCTTACCTTTGTAGCAATAATTTCACTTTCTCCCTTTCTATCTACCTCTCAGACTTCATCTACTTTTTGGCTGTGAGCTCTTTGTTGGTTTTTCTCATTCTGTCTTGCTCTCTACTGTTTCTTATTGCTTAATCTTGCTTTGTTGATGTGTATTATAAAAGAACTACTCTATAGTCTTCACATCCTAGAGATTTTTTCTCATATGGTAGTAACTAAGATCAAGTTAAATCCTTCAAATGGAAGGAAAAGTGTCAAAATAGTATCTAGAGGGTGAATAAGTGGTTATGTTTGTAATGCTTTAATAGACTATCTTTATAGTCTACCTTTTTAGTGGATTAAAAACAAAAAAAACAAAAAAACAAAGAATGTAAAGAAGACTAAATTGGCTCCTCTAGGCTTGCTACGTGTCTTTGGTTGACAAGCAACCAGAGGTGGTGGCAAAGGAACAGAAAGGTAACTGGAAAGCTGATCTGACCCAAAGCAGAGAGAAGTATATTCCCCCACCATATAAAATTAGGCAGAAAAGTAAGTATCTGCTCATATCCACATGTCCCATTTTAGTCTGAGGTCTACCACTAAACATATTTACTGATTTCCAGAAGTTATTAACAATAATAATAAGTTAATGTTCATTACATAGTAATCATGTGCTACCACTCCGCTGAGACCTTCTGCTATAATTTGGATGCTGTCCATTTAATCTCATGCTAAATTGAAATCCCCAGTGTTGGAGGTGAGGCCTGGTAGGAGGTGAATAGATCACGGGGGCAGATCCCTAATGGCTTGGTGCTGTCCTCACAACAGTGAGTGAGTTCTTGTGAGATCTAGTTGCTTAAAAGTGTATGGCACCGCCCCACCCCTGCTCCTGCTCTTACCATGTGAAACACCAACTCATCCTTTGCCTTCTGCCATAACTGTAAGCAGCCCAAGGCCTCACCAGAAGCCGAGCAGATGCTGGTGCCATGTTTCCTGTACAGCCTGCAAAACTGTGAGCCAATTAAACCTCTCTTCTTTATAAATTACCCAGTATCAGAAATTTCTTTATATCAATGCAAGAATGACCTAACACACCTGCTAAGATTGAGTGGTAAGCAGGATGAACATGAGTCCCCCTTTCCTGAAGAAGTTGATAATCTAATGAATGGAAAAGATATTAAAATAAGTATTAAAAGGATATTATAATTATAGTGTTATGAAATCAAGTACAGGTTGCTTATAAAAGTAAATACAGGGAAACTGATGACTATGGAAAACTGATATTAAAGTTTAGACATGAAGGATAAACAGGAGTTAGGTTAAAAAACATTCCAGTAAAAGAAAGCATGATGCAAGACGATGCTGTACAGAGTAACAGTTTGGTGCATTCACAGAACAGAGAGGCCAATACAGCTTGACCGTGGTGAGTAAAGGGGGAGAATGGTCATGATAAGTCTGGAGAATTGGCGAGGCATCACATTATATGGGCTGTTGCAGGCCACACTAAGGATTTAGCATTTAATCCCCAGGACAATAAGAAGCTATTAAAGGGTTTTAGGCAGGAAAATGACATATAGATTTGCAATCTTACACAATCTATGCTATGCAGAGAACAAAGCGGGATAAGAGTGTGTGTGTGTGTAGTAATTAAAGAAAAGGATACAGCCTAGGCAAGAGATTAATAGTGACTTGAATTAGGGAAGTGGCAGTGTTGATGGAGACAAAATGACATATTTGAGATATATTTAGAAGAATAAACAGGACTTTGTAATTGATTGCCTATGAGGTATAAGGTGAAGAAGATATCAGTGATAGTTTTCTGCTATGAGTAACTAGGGAGATAATGTATAATTAAGATGGGGAACAGTGGAGAAGGAGCTGTTCTGACGGCAAGAACCAAGGTTCTATTTCATACATACTGAGTTTGAGATGACTGTCGGTAGACATACAATTGGATTCAGTTACACAGATGGACTATAGGCCTGGAGTTCAGTAGGGAAGCCTGGGCTGAAGGCATAAATGTGGGAATGCATAGACACACATAAATATTATTTGAAGTTCATGTGAGTAGTTACAAACAACTAAGAGTGTGGAATTAGAAAGAATGAAACTCAGATATACTCACTTGAATGTCAACATTTAAGAGTTGGTAGAAGAGGTGAAAAGGGACTGAGAATGAGCAGTCTGCAAAGTAGGAAGAAAATCAGTAGAAATGATCACAGAAGCACAGAGCCCAGAGTGTTTAAGTAAGGTGGAAGTGGCCAAATATGATAGAAAGTCCTTAAAGATTAATTCACAAGATCAGCTTTAGTGAAAGACTATAAAAGATGCTGGATTGAAATTAGGTTAAAAAAATAGACAGTATATGGATAATCTTTATCATTCAAGAAATCTGACCATCAGATTATCAGTATGGATGATCTTTATCATTCAAGAAATCTGGATCACCCCTGCACTAAGATTCATTATCTCACTTAATCCTCAAAATTACCATTATCCTTATTTTATAGATGAGGACACTGAGGTTTACCCCAAGGTTATGGGACAAGCCTAATTTTCTCATCTCATCTAGATGAGCCCTAAAAGTCCTTCTACTTCCATGAAAAAATGAAAAACTATACCACTGTTTCTGTCCCACAGTCATAATAAATTTAGCATCTTTCACAAGAATAGAAGCAGCCTGTTGCATACCCTTCTTTGTTGCACAAACCTGAAAATAAATCCATAACTTTTGTATTAAACATGTTAAAAACTGAATATACTAAAAAATAAGCTATCAACAATCCATACCACAAGTGTGGGTCTCCTTTTTTTTTATACTTTAAGTTCTAGGGTGCATGTGCACAACGTGCAGGTTTGTTACATATGTATACATGTGCCATGTTGGTGTGCTGCACCCATTAACTCGTCATTTACATTAGGTATATCTCCTAACGCCATCCTTCCCCCCGACCCTCTCCCCACAATAGGACCCGGCGTGTGATGCTCCCCTTCCTGTGTCCAAGTGATCTCATTGTTCAATTCTCATCTATGAGTGAGAACATGCAGTATTTGGTTTTCTGTTCTTGCGACAGTTTGCTGAGGATGATGGTTTCCAGCTGCATCCATGTCCCTACAAAGGACACGAACTCATCCTTTTTTCTGGCTGCATAGTATTCCATGATGTGTATGTGCCACATTTTCTTAATCCAATCTGTCACTGATGGACATTTGGGTTGATTCCAAGTCTTTACTATTGTGAATAGTGCCCCAATAAACATACATATGCATGTGTTTTTACAGCAGCATGACTCATAATCCTTTGGGTATATCCCCAGTAATGGATGGCTGGGTCAAATGGTATTTCTAGTTCTAGATCCTTGAGGAATCGCCACAGTTTTCCACAATGTTTGAACTACTTTACAGTCCCACCAACAGTGTAAAAGTGTTCCTATTTCTCCAGATCCTCTCCATCACCTGTTGTTTCCTGATTTTTTAATGATTGCCATTCTAACTGGTGTGAGATGGTATCTCATTGCGGTTTTGATATGCATTTCTGATGGCCAGTGATGATGAGCATTTTTTCATGTGTCTGTTGGCTGCATGAATGTCTTGAGAAATGTCTATTCCTATCCTTTGCCCACTTTTTGATGGGGTTGTTTATGTCTCTGCCAGTCTTTAGTATCAGGATGATATTGGCCTCGTAAAATGAGTTAGGGAGGATTCCCTCTTTTTCTATTGATTGGAATAGTTTCAGAAGGAATGGTACCAGCTCCTCCTTGTACTTCTGGTAGAATTCGGCTGTGAATCCGTCCGGTCCTGGACTTTTTTTGGTTGGTAGGCTATTAATTATTGCCTCAATTTCAGAGCATGTTATTGGTCTATTCAGGGATTCCACTTCTTCCTGGTTTAGTGTTGGGAGAGTGTATATGTCCAAGAATTTATCCACTTCTTCTAGGTTTTCTAGTTTATTTGCGTAGAGGTATTTATAGTATTCTCTGATGGTAGTTTGTATTTCTGTGGGGTCTGTGGTGATACCTCATTTATCACTTTTATTGCGTCAATTTGATTCTTCTCTCTTTTCTTCATTAGTCTTGCTAGCAGTCTATCAATTTTGTTGATCTGTTCAAAAAACCAACTCCTGGATTCATTGATTTTTTGGAGAGTTTTTTGTGTCTCTATCTCCTGCAGTTCTGCTCTGATCTTAGTTATTTCTTCCCTTCTGCTAGCTTTTGAATGTGTTTGCTCTTGTTTCTCTAGTTCTCTTAATTGTGATGTTAGGGTGTCAATTTTAGATCTTTCCAGCTTTCTCTTGTGGGCATTTAGTGCTATAAATTTCCCTCTGCACACTGCTTTAGATGTGTCCCAGAGATTCTGATGTGTTGTATCTTTGTTCTCATTGGTTTCAAAGAACATCTTTATTTCTGTCTTCATTTCGTTATGTACCCAGTAGTCATTCAGGAGCAGGTTGTTCAGTTTCCACGTAGTTGAGCAGTTTTGATTGAGTTTCTTAGTCCTGAGTTCTAGTTTGATTGCACTGTGGTCTGAGAGACAGTTTGTTATAATTTCTGTTCTTGTACATTTGCTGAGGAGTGCTTTACTTCCAACTATGTGGTCAATTTTGGAATGAGTGTGATGTGGTGCTGAGAAGAATGTATATTCTGTTGATTTGGGGTGGAGAGTTCTGTAGATGTCTATTAGGTCCGCTTGGTGCAGAGTTGAGTTCAATTCCTGGATATCCTTGTTAACTTTCTGTCCTGTTGATCTGTCTAATGTTGACAGTGGGGTGTTGAAGTCTCCCATTATGATTGTATGGGAGTCTGAGTCTCTTTGTAAGTCTCTAAGGACTTGCTTTATGAATCTGGGTGCTCCTGTATTGGGTGCATATATATTTAGGATAGTTAGCTCTTCCTGTGGAACTGATCCCTTTACCATTATGTAATGGCCTTGTCTCTTTTGATCTTTGATGGTTTAAAGTCTGATTTAACAAAGACTAGGATTGCAACCCCTGCTTTCTTTTGTTCTCCATTTGTTTGGTAGATCTTCCTCCATCCCTTTATTTTGAGCCTATGTGTGTCTCTACATGTGAGATGGGTCTCCTGAAGACCCAGCCAAACTGATGGGTCTTGACTCTTTATCCAATTTGCCAGTCTGTGTCTTTTAATTGGACCATTTAGTCCATTTACATTTAAGGTTAATATTTTTATGTCAGAACTTGATCCTGTCATTGTGGTATTAGCTGGTTATTTTGCTCATTAGTTGATGCAGTTTCTTCCTAGCATTGATGGTCGTTACATTCTGGCATGTTTTTGCAATGGCTGGTACCAGTTGTTCCTTTCCATGTTTAGTGCTTCCTTCAGGTCTCTTGTAGGGCAGGCCTGGTTCTGAAAAAATCTCTAAGCATTTGCTTGTCTGTAAAGGATTTTATTTCTCCTTCACTTATGAAATTTAGTTTGGCTGGATATGAAATTCTGGGTTGAAAATTCTTTTCTTTAAGAATGTTGAATATTGGCCCCCACTCTCTTCTGGCTTGGAGAGTTTCTGCCAAGAGATCTGCTGTTAGTCTTATGGGCTTCCCTTTGTGGGTAACCCGACTTTCTCTCTGGCTGCCCTTAACATTTTTTCCTTCATTTCAACTTTGGTGAATCTGACAATATGTGTCTTGGAGTTGCTCTTCTTGAGGAGTATCTTTGTGGCGTTCTCTGTATTTCCTGAAGTTGAATGTTGGCCTGCCTTACTAGGTTGGGGAAGTTCTCCTGGATGATATCCTGAAGAGTGTTTTCCAACTTGGTTCCATTTTCCCCCTCACTTTCAGGCACACCAATCAGACGTAGATTTGATCTTTTCACATAATCCCATATTTCTTGGAGGCTTTGTTCATTTCTTTTTCCTCTTTTTTCTCTAGACTTCTCTTCTCACTTCGTTTCATTCATTTGATCTTCAATCATTGATACTCCTTCTTCCAGTTGATCGAGTCGATTACTGAAGCTTGTGCATTTTTTACATATTTCTTGTGTCATGGTTTTTAACTCTCTCAGTTCGTTTATGGCCTTCTCTGCATTGATTATTCTAGTTATCCATTCTTCCATTTTTTTTTCAAGATTTTTAGTTTCTTTGTGCTGGGTATGTAGTTCCTCCTTTAGCTCTGAGAAGTTTGATCGACTGAAGCCTTCTTCTCTCAACTCATCAAAGTCATTCTCCGTCCAGCTTTGATCCGTTGCTGGCGATGAGCTGCGTTCCTTTGGAGGGGGAGATGCGCTCTGATTTTTTGAATTTCCGGCTTTTCTGCCCTGCTTTTTTCCCATCTTTGTGGTTTTAGCTGCCTTTGGTCTTTGATGACGGTGATGAACTGATGGGGTTTTGGTGTGGGTGTCCTTTCTGTTTGTTAGTTTTCCTTCTAACAGTCAGGACCCTCAGTTGTAGGTCTGTTGGAGATTGCTTGAAGTTCACTCCTGACCCAGTTTGCCTGGGTATCAGCAGCTGAGGCTGCAGAAGATAGAATATTGCTGAACAGCAAGTGTTGCTGTCTGATTCTTGCTCTGGAAGCTTCGTCTCAGGGGTGTACCCTGCCGTGTGAGGTGTGAGGTATTGGTCTGCACCTAGTGGGGGATGTCTCCCAGTTAGGCTACTCAGGGGTCAGGGACCTACTTGAGCAGGCAGTCTGTCCATTCTCAGATCTCAACCTCCATGCTGGGAGATCCACTGCTCTCTTCAAAGCTGTCAGACAGGGTCATTTATCTCTCCCGAGGTTTCTGTTGCTTTTTGTTTAGCTATGCCCTATTCCCAGAGATGGAGTCTACAGAGATAGGCAGGCCCCCTTGAGCTGAGGTGGGCTCCACCCAGTTTGAGCTTCCCAGAGGCTTTGTTTACCTACTTAAGCCTCAGCAATGGTGGGCGCCCCTCCCCCAGCCTCGCTGCTGCCCTGCAGTTAGATCTCAGACTGCTCTGCTAGCAATGAGGGAGGCTCTGTGGGCATGGGACCCTCCCGTCCAGGTGTGGGATATAATCTCCTGGTGTCCTGTTTGCTAAGACCCCTGGTAAAGCGCAGTATTAGGGTGGGAGTTACCCAATTTTCCAGGTGTTGTGTGTCTCAGTTTCCCTTGGCTAGGAAAAGGGATTCCCTTCCCCCTTGTGCTTCCCAGGTGAGGCGATGGCTCCCCCTGCTTCAGCTCTCGCTGGTCGGGTTGCACCAGCTGACCAGCACTGATTGTCTGGCACTCCCCAGTGAGATGAACCCAGTACCTCAGTTGAAAATGTAGAAATCACCCGTTCTCTGTGTTGCTCACGCTGGGAGCTGGAGGCTGGAGCTGCTCCTATTCGGTCATGTTGCTCTGGGGCTGTTTGTTTGTTTTTGAGATGGAGTCTCGCTCTGTCACCCAGGCTGGAGTGCAGTGGCGGGATCTCCACTCACTGCAAACTCTGCCTCCTGGGTTCATGCCATTCTCCTGCCTCAGCCTCCAGAGTAGCTGGGACTACAGGTGCCCGCCACTACACCCAGCTAATTTTTTTATTTTTCGTAGAGATGGGGTTTCATCGTGTTAGCCAGGATGGTCTTGATCTCCTGACCTCATGATCCACCTGCCTTGGCCTCCCAAAGTCCTGGGATTACAGGCGTGCGCCATTGCGCCCAGCCTATCATGCTGTTTTATTTGTCAATGCAGATCTAGAAGAAAATCATTCCTGGCTAAGCGGGATTGCTTACACCTGTAATCTCAGCACTTTGGGAAGCCAAGGAAGGCCAATCACTTGAGGTCAGGAATTCAAGACCAGCCTGGCCAACATAGCAAAACCCTGTCCCCACTACAAACACAAAACTTAGCCAGGAGTGGTGTCTCGCACCTGTAACCCCAGTTACTTGGGTGGCTGAGGCAGGAGAATCACTTAAACCTGTGAAATAGAAGTTGCAGTGAGCTGAGATTTCACTACCGCACTCAAATACAAACAAATCCACCTATGAAAATCACACGTATTCATTTACCAAATATTTTCTGAGCTCCTATAATGTGCTAGACACTGAGTGTGGCAGTGCAAACATAAAGATCTAGTAAATTCCAGCTGTCCCAATCTAGTGATCACAACCTAGTGAAAGGTAGAAAAATCAATAAGTTAAATAAAATACATCATCAAAGGCTTTGGACTGTATATAGTTGAAATATGGAAATTCTTTGAAAATACTTCTAAATTTTGCCGCTTACAATAACATTAAGGAGTCAAATATTTCAGAATTTTAAAAATTGGTTACTTTTAATTTTAAAATTAAGTTACATTAATATTGATTGTGACAACATTTAATGATGAGGTTTTAACATTTGCTATTTGGCATCTTAAGAAAAGAATTATCATAAATTATTCTAGTCTCCAGTCACATTCCATATTCTGAAAAGAACTTGCAAAGTTCCTATAGGGAAATAAGAGATTAAATAAGGGTTATAGTTGAGTGCTAAATATGATGGAAGAGATGCAAGTACATAATGGCAAGTAAATCAGAACTCTACTTCTGGTTTATCTTTTCCAGAGTAGTGCTTTTTCTTATTTACCTTGACAAGGCCACTTGATTTTTATCTCTTCTTCAATGTACAGAATTTCAGTCAACTATTTTATTAAGCATTGATTGTACTTCATTAGCTGATGTGTTTCTGGTTACCTAATACTAAATCTCTTTGTTTTTGATAATTGAATTGTGTTAGGTGGTGGGTTTAATTGTAATTATCAACACACTGGCTTGACAGGAAGAACTTAAATCATCCTTCCCCTATAAGAAAGTTCAAAAATATAAATAGATATGAAGAATAAACTGTGCCCTCTCCAAGGTGAGGGTCTATTGACAGATTGGGAGATATCTGTATTTACATGGTATTCTTCTTACAATATATCAACTACAGTCGTTGAACACTATATACAGAATACATTAATAGATTTAGAAAGCTGTGGGAAGTTGTAAATAAAGAAGAAAATGAGTTCCTACAATTGAGACTGTTATAATCTATTAGAAGATATAAGACGGTTAAGAACATTATCTGAGAACACAAGTACACAGTTATTTAAACAACTGGATTTTTATAAAGATATACAAGAACTGATGGATTGCTGTAGTGATCCTGTTTAAACTTAGATCATATTACTTCTCTGATCAAATTCCTCCTTTCTCTCAAAGTATATGGCTATAAGGCTGTACATGATCTTGTCTTCCCACTGCCACTCCCTCCCCGCATCAGCCCCTGCCTTTATCTCTCTGACTTCATGTCCTACTACTCTTTCCCCCTGACTCATCTCCTCTAGCTATACTGAACTCTGCTGTTCTTCAAAACCATCAGCCATGTTCCTGCCATGAGGCCTTCCCCTGCCTAGACTGTTCTTCCCTCCATATTTCCTTGGCTCTTTTCCCTCCATTAAGTGCTTACATCTGACCTTCTCAAGGTCTACCCTAACTACTGTTTAATTCTACACCCTGAGCCACGAATCCCAGCAGTCCCAATTTAACCCCCTTACCCTGCTCTACTTTTTTCTTTTTCCATAATAGTCACCACTTTCTAAAAAACTCTATGACTTATTTATATGTTATTACAGTTGTTGAGATCTAGCTTCTTCCCCACCCTCATCCCAAGAATGATATCTCCTCAAAAGCAAGGATTCATTGTCTGTTTTCTTCAGTGACATATCCCAAATACCAAGAACAGTGCCTGACACACAGTAAGTACTCAGTTAATATAGGTTTGCAATTATTACATCAAGCAGTTAATTTATAAATCCTCATTTTACTTTCTGGTGTGCAAAGTGTCATATCTGTGCCAAAACTAAAACATAATTTTGAATTTGAAAATCTATCAGCTTTAGAAGGAATCTCATTTTTCCTTCAAAACATGTCTCTTACTATCAAATTTTTATTTGTAACAAGCCCACAAGTGGGCCATTATGTTGGTTTTCTCTCATTAGATAGTTCCATATCAATTTATAGAATCAGTGTCTCAGCTCATAGGAAAACTCAACTGCTAACATCATTTATCATCACTATCAACAACTGAAATCAATTTTTGGCCTTACATTCAATAAACTCTCAGCAGTGTCACTGAAATTATGGGGAAAATGTCTGCAGAACTGAAAATGACAAGACTACTGTGGTAGGATCAATCTGAGAAAACTTCTATTACCCTGAGGATTCAAATGTAGTAAAATATTTAGAGAGAATAAGAAAATAAGGTGTGCCCAAGTAATCTGCAAACTCTCAAATTATCACAAATAGCATTCAGTCTTCCACTGTAAATACACACTTGGAAACAAGGTATAGGACAATGAGTTTTATACAAAATGAACTTTTTGGACAATAAATCAGTGGACACAAGTGTAAGCAGTAGTCCTAACTAATAAAGACCCCTAAACAACAGAACCACTTCAGCTGTGCTAATATAGCATAAAGATCCTCAAAGCTCTTTAAAAGTCAGTGTCATATTATGGAAAGGCTTTCCAGTAAGGGATAAGAAGAATCAGCCATTGTACAGATAATTAAACATCTTTAACAGGTTACTGCTAATGTATTTCCCATGTTTCCATCCTATTTTGATCACCAGAGGAAAGAAAGTGTGGCAGCATTGAGACACCATGCTGAATAAAGTGCTAAACACTGGCTCTGTTTATAGTTACTATATCAACATGTATAACCCTCTTATTGATCCCTCTCCCTCATTTTTACTATCTGCATTGGAGGCGATTTTTCATGAGAAGTCAGGCAAATATTTTCTAACCATTCTTCAGAATTATCTCAGATGATCCCTTGCGTACCCAGGATTAGAGTTATTGTTGCCAGATTTCTCTAGTGCAGCTGTGCAATATCTGGAATCCAGTTTTCATTTTGTCAACTAGACTATAACTTCTGTGGATGCTAGAACACTCCCAAGCATTGAGTCACTAATTATATATTCCTAAAGCATAGTTTTAATGATGATATTTGACCTGCTCAAAAATATTACATGGTTTCTCCTTATTACAGAGATTGTAAGTATTTTCACTACAAAAAATAAGTAACTATGAAAGGTGATAGATACATTAATTAGCCTGCTTGTGGTAATTATTTTTGCAATGTTTACATATAAAAAAATTATGTTGTACTCCTTAAATATATACCATTTTTATTTGTCAATTATACCTCAACAAAGCTGGGGGAAAAATAAAAAATAAAAATAAAATAAAATAAACTTTTGACCTTGGTATTCATGACATTATATGATATGATCCTAAGATAACTAGCCAACATTTCTTATTACTTCTTTAATCATATCTTTCCCTTCAGTCAAACTGGAAAGCTTATTCTTTCCAAATGTATTTCATACTTTTTTACCTTCACCCTTGCTTATGTCTATACTTTTGCCAGAACAATTTCCTTGCTTTACCTGCCTTACTTTATTTGCCTTCCAATGTATTTGGAAATAGGCAGGTAAGTAAGTCATCATCCTTGCCTTCAAATAATTCATAGATCATGGGGAAATAGTCACATAAACTGTTGGTGAATTAAAACAGAATAAATGCACTATTATAGGCATACAAAGGGTATTAAAGAAGCAAAGACAATGTTACCTCCAGAACACACAAATGTACTCAAAATATTTATGCTGGAAATGCCCAGACATGAAACTTGGATCCTATGTATAAACTCCAAATTAGATTTTCAAAAATACTAGATCTGTGGAAATGTCCCGAAGTAATCTCTACCCATTTGTAAGTAAATATGCTCAGAGTTCTGCCAATAATACAAATCTGACTTCTGTACTTAACTTGTCATAAACTGATAACAAACAGTTCACAAATTGGCACCAGTCTGCAGTCACACCTTGAGTAGCACTATCACACACATACCTCTTTTTCTTTTTTTTTTTTTTTTTTTTTTTTTTTTTTTTTTTTTTTTTTGAGATGGAGTCTCACCCTTTTGCCAGGCTGGAATGCAGTGGTACAATCTCAGGTCACTGCAACCTCCGCCTCCCAGGTTCAAGGAATTCTCCTGCCTCAGCCTCCTGAGTAGCTGGGATTACAGGCACACACCACCACGCCCAGCTAATTTTTTATATTTTTAGTAGAGACGAGGTTTCACCATGTTGGTCAGACTGGTCTCGAACTCCTGACCTCGTGATCTGCCTGCCTCGGCCTCCCAAAGTACTGGAATTACAGGCGTTAACCACTGCACCTGGCCACATGTACCTCTTACATTACCAAAAAGATTAACTTTACCCTCTTTTTCTCCATCAACCAAAATAAACAGAAACACAATTAAACAAAATGTTTTAAAATTATGATTTAATAAATATAAAGCAGCTATTGTAAATAACTTAAAGGATACGAATTTCTGTGACAGCCTTCAAGGAACCTAAACCATTTTCTGTTACCTCTGGAAAAAAATCCTACATATTTATATAAACATTAAAAAAAAATGTAATGGTCAGAAGCTAGGACCTGAAATGAATTTTTAACCTTTCCATAAAAACTGTTTCAATAAAACTAACACAACTTTTTATTGAGAGCAAAGTTAAAAATATTTTTAGCACACCGGATAAAATATTTTAACACACAGCCCAGCTTAGAAAATAATGCAACATAATAAAAAATGCAGAAATTGCACAGAGAGATAATCTACTCAAATTTACTGTATTTTTACATTTTCCCATATGCTGAGAAATGCAGATTAGTCTGTACTCATAAAACGAACTGAAAAAGCAAGAAATTACTTTGAATATCATGAGGCTGGCAAGAAACTGGAAAAGATGGTCTTTGAACATGCCTTCTCCGATTTCAGAAGCAGAAAAAGCATTATCTGCTGTAAACACATTTGCAGAATATTGAAATTTCTGCCTACTATTGCTATAGTTCCTTAATTTCCCTTTGTTCATTTCTGTTTGTACAATTTTCACTGAGCCAATGTGAGAGTCCAATTCACTTTCATTAGAATAAGCACTCCCATGTATACTGTCAGATATTTTAAATAATCTGCAAAAAAAAGACCCACATATTTCCTCACTTGTAACACTTGCTTGGAATATGAAAAACTAGCATAAAATTAGCCCCTTTAAAAACATTCATAGATTATGGTTTACTCAAAAAAGCTAAACATTCTCCTAAAATATAACTTGCTAAGTTTACCACCGAAGTATGTCTACTTTCCTAAAACTCAGAGAAATCCATTTGTGGTAGTCAGCCTCCAAAAACTGCCCCAATGATCCTTGCCTGCTCCTCATCCCTTTGCAGTCTCCTACAAATTGAATCGCGGAATCAGGACTGGCCTGTCTAACTAGCAGAGTACTGCGGAAGTGCAAATGTTTGACTTACAAGGCTAGGTAATGAAACACATTGCCCCTTTCCCCATGGTCTCTTAGATCTCTCACTCTGTGGAGAGCTAGTCACAATACAAAGAGAGCACTCAAGCAACCCTATGAAGAGGCCAGGTGGAGGGGTACTGAGGTCTCCTGTCAACAACCAGCACTGACTCTTCAGTCAAGGACAGCAAGCCACCTTGAAGAGAGACCTGATAGCTCCTGTCAAGCTTTCAGATGACTGCAGCATGTCTAACATTTTGATTGTGGCCTTCTTGTGAGAGGCCCCCAATATCTTTACGCATTCTCACAAGAGAGCCTAAGCCAGGACTACTAGCTAAGTTGTTCCTAAATTTCTAGCCTGTAGAAACTGTGAGAGATAATAATGTTTACTGTTGTTTTAAACTACTAAATTTTGGGATAATTTTATTACACAACAACAGATAACTAATATTCCATTTAAAGTCAGTAAAGTGCTTAAGAGAGAGAAAAACCTACTAAATATAGTCACATTAAATAGTAAATTTTGTAACACCTAATAGTAGTTAAATTTAACTGAAGTGATTCAAGTTACTCAATTGTATTAACATATTAAATTTATAGGAATAAATTAACAGACTTGTAATGAATTAAAAGTTGTCAGCAACTGCATTTCACGCCACAGAAGCTACCAGCTACCAGATAAGACAGTTTTCTTAGCCAATCAAATCAGCACTGTGTACCCCCCCAAAAAGGAAAAGATATAAACTAAGAATATTAGCAGATTAAATCGTCCCAAACTCTATATCCAACAACCACTTCAATGTAAGAACTACTTCTTTGCAAAGTTCTAAAAACAAGGAAACACTTTATCTTTATGACTGTACTGTATTATATTTGACTGATCAAAAGACAATCTATCAAAATAACTTGTTCACAATATCCCTAAGGGATGAAGCAACCATTAAGGTTCCTAATAAAACACTCACATCTTATAGAATAAGTAATGGAGATGACTTATCCATTCAGGGCTGAAGATCAAGTTTAATGAACAATGGCCAGTGATTTCATCAATCTTGTCTATGAAATGGAACCTCCATTAAAACTTGCCTAAACAACAGGGTTCTGAGAGCTTTTGGAATGGTGAACACATCAAGCTGCTGACAGAGTGGCATGCTCAGAGAAGTTGTGGGAACTCTGTACTCCCTCCCTCATATTTTGCCATATGTATCTCTTTCATCTGGAGTTGTACCCTTTATAATAAGCTGGTAAATGTAAGTAAAGTGTTTCCCTTAGGTCTCTGAGTGATTCTAGCAAATTACTAAACCTAAGATGGGGCCATGGGAAGCCTCAAATTTGTACTCAGCCAGACAGAAATGTGGGTAGCCTGGGAATCTCATTTTCAGCTGGAATTCAAAGTGGGGTCAGTCTTATAGAACTGTTATACTTGATGTAAATGACGAGTTGATGGGTGCTGACGAGTTGATGGGTGCAGCACACCAACATGGCACAAGTATACATATGTAACAAACCTGCACGTTGTGTACATGTACCCAAAACTTAAAGTATAATTAAAAAAACAAAAACAAAAAACTGAGCCTTCAAACTGTAGGTCTGATTCTAATTCCAGGAGTTAAGTGTCAAATTGATTTAAACTGTTAGATGCCAAGTTGGTGTCAGAGAATCAATCGGTGTCAGTCAACACCCAGTCTTTACATTTATGGTCAGCTGATTTCCAATGACAGTGCCATGACATTCAGTAGGGGAAGAACAGTCTTTTCAACAAATGACGCTGAAACAACTGAGTATCTATCCACATGCAAAAAGAATGAGGACAGACTCCTACTTCACACAAATATTTAAAATATTAAATGACAGATCACAAACGTAAATGTAAGAGCTAAAAACTCTGAAATCCTTAGAAGAAAACTTAAGAGTAAATCTTCATGACCTTGGATCAGGCAATAGTTTCTTAGATATGACACCAAAAACATAAGCAACCAAAGTAACGCCAAATAAGTATTACATCAAAACAAAAGCATAAGAATACAAGAAAAATTAGATAAACTGGACTCTATCAAAATTTAAAACTTGTGCTGCAAAGAACACCATCAAAAAACTGAAAACCCACAGAATAGGGGGAAATACCTGCAAATCATACAGATGATAAGAGACTTTGAGAATAAAGAACTCTTAAAACTCAACAATTAAAAGACAAATAGCCCAATTAAAATATGGACAAAGACCTGAATAAGACATTACTCCAAAGAAGACATACAAATGGCTGATAATCACATGAAAAGATTCTTAAAATTTTTGCTATACACTGGATATTAATGTCCCTCCCTCCAAATTCATTTGTTGAGGCCCTAATCCCCAACGTTTTTTTTGTTTTGTTTTTTGTTTTTTGTTTTTTTGGGATGGAGTCTTGCTCTGTCACCCATGCTGGAGTGCAGTGGCGGGCGTGATCTCGGCTCACTGTAACCTCCGCCTCCCGGGAAGCGATTCTCCTGCCTCAGCCTCATGAGTAGCTGGGATTACAGGTGCTTGCCAACACACCCGGCTAATTTTTGTATTTTTAGTAGAGGCGGGGTTTCACCATGTTGGTGAGGCTGGTCTCAAACTCCTGACCTTATGATCTGCCTGCCTCAGCCTCCCAATGTTATGGTATTTGGAGGTGGGGCCTTTGGAAGGTCAATGGGTTTAGATGAGGTCATGAGGGTACTTCCCCATGATGGAATTAATGCCCTTATAATAAGAGGATGAAACATGAGTTCTCTCTGTTTATACACACACCAAAGAAAAAGCATTGGAGAACATAACTAGGAAGAGGGTCCTCATCAATAACCCAACCATGCTGGCACTCTGATTTCTGACTTCCAGCCTCCAGAATCATGAGAAACAAATGTTTATTATTTACACCACCCAATCTATAGTATTTCATTGTAGCAGCCCAAAATAACTAAGACAATTAGTCATTACGAAAATGCACATCAACACCACAATGAGATACCTCTTCACACACCCCGTAGGATGGCTATAATACAAAAGACAGACAATAACAAGTGCTGACCAGAATGTGGAGAAACTGGAACCCTCGAATATTACTGAATGGGACTGTAAAGTGATGCAGCCACTTTGGAAAACAATTTGGCAGTTCCTCAGAAAAGTTAAATATAAAGTTACCATATGACCCAGCAATTCTATTCTGGGTTTATATCCAAAGAATTGAAAACACACATTCACGCAAAAACTTGCATGCATTTTCATAGCAATATTATTCACAATATAGAAAAAGAGAAAACAACCCAAATGTCCATCAACTGATAAGTGAATAAACAAAATGTGATATATCTATTTAATGGACTATTATTTAGCCAGAAGAAAACTGAAATACTGGCCGGGTGTGGTGGCTCACGTTTGTAATCCCAAAACTTTGGGAGGCCAAGGCAGACAGATCACAGGTCAAGAAATGAAGACCATCCTGGCAAACATCGTGAAACACTGTATCTACTAAAAATACAAAAATTAGCGGGGTGCAGTGACACACGCCTTTAGTTCTAGCTACTGGGGAGGCTTAGGCAGGAGAATTGCCTGAACCTGGGAGGCAGAGGCTGCAGGGAATCAAGATTGCACCACTGCATTCCAGCCTGGGTGACAGAGCGAGACTCCATGAAAAGAAAGAAAGGAAAGAAAGGAAAGAAAGGAAAGAAAGGAAAGAAAGGAAGGAAGGAAGGAAGGAAGGAAGGAAGGAAGGAAGGAAGGAAGGAAGGAAGGAAGGAAGGAGGAAGGAAGGAAGGAAGGAAGGAAGGAAGGAAGGAAGGAAGGAAGGAAGGAAGGAAGGAAGGAAGGAAGAAAAAGAAAGAAAGAAAGAAAGAAAGAAAGAAAGAAAGAAAGAAAGAAAGAAAGAAAGAAAGAAAGAAAGACCGATACATAACGCAACATGCATGAACCTTAAAAATGTTATGTTAAGTGCAGCCCTTCATGCTAAAAACTCTCAATAAACTAGTTATTGATGGGACATATCTCCAAATAATAAGAGCCATTTATGCAAACTCACAGAAAATATCATACCGAATGGGCAAAAACCAGAAGCATTCCCTTTGAAAACTGGCACAAGACGGGGATGCCCTCTAGAACCACTCCTATTCAACATAGTGTTGGAAGTTCTGGCCAGGGCAATCAGGCAGAAGAAAGAAATAAAAGGTGTTCAATTAGGAAAAGAGGAAGTCAAATTGTCCCTGTTTGCAGATGACATGATTATATATTTAGAAAACCCCATCGTCTCAGCTCAAAATCTCCTTAAGCTGATAAGCAACCTCAGCAAAGTCTCAGGATACAAAATCAATGTGCAAAAATCACAAGCATTCCTATACACTAATAACAGACAGAGAGCCAAATCATGAGTGAACTCCCATTCACAATTACTACAAAGAGAATAAAACACCTAGGAATCCCACTTACAAGGGATGTGAAGGACCTCTTCAAGAAGAACTACAAACCACTGCTCAACGAAATAAAAGAGGACACAAACAAATGGAAGAACATTTCATGCTCATGGATATGAAGAATCAATATTGTGAAAATGGCCATACTGCCCAAGGTCATTTGTAGATTCAATGCCATCCCCATCAAGCTACCAATGACTTTCTTCACATAATTGGAAAAAACAACTTTAAACTTCATATGGAACCAAAAAAGAGCCTGCCTTGCTAAGACAATCCTAAGCAAAATGAACGAAGCTGGAGGCATCACACTACCTGACGTTAAACTATACTACAAGGCTACAGTAACCAAAACAGCACAGTACTGGTACCAAAACAGAAGTATAGACAAATGGAACAGAACAGAGACCTGGGAAATAATACCACACATCTATAACCATCTGATCTTTGACAAACCTGACAAAAACAAGAAATGGGGAAAGGATTCCCTATTTAATAAATGGTGCTGCGAAAACTGGCTAGCCATATGCAGAAAGCTAAAACTGGATCCCTTCCTTACACCTCATACAAAAACTAATTCAAGATGGATTAAAGACTCAAATGTTAGACCTAAAACCATTAAAACCCTAGAAGAAAATCTAGGCAATACCATTCAGGACATAGGCATGGGCAAGTGCTTCATGACTAAAACACCAAAAGCAATGGCAACCAAAGTCAAAATACAGAAATGGGATCTAATTACACTAAAGAGCTTCTGCACAGCAAAAGAAACGACCATCAGAGTGAACAGGAAACCTACAGAATGGGAGAAAAATTTTGCAATCTACTCATCTGACAAAGGGCTAATATCCAGAATCTACAAAGAACTTAAATTTACAAGAAAAAAACAACCTTATTAAAAAGTGGGCGAAGGATATGAACAGACACTTCTCAAAAGAAGACATTTATGCAGCCAACAAACACATGAAAAAATGCCCATCATCACTGGCCATCAGACAAATGCAAATCAAAACCACAGTGAGATACCATCTCACACCAGTTAGAATGGCAATCATTAAAATGTCAGGAAACAACAGGTGCTGGAGAGGATGTGGAGAAATAGGGACACTTTTGCACTGTTGGTGGGACTGTAAACTAGTTCAACCATTGTGGAAGACAGTGTGGTGATTCCTCAAGGATCTAGAACTACAAATACCATTTGACCCAGCCACCCCATTACTGGGTATATACCCAAAGGATTATAAATCATGCTGCTATAAAGACACATGCACATGTATGTTTATTGCGACACTATTTGCAATAGCAAAGACTTGGAACCAACCCAAATGTCCATCAATGATAGACTGGATTAAGAAAATGTGGCACAGCATCATCCTGATACCAAAGCCTGGCAGAGACACACCAAAGAAAGAGAATTTTAGATCAATATCCCTAATGAACATAGATGCAAAAATCCTCAATAAAATACTGGTGAACCAATTCCGGCAGCAAATCAAAAGCTTATCCACCATGATCAAGTGGGCTTCATCCCTGGGATGCAAGGCTGGTTCAACATATGTATATCAATAAATGTAATCCATCATATAAACAGAACGAAAGACAAAAACAACATGATTATCTCAATAGATGCAGAAAAGGCCTTTGACAAAATTCAACAGCCTTTCATACTAAAAATTCTCAATAAATTCGGTATTGTTGGGGTGTATCTCAAAATAATAAGAGCTATTTATGACAAACCCACAGCCAATATCATACTGAATGGGCAAAAAATGGAAGCATTCCTTTTGAAAACTGGCACAAGACAGGGATGCCCTCTAGAACCACTCCTATTCAACATAGTGTTGGAAGTTCTGGCCAGGGCAATCAGGCAGGAGAAAGAAATAAAGGGTATTCAACTAGGAAAAGAGGAAGTCAAATTGTCCCTATTTGCAGATGACATGATTGTATGTTTAGAAAACCCCATCGTCTCAGCCCAAAATCTCCTTAAGCTGATAAGCAACTTCAGCAAAGTCTCAGGATACAAAATCAATGTGCAGTAATCACAAGCATTCCTATACACCAATAACACACAAACAGAGAGCCAAACGATTAGTGAACTCCCATTCACAATTGCTTCAAAGAGAATAAAATACCTAGGAATCCAGCCTACAAGGGATGTGAAGGACCTCTTGAAGGAGAACTACAAACCACTGCTCAACGAAATAAAAGAGGACACAAACAAATGGAAGAACATTCCATGCTCATGGATAGGAAGAATCAATATCATGAAAATGGCCATACTGCCCAAGGTCATTTATAGATTCATTGCTACCAATGACTTTCTTCACCTAATTGGAAAAAACAACTTTAAACTTCATATGGAACCAAAAAAGAGCCCACATTACCAAGACAATCCTAGGCCCAAAGAACAAAGCTGGAAGCATCACACTACCTGACGTCAAACTATACTACAAGGCTACAGTAACCAAAACAGCATGGTCTGGTACCAAAACAGAGATGTAGACCAATGGAACAGAACAGAGTCCTCGGAAATAATACCACACATCTACAACCATCTGATCTTTGACAAACCTGACAGAAACAAGAAATGGGGAAAGGATTCCCTATTTAATAAATGGTGCCAGGAAAACTGGCTAGCCATATTTAGAAAGTTGAAACTGGATCCCTTCCTTACACCTCATACAAAAATTAATTCAAGATGGATTAAAGACTCAAATGTTAGACCTAAAACCATTAAAACCCTAGAAGAAAATCTAGGCAATACCATTCAGGACATAGGCATGGGCAAGTGCTTCATGACTAAAACACCAAAAGCAATAGCAACCAAAGACAAAATACAGAAATGGGATCTAATCAAACTAAAGAGCTTCTGCACAGCAAAAGAAATGACCATCAGAGTGAACGGGAAACCTACAGAATGGGAGAAAAAATTTGAACCTACTCATCTGACAAAGGGCTAATATCCAGAATCTACAAAGAACTCAAACAAATTTAGAAGAAAAAAACAGACAACCCCACTAAAAAGTGGGCAAAGGATATGAACAGACACTTCTCAAAGGAAGACATTTATACAGCCAACAGACACATGAAAAAATCCCCATCATCACTGGCCATCAGACAAATGCAAATCAAAACCACAGTGAGATACCATCTCACACCAGTTAGAATGGTAATCATTAAAAAGTCAGGAAACAACAGGTGCTGGAGAGGATGTGGAGAAATAGGAATATTTCTACACTGTTGGTGGGACTGTAAACTAGTTCAACCATTGTGGAAGACAGTGTGGCGATTCCTCAAGGATCTAGAACTACAAATACCATTTGACCCAGCCACCCCATTACTGGGTATATACCCAAAGGATTATAAATCATGCTGCCATAAAGACACATGCATACGTATGTTTATTGCGGTAGTATTCGCAATAGCAAAGACTTGGAACCAGCCCAAATGTTCATCAATGATAGATGGGATTAAGAAAATATGGCACATATACACCATGGAATACTATGCAGCCACAAAAAAGGAAGAGTTAATGTCCTTTGTAGGGACATAGATGAAGCTGGAAACCATCATTCTCAGCAAACTATCGCAAGGACCAAAAACCAAACACCGCATGTTCTCATTCATAGGTGGGAATTGAACAATGAGAACACTTGGACACAGGAAGGGGAACATCACACACCAGGGCCTGTCGTGGAGTGGAAGGAGGGGGAAGGGATAGCATTAGGAGATATACCTAATGTAAATGACGAGTTAATGGGTGCAGCGCACCAACATGGCACACGTATACATATGTAACGAACCAGCACATTGTGCACATGTACCCTAGAACTTAAATAAATAATAATAATAAAAAGAAAATGTGGCACATATACACCATGGAATACTATGCAGCCATAAAAAAGGATAAGTTCACCTCCTTTGCAGGGACATGGATGAAGCTTGAAATCATCATTCTGAGCAAACTTTTGCAAGGACAGAAAACCTAACACCACATGTTCTCACTCATAGGTGGGAACTGAACAATAAGAACACTTGGACACAGGGTGGGGAACGTCACACACCAGGGCCTGTTGTGGGGTGAGGGGCTGGAGGAGGGATAGCATTAGGAGAAATACCTAGTGTAAATGATGAGTTAATGGGCAGCACACCAACATGGCACATGTATACATATGTAACAAACCTGCACGTTGTGCACATGTACCCTAGAACTTAAAGTGTAATAAAAAAAAGAAAAGAAAAAAATACTCACCTCCAAAAAAAATGTTAAGTGAAAGAAGCCAGACAAATGGCCATATTTTGTATAATTCCACCTATATGAAATGTTTAGCATAGGTAAATCCATAGAGATGATAAAGACAGAAAGTAGATTAGTGGTCACCAGGTGCTGTGGAAAGGGAGGAATGAAGAGTAACTGTTAATTAATAAGGAATTTATTTTGCAGGAGATGAAAATGTTTTAAAATTAGTTAATAGTGATGGTTGCAAAACTGTATTATAAAAACCAATGTGGGTAAATATGTAAGAATGAAAAAAATAAGAAAATAAAGTAATTCTACACTTTAAAAAGGTGAATTTTATGGTATGTAAATTATATCTTAATAAAGCCGTTATTACAAACATATAGAGATCAACATCAGCCAGACCCTTTACAGTGTCCATCAATCCTACCATTATTCTAATTAGACTGCTTTCCCATTCTCCATAATTTATTCCACTCTTCTCATTCTTGCTCAGTACTCTCACTTTTCCCCTCAAACTCCACAGATAACCACATCTCCTATGTCAGAGAAAACAAAAACAATCAACTAAACTTCTTCTGAATCTTGAATCCATATACCCAATTGAATATTTGGACTATTTATAAATATCTAAAATCAACATGGCCATATCTGTACTCATCACCTTCCCCTGAACCTGTTCTTACTTTACAGTTCTATAAATCAAAAAAGGGCACCACCAGCCTTCATCATTCTGGCTCAAACCAAAAACCTAGGAGTCAGATCTCATATCCAATAATCACTTAAGTCCTGTGGGATTGTATCTCCTAAATCATTCTGGATTGTCTCCATTCCTGATACCACTGTCCTAGGTCTGGCTACCACTTTCTCCCATCTAGATTAATAAGACAATCTTTTAAGTGGACCTTCACAATTTATTTTAACTCCCTTCTATTATAATTTATTCTCCATACTGGGGCCAATGAACTCTTAAAGAAAAGAAAATCTAATTTCACTCCTCTGTTTAAAACTCAAGGCATTAGGAAAATGGGCCTCGAACTTTTGTATGCATAATAATCACCTAGAAAATTTGTTCAAAATGAAGATTCCTGTGTCCCACCTGGACTATTGTGGTACCATTTGTAGTAGACAGTTAAATATTACAATTATGGTTATTTTTATGTGTAGGACAAGGACTATGACACCAGGAATGCAGAAAGTAAGGAATTATTTAGGAGATAGAATTTTGCTGTTTTTCTCATTCACATTCTACCATATTTAATACTTTTAGATGTACAAATATTCAAATTTATTCACAGAATATTATTTGGTTTAATTATAATAATTACCTTTTCCAGAATACTGATGTGCTCTCTCCTTTATCTTCTGCAAAATTAACTAATTTTGTATCATCAGGAACACTCTTCTCAGGTGCTATCTCAGTGCCAATGTGATTTTTATATTTCTGAGAACCATATGTCAGCTTGCCAGCAACATGTGATAAGTCATTTTTACCTACCCCTTCTAAATTTAGATCATCCTGTTCATATTTATTAGAAGGAAAGGCAAATTGGAATTTTTGTGTTGGCAAAATATAATTTGTGTCTTCATTAGTTATCTTTGCGAAATATAATTTGTGTCTTCATTAGTTATCTTTAAATTTGATGTTAACATTTTTGGCCTCTTTTCCTGACCTACAAAAAAAGAATATATTAATTATTACATGTTCTCCATTAAAGGAAATTTTCAAAATGATGAAAAACTTCAATAAAAATTCCAAGTTAAATATGAAAGCCAAAAGCAAAGCACTAATAATAAGATAATCAGTGACACCATAGGTTTTAAAATACAGGTAATTGTTACACTTATGGTATATTACATCACTAAATGACACCCAGAAGTTAATATGGAATTATTGAATTAAATCTGAAGTTTCCATAGTACCTGCATTACAAAATAGGTTTAATTTCTTTCTGACCCATAACAAATGATATAATTATACAAGTAATTATGAAGATTTAAAATTTATATAAATGATTTATACACAGAAATACCATGACCAATTATATAAAATGTTACCAAACACAATTCATTATTAACATATCTAATGCTTTTAAGTTTGTAGTCTTGTTTCTAAAATCAAAATAAAGGAATGTTTTCATCAGAGTGACAGAATTTTAAAGGTTTCTTTCGAAGCTTTATAAGAATTTTTAGGGAAGTTTAGGGGGAATTTGGATGTCTTACTAGAACTTAAATTTGCTTTAGCATCTATGTATCTACATTATACTCTATGCTATATATTATTTGATATAAGTATATATATAACATATATGTAAATTACAAAGCTTAATCATAAAATGTATGTGTATGAGCCTATGATCCAATTTAAAAATTAAAATTTTACTAATATTCCATTAGCTCGCATACATTGTTTGAGTGTGCTTGTTTTTGAGCTTTTTAAAAATGGTATCACACTATATTTAATCTTCTGCATCTCACTTTTTTCACTCAGTATTTCTGGGAGCTGGTTACCAGGCGATCTTACCTTTAGTAAATGGCAAGGCAAAAACTGAACAGTAGTGATAGGAATTTTAATAGTAACAGAAAAAATATTCATAAAACAAAAAATCAACACGTGTGTGTAATAGTGTATTGTGTGCATTTATGTATGCATATGTATGTGTATTATATGTACAGAGAAGACAAATGTTTTAAATTTTAAGATTTGGTGGGCACTATTTTGTTTTGGGGGGGTATGTATGTATTTAGAGATGGGGGGGTCTGTTTGTTTGTTTATTTATTTAGAGATAGGGTCTCACTATGTTGCCCGGGCTGGAGTGCAGTGGCTATTCACAGCCTCCGAAGTAGCTGGGGCTACAGGCAAGTGCCACTGCATCCAGCTTGGTGAGCACTCTTTTTAATAAAAGAAGGATCTGACTTTCATTTTATTTCATTAAAATAAAGAAATTTTAATTGTTTACATAATGAGTATACATATGTTGGGGGGATATCTGATATTTCTGATATATGCATACACAATGTGTAATGATCAAATCAGAGTTTTTTAAAAAAATACTGCCATGAACTGTATGGGTTTGGCTTCACAATAAATAAGTGATAATTTATCAAACAGTTTATTACTTTCTTTTTTTTTTTTTTGAAACGGATTCTCCCTCTATTGCCCAGGATAGAGTGATACAGTGGTGCGATCTTGGCTCACTGAAACCTCCGCCTCCTGGGTTCATGCCATTCTCCTGCCTCAGCCTCCCAAGTAGCTGGGACTACAGGCGCATGCCACTACACCCAGCTAGTTTTTTTGTATTTTTAGTAGAGATGGGGTTTCACCATATTGGCCAGGATGGTCTCGAACTCCTGACCTCGTGATCCGCCCACCTCGGCCTCCCAGACATTCTAATTTACTCTAACTCCTGAGTATCTGAAATTTCTGAAATCAATACCCAATATGAGTACACATATTTTGGGGGCATATGCAATATTATGATACATGCATACACAATGTGTAACAATCAAATCAGGGCTTTAAAAAATATATTGCCATGAACTGTATGGGTTTGGCTTCAAAACAAATATGCGATAATTTACCTCACAGTTTATGACTTTCTAATTCTTCATCTAACTCCTGAGTATCTGGAATTTCTGAAATCAATGGAGCAGGAGGGAGAAACCAATCTAATGACTTTTCATTATCTGGATGGCTACGTAAAATATAAAAATGTGAGTATATATATTAATAAAGATGTAACATGAGAAGCTATGTATTTATTAAACATTACTCAATTATAGACTCTTAAACATCCTATAAATTAACTTTCTGTCAGCACTTTGATTTATCCCTACACAGCAGTGTTCTCAACCTTTTACCCTCATGTATCATAGGATTAATGATTCTGTTGTGTGAGAGAGATATGCTACCTAAATAATGGCAATAACTCTATTTCCTTTTCTCCAATTCAAATGTCAGTAACAGGAATCTTAAATCTGCTCCAATATAAAAAAAAAAAAGGAGTAAATCATTCTCAAACTTTAGCATTTTAACTATTACAAGTAACAAATTACTTGACATATCTCACAACTAATCACAGGTCACCAATGTGTAAATTACACCATCACTGGTATTCCAGAGCTGGGATCCAAAACCCCTGGGCCACAGACTGATACTGGCCTGTTAGGAACCTGGCTGCACAGCAGGAGGTGAGCAGCGGGCAAGTGAGCATTACTGCCTGAGCTCCGACTCCTGTCAGATTAACAAGGGCATTAGATTCTCACAGGAGTGCGAGCCCCATTGTGAACTGCACATGAGAGGGCTCTAGGTTGCATGCTCCTTATGAAAATCTAATGCCTGATGATCTGAGGTGGAACAGTTTCATCCCGAAACCATCTGTGGAAAAACTGTCTGCAAATTCAGTCCCTGGTACCAAAAAGGTTGGGGACCATTGTTCTAGAGTATTCCTACAACATTATTACAAATTAATGTCCTAACCTAAATATTCTTAGTCCAGAACCATCTACAAACTACAGAAAAAGCCAAGAAATCATTTGAAATTGACAATCTCTTTATAACCTATAGTAATTGAAATTTTTGCCACCCTGTTGGCATCATTAACTACCCCTCCTTGTCTTTCAACTATGATCGTGTTAACTGATACTGCTTTAATGGTTCCTTTCCCATCAAAGTTGACTTGTTCTTCATTAGGACAAAAAGATAAGTGTTGGGTGACAGGAAATAAAGTTGAGAAGAGCATCATATATTTTGTCTATACCAAGTCTCAAAAATTTTATGACCTAGTCATTTAGGATGTTACGCTCTCTAAAGTGAGAGACTCAGTCTTTTACTTTTCTGTCTCTCAGAGCACCCTAGCACATAGCTACTCCGACCATATTTTCCAAGTAAAAAATCTACAACGCATTATCTGGCAACGTCTGACAGACTGTTTAATAACAGGCCACATCTTTTAAAATTTAGGACTATGTCAGAGGGTGCCCAAGATCACCCCCAGTTCAATAATTCCCTAAAATGACTCATAAGACTCAGCATACAGTCCTACTCATGGCTACCAGGACAAAGTTCAAGGAAAACCAGGCATGAGCTTTTAAGAGTCTTCTCCCAGCAGACTGTGGGAGGCACTTAATTATCTCAGTAATGACTTAAGACAATACCCATGAAATGTTGCCAAAGAAGGGAAGCTCTTCAGGGACTTAATGCCCCGGTTTTTATTGGGGGCTAACTAACATTAGCATAAGCATCCCCTGTCTGGCACACACCTAAATTCCAGAACCACAGAAAAAAAGCGGGTGTTCACATAAACCATATTATTTGTATAAACAGTTTACACACAGCAAGCCACTGTTGTCAGCTAATGGAGGGGATCTTCCTGAAATCTAAGTTCTCAGACGCTAGCCAAAGCCAACCTTGCAAGCAGGCCTTTTCAAGAACAGCAGTTTAGGCTGCTATGTTAACTCTTTTCTACACAAGGACTATTTCAGAAAATTCAAGAAAGAGGAATAATAGCTCTACTATTCTGCCTCTTAATAAAATCAAATCTTCCTTATAATTTCCCAATCTTTTTTCCAGAGGTGACATCATCATCCCAGTTACCCAGAATCCAAACCACAGTACCTTTTTTACTAAGTAGATCTAGATACATACTAGGTCTTACTGTATATTCCTTGTAATGCTTCTTAAATTCATCATTTCCTTTGTGTTTCCATGGTCATTATCATTATCAAGGCTCTTATTAACTTGTCTTAACTGCCCTCACTGCCTCCAGGCTTTCTCTCTAATTAATTTTACAGGTTCCTACCACATTCATTTGGAATTGTTTTCATTACATTACTCCATTCAAAATCCTTCAGTGGCTTTGAAAGATTGCCAAACTTCCTAGTGGCCTTAGACCACCTTACAGTTTTAACCCTCCTACACATACCTTATAGTCCAAACTAAACTGAACTCCCTGATGTATAACAAATAGATAATGCATTCTGTCTCTCCTCATCTTTTTTTTTCCTCCTGAGACAAGTCTCACTCTGCCACCCAGGTTGGAGTGCAGTGGCGAGATCTCAGATCACTGCAACCTCCACCTCCTGGGTTCAAGTGATTCTCATGCCTCAGCCTCCCCAGTAGCTGGGATTACAGGCATATACCAACATGTCTGGCTAATTTTTGTATTTTTAGCAGAGACGGCGTTTCACCATGTTGGCCAGGATAGTCTCAAACTCCTGGACTCAAGTGATCTGCCCACCTCAACCTCCCAAAGTGCTGGGATTACAGGTGTAAGCCACCGTGCCTGGTCACTCCTCACCTGCATTCAAAGATATTTACTCAGCTTTCCCCTGTGCCTTGCCCCACTCTGATATCTACCTACAGAAATCCACCGTTTTATTCATTCATTAATCCATTCAGTAATTATTTACTGAGTACTATGTACCATGTATTGTTCTAGGCACTAGAGCTTATATTCAAAGGCTGGCTCAAATCCTACCTTTTCCAAGAAATCTCCCTAGGTTCCCAAAGATTTTCTCCTCCCTTCTTCTTATAGAGGGAACCTATAGTATGTATCATAGTCTGCCTTGAGCTGTGTGAATGTACCAATAGATAATAGACAGAAACAGACAGATACGTAGATGAATAGATGTGACAGATACATATTTGATACTCCCTCTAGATTATAAACACCTAAGAGTTTTATTTTTATGTCCATTTACATTAGCATACTTAGCAAAGTCCTTTACATAATTTCAATAAATATTTGTTAATTCCAAGGTTTTTAACCCACAGTGAATTCTATCCAAAATCTTTATTCCAGCATTTAACACACATCACCATCTAACCTCAACTTAGAATTTCTAACTTTATGTCCCAATGTTTCCACTTCATGAATCATCTACTCAAGGAAAATTCTCTACACGTTATCCTTAAAAGTACCATGAATTGTCCCATCTCCATCCTTTTTCTCTTGCTCTACCACTCTGCCTTCAAATGCCTACTTCTTCTCTTCCTATAGAAATTATCAAATCCTTCAAAGCCTCCTGAAGTCTCCCCCTACTACCCAAAAAGCCTGACCTGACTGTGTAGAGCATGACAACCTTCCTTCCAAGTCTGAAATTTCGCTGCATGAACACATGCTTCTCATTTGTTTCGCACATATTTTTGACTATATTTTCAGAAAAACAACCATGTTACAAAATTTGCATTGGCCAGTCCTGATTAACACATGTTGCCCCAGTTGGATGTGCTCTTTCACTCTCAAAAGTGTCCCAGTATAGATGATTATTTACATGGTCATATTACTTATAAATGCCTTTCCATTTGTGTGTTTAATCTCAACTAGATTTTAAGTATTTTGTAAGTAAAAGTCTGTTTCATCCTTTTTATAACCCTTTCAACTTTCAATCAATATTTGAATGAACAAGTAAAATAATAAACAAGGCAATAAATACACCTCATTAAAATAGGATAATACAATACACTAAAAATACATAGAAAACTCAAAATTGAACAATGCACATGAAAATCCATAAAAGTCAGTATTTAACACACTACCTACTCTCTAGTCTTGTTTTCTTTGGTCTCACATCTTTATTCCCATCCCTACTTCCTGCCAGCACTTAATGTGCCTATCATACTTTGCCTTTGGCATACTGTTCATTGTTTCCAAATGGTGATGTCATTCCTTGTCCTGAGCTACTCTTTGAGCATTATTTCCCATTTTTAGCTTGGCCAAAAATAATATGAACAAACCAGATATGCAAATAAATGCAAGCCAAATAGGCAAGAATCTGTTCTTTCTTTCTTTGTGTTTTTTTCAGACAGAGTTTCACTCTGTTGCTCAGGCTAGAGTGCAGTGGTGCCATCTTGGCTCACTGCAACCTCCGCCTCAGGCTTCAAGCGATTCTCATGCCTCAGCCTCCCAAGTAGCTGGGATTAGAGGCATGCACCATCAAGCCCAGCTAATTTTTTTGTACTTTTAGTAGAGAGAGGGTTTCACTATGTTGGCTAGGTTGGTCTTGAACTCCTAACTTCAGGTGATCCACCCGCCTCAGCCTCCCAAAGTGCTGGGATTACAGGCGTGAGCCACTACGCCTGGCCCAAATCTATTCTATTTTAAAAATTATAACATTTAAGATGTTAAACTTCAGTTACTCCCCTCTTACTGGTAAGAGAATTCCATGTTTACCAAATATGTAACTGAAATATCATTCTGTGGATTCCTCATTTTTATTTGTATATTTACCAGAGAGAAAACTAAAACTCACCCAAATTCAAAAAACCCTAAAGTAATACACTGTGTTATCAATCTTTAAGGGAGACTTACTTTTCAACTTCATCTGGTTTTTCAAAAAACAAATTATCCAAGGAAAATAAGCAATCATTTGATTCCAGCATTGTTGAGAACTGGACTTTGTCATAAATCTACAAAATATGGAAAAAGCAGTTTATAAAGATGTAGAAAAATATTTCTGTATAAACTATAATCACTAATTTTCCACAGTCTCCTGTAAAATATAACCAAAGACTATCCTTCCAGCTTCATCGTCTGCAACTTCCTTCAAAGCACCTCAACATTCAAATACATTATTCTCTGCTTTCCACTCATTCATGGATTCAAACTTGCTCCCTTCTCTTCATAGTGCTCCAATGCTTGGAATGTGCTTTCTTCCATTCTCCAACTGGCAAATTCCTATCCATCCTTCAAGGTATAGGTCAAATGTCATTTCTTCTTCAAAGGCTTTTCTGAATTTGTCTTCTTCCTCAAGGAAGAATTAATCAGTCTTCTTGGGCTCTTAATACTTTGTTCACATCATTATTTTTGAGTTAGGGCAGCACATTTTATTGTGAATATGTGCACCTCTAACAATATACTATGTACATATGCAGGGATTTGCTTCAAAATAAAGGGGAGAGATGAAAGAGTATTGAAATAATATCGACAATGAGTTGATCACAGCTAAAGCTATGTAATAGGTACATGGGGCTCATTATAATTTTTTTCATATGTTTGAACTTTTCCCAAATAAAAAAATTATAAGTTTAACATACATATGCATATTTACAATATTATACAATGTCGTCTCAAAAAAAAAAAAAACATTCAGCATTGGCCATCTTGGAACATAACAAAAATCTCGGTTGAACAAAGATGCAAACGTGATTAAAAAAGAAAACTAGTCTCTAGATACACACATTGCTCCCATTAGAATTATTTTTCCTTGCATATCCCAATTTTTTTCTAAATTCTTAAACACCATAGGACATTCTATATGACAAAACATAAAATCAGATGAACAAATTGTAAAACATAAATCACATTTCTGTTTCTTCTGCTTTAGTTAATACATTGTAAATTTGTCCTCAAGATAGAAACTACAATCAAAGAAATTGTATTAATGCCATCTAGCGGAGAAATACGCATTACCAAGTCAGATTATGTCTCTCCAATTTTGAATCCTCCTTGATGTGGGGATGAGATACAAGTGGGAGTGACGTGGGGAAGGGAGAATGTTTCCACTTGACAAATGCTACTGTATGAGAACTAAACCTGTATATATACTTTAGGGCTGTTCTTACTGATATAGAATATTGTGGGGGTTTTCGCTATTTTCCTTATTGGGTTCTTCCCCCTTCCATCTGTTTAATATAATTGCCCTCTTCATTTTTCTCTATCTATTAATCAGTTACCAACAAAAACAAGTGTAAAAATGAAACAAATTAGTGTGGTTCTATAAATGTCTAAAACAATTTAAGCCTAGGATAACAGGGCAGGAGGTAGAGGGAGTCATTCAGAAATATGCGAAGTCTTTAACAGCTTTAAGTAAACAATTTCAGAACTTGAAAACAATTATCTGAAAAAGTATAAATGAAAATGTTAATCACGTTTTTATAGTGCCCAAAAAGTAACAAATAAAATGTTCCCTTTCTAGTTTTAGGAAAACTACGTTCAAACAAAAGAAACTTTTTCTAAAATAAATCTCACTAGACCACTTTCATATGGCTTTGCTACCTCAGAATTTAAGTCGAAAATCTTAAGGCTAACATTTACACACTTGAATACTTTCTTCCCAAAGCAACTACAAATAGACAACAAAACTACAAATTTAAAACATTTGGGAAGAAAAGTGTTGCATGAACTAACAAAAACCTCCTATACAAACAGTATATATTTTCAAAAGAATTTCTTATTTCTAGCTCTAGCATACAAGAATATAACTTGTTTGGGTTCAGAATACAAATATCGTGTACATATTTTAGTTCTTTTTTCTTTTTTTTTTTTTTTTTTTTGATACGGAGTGTCGCTCTGTCGCCCAGGCTGGAGTGCAGTGGCACGATCTCGGCTCACTGCAAGCTCCGCTTCCCAGGTTCACGCCATTCTCCCACCTCAGCCTCCGGAGTAGCTGGGACTACAGGCGCCCACCACCACGCCCGGCTAATTTCTTTTTTTTTTTTTTTTTTTTTTTTTTTTTTTTTGTATTTTTAGTAGAGACGGGGTTTCACCGTGTTTGCCAGGATAGTCTCCATCTCCTGACTTCGTGATCCGCACGCCTCGGCCTCCCAAAGTGCTGGGATTACAGGCTTGAGCCACCATGCCCGGCCATATTTTAGTTCTTATGCACTCCTATGGAAAAAAACATCCCTTATCTAAAACTGCATCCTCTCATCCTGCATTATTTTTCTTCATAGCATGAATTGATAACTAACATTATAGTATAAGCTTAGTTCTTTATTATGTTTCTCCCTCTAGAGCAAGCAGGGAATTTTTGCTCACTAATGTGTTCCAATAACCCAGAATAGTGCCTGGCACACAGTAAATGGTCCATAAGAATCTACTGTGGAATAAATGCATTAGCAATAACCAGTTTATAAAAATAATGTTAAATAAAAATAATTTTCTGTTAACTTAGAAACTTAAAATTTGACCAATCTAAAAAATGTGAAATTTTTTTCTAGTTCAGGATTTATGTAAATAAAATCTTGAAGGTTCTAAAAGATGATGAATTTAGCACGTTCAAAATGTAAATAAATCTTTTTTAAAAAAAGAAACACAGGTCCTACAAGGGACCTTGCTACAGTTCAGTATGAGTTTGTGATGTGAGGGGATGCTATTTTAAATTAATTAAAGTTCTAGGTTTAGATTCAGATTTTCTAAGTTCCTATTATTTATTACTTATTAAAGTTTTAGTTTCAGCATGTGGCACAAAATTAGATTGCCAAACAAAATAAACAATATCATCCCAGATAGTTTTAAGTGTCTGCTCTGCTATAATCACTGTTAAAATACTTAAACTATTTTTGAGACTACATAATTTGCAGTGCCGATCTGCACCTTCTCTAGTTATATTAATGTCAACCTCTAATTATATTAATACAACTAGATACAATTAATCTCTAGTTATATTAATGACAATTCACCGTTTTGTCTTCTGTAGTCTTTACTTATTGTATAAAATTATTTTATTGTATACAATTATTGCATAAACTTATATAAAATTGCAGGCCTATTACTTATTTCTTACAATTTTTACTCAGAAATATACTCGTTATTTTAAAAGTACAGAAACTCAGATATAAATTATTGATTTGCTAGAAATTTTTGTGAGTTAAGGAAGAAGTCGGGAACATTTAAGGGAATAACCGACCGTCAAATAACTGCGGAGAATTTGACAAAGAAGGAAAAATCAACGGGAACAAATTACTCCAAGGCTCGGCCTGGGAAAGGACCATACAATTGTCGGAGCCCCAGATGTCACCCCCTCTCCCCAGGCACCAACAGGGCTGGAAGGGTCCGGCCGGGAACCGAATCAGCACCTAGAGCAAAATAACAGCTCTGTGGATTTCCTAAGGAGAATATCCTACATCCAAGGCAGAGGCCTTAGGGCCCGGAGAGTGGCGCAAGAACCGGGCACAGGGGCGCGTCACTCCACCCCCAGTTTCCCGCTTCCTACCACCGCTGTGAAACCGGCGGCTCAGACAGGTGGGTACGTCCCCTCAAAGCTCGCTCAGGGGGCGCCACACACCAGAACACAAGACACAGGAACCGAACACCAATCAGCCGACTCTAGGGGCGGGCCGGACGCACAGTCAGTCCCACCCCGCGGGGAGCTGGGCCCGCCCTGCGCCCGAGCGCGCCTCAAGCCTCACCGCTTTCTGACTGGAAACGCGGCTGAGGCGCCTGGCTCGAGCCCGCGGCCTGAAGTCGGCTTGTGACCAACAACTCACCGCACCCGTCCGCTGCCTGCCCGGCAGATGGCTCTAAAACTCGACTGCTGCCCGGACGGCTGGGCTGGGTCCCCACTTCCCCGCGGGCGTCAGGCCCCGGTCCCCACCTTCCGCGCGGGTGTCCGGGCCCCGGTCCCCACCTTCCCCGCGGGCGTCCGGGCCCCAGACCTCACCTCCCTGCGGGCAGCTCCTAAGCCAGTCGAGCGCCCATTCATCAGCCCCTGGGAGGACCCCCCAGCCTGGCTAAGCCGAGCTCCAAGCAATGGATGGCCCGAGCCCCCAACCTCTCCCTTCCTGCCTTTTTTTCTCCAAAAGTTTGTAACTGGTTTTGAATCTATCTCTTGCAGGTTATTGTGTCTATTCTCGTTAAATACAGCTCCTAATCCTGGGTTCTAAGGGTCTACTAAGTGGTACCCTTTCCCTAAGGGTACAACAACTACACAAACACACCCCAACCTGCCTTTCTCATAAAAGTTAGCCAGGCCTCAGCTCTGGGACTTCCAGTCTCCTCGTATCTAAAAAGTATTTTACCTATATTATTTATAAAATACCACAATGGCACTCATGAGGTCGGTATTACTGAGGAAGCTGATTCAGAAATAAAGTTAAATTTCAGAAATAAATGTTCTAAAACACAATGATCTTTAAATATGTTTAGTCAACATGAATTTATAAAAACAGGGCAATAATGTGTTCTTCGACTTTAAACATGAACAAACTAGAAGTTATCCTTTTAAGTTTCTTTAGAATTGTCGTCTGAAGATTTGGCAGGGAATGTTTTGTAGATGATAAAATAGCAACGAATCAATGATGCTTTTCTTGCAGAGACATTTATCCTTCCTTTGGAAACCCCCACCTGTGACATCTAGGGCCAACCTACTGCTGTCTGACTGCCCTATTCCTGTTCTCTTTTTTCCTTGCAGCTCTACTGTTAATTAGCTGTATGACCTTGGAAAAGACCCAACCTTTAAGTCTTAATTCTTCATCTTCAATGATACTAATAAGCTCTAACTCCTAGATACTGCTGCAAGGGTTAAATAAAATAATATTTGCAATAGTCCTACCACACAGTAAATGCTCATGAATATTAATTTCTTTCACCTTCGCTGAGATGTAAAATTATTCCAGTAGTTGGATAGGCCAGTTATTCGGATACTGATAAAATATCAAGTCTTTGTCTCTTGGAGAAAATAACATTTTGACTGCATAAACTATTCTTAATAGAAAGGTTGAATTATCATTCCTCTCAAAAATACTGGAGAGGAAAGTTACTTTCCATAGGCTGCACAGAGGAAAATAACAAAACCGTGCATTTGCTATAGTGAACCCCCCCAGTGTGTTGAAATTCATACGTTGAATTCTAACCCCCGATGTGATGGTATTTGGAGGTGGGACTTTTGTGAGGTAATTAACTCACAAGGGTAGAGCCTTCATGAGTAGGATTAGTGCCCTTTTAAGAGGCCAGAGAGTTAGCTCGCTCTTTTTCTGCCATGTGAGGATACAGGAGGACGGTATCTGCAAGCAAGGAAGGAGTCCCTCACCAAATACAGGATCTGCCTGCACCGTGATCTCGGACTTCTCAGGCACCAAAATTGTGAAAAATGTTTGTTATTTAAGCCACCCAGCCTATGGTAATTTGTTATAGCAGCTTGAACTAAGATAGGGTTTGAGTGATAGAATTGTAGAATTCAGTAACAAGCAGGTACAGGGGGAGTCTTACTGTCAAAGCACACAGTAGCAAATGGCCACCATGTTCATAAACAAAAACATTCATTCATTCATTCACTCATTTATTCAAGAATGTGTGGGGAATCTACAGAGCCTTACCTTTCTCTTAAAATAATGTAATAAAAAATGTCAAAGCTTCAGTTTTTAAAAGGAAGACTCAGGTCAGTGATAAAGTTACTAAAAATCCCATTTTGTGGGGAGGGATTGCCATGGTTTTTAGTAATGCTGCCATGTTTCTCAAGAAAACATTTTAATCCTAAAGATTTAATTTTACAACCAGTGCAACAACGTTATAAGCAATCCTCCAAATTGAATAACATAACTAACATTTGAAATATAGTCTTCCCAATCAACTTCTGGCATGACTGCATAAAGAGCTCTGCTATCTCACTTCTCAGTGAAACTGGCGAAAATTCTAGAAAAATGACTCAGACCCTCTGGAAATGATCCTAAGGGCAAATAGCAAAAGAAGAAACATCTCTTCAAGAAAGAGTTATAAAAATTTGGTAAGAAAGGGAAGGGTCTGTGGTATTTTATCCAAGACTCCAAGTCCCAGCTTAGCGAGACAGTCTCCATTCTAGACAGCTGCAGCCAAGAATACAGAGCTCTCTCTGCACCCAGCTTCCACTAGAAGGCGCGCTTTCTTCCTTTCTTTCATTGTGGTAAAACCTGAATAATATTTATAATTTTAACCATATATAAGTGTATAATTCAGGGATATTAAATACACTCACAATGTTGTATAACCACCACTCTTATCCATACCCAAAACTTTTTCATTATCCCTACTAAGAAATTTGTGCCCATTCAGGGAGGGGAACATCACACACTGGGGCCTGTTGGGGGGTGGGGGGCTGGGGGAGGGATAGCGTTGGGAGAAATACCTAATGTAAATGACGAGTTGATGGGTGCAGCAAACCAACATGGCACATGTATATCTATGGAACAAACCTGCACGTTGTGTGCATGTACCCCAGACCTTAAAGTATAATTTTAAAAAAAAAAGAAAGAAAAAAAGAAATTTCTGCCCATTAAACAGGAACTCCTCCTTTTCCCCTTTCCTTAATTTCTGGTAACCTCTATTATACTTTCTAATTCTGAGTTTACCTATCCTAAGTACTTCATATAAGTGAAATCATACAATATTTGTTCTTCTGTTTCTGGATCATTCACTTAGCACAGCGTTTTCAAGGTTCATCCACGTTGTAACATGGATCAGAATTTTACCCCTTTTTAAGGCTCGATAATATTCCATTGTATGTATATACCACATTTTGTTTATCCATTTGTAATCCTGGGCTAATGGACATCTGAGTTGTTCCCACATTTCCACCTTTTGGCTCTTGTGAATAATACTGCTATGAAGATTCCTGTGTAAATATCTCTGTTTAAGTGCCCGCTTTCAATTCCTTTGGATATGTACCTAGGAGTGGAATTGCTGGGACATATGGTAATGCTGTTACAGCCAATGCCATGAGTTCTAGCTGATAAATCCAATATAACCAAAATTTTCTTTACTTTGTAACATCCACATCTTTTACACTCTGATTAGTCAGTAGGAATTGATATTGAAAAATTAGTCTCAGCCTGGGCAACACAATGAGACTTCATCCCTACCAAAATTTTAAAAACTAACCAGGCATGATGGTATGTGCCTATAGTCCTGGCTGCTTGGCAGGCTAAGGCAGGAGAATGGCTTGAACCAAGGAATTCCAGGCTGCAGTGAGCTGTGATCCCACCACTGCACTCCAACTGGGGCAATAGATAGCAAGATCCTGTATCTAAAAAAGCAAGAAAGAAAAAGAAAAATTAGTGTTGACGGCTCTAGAGAAGCAGGAACCAAGAAATGTTGAGGTTTCAAGACTATTTTTCTGCAGGTGACAGCCAGAAATGTGTTGTGTTTTTTATCGTCAGATTTGGACAAGAAACAGTGAAGAGATCGTTTGAGAAGAATCTGAGGACTACAAAATTAATTTCTGAGGAAAAAAAAAGAAAAAAGGAAATAAAAGTAGTTTGATATGATGGGATTCTCAGGAGGAAAGAAAAGTTTAGGGAGGTAGGCCCAATTCAGTAGATATTTAAATAACAAAAGGAAGACTGAATTAAACACAAACTAAAAGAAAATCTTCCCTCCCTTCCTTCCTTCCTTCCTTCCTTGTTTCCTTCCTTCCTTCCTCCCTCCCTCCCTTCCTTCCTTCCTTCCTTCCTTCCTTTCCTCCTTCCTTCCTTCCTTCCTTCCTCCCTCCCTTCTTTGTTTCCTTCCTTCCTCCCTTCCTTCCTTGTTTCCTCCCTTTCTCTCTCCCTCCCTTCCTTCCTTTCTCTCTTTCTTTTTTCAAGGTCTTGCTCTGTTGCCCAGGCTGGAGGGCAATGGTGTGATGGCTCATTGTAACCTTAACCTCCTGGGCTCAAGCAATCCTCCTGCCTTAGCCTCCCAAGCAGCTGGGACCACAGGTATGTACCACCACACCACACCCTGCTAATTTTTTAAAAAATTATTTTTATTTTTTGTAGAGATGAGGTCTTGCTATGTTACCCAGGCTGGTCTCAAACTCGTTGCCTCAAGCAATCCATCCACCTTGGCCTCCCAAAGTGCTCAGATTACAGGTGTGAGCCACCATCCCTCGCCAGAATAATTTTTCTTTAGGAAAGATTTAGTAAGTATCTAGGTAACCGAGAACATAATGACATAAATTGATTAGAAAGCAATTCCTTGAGTTCCAAATGGCTAAGAAGAGTGTTTAATGGTCTTGTATAAGATCCTGTACTCATATTTCAGGAAATCTGGTTTTTTTTCTTTTCAGGCAAAAATTGACTCCTCCTACCAAAATGAATTTAAAATACCTTCTGTTCTCCAAAGTCAAGAATGTTGATCTTAATAGAACTGCCAGACAGGGTGTTCCAATTAGGCCTAGAACCAATGCACCATAGAACCACAGCCAGCTAAGGTGTATTACAAAGAACATAAGCTTTCCATAGAAATCAGTTGAGAAAGGTTCAGCATTCAATGGATGTTCTTTGTACTTGACTGTATAAATTAGATTCTAAAATGTGTTAACACAAACCCTGAACTAGGAAGCAAACATCCCAGGACACAAAATTGAGGACAAAGGAAAATATTCTACGCCAGCATAGATTATTTCCTAAGTAAAAATGAATGCCAGTTTCTTCAGGAGGAGTATGTGGGGACTCACAACCAGTGTATGAATGTTCCATAGTTGTATTTAGGTTTGTGAGGCAAACTATACATACTTCACATTGAGTATACTAGGTTTAGTCATTCTTAGCAAATTCTTTTGCCATTGTTATAAAGTCCCTGTATAAATAAGAATTAACATATTCCTTCAGGTGGTTGGTGTCTGGAGTAGACTTTATCTGACTATTATAATTAATAGTCTGGCATCCAGAATCTTATATAAGATTGTATTAATGAAACATGCAACATATTTTATCTTCAAAAAGATTATTTAAAGGAACTTTTAGAAGCCACTGGCAGATATCTTTAAAAGATATTTAAATGTCAGAAGTCAGAGTAGAAAACATACTTTTAAAAAAGCATTTTTGTTATATTTTGTTTTGTTTTTTGTCTCAGGCCAAAAAGTAATTGGCAGGATCTTGCAGCCATATGATCAAAGATTCATTATTATTATATATATGTTGTCCAGAAATAAGATAGTTTCTACAGGTGATATAATTTTATAGTTAATCAAGATATTGCAATGATACAAATAACCAGTTAAGATACTGAACAAATTGATGTGTAGACAGAACAAGAAATAAGAAACACTGTGTAGAAGCAGAAATAATGCATTTGTCTGGAATCCTTTCCAGGAAACAGGGAGAGGGAAGAGATGCTATCACAACTGGCAGATGATTATTCATTTGTGATATATGTTGAGTTAGGATGCATGTAAGCATGGGTTATCTCATGTTTAAATTTGTCAAAGCATGGAGAATGCGTAGTACATACAATAGCATATATTTTAGCATCTCAAGTGATCCTTGGAACAAAGTTGAGAGTGCTGTATACATGTCTACCCAGAGTCTGAAGCCCATACAAAGGGGAATAGACACATCAGTTTTTACACAACACTTGCCACCACCGATAATCACTAAAGAAGGAAAAGGGGATGAATTTGAACATTTTCTCTAGAACTTCTGGCTGCTCATGGCTTCTACCAGTCCTGAGAACATGAAATAGCTTTCTAGAGGGAGAGGGAGATGTTGAAGTACAAAAGGAATGGAGTAGCTCTTCAGTAGGGAATGAGTGGTAAGGTTAGGCCCCTCTCAGCCCAGTGCCCAGCACCCTAGGGGAGACACATTCACATCTAGGGTGCAACAGATGGAGCAAGACACAGCAAGAGAAACTGCAGGGACCAGGCTGTGAAGGAGAGGCGGCTTAAGCAATACTCACAGACCATTCCCTGGGCCTGGCCCCACTAAGCCTTCCAAAATTGAGAATCCTGCCTTGGGCGAGATCTGCTAGCCTCAGAACAACATGTTGTCAGGGTAGAGGCAGTGAAGCAGGCAGCAGAACTGTCACCATGGCTGCAGGGGCAGCTCTAGAACTAGGAGCTATGAAATCAACCAGGAATGTAAGCCTGGTTTATGAAAAGTACATGCAATTATGATGATTAATTGAACTGATTGCTAAAACCAGGAAGGTTTAGCAAGCCCCTTCTCCTAGTTGTCAGCTGGGAAACCAGAGGGACTATTGGGTAGGGAGTGTCAAAGAATCTAGGATTCCAACAACTGGGCCATGTTCTCAGAGTAATGATGCTTCATGGTTTTTGGTAGGAAATGAGTTATCTGCATTGTTATTTTGCTTTATCTAACTCAGATTAGTGGCCTATGAAACATCAGTGTCACAAAAAAATTTAGTAGCACTCTACAGTTTAAAAGCATTTGCTCATTTAATGGATGGGGAAATTTTCTGAGAATTCATAAAAATGGTGTGTGTACATGTCTGAATGAGTGGCTGAGGGTAGGTGCCTTGTATGCATGTATTATGAGGAGGGAAGGACAATGGCACGAAACCAAGCAGATGGAGAACAGACTAGATATATATATTAGATGAATTAGAACATTATCCTTCCACTAGTAAATGGAGTAGTATGGGTTAAAGCAAGTCCCAGTGAAAGCGTTCTGCCCAGAAACACAACTCAAAAGGTGAAGGCTGAGGATTTAAGAAAAGACATGGAGACGGAGTGGGAATTAAAACCTCATAAGTCCAGAAAACAACGAGTAAGATAAGAGAGTGATTAATATAAAAGTAAAATGAGTTAATGTATATTGGACATCTTTCAGATACCTGTGAAGTAAAAGAGCTATCAAATTGTAAGGTGTCATTGAACATTAGGAACTTTATCTTTATTCACCTATTTTATGTGTTTCTTAATTAACAGAAAATATAAAATTTGCTTCCCTAGAAAAAAAATGACAACATTAGCTCTGAAAAGGAGTCCTGCCAATTTCTGCAACCTGTGCTCCGACTGTCTATTCCATCCACACATTAGGAATGAACAAGTAGCTCACTCAAGTAGTAGGAAGCTTCTTTTTCCAGCAGGATGGTTTGTATCACAAGTCATTTGGGGGAAGTTTTGACAAAATAAGTTATTTTGTAGGCTATAAGGTATGATACTGGGGAGTTTAAACATATTTTCTTTTCTGGATAAAAGTACTGTTCACATGATTTAGCTGATATTTTCCCCAAATTGGGAAGTATCCTAGACATGAATATTTGATATCGAATACGGTGATTTTGCCTGAATTTCCCTATATGTGATCTCCAGCTCCTTCTACAAACCACATCATTTCCCTTGAACAGCAGATAACACTGATTTTTGTTGTTACTTAAACATTACAATCAGAAGAAATATATTTTTAAAATATCTGGCTTTGAACAAATTCCCAATTTATTTGTAATATCTACTGCTATCCAGAGTGGACTTAAAGCGTAAAGATTTTTCTTTCAACTTCACTCCCAAGTGACATCTTTCCCAACATATTCATATATACAAGTCACATTAAAATATATATAGCAAAGCATCCTCTAAGCAGCTCCAAATTTTTTAATATTTTATTTCGCCCAACCTAACATCTGAGCTGCCACATGTTGTGAATTTTTTGAACTCACGGAGATTTTGTAGCAAGTCACAAACCTGCATGGTCTGAAAGCACATGACTGCATCACTCCTCAGCCTTTTGGCTAAGATCAAGTGCAGTATTTGTTTTTATCAGTTTAAAGCACATAACTGGAAAATCTCCAACATTAGAAATTAGGGGCTAATGATACATATACAAATAGAAAAATGGATACAAATTAAATACAAAGCTAAATGATTGTTTTCAAATCATACCAAAAAACTTTTTTAAAATTTTCTATTATTACCCTAGCATCTAAACCAAAAAATATTTTTAGGCCTCAGTAACCTGTGATCAGAATGTCTCAGTTGATTTATATTTCCTAATTGAGAAAGTTTTTCAGAAGTTTCTTACCTATACTTTCATTTCTGGATACTAAAAATGAATAAAATCTTAGGTAAAATAAATAATTCCAACTCCCTCATGATGCTGAGAAATATACAGTTATTGCTTTGCTTATGATAAAACAAACAAACAAACAAAAACGACTGTCATTGGCGGAGCCAGCAAACCCAAATTTCTGTATACCCAATCTCCTACTCTTTCCACAAGCCACACTATTCCCATTGAACAAGACTTAGCAGATAACAATTAGAGTTTTGCATTTGGTTTATAAGGAATATTGACAACAAAGTGTTTTCAAAGGTGGGAAAACAGGAAAGTTAAAAAGCCTAGGACTGAAACAATACCTTAAAAAAAAAAAAGAAAAGAAAAACAAACGGGGGGATTGAGGAAGGGTAGTATGTAATATAGATAAGAAAAGGCTAAAAAAATTGGCTCTTTTCAAATATTTAAGGGATTCTTGTAGTGGAATAAATATTCTTTGTTTATGCTTTTATAGGCGTGGTTTCAGAAGGCTGAACCAGTACCATTGAATTAGGGTTGTTATTGGGTAAGAAATACATTTCAACTATGAAGAATTATACGAAGAAGGTTTTCCTGTTTTTTTCTTCTAAAATTTATTGATGAATAATTTAGGTACAATAAACTGCATCTATTTAAATGGCACAATTTAACCAATTACAATAGTTATATATATCTGTGATATCACCACCTTAAAAAAAAAAAAAAGAACATTTCTAGGAACCCCCCACCTGCCAAATTCTTCATTTCCTTTACAGTCCATTGTTCCACCTGCCCTTGGCTGCAGGCAAACACTGATCTGCTTTTTATCACTATATAGTAGTTGTATTTTATATAAACAGAATCATATAGCATGTATTCTTTTGTGTCTGGTTTCTTTCATTTAGTCTAATGATTTTCAGATTTATCCCTATTGTTTTGTGTATGAGTAATTCATTCCTTTTGCTGAATATTATTCAATATAGTTTAGTATTATTGGGGAATACTATTCCATATATGAATATCAAACACCTTTTAATCCATTCACTGGCTGATGGGCATTCAGGTTGTTTTCAGTTTGGAGTTATAGTGAATAACATTGCTATGAACATTTGTGTAAAAGTTTTTATATAGTCATATGTTTCCATTTATTTTGGGCATATACCTAGGAGTAGAATAACTAGATTACATGATAGGCATATGTTTACCTTATAAAGTTCCATATTGTTTTTCAAAGTAATTATACAATTTTACATTCCTGCTAGCTGTGTTTGAGTTCTAGTTAATTCTGCTTTGCTAACACTTGCTCTGTCAGTCTTTTCCATTTCACCCTTTCTAATGGTTGTAATGGTATCTAATGACTCATAAAGTTGAGCATCTTTTCATGTACTCAATATCTTTTATAAAATGTTATTGAGGTGTCTTCTTATTGTTGAGTTGAGGTCTTTATCTATCCTAAATACCAGTCAGTCCTTTGTCAAACACATGACAGAGAGTATTTTCTCCCATACTGTGGCCTGTCTTTTCATTTTCTTAATAGTGTCTTTCAAAGAGAAAATATTTCATGTTGATGAAATCTAATTCATAAATTTTTTCTTTCATGATTCATGCTTTTTGTGTCTTATTCTAAGAAATGATTGCCTATCTCAAGTTGATGAAGATTCGCACCTATTTTATTTTCCAGTAGTTTTGCAGTTTTAGCTTATCTTTAGGTCTGTCATACATTTCAGTTAATTTTCCATGTTATGTGAGGTAAGAGTAGATGTTCTTTTTTTCTTTTTGTTCCCATATGGACATCTAAATTTTCCAGCAGTTTGTTGATTTCATTTTCCCATTGAATTGTTTTGGCAACTTCGTTGAAAAATCAATCAGCCATATATCTGTGGTTCTATTTCTGGACTATAATTCCATTAATGTAAATACCTATATTTTATCTTATTTTCATTTTTATACTTAAAATGTATCTTCATATTTAGAGTACTTCCTTGTAGTCAGCAGGTGGTCACGTCTGCTTTTTAATCTATTCTGATAATCTTTGTTTCTTCATTGGAGTGTTTACTCAATTTATATTTAATGTAATTATTGATAGGGTTGGGTTCAGTCTACTATTTTATTAATTTTCTACTCATTTCAGTTTTCGTTTCTTAATTCTCCCTTTCCTGCCTTCTTTCAGATTATTAAATATTTCTTCTATTTTTATTTGAATTTTTTTTTTTTTTTTTTTTTTTTTTTTTGAGATGGAGTTTTGCTCTGTCACCCAGGCTGGAGCGCACTGGTGTAATCTCGGCTCACTGCAACCTCCACCTCCTGGGTTCAAGAAATTCTCTGCCTCAGCTTCCTGAGTAGCTTGGATTACAAGCACCTGCCATCACAACCAGCTAATTTTTTTTTTTTCTATACTTTAAGTTGTAGGGTACATGTGCATAACGTGCAGGTTTGTTACATAGTATACTTGTGCCATGTTGTTGTGCTGCACCCATCCACTCGTCAGCACCCATCAACTCGTCCTTTACATCAGGTATAACTCCCAATGCAATCCCTCCCCTCTCCCCACTCCCCAAAATAGGCCACGGTGTGTGATGTTCCCCTTCCCGAGTCCAAGTGATCTCATTGTTCAGTTCCCACCTATGAGTGAGAACATGCGGTGTTTGGTTTTCTGTTCTTGCAATAGTTTGCTGAGAATGATGGTTTCCAGCTGCATCCATGTCCCTACAAAGGACACAAACTCATCCTTTTTTATGGCTGCATAGTATTCCATGATAACCAGCTAATTTTTGTATTTTTAGTAGAAACAGGGTTTCACCATCTTGCCCAGGCTGGTCTTGAACTCCTGACCTTGTGATCCACCCGCCTCGGCCTCCCAAAGTGCTGGGATTCCAGGGGTGAGCCACCGCGCCTGGCCTCTCTTCACTTTTTAATCATACATTTTCACAGCTTTTTAAGAAGTTGCTTTAGGTATTGCAATATATATTCTTAAACTTTTCAGTCTGCTTAGAGTTATTACAGTATTTTTTGTAGCAATCTAGGTCTATTTACCCCCATTCTTGCCATAATTTATGTTATAGTTGTTCTATACATTACTTCTACATTATATTTTAAACCCCTCAAGGCAATGTTCTAATTTTTGCTTCTCAAAATTATATACATTTTAAAGAAATTAATAGAAAAAATTGTTTTCCACAGTTACCCATATATTTAGCATTTCTCATACTTCTCATTTCTTCCTCCACACCAGAAGCAATAAATTGGTATGTACAATATTTACGTACAATAAACTGCACCTATTTAAAAATACAATTTAATGAATTGTGATAGTTGTATATATCAGTGAAATCACTACCTTAGTAAAAAATACAGGACTTATTTTAAATCTTGTATATTACTAAAATATTAGGCCCAGATATGTGATTTCCTTGAATACACCAAGACTTGTATAAAACGTTCTTTCTAGCTTTATCCAAAACCAGAAAGTAAGATTATCTTTCAGTATCTTACTCTATGTACTCTAAATCACAAAATCTCATATTCTGTAACTAACAAGGCTATACTTTCAGTGTGTTAATATGAACTTTCAAACAAATTTTTAGGATTATTGCTTTATAAACTTATCACAAAAAGGAACTTCTGCCTTCATTTCTTTATAGTAGCTATATCGCTTCCAACTTGCAATGTGTTTGCTTATTTATCATTAATAATTTGACTTAGAAAAGGAAGAAACAGAAAATCTTAAAGATATAGACTTAGAAATCTTGGTCATTTAAAGATAATTCAAAATTGGGGATAAAAATTCTCTGCAACCGTAATGTACAATGGTAGTTTCAAAAATCATAATTTTCAGGATTTGAGAATATTTTACAATAAATGGTGTACACAACTGTAGTATGAACAAAGTTCAACTATATATTGCTTTAATAATAGGTGTAAAATCATTTGAGTGATTCTGTTTAACTTTCTCTATTCTTCCTGGATAGATACTACCAAATATTCACCAACATCCATTTTTCTCATCTTTCATATAAATGAATTTATAACTGGGCTTATCTCACTAAGGACAGCGTTTGTAACCCCAACTTGCAGTTCACTGGAATAACACAACTGAGTTCCTGCCAATAAAATGTGATGAAAGTGAAGTGTGTCACTTCTGATTCAGACATTCAGATACATTCTCTTTTCCACCAGTGAGAACTCACAGTGACCCCGTTTTAACCATGCATATGGCAGCAGTGCCCCAGGGATGACAGTACAACACGATGGATGAAACATGGGTCCTTAAATTAACACCATCAGAAGGGCTGTCTGCCAGCCTGGGACAATCACAGCAGACTATTATATGGGTGGAACAAACCTTTACTTCTGATATGGTTTGGCTGTGTTCTCACCCAAAATCTCATCTTGAATTATAATCCCCAAAACCCCCACTTGTCAAGGGCGGGATTAGGTGGAGGTAATTGGATCATCATGCAGTTTCCCTCATGCTGTTCTTATGGCAGTGAGTGAGTCTCAAACAATCCGATGGTTTTATAAAAGTCTGGCATTTCCCCTGCTTGCGTTCGCTCCATCCTGGCACCCTGTGAAGAAGGTGCCTGTTTCTCCTTTGCCTTCCGCTATGATTGTTAAGTTTCCTGAATCTTCCTCAGCCATGTGGAACTGAGTCAATTAAGCCTCTCTCCTTTATAAATTACCCAGCCTCGGGTATTTCTTTATAGCAGTGTGAGAGTGGACTAACACCTTCTTTAAAAAACTGAATTTATGTATGTGTCTTTGTTTCAGCAGGCGAGCCTTATCCTAACACACCTTGGGTTCGGTCTCAGTACTTCTAGGTGGTAATAAGGACAGAGAGAATAGTCAAAGCAGCAGATTCTACAATTCCGTGTGCTTTCACATGGAACACCAGAAGAATATGCACCTGTTATTCCAAGTGTGAGATTCCTTCCAGGCAGCTATGTGAGTTGATTAGGCAGAGAGACAATGTAGATACAAGTTATTGTCTACACCAACTTTAACCAAGGTTGACAGAAGAAATAACAGATATGCTTAATTCCCAGTAGCTCTCTTACATGAGAAGACCAAAATCAACTGTCTTAAAATAATTCACATTCTTCACCTCCTACCCTTATTTTCTGGGACACAAACCCTACGCACTTGTCCCCAGTCTTCTCCCAAAGTGAAGCTAAGTGGTCAGGAACACCATTTTAAACAACTCTAGGAGGTGGCGTTCACATGAGTCTAATTGCTGTTTTTTCTGTATGATAATATTATTACCATTAAGGACAGCTTCCATTGTCAGGGATGTTGGGAAGTGGCTAAAAGCCTGAGGATTTCCTCTGAGAATTTAACTCTTTTTGGTGAAATATGTACTATATTCTTGACTTCCTTACTCTTGAGGGCAAAAGAATGCAAAATATTTTATAGTCCTGCCTGCCTTGTCTCTCTATTTTGTTTCCCTCTCCTTAAAGTCTCACTGACCTGTACAGTATCTCATGAATTCACTAACTTCCCAACAGTCTGCTTCAGATATTAATCTTCATATATTTCTTCCTCTAATACAAAAGAAGTTCCATCTCAATTTTTATTCTAATTAATATCTGCCTCACAAAACCTCTTTCTCTCAAATGGTGAAAGGCTGTTCCTTTTCCGACTTCTTTTTTAAATCTCTGAATGCAGCAGGATTCCTGACTAAGATGGCATTTTGTAACTCTTTCTGTTAGAATGCCCGTTCCCTGGCAGCTCTTTGCTGAGCATTTCTCTAGTGACCTCATGGTCTGTCTTGGGTTCCAGATATGTCAGAGATATCAGGAGCCTCACTAAATGTGTTTGTTCTTCCTCTGCACAGGATTTACCACATTTCCCAGTCCCACTGTCTTTTACAGGATCAAGAGACTAATTCTTACTGTGTGATTAGAAGCGATGTGTCATCCTGGGGCCAAGGCGGTTAACAAATAGTATGTCTTTTCCACTTTCTATTTGCTCCTTGGCTGTCCAGATAGAGAGGATCCAGGAGGAACTCAAGATCCTAGAAGAAAGCAGAGTCATGAGACAGAAAGAGCCCGAGTCCCTGAACCTTCAAATGGAAAGCCACCTATCAAACATCTCATTAGACTGTTAAGTGCAACAAATAAACTATTGTTGTTTTAAGCCATTGAGATTTGGGAGCAGGGTGGTGAAGGGGAGGGGAGAACATTGTCACCACATTGTAGCTTCACCTACCCTAATACGCTATGTAATTTTTCTTCAGTTATACCTGACTATCCTCTCACTGGGATGTTAGAAGTAATCATATGAACTTAATTAAATCACACAAAAGATAAATTTTAAACACTTTTTCTGAAATGTTTAACTCTAATAATTTCTGCTACTAATTTTTCTTAATAAGTTGTTATTCAGGTTATAGGCACCAATGCCTTCTCACTAAGTAGAGAGATTTAGAGATTTGGATGGTCTCAATTCTTAAGCAAATGCTTTGAGTTATAATGCACCTACATACAGAAAAGTACAAAAATCCTAAGTATATAGCTTCATGATTTTTCACAAAGTGAACACTCTTGTATTCCCATCCCATCCCATGATCAAGAAATAAAATAATCTCCCTGCAAATACAACTTCCATAGATTAATATTGCCTGTACTTGAACTTTATATAAATGGAATCATATGTACTCTTATGTTACAACTTTCCTTTGCTCAATAATACCTTCATGCTTATGACTGTTTCATGTAGTAGATTTGTTGACTTTCATTGCTGTCTAGTGTTCCAATTTAAGAATAAACCAAATTTGTTTAAGCATTCTTTTGCTGATGGATATTTTGGTTGTTCCTGTTTGGGAGCTATTACAAATAATGTTGCTGTGAGCATTCATACACGTTTCTTAGTGCACTTATGAATGTATCTCTGTTTGGTTTATACTGGGAGCAGAATCTCTGGGTCATGCAACATGCACATGTTCAGTTTTAGCAGGTACTGCCAAGCTATTTTTCAAAATGGTTGTACCAGTTTATACTTTCACTAATTGCTCCACACCCTAGCTAATTCCTCTTTTTTGTTTTTTGAGACAGTCTCATTCTGTCACCCAGGCTGGAGTGCACTGGCACAATCTTGGCTCTCCACCTCCCAGGTTCAAGCTCTCCTCCTGCCTCAACCTCCAGAGTAACTGGCACTACAGGCGCACACCACCACGCCCAGCTAATATTTGTATATTTGGTAGAGGTAGGGTTTCACCACGTTGCTCAGAATGGTCTCAACTCCTCTGCTCAGGTGATCCACCCGCCTCGGCCTCCCAAAGTGCTGGTATTACAGATGTGAGTCACCACACCCTGCCTAATTCTTGGTAGTGTTAACTTTTTAAATGTCAACCATTCTGAGAAGTGTGAGGTAATATCCCCTTGTGGTTTTAATTTCTATTTCCTCCCCACCTTTTTTTTTTCCCAGAGTCTCGCTCTGTCACCCACCCTGGAGAGCAATGGTGTGATCTCAGCTCACTGCAACATCTGCTTCCTGGGTTCAAGTGATTCTCCCACCTTAGCCTCCCAAGTAGCTGGGATTACAGGCACATGTCACCACACCTGGCTAATTTTTTTGTATTTTTAGTAGAGATAGGGTTTCACCATGTTGGCCAAGCTGGTCTCGAACTCCTGACTTCAGATGATCCACCCGCCTTGGCCTCCCAAAGTGTTGGGATTACAGGCGTGAGCCACTGTGCCCGACCTAATTTATATTTCTCTTATTGCCAAGGAGCCTGGACACTTTTTCACATTTTATTGTCCATTTATGTAACTTTTGAGGGGCATATATGAAATGCCTGTCCCAATTTTTACCTCCTCTTAATATGGTCCTTTGATCAATGGAAGTTCTTAATTTTAGCGATGCTCAATTCATCAATATTTTCCTTTTTGATTAGCTCCTGGTTTAAGAAATCTTGGCCTATCCCAGGTCACAAAGCTATATGTTATCTTCTAGAAGTGTTACTGCTTTCATTTGCACAAGTATTGATTTTGTGTATTAATTTTCCATATGAATATCCAATTAATCTGGCACTATTTATTGAAAAGACCACCTTTTCCCTCACAAAACTACAGTGGCACCTTTGTCATATGCCAAAGGCGAGTTTGTTTTTGAGCTCTGTAGTATTTCATTGTCTGTTTTTCTATCCTTATGCCAATACCACATTGTCTAAATTACCACTTTAAAATAAGTCTTGGTATTCAGTGATAGAGGTTTTCTAACCTTATTCTTTAAGACTTCCTTTTTATATGAGTTTCCATATAAATTTGAGAATTGGTTTGTCAAATTCCACAAAAAGTCCCGCTGGGATTTTTATTGGCATTGCATTGAGTCAACAGATTGATTTGAGGAGAACTGAAATCTTCCAATATTGTTATTATGAGCTGATTTCCTGTTTAGTAATTTTTAAAATTTTGTCTTGTTTCATAAACTGGGATATAAAGCTCAATGTTTATTCCTTTTATTTAATGCTGTATTCTGGAACTGAAGAATACTTGGCACATTGTGGGTTCTCAGTAAATATTTTTTGAAGCAGCAAATTAATATTCTACTGGGGTACCTATTTTGTCCTCCTCACCCCCTTTTCTTGACCAGTCCAGCTAATTCTTCAGATCTGAAATCATATGCTGTTTCCTCAGGGGATGGTCCTGGCCTGATCTCCCAGAGTCAGGCTCCCCTGTTGTCTGTCCCTGTTTTGACATCCTCCATTGTTACATTCATACTGTTGCATAATAAAACATTATACAATAATTATATAATTATTTAATATCAGTCTTCCATCTGCAATGTAAGCTCCCTGAGAATGGGGACCAAGTCTGTCTTAATTGCTTACTCACTTCTGCACTCCTAGTATGTAGCTTATTACTGTGCACAAGGCAGGTGTTAACAAATATTATTAAATTACTTTCTAAAAGAGGCCTAGACCCCCTCTGCTGTTTCTTAAAAATATGTTATTATATTGCCAACATTTTGCTACCCTAACATCAAAAATCTCTGTAGATGTTTTCGGCTGCTTTTATCCTCTGGCTTATTTAATGGATATTTTCTATCAGATTTTCTAGGGTGGGAAAGGGGGTTCTTCATGTCCCCCACCACCAGCCCAGATTGGCTGAATCGGCAGACTCAGTTCTAAGCTGAAGTCCTAAATTACAGCTGGAGAAGCTACACTGCTAACAAACTCTGCAGATAACTGCTGCACTGGCGAGTTTGGCACCCATTCTTTGGTAACGCTGCTCTGGGTCCAGATTCTCTCATCATTTCAGCCCCTGCTGCGTTCTGCTTTTGCTCTCAAGGCTGCAATTTTTTCTTTGGCCACCTGCCCTTTAAGGACAGCTGGAAGGCCACCCCAGCTGCCTAGTTAAGAAGCTCATTAATCTCATCTTTATCTTCCTGGTCATGCTGACGAACCCAGCTTTATGGGCCACACATTGTCACAGCTCTCTGATCCAACTTCATAGACAGTGCAAAGGAAATAGCCCAAGATTTGAAATAAAGAAACCAGAATGCATCTGCACACAATTGTTTGCTATCTGTGTGACCTTGAAAATATTACTTAACTTTTCATTGCTTCAGGTATAATAATATCTGTCCTCCTTACCTCTGAGATGTGAGGATCAAATGACATGATGTATTATGCCAGAACTTTATAAACTGTAAGTGGATATATACATATTAATTATAAATAATAACCTCAGCCATCTTGCTCTTTGCATGACAGAGGGAACTATTTACACACTGACGTCTTTAACAAGAAAAGACAGTCTTCCTAGCACTGTCTTGTTCCTTCTTTTTTAAAAAAAATTATTTATTATACTTCAAGTTCTGGGATACATGTGCAGAACGTGCAGGTTTGTTACATAGGTATATAGGTACCATGGTGGTTTGCTGTACCCATCAACCTGTCATCGAGGTTTTTAGCCCCACATGCATTAGATATTTGTCCTAATGCTCTCCCTCCCCTTGCTCCTCACCCCCCGACAGGCCCTGGTGTGTGATGTTCCACTCCCTGTGTCCATGTGTTCTCATTGTTCAACTCCCACTTGTGAGTGAGAATATATGGTGTTTGGTTTTCTGTTCCTGTGTTGGTTTGCTGAGAATGATGGTTTCCAGCTTCACCCGTGTCCCTGCAAAGGACACAAATTCATTCTTTTTTATGGCTGCATAGTATTCCATGGTGTATATGTGCCACATTTTCTTTACCCAGTCTAACATTGATGGGCATTTGGGTTGGTTCCAAGTCTTTGCTATTGTGAATAGTGCCTCAATAAACATATGTGTACATGTGTCTGTATAGTAGCATGATTTATAATCCTTTGGGTATATAACCAGTAATGGAATTGCTGGGTCAAATGGTATTTCTGGTTCTAGATCCTTGAGGAATCGCCACACTGTCTTCCAGAATGGTTGAGCTAATTTACACTCCCACCAACGGTGTAAAAGCGTTTCTATTTCTCCACATCGTCTCCAGCCTCTGTTGTTTCCTGACTTTTTAACTATCGCCATTCTAACTGGCTTGAGATGGTATCTAATTGTAGTTTTAATTTGCATTTCTCTAATTATCAGTGATGATGAGCTCTTTTTCATACGTTAGTTGTCCACATAAATGTCTTCTTTTGAGAAACATCTGTTCATATCTTTCACCCACTTTTTTGTGGGGTTTTTTTCCTTGCAAATTTGTTTAAGTTCCTTGTAGATTTTAGATATTAGACTTTTGTCAGATGGATAGATTGCAAAAATTTTCTCTCATTCTGCAGGTTGCCTGTTCACTCTGATGATAGTTTCTTTTGTTGTGCAGAAACTCTTTAATTAGATTCCATTTGTCAATTTTGGCTTTTGTTGCCATTGCTTTTGGTATTTTAGTCACAATGTTTATGTTCTGAATGGTATTATCTAGGTTTTCTTCTAGGGTTTTTACGGTTTTAGGTTGTACGTTTAAGTCTTTAATACATCTTGAGTTAATTTTTATATAAGGTGTAAGGAAGGAGTACCATCTCAGTTTTGTGCATATAGCTAGCCTGTTTTCCCAGCACCATTTATTAAATAGAGAATCTATTCCCCATTGCTTGTTTTTGTCAGGTTTGTCAAAGATCAGATGGTTGTAGATGTGTGGTGTTATTTCTGAGGACTCTGTTCTGTTCTATTGGTCCATATATCTCTTTTGGTACCAGTAACATGCTGTTTTGGTCACTGTAACCTTGTAGTATAGTTTGAAGTGAGTTAGCATGATGCCTCCAGATTTGTTCTTTTTGCTCAGGATTGTCTTGACTATGCACGCTCTTTTTTGGTTCCATACGAAATTTAAAGTAGTTTTTTGTAATTCTGTGAAGAAAGTCAATGGTAGCTTGATGAGAAAAGGATTTAATCTATAAATTACTTTGGGCAGTATGGCCATTTTCACGATATTGATTCTTCCTATCCATGAGCATGGAATGTTTTTCTATTTGTTTGTGTCCTCTCTTATTTCCTTGAGCAGTGGTTTGTAGTTCTCCTTGAAGAGGTCCTTCACATTCCTTGTAAGTTGTATTCCTAGGTATTTTATTTTCTTTGTAGCAATTGCAAATGGGAATTTACTCATGATTTGGCTCTCTGTTTGTCTGTTATTGGTGTATAGGAATGCTTGTGATTTTTGCACATTGATTTTGTTTCCTGATACTTTGCTGAAGTTGCTTATCACCTTAAGGAGTTTGGGGGCTGAAATGATGGGGTTTTCTAAACATATAATCATGTCATCTGCAAACAGAGACAATTTGACTTCCTCTCTTCCTATTTGAATACCCTTTATTTCTTTTGCTTGCTTGTTTGCCCTGGCCAGAATTTCCAATACTACATTGAGTTGGAGTGTTGAGAGAGGGCATCCTTGTCATGTGCCAGTTTTCAAAGGGAATGCTTCCAGCTTTTGCCCATTCAGTATAATATTGGATGTGGGTTTGTCATAAATAACTCTTATTATTTTGAGATATGTCCCATCAATACCTAGTTTACTGAGTGTTTTTAGCATGAAGAGGTATTGAATTTTGTCGAAGGCTTTTTCTGCATCTGTCGAGATAATCACGTGTTTTTTGCCATTGGTTCTTTTTCTGTGATGAATTACATTTATTGATTTGGGTATTTTGAACCAGCCTTGCATCCCAGGGATCAAGCTGCCTTGATCATGGTGGATAAGCTTTTTGATGTGCTACTGGATTTGGTTTGCCAGTATTTTACTGAGGATTTTCACATCGATGTTCGTTAGGGATACTGGCCTAAAATTCTTTTTTTTGTTGTATCTCTGCCAGGCTTTGGTATCAGGATGATGCTGGCCTCATAAAATGAGTTAGGGAGGATTCCCTCTTTTTCTATGGAATGGAATAGTTTCAGAAGGAATGGTACCAGCTCCTCTTTGTACTTCTGGTAGAATTTGGCTGTGAATCTGTCTGGTCCTGGAATTTTTTTTCTTGGTGGGCTATTAATTAGCACCTCAATTTCAGAACCTTTTATTGATCTACTCTGGGATTTGAGTTCTTCCTGTTTAGTCTTGGGACGGTGTATGTATCCAGGAATTTATCCATTTCTTCTAGATTTTCTAGTTTATTTGCATAGAGATGTTTATAGTATTCTCTGATGGTAGTTTGTATTTCTGTGGAATCGGAGATGATATCCCCTTTTTCATTTTTTATTGCATCTATTTGATTCTTCTCTCTTTTCTTCTTTATGAGTCTTGCTACCAGTCTATCTCTTTTGTTGATCTTTTCAAAAAACCAGTTCCTGGATTCATTGATCTTTTGAAGGGGTTTTTATGTCTCTATCTCCTTCAGTTCTGCTCTGATCTTAGTTATTTCTTGTCTTCTGCTAGCTTTTGAATTTGTTTGCTCTTGCTTCTCTAGTTCTTTTAATTGTGATGTTAGGGTGTCGATTTTAGATCTTTCCTGCTTTCTCTTGTGGGCATTTAGTGCTATAAATTTCCCTCTACATACTGCTTAAAATGTGTCCCAGAGATTCCGGTACATTGTGTCTTTGTTCTCATTGGTTCCAAAGAACATCTTTATTTCTGCCTTCATTTTGCTATTCACCCAGTAGTCATTCTAGAGCAGGTTGTTCAGTTTCCATGTAGTTGTGCAGTTTTTAGTGAGTTTCTTAATCCTGAGTTCTAGTTTGATTGCACTGTGGTCTGAGACACAGTTTGTTGTGATTTCTATTCTTTTACATTTGCTGAAGAGTGTTTTACTTCCAATTATGTCATCAATTTTAGAAGTGTGATGTGGTGCTGAGAGGAATGTATATTCTGTTGATTTGGGGTGGAGAATTCTGTAGATGTCTATTAGGTCTGCTTGGTCCAGAGCTGAGTTCAAGTCCTGGATATCTTTGTTAAGCTTCTGTCTCGTTGATCTGTCTATTGACATTGGGATGTTAAAGTCTCCCATTATTATTGTGTGGGGGTCTAAGTCTCTTTGTAGGTCTCTAAGAATTTGCCTTATGAATCTGGGTGCTCCTGTATTGGGTGCATATATATTTAGGATAGTTAGCTCTTCTTGTTGAATTGATCCCTTTACCATTATGTAATGGCCTTCTTTGTCTCTTTTGATCTTTGTTGGCTTAAAGTCTATTTCATCAGAGACCAGGATTGCAACCCCTGCTTTTTTTTTTGCTTTCCATTTGCTTGGTAGATCTTCCTCCATCCCTTTATTTTGAGCCTATGTGTGTCTTCACACATGAGATGAGTCTCCTGAATACAGCACACTGATGGGTCTTCACTCGTTATCCAATTTGCCAGTCTGTGTCTTTTAATTGGGGCATTTACCCATTTACATTTAAGGTTAATATTGTTATGTGTGAATCTGATGGGTTTTGAATTTCGTGTGTTTTGATCTTCTTCCCCTTCTTGGTACTTGTCAGTTTCTGCAATAAATTCAGACATGGACAGATGCATTAAGCTGATTCCCCTACACACATAACAATCCACTGTCTAATCCTCACACAGGGACCTCAGGCTCCTCAGCATAAGAATAGGACACTGTGAGAGATATATTTCAGGAGGCCTGAAGGCTGGTCATGGTAGAGATTCCTTGGTTTTTGTCCCAGATACTAAGGTAAAATGTCCCTATTCTGGTAGATCGTTATCCCAATATCATTTGTTCCAAGTTTGTGCAAACGGTTATGCCATATTTTTCCAATCAATTTAAAGCAAATGCCCTCAATGGTTTCTAGGAGAAAAATTGCAATCTTCAGCCCTTTCTCATCAAATACTCAGATTGTTCATGGTTGTGAGGATTTTTGACACTGAAATTAGAGTGAAAAAGGAAATCTACAAACCCTTGAGTCAAAATCATAGTTCTCTGAATTTGTGCATCTGCCCAAGTCCAATGTCTTGAGAGTAGAATCAGAGTGCCATGGGCATGGCCTGAGACTAGGAAGATAGCTATGCTCACTGACCCATCCCATCTCTGGGCTTCCACGTAGAACTAGAGTTTCACTGAACCTACATGTACCTATAGGTCCTCACTGTAGCAATGACATCTCTCAGCTCAGTAATGGCCACTTGGAGCAGGAATATGATCTCTATAAGGAAGACTCAGTGGATCCTTATCACCTTCATAGAAAGGTACTCACCGTCCACATCAAGAGAAAAGCCAATGTGTCATTCCTCCAATGAGTAAAAGGAATTTCCGTAGGACTGGCATGAATCTGGCAGTTCAAGATAACTGGAAGGAGTCAAATAATAACTATTCAGTGAGTCCTGCAAGACTTCAGGCTCTACTACCTCCAGCAGTTCCCTGCTGAGCCTGGAAAAGTAGAAAAAGTAAAGAATAAGCCAGGGAAAATCAGACACAACAGAGCCCCAACTAGATTTCATGGGTAGGATAAGGAAGTGGTTAAAAAAGAAAAAGGATAGATCCATTAATGAGGTAACAAATTATTGCCTTCATATTGGGACACTAAAGGGCCAAATGGAAAAGAATGAAAGAGAGAGAGAGAGAGAGAGAGAGAGAGAGAGAGAGAGCTCAGTGAATTGTCCAGGTGATACACTGATGAGGGAGTAACAGGACACTCTGAGTTAGTGCCCTCAGGACACACAGTATACAGTGATCATGAAAAGACTGTGCTCAATAATTTTCCATAAAATGTGCTCAAGATTCCATGTAGTCACCATGAGAATACAGCTTTTGAAGTATGGTCGGCCTATAGTAGGTTTGTAAATGATAAGGGGAGAAAGAAATGGAAACCTAAATATCTATTGCAATGAAAACCAACAGCAATGTTAGTAGGAATAATTCAGGCTTGGTTGAAAAGATGTAATCGATATTGTCGGCCCGCTCTGTTTTCCCTGAACCAGGAATCTCCAAGTGTCAACACAGAATTAGCTGTTCACAATTGCTCAAAGTTACCTGGGGCATGGTGGGCCTTGGTCTTCTCCCTCTTCTTGGTCCTTTTTAATTCCTGCAACAAATTCAGACAGGGACAGACAAAATAAGCCAATTTACCTAACCCATAACAGTCCACTGTCTAATCCCCACATGGGGACCTCAGGCTCCTCAGCATGAGAACAGGACAATGTGAAAGATATACATCAGGAGGTCTGAAAGTCGGTCATGATAGAGATTCTTTGGTTTGCATTTCAGAACCAAGGGTGAAATATCCCTATTCTGGTAGATTGTTATCCCAAAATCATTTATCCCAAGTTTGTGCAAACAGTTATGCCTTATTGTTCCCATCAATTCAAAGAAAATGCCCCAGATGATTTCTAGGAGGAAAGCTGCAGTATCCAGCCCTGTCTCATCAAATACCCAGCTTGTTCATGGTTCCAAGAAACTGAAATTAGAATGAAGGAGGAAATCTACAAACCCTTGAGTCCAAATCATAGTTCTGTGAATTTCTTAAATCTGCCTGGGTCCAATGTGCTGACAGTGGGATCAGGTTGCCACAGGCATGGCTGGAGACTAGGAATAGAGCCATGCTCACTGACCCATTTCATGTCTGGGCTTCCAACTGAAACTACAGTTTCATTACAACCTATATGCGCCCATAGGTCCTGCCTGCGGCAATGACATCTCTCAGGTCAGTAAGGGCCACTTGGAAGAGGAATATCACCCCTATCTGGAAGGGGTGGAGCCTTATCTCCTTCATAGTAAGTTACTCACTGTCCACGTCAAGAGCCAAGCCAAGGTACTCTTCCTCCAATGAGTAAAAGGCACTTCTGTAGGGCTGGCATAAGTCAGGCAGTTCAAGATAACCAGGAGGAGTCGAATAACATCTATCCAGTGAGTTCTGTAAGACTTCAGCTCTTTCTCTTCCAGCAGCTCCCTGCTGAGCCTGGAAAAGGAGGAAAAAGTAAAGAATAAGCCAGGTGGAATCAGAAACCACACAGCCCCAGCTAGATTTCATGGGTAACATAAGGAAGTGTTTGAGAAGAAAAAGGACAGATCCATTAATGAGGTAACAAATTATTGCCTTTATGTTGGGATAGACCAGGACCAGGTAGAAAAGCATGAAAGAGAAACAGAGAGAGAAAGAAACACACACACACGCACACACACACAGAGACAGTGAGCTCAGTGAATTGGCCAGGTGACACACTGATAAGGGAGTCAAAGGACACTCTGCATTTGTGCCCTCAGGACACACAGTGAACAGTGATCATGAAAAGAGTGGGCTCAATAATTTTGCATAAAATGTGCTTAAGTTTCCCTGCAGTCACCATGAGAATACAGCTTTTGAGGTATGGTCAACCTTCACTAGGTTAGTAAATGATAAGGGTAGGAAGAAATGGAAACCTAAACATTTACTGTAATGAGAACCAAAAGCAATGTTAGTAGGTATAATTCAGACTTGTCTGACAAGATGAAATCATTATTTTCAGCATGTACTGTTTTCCCTGGACTTGGCGTCTCCAGGTGTCAACATCAAACTAACTGTCCACAATTTCTCAGACTCACCTCGGACCTGTTGCTTCTGCTGGTGATACCCAGGCAAACAGGGTCTGGAGTGGACCTCCAGCAAACTCTAACAGACCTGCAGCTGAGGGATCCGCCTGTTAGAAGGAAAATTAACAAACAGAAAGGAATAGCATCAACATCAACAAAAGGACATCCACACCAAAACCACATCTGTAGGTCACCATCATCAAAGACCAAAATAGTGGATAAAACCACAAAAACGGGAGAAACCAGAGCAGAAAGGCTGAAAATTCCAAAAACCAGAAAGACTCTTCTCCTCCAAAGGAACACAACTCCTCACCAGCAAGGGAACAAAACTAGATGGAGAATTAGTTTGACAAGTTGACAGAAGTAGGCTTCAGAAAGTTGGTAATAACAAACTTCTCTGAGCTAAAGGAGGATATGCAAACCCATCGCAAGGAAACTGAAAACCTTGAAGAAAGGTTAGATGAATGGCTAACTAGAATAAACAGTGTAGAGAAGACCTGAAATGACCTGATAGAGCTGAAAACTATGGCACAAGAACTTCATGATGCATGCACAAGCTTCAGTAGGTGATTTGGAAGAAAAGGTATCAGTGATTGAAGATCAAATTAATGAAATCAAGTGAAAAGAGAAGTTTAGAGAGAAAAGAGTAAAAAGAAATGAACAAAGCCTCCAAGAAATATGGGACTACATGATAAGACCAAATCTACGCTTGATTGGTGTACCTGAAAGTGACGGGGAGAATGGAACTAAGCTGGAAAACACTCTTCAGGATATTATCCAGGAGAACTTCCCCAACCTAGTAAGGCAGGCCAACATTCAAATTCAGGAAATACAGAGAATGCCACAAAGATACTCCTCAAGAAGAGCAACCCCAAGACACATAATTGTCAGATTCACCAATGTTGAAATTAAGGAAAAAATGCTAAGGGCAGCCAGAGAGAAAGGACAGGTTACCCACAAAGGGAAGCCCATCAGACTAACAGCCTATCTCTAGGCAGAAAGCCTACAAGCCAGAAGACAGTGGGGGCCAATAGTCAACATTCTTAAAGAAAAGAATTTTCAACCCAGAATTTCATATCCAGGCCCACCTTACAACAGCTCCTGAAGGAAGCACTAAACATGGAAAGGAACAACCGGTGCCAGCCACTACAAAAACATGTCAAATTGTAAAGACCATCGATGGTAGGAAGAAACTGCATCAACTAACAAGCAAAATAACCAACTAACATCATAATGACAGGATCAAATTCACACATAACAGTATTAACCTGAAATATAAATGGGCTAAATGTCCCAATTAAAAAACACAGACTGGCAAATTGGACAAAGAGTCAAGATCCATCAGTGTGCTGTATTCAAGAGATCCATCTCACAGGCAGAGACAAACATAGGCTCAAAATAAAGGGATGGAGGAAGATCTACCAAGCAAATGGAAAGCAAAAAAAAAAAAAAAAAAAAAAAAAAAAAAAAAAAAAAAAAAAAAAAAAAGCAGGGGTTGCAATCCTAGTCTCTGATAAAACAGACTTTAAACCATCAAAGATCAAAAGAGACAAAGAAGGCCATTACATAATGGTAAAGGGATCAATTCAACAAGAAGAGTTAACTATTCTAAATATATGTGCACCCAATACAGGAGCACCCAGATTCATAAAGCAAGTCCTTACAGACTTAGAAAGAGACTTAGACCCCCACACAATAATAATGGGAGAATTTAACACCCCACTGTCAATATTAGACAGATCAATGGACAAAAGCTTAACAAGGATATCCAGGACTTGAACTCAGCTCTGCATTAAGCAGACCTAATAGACATCTACAGACCTCTCCACCCCAAATCAACAGAATATACATTCTTCTCAGAACCACATCACAATTATTCTAAAATTGACCACATAGTTGGAAGTAAAGCACTCCTCAGCAAATGTAAAAGAAGAAAAATCAGAACAAACTGTCTCTCAGACCACAGTGAAATAAAATTAGAACTCAGGATTAAGAAAGTCACTCAAAACTGCACAACTACATGGAAACTGAACAACCTGCTCTGGAATGACTACTGGGTAAATAACAAAATGAAGGCAGAAATAAAGATGTTCTCAGAAACCAATGGGAACAAAGACACAATGTATCAGAATCTCTGGGACACATTTAAAGCAGTGTGTAGAGGGAAATTTATAGCACTAAATGCCCACAAGAGAAAGCAGGAAAGATCTAAAATCGACACCCTAACATCACAATTAAAAGAACTAGAGAAGCAAGGCAAACAAATTCAAAAGCTAGCAGAAGACAAGAAATGACTAAGATCAAAGCAGAACTAAAGGAGATAGAGACACAAAAAAACCCTTCAAAAAAAATCAATGAATCCAGGAGCTGGTTTTCTGAAAAGATCAACAAGAAAACCCTGTTTGGCTAGTTCATCTGGCTCATCTGATTGCAAGTTCCTATCTTGAGAGGATTATGAAATTAAAACCAATACAAGTGCCACAAATAACACACATTGTTAATAAGGACAATTTGTAACTGGGTGAATGGAAGAAATAGTTCTATTCATCACTTCCTCATTTTCCCTAAATCTACAATCTCCTGGTGTCACTACTGAATTAACAGCCCACAATTCCACAGCATTACCTGGGAGACACTGGCCCTTTTTCTTCCTCTTCCTCATAAACACTTTCATTTTCTGTAAATAAATTCAGAGAAGAGGTCACATTAAGCAATTCACACTTCACATATGGCCAAATCACTGTATAGTCATAGCACAAGAACATAACTATTCTCAGTGCAAGAATATGGATTCTGATAGGAATATTCTAGGGTGCCCTAGATTAAGTCTGGTGAGAAGTAGATGACCCTGCTTTCCAGACCCACAGGCCAAAATCTCCCTCTCTGTGTAGACCATAATGCCATATTCCCTGCCTGAGTCAAAGTTAAACAAAATTTTTCCCCCAAAAAATCTCCGAAAACTGGTCAAACAATTTTCTAGGAGTATTGCTGCAATGCTGACTTATATTACCAGGTAACATGGACATTAAATGTTTAGAGGCATCTACACATAAAACTTGACTGATAGATAAATTAGAACAACTCTTGCTTTAAAAAGAATCTGTGATTTGGGAGGCCAAGACAGGTGAATCATTTGAGGTCATGAATTCAAGACCAGCCTGGCCAATATGGGAAACCCCATCTCTACTAAAAATACAAAAATTAGCCAGATGTGGTGGTGTACACCTGTGGTCCCAGGTACTCAAAAGGCTGAGGCAGGAGAATCACTTGAATTTGGAAGGCGGAGGTTGCGCCAAGCCAAGATGGTGCCACTGCACTCCAGCCTGGGTGACAGAGCAAGACTCCATTGCAAAAAAAAAAAAAAAAAAAAAATCTACGACGCTACCAAGAAACAACATTGGATCAGCCATTGCACTGATGGGGTGGAGAACCAGGGTCCAGCCTTGCTTTATGGAAATATATCAGCAAAGTAAAGAAGAAAAGTTTCTGTCCTGATTTCAAGGTGACTGCGCAGCTAAGCAAGCTGACTTACAGGAGATCAAGATTAAAGCTGAGAGCAGTGAAGCCTGGAGAACAATATTTCCAAATACAAAGGCAAGGCTGCCAGCTTCCTTAAAAAGGCATAGGGGCCGGGCGCGGTGGCTCAAGCCTGTAATCCCAGCACTTTGGGAGGCCGAGGCGGGCGGATCACAAGGTCAGGAGATCGAGACCACAGTGAAACCCCGTCTCTACTAAAAATACAAAAAATTAGCCGGGCGCGGTGGCGGGTGCCTGTAGTCCCAGCTACTCAGGAGGCTGAGGCAGGAGAACGGCGTGAACCCAGGAGGCGGAGCTTGCAGTGAGCCAAGATCGTGCCACTGCACTCCAGCCTGGGCAACAGCGTGAGACTCCGTCTCAAAAAAAAAAAAAAAAAAAAAAAGGCATAGGAACTCCGTGGACATTGTTCAGGGACAGATGACTTAATCACAGATGACAAGAAATACTGAATCAAAGCTAGGAGGCCTGACAGATATTTCCTGTGCATCTCCTGCACAGATGACTATGAGATCATCACACTTGCGTAGGGTCCAGTAACTTGATACTGGGGACTGGCAGACAAAGGCATGACATGAGTTGAGAAAGACAAAAAAACTCACTGATACCTGTGTTTAGAATCTGATCGGAGTTCTTTATTCAAACCAATTTGTGTGTATAGAGCCTGTCTTCAGAGTTTATCTTCCTCAGCCTAGACAGAGGTATGAGACACAAGGAATACAGAGGCTACCTGGGATAATTTGTACAGCATCCTCCCATTCATCACGAGAGGATGAGTCAATGACAGTTGAGTCGACTTTGTCTTCCTCAAATGTGATTTTGGTGTTTCTGTGTGGCTTGTTGGAGTCACAAGGGCTGTGGCTATTTGAACAAGGGACGGCACATGCCTCCAGTGAGTCCTCAGGGATTTCCCTTTCTTCAGCCTTCTGCACCTCCCTGATGAGCCAGGTGGGACAGAGATGGCAGAAGATTAAACACAGAGGGATTAGACCCCAGGGAGTCCTAGCTGGTTTTGACAAGAGGCATTAAGAGAGTGGTCCCAGAAAGCAAACAGGAGGTTCCCTTTGAGAGGGAACAGGCAAACCTCTTCTCTCTGCAACAGACCATGGCTGCCATGGGAGCCAGAGAGGAAGAGAGCAACTGGTGTTCATTGCACTGGACAGATAGGAGCTGAGGAGGATGCAGACTCAGCTATCCCTGTACGGTACAGACATGACACTCAGCACATACAGAGAAACACAACACAACAGCTGCTATACCCTGTGTCTAAGCTGGGCTGAATTTCACATACTGTGGCTAAGGGAATGCAGGCCTATCGGGAGAACCCGCTCCCGATGTTTAACGTGGGTTCTTTTCTATTTCCTAAGTGTCTCGGCTGGGTTGAGAAATAAAGGGAAAGAGCACAAGAGAGAGAAATTTAAAGCTGGGTGTCCGGGGGAGACATCACATGTCGGCAGGATCCGTGATGTTCCCCAAACCGTAAAACCAGCAAGTTTTTATTAGCGATTTTCAAAAGGGGAGGGAGTGACGAATAGGGTATAGGTCACAGAGATCACATACTTCACAAGGTAATAAAATATCACAAAGCAAATGGAGGCAGGGCTAGATCACAGGACCACCAGATGAGGTGAAATTAAAATTGCTAATGAAGTTAGCATTAGCAATTTTTTTTTTTTTTTTTGAGACGGAGTCTCCCTCTGTCCCCTAGGCTGGAGTGCAGTGGCCGGATCTCAGCTCACTGCAAGCTCTGCCTCCCAGGTTTACACCATTCTCCTGCCTCAGCCTCCTGAGTAGCTGGGACTACAGGCACCCACCACCTCGCCCGGCTAGTTTTTTGTATTTTTTTTTTTTAGTAGAGACGGAGTTTCACCAGGTTAGTCAGGATGGTCTCGATCTCCTGACCTCGTGATCCGCCCATCTCGGCCTCCCAAAGTGCTGGGATTACAGGCTTGAGCCAACGCACCTGGCCAGTATTAGCAATTTTAATGACGCATTGTCATTGAAAACGTCTTACCAGGAAACAGGGTTTGAGAGCAGATAACCTGTCTGACCACAATTTATTAGGTGGGAATTTTCCTCCACTTAATAAGCCTCGGAGTGCTATAGGAGACCGGGGCTTATTTCATCCCTTTGGCTTCGACCATAAAAGACGGGAGGCCTTAAAAAGGGGCCCCGTCTATAAGCCTACCTTCAGGGCGCATTCTCTTTCTCAGGGATGTTCCTTACTGAGAAAAAGAATTCAGCGATATTTCTCCTATTTGCTTATGAAAGAGGAGAAATATAGCTCTGTTCCATCTGGCTCACCGGCAGCCAGTTCAAAGTTACCTCTCTTGTTCCCTGAACATTGCTGTTATTCTGTTCTTTTTTTAAGATGCCCAGATTTCATATTGTTCAAACACACATGCTCCACAAAAAATTTGTGCAGTTGATACAATCACAGAGTCCTGAGGTGACATTCATCCTCCTCATCTTACAAAGATGACAGGATTATGAGATTAAAGTAAAGACAGGCATAGAAAAACACGAGGGTACTGACTGGGGAAGTGATAAGTGTGCATGAAATCTTCACAATTTATGTTCAATGATTACAGTAAAGACAGGTGTAAGATTATAAAAGTATTAATTTGGGGAACTAATAAATGTCCATGAAATCTTCACAATCTATGTTCTTCTGCCACGGCTTCAGCCAGTCCCTCCGTTCAGGGTCCCTGACTTCCCGCAACACAGGCCTTTGGCCTATCATAGCTGCCAGAGAGGGCGTGCCTCCTAGACCTTTTTCATAGGTTACAACCCATTACTTACTCCTGAGTATTCAGTGTTACCTGGGGGCACATGATTCCTGTACTTTTTCAGCCTCCTCAACTTTAACATCTTCATCCTCATCTTCATCATTTTCTGTAAATACAGAAGTGTTCCTTCAGATATTTCCCACTTTACACTCTGCAAGCACAGTCAGCCCAATGTGCACAGAAACATGAACATCTAGGTATGAGTCATCATCGTTCAACTGAAATCTCTCATGTTTTATCTTTAACAAAATGCCCTGGCATGGTTTACAGATCCATCAGGCAATGCATTTCTGATCTGGAGGGCCACCATCAAGATGTGGCCAAATATGAAAAGACCTTTTGCTCCCCATATCACTGGAGGCTTGTGCAGCCTCTCTCCGGCCTTTGGCAGCTGTCTTCCCCATCCTGCCACAGATCTGATTCCCAGGCACAGGCTTGGTGTCCTGTCATAGTTCGCATTTCAAACCTAATTCTTTCTCTTAGGAGAGGACAAACTTGTCCCACAGTCCTCTATGCATCAGGAGACTGCACAGGCCCCCCATGTGGCTTCTGCTGTGTTATTCAGGGACATTCTCTCCATGGGGAGTGCTCCAGTCTGAAGCACTTCCTACCACCAAATGCCCCCACATCAACTGCCTTCTCCAACACCACACAGTGAGGGGCTTCATCTCATTTTGAAAAGCAGTCGTTAAGTGTTCCCACATTTGGATGCTTCAGACCCTTGCGAGAGACAATTTGCCTGCCTTTGCAGATGGAGACAGAGAAACTCAGGAAGGACAAATCACTCACTGACAGTTACTAAGAACATTGCTGAAGAGACAGCCTGGGAACCTTCGTTCTTAGTCCAGAGCTCTTTTCACTCTAACAAGTGCTCTCCTGTCACGGCCTCCTTCTTGTCCTTTAAAACCAGATAGATGCTGCCTCTTGCTCCAAAGACCACCTTCCATCCAGCAAGGAGGGACATTTGCAATACTGTGACCTCCAACCCCATGGGTTTCCCATCTCTGTTCTTACCCAGGAAGTCCTGGTCATGTCATAGCCACATATGTTTAGTGGAAAAAACACCACCGATACAACTGTCATTATGAAAGTATGCAGGTCTGGAGTCTCTCACAAGCCTGGGGTTTTGGGTCATCAGGGCCTATGGCCACCATACCTGGGCTGAGCTTTTGGACAAGGTGCTGTGCCAGCCTACACCCTTCAGCCAGCTGTTCTTGGAGGTCCTGCCCTGGGACTTGTCTGGCTCATCTGGAGCGAGGAGGGCCTGGAGATGCTGATTCGATGAGCAGGAGGCATCTCTCCCTTCCCATAACTTCTCCCTTAACTGGGTCAGCTCTCATTCCTGAGAGTGAACCAGGACTTTATATTGCCTAAGGTGAGAGGGTAGAGAACATTTAACAGTGGAAAGGGATGAGTGGTCAGTTCTAATATTGCAACAGAGATTTCTGAGACAATGTCCTCAAGGAGACCTCCAAGCAGAAGGTCAGCACATGTTTAAAGGAATGTCTGTGGCCAAGAGAAGAATACAAAATGGTTTACAGCCTTCCTCTATATCAGAGAGGCCTCCTGTAAGATCCTCGATGATGTTCCATTAGTCTTTCTCTTCTGTAAACAAAAGTAGGTGTCTTCCTAATTCCGCTTCAAAAAGACATCCTTTCAGTTCCTCACTCTGGCCATGGACAATTCCATGTAAAAATACACACAGTGCATCTTGCAGCGACTAGATACAAAGCCATGTACAGAAATGAGGCCAGGTGCAGACGGGGCGAATTGAAAAGATGAAACAAGAAAATAATGACAGGGTCGAGAAGGCAACATTGATTGAGTGAAAGAATGAGAAGCCGCAGTCAGTCAGGAGCTGATTCTCACTAAGGGTAAGTGGGGTGGTGAAGGCACACCATTTTGAGTATACTGAATGCTGCTGGGTGGTTCCCACTCCTTTGGTTAATTTTGTGTTATGCAAATTTCACCTCAACAATTACTTGTTTGAGAAAAATAAAACAAGGCTCTGAGAAACAACTGCAACCCATAACTTACTATTATCCTTGTTCTCTGTTGGATAAATATTTGTGTGTCGTGAGCCTGCCATGGCAATTCCTACCCTTCCCCTGGCCCAGCTTAGCTCTTACTTTTCCCCGCTGAGCTGCTGTATTTCAGAGATTTACACACCTGCCCACCTGCCTACCCCCACGGGATCCCCTCACCTGAGCTCCTTAGCCTGCCTGAGCTGATCTGCAACCTTCTCCTCCTTGAACTGAAGCTCATCCCTCAGCATAGATTTTATGAGGTCTTTGCACTCTTCATACTCTGAGAAAAGACAGACATGCCTGCTTCAGTGTAAGGCTGGACATGCTGCTGTGGTCACTGCCTACAGGGCAGTAGTCAGGTCTATCCCAAGGACAAAACTGTCCCCAGTACCAGGCTCTAGGAAGGGATTTCCACATCTTTACTCTTCAGTCTCCTGACTTTCTAGAATCTGTTTCTCCAAAATTTAGAGACGAAGAAAGAGAAACTCAAGAGCACATCAAGGAAGTTGACCAGATGATTCAACCACAATGAAGTGGAGTCAGAATTCACAGCCCCTGAGGTCTGACTCTGAATGTGGAGCCACTTGTCCAAGCCTTGCAGCCTCTCCTCTAAAATACTGCACTGGGGCATGAAGTAGTGATTTCTTGTATGGTCGGAAAGGCCCCTAGGACTATGGGACAGATGGTTTCCCTTTTACCAGGAATTTCAAAGAAAAATACGTCAAAGATTTTTTAAATATTTGATTTTTAAATCATAATCGTATCTGAAGCATAAAGTATGAGACAAGGCCATGAGGGAAATATGCCCAAATACTAATAAAGCTTGTGTTAATTTAGAAACAGTAGAATAAAGAACTAATAGATAGTGTTTACTCTGTGCCAATAAATGTTCTAGGAGATTGACAAGAAATAGCTCATGTAATTCACTGCAGCAATTTACAGAGGTAGGTATTATTGTAGTATTGTATGAACAGATGAGGAAACTGAGGGACAGACAAGACAAGCAACTTGGATGGAGCCCAGGAGACAGGCCCAGGGTCCCTGCTCTGCACACTGTACTGCTACTTCCACACATTCTTGGGTGTGATCTTTCTTCCTCTTTAGGAACAAGAGCCTGTGCCCTAGGACTTCCCTCTTACCAGAGTACTCTCTGCTGTTTATTTTTTTATTTTTGTTTGTTTGTTTATTTTTGACCAGTCTTGCCCTGTCACCCAGGCTAGAATGTAATGGCACAATCTTGGCTCACTGCAACCTCTGCCTCCTGGGTTCAAAGGATTCTCCTGCCTCAGTCTCCCGAGTAGTGGGGATTACAGGCACCTGCCACCATGCCCAGCTAATTTTTGTATTTTTAGTAGAGATGGGGTTTCTCCATGTTGCCCAGGCTGATCTCAAACTCCTGACCTCGTGATCTGCCCACTTCGGCCTTCCAAAGTGCTGGGATTACAAGAGTGAGCAACTGTGCACGGCCCCTACTCCCTCCTCTTGATTCTGTCACTTATAGATACCACAGGTTCTATTAGGAGCAGAGTCTTCTTGAAGCTCCTCAGAGCAGGTACTGGGCACTATCACCAAGTTTCCCTCAGGGTCACTAGAACAGAGCTTTGCCTATAGGGCCTCAACAGAAGCTTGAACTGAATAAAAGTTCACTAGTCCCAGACATTTAGAACAGACTAGACGTTATTTGTCTGCAGGATTTTGTATGGTACAGACAGTAGTCTTGAAAACATGATTTAGCCTCTTGCAGAAAACAGGTCGTTCTGTGCCTGTGACAGAAATCAACTGAGATTTTAATTCTAGTCCCACCCCCACCTAACTGTAAGTATGGAAAGTTGTTAAATACTTTGGTACCTCTGTCTTCCAACTTTAACAAAATGCTAAAACACCCATTTCTATTTTCCTAGAAGTACGGGAGGGATGAAATTATTTTTGATGGAGAGTGCATTTAGTTTCTCAGAGAGAAGACAGGACATCATTCATCACTTTCGTGATGGTGAGCCTATTGAACTTACGGTATGTGTTCTGCTGGTTGGCCAGGAAGTAGGCCACTTGAGTTATAAGAAATTTCTCTTTGATATTTCTGAACTGCTGTTTGTTCTCTGCCAGCTGGGGATGCAAATTCTCACTGATTTCTAGGATGTTCATCTCTGCCTTCTCACTGGACCAAGGGCCAGCAGATACCACCATGCTGACATTTGTTGCAGAAAAGGTGGAGCTAGGGACTGGGGAGAATAAACACAAACACAGGATGGGTTAAAAACTGGTGAAATCAAATAGGTTTAATTAGGACTGAGGGATGTCAGTAACTAAAATTCTTAACTTACTGTTGAGAAAAACATGATCACTCCCCACAGCACTTTAGGATCCTTAACCACAAAACCAAGGTTTGAGGTGCCTGAGCTCAGAGCTGAAGGCACTGCCAGTCACTCAGTCTCTGACAAGAGTGAGGATGATTGTGGCCAGCATGCCAGGTCTGCAGTTGCAATAACAGAATTAGAAGGTGGGGGTGTCATGGAATCTTAGGATCCCTGCATTCCAATTGCCCAGGCTTTGCTGAAACACAGGCACCCTGGTCTCACCTGAGGGTAACCACCAATGGGGATCATTCCTTCAGCATTCACTCTCAGTATTCATGTACCCTTGTGACAATGCCACCGACCCATCTCTTTCCCAATACATCTAAGCATATTCCTCACTGTTTATCTCTTGTCTGTACAACATCATCAAGGCAGAAACATTTCCCAACAGGTTATATGAATTCCTTATATACTCTAGGTACTAGACTCCTGTCAAATATATAATTTGGAAATAGTTCTCCCATTATATGGATTATCTTTTCACTTCCTTGACAGTGTCCTTTGAAGCATATAAGATTTTTATTTTAATGAAGTCCATTTATCTATCTATTTTTGGGTTGTTTGTGCCTACCTAAAAAATGTCTAATCCAAAGTCACAAAGATTTGTACCTATGTTTTTTCTTCAAGACATTGTTTTTTGAATGAGAACTTTCCTGGGTTTTAGTGGAGGGTGGACATTGTTTATTTATGCCTCCTGTCCATTACCGATGTTTGTCCTGATTGTTATTCATATGCTCACCACCCCTCCATGGAGCACCCCATGGCCTGTAACAGAGCTCTGGGGACCGATATCCTTCCACTGACTTTGGCGCTGGTGAAAGCCCTGGTCATGTGGCTCAGCTTGGCCTTAACCCAACCCAATTGCACATATTCCTCAGGGCCTTCAGAGTTGAAGTTGAGAGCCTCTCTGAGAACGCTTGCCAGCCCATGCTGTTCTAAGGCTGGAGCAAACTTCCTCCCTCTATTCCGGACAGAGGGGACTGCAGGGGTTGGACTCAGTCAAGACATCTCTGGTGTTAGAAAGTAGACCCGTTTCAGGGTTTGGGGAAGATTGTTCAATATGAACTAGGTCCTCTCTAATTATTTTTACCGTATGTGTGACTTCTTTCTAGAAACAAAGGAAAAATATTTATGTTAGAACATTTTGTCTATTCTTTGTCACTTGTTGTTTGTCTACAATTTTAACATTATCCACGTTAAAGGAGAGCTCAGTGTAAATATATTCTTAAAAATTATGGTTCATGTCCACTGCCATGCAATCATATTTAAATCCATGAACAATCCTGTTACTTAGGTATTATCCTGCTCCTGATGAGAAAACAAACTCAGAAAAATTGCAAAATTTCCATAGGTCACAAAACTAGTGACGAGAGGAGAAAGAATTAGAAACCAGTTCCTTTTGGCCTTCAAAGCTAACCTTGTACCATTAGATCAAACTGATTTACATACTTTTGCTGGAATTAGTCTCAGAGTTTGTGGTTCTCACTTGATTTTCCCAAGGAAACAGTGTGCCACTTTAATATCATTTCAAACTTTGAAATTTAAAACTTTTTATTATACTTTTTTTTAAAAATTATACTTTTTTGTCTTTGTTCTAGTCCATTGCTTTTGGTTTCTTCTCAATGGATCCCTCTTATTTATATGCTAAATATTTGCTACCTATTTTCTGTCAATTTTCACTTTTTTTTTTTTTTTGAGACAGAGTTTTGCTCTTGTTGCTCATGCTGGAGTGCAATGGCACAATCTTGGCTCACCGCAACCTCTGCCTCCCAAGTTCAAGGGAGTCTCCTGCCTCAGCCTCCCGAGTAGCTGGAATTACAGGCATGCACCACCATGCCCGGCTAATCTTTTGTATTTTTAGTAGAGACGGTTTCTCCATGTTGTTCAGGCTGATCTCGAACTCCCGACCTCAGGTGATCTGCCCACCTCAGCCTCCCAAAGTGCTGGGATTACAGGCGTGAGCCACCACGCCTGGCCAATTTTCACATTTTTGAGTGTTTGTTATCTCTCTCTTTGTTGTATGCTAACAGTTCTTCACTGAGGTATAATTTGCAGAGAGTATACTGCAAAAAACCTAAAGGTACAGCTTAATAAATTTTAGTATAACTATACATTGTATAATAACACCCAGTTAAAGACAGAGAACATTTTCCCCCATGCCACAAAGTTCTGATGTGGTCCTTGCCAGTCAATACTCATCCCCCATATGAAGAATATATTCTGAATGTTGTCACTGCCTTAGTCCTTTTGTGTTGCTGGAAAGGAATACCAGAGGCTGGGTAATTTATAAAGAAAAGAGATGCATTTTGCTCATAGTCCTGCAGGCTGCGCAAGAAGCATGGCACCAGCATCTGCTCCTAATGAGGGCCTGAGACTGCTTTCACTTGCAGCAGAGGTGAAAAGGAACCAGTGTGTGCAGAGATTATACGGTGAGAGAGGAAGCAAAAGAGAGTAAAGGTGAGAGGCACTTTTTAATAACTAGATCCTATAGGAACTGAGAGTGAGAATTCACTCACTACCTTCTCCCAGGGTGGGGTTTAATCTATTCATGAGGGATCCACTCCAATGACCCAAACACCTCCCATTAACCCCCTCCTCCAACACTGGGGACCACGTTTAAACATGTGATTTGGAGGGGACCAATATTTAAACTATAGCAGCCACCATAGATTAATTTTGCTTATTCATGTGCTTCATAAAAATGGAATCATTTTGGTCAGGCCTGGTGGCTCAAACCTGTAATCCCAAGACTTTGAGAGGCTGAGGTGGGCAGACCACCTGAGGTCAGGAGTTCAAGACCAGCCTGTCCAAATGGCAAAACCCTGTCTCTACTGAAAATACAAAAATTAGCCACACGTGATGGCAGGTACTTGTAATCCCAGCTACTTGGGAGGCTGAGGCAGGGAAAATTTCTTGAACCTGGGAGGCAGAGCTGAGATTGTGCCACTGCACTCCAGTCTGAGGGACAGAGTGAGACTACGTCTCAAAAAAATAAAAAAAAGTAATCATTTAGTATGTTCTCTTGTTTTGACTTCTCTTACTCAGGTGGTTATATATGCCACTAATTTGTCTGATTGTGTTTTTCCCTTGTTTCATTTTGTTTTGGCCAAGTAATAGCCTATTGATTGTATGATTATCACACAATTTGATATCCATTTTTCTGATGGGAAGCAGGTTTACTTGTTGGCTACTGTGCATAAGTAACTATGAATATTCTCATACAATTATTTCCGTGAAGATACATACTTATTTTCCTGGATACGTATAGCTAGGGATGGAGTTGCTTGGTGAATGGGTAGAAAATGGACACAGAGTTTTGCAAAGTAACTGTATTATTTTGCATTTCTATGAAAGATGTAGGCCATTTTCAGTTGCTCTACATTCCCACACACTTAATATTTTCAGTCTTTTAAATTATAGCCATTCTACCAGGTGTCTAGTGACATCCTATTTTGGTTTTCTCATGCCTAATGTTCATTTAGATACCTTCTTATGGAAAATATCTTCTCAAATTTTTATGTTCATTGATATACTGGGGTGTCTGTCATTTTCTTTGTAATCTATAGGAGTTCTTTATATATTTTGAATGAGTCCATTTATATATACATATTTTTTGCTATATTATATAGCAAATAATTATTCCTGGTCTACAGATAGCTTTTAAGTTATTAAACAACAACATAATAAGGAGAAGGTTTTTAAAAATGAAGTGCAATTAAAATGGTTCAGGTCAGACCGTGGCTCATGTCTGTAATCCTAGCACTTTGGGAGGCCAAGGCAGGTGGATCACTTGAGGTCAAGAGTTAGAGACCAACCTGGCCAACATGGAGAAACCTTGTCTCTACTTAAAGTACAAAAATTAGCCAGGCATGGTGGCGGGTACCTGTAATCCCAGCTATTCAGGAGGCTGAGGCAGGAGAATCACTTGAACCCCGGAGATGGAGGTTGTAGTGAGCTGAGATCACGCCATTGCATTCCAGCCTGAGGAACAGAGCAAAAACTCCATCTCAAAAATAAATAAATAAATAAATAAAGACGGTTCATTACTTAATTCCACATATTATGATGTGAAAATATATCATCTTGATTTTAATAGCAGATTTTTAAAAATTCCTTTTCTTGTGCTTACCAGACAAGGTTTGGTAGCAAATACCAGTCACGGGCACAGATGAACCAATTCAAGGAGAGTCATAAACAGGATCACTATTATGTTCCCCCAAAAACCATCCCTAGAATGCAATCTCTTCTCTACTTGTCACAAAATGAACACAATAGTCCACTATATAAAGTCCCAAACACATGAAAATGTAGATATAATGAAGTCTGCTTTCCAAATATTTATTCTACTTAGACCCAGTCATGGGGACCAGGGATTAGGAAATGACTACAATGAGGTTCAAGGGAATTTGGGGAAGAGACAAAATGTGCTAAAGTAGAACTCTGCTGATGGCTGCACAATTCTATAAATCAATTCTATAAATCATTGAGTTGTACACTGACAATAGGTGACTTATAACAAGTCATTCTTTAAACGAACTTTTGGGTTTCTATTCCAACACGGAAAGAGCTAGGCAGTCATCACTTGTCCTCACAGCTAGAAAAAAAGCTGAATGAACTGAAAGTCAACCCTTCTAGGGTGGACCAGAGAATTGAGGTCACAGGGAAAATGGCCTCCCTAAAAATGAGAAAGACAGGCTAACACACAAGGAGTCACAGCTCACAGGAAGAGAAGCTACTGGGGACAGCAAGTGCGAGGAGCACTTAAATGGTATTGATGGATTACTAGAAGCTGAGGGTGGCCTGGCTAGAGCATTAAAAACTCCTTGAAAACCAGACTAAGGGGGAATCTCACACATTTCCAAGTTTTACTACAATGCTCTCAACCAGGTTCTCATGATGACGTTCAGAAAAAACCCCTGAGGTTTGGCACTACCAACTTCAGGAGTTACATTAAGCTACAGTAACCCAAACAGTGTGAAAAGAGAAAGCCGGTGAAGCTGGTGAAAAGAGAAAACACACACAAACAGATCCATGGAAAAGAATACAGAGCCCAGAAACAGGCCTACATACAGTCCACTGATCTTCCATGAAGGTTTAGAGACAATTTAAAACAGCAAAGATAGCCTTTCCAACTAGTGGTGCTAGAACAACTGGATAACCACATGCAATAAATAAATAAATAAATAAATAAATCCAGGTATGCATGCTATACCCTTTATAAAATAAATCTTACACATAAATGTAAGATGCAAAACCATAAGAATCCTAGGAGATAACAGAGGAGAAAATCTTGGGGATTTTGGGTTCAATGATGGCTTAGATACAAAACCAAAAGCACAATCTACTAATGAAAAAAATTAAGTTGAGCTTCATTAAAATTTAAAACTTCTGCTCTGTGAAAGACACTGTGAAGAGAACGGAAAAAGCAAGTCACAGACTGGCAGAAAATATTTACAAAATAATCTGATGGAAAAACTGCTGTTCGAAATGTATGAAGAATTCTGAGAACTAAACACAAAGAAAAAAAAAGGTGAAAGATCTGAACACCTCATTAATAAGATATACAGATGGCAAATAAGCATATGAAAAAGATGCTTAAAATCATTTGTCGTCAGGGAACTGCACATTAAAACAACAATGAGATATCACTGTAAACCTATTAGAATGTCTAAAATGCAAAAAGGTGAACACACCAAATGCTGTCATGCTGTCAAAGATGAGGAGCAACCAGAACTCTCCATAGCTAGTGGAAATCAAAAGGGTGCAGTCACTTCGGAAAACTTAAGTTCACTCAAAATCCTGCACATAAGTACTTACAGCAATTTTATCATCATTGTCAAAACTTGGAAGTACCCAAGATGCCTTTCATCAAGTGAAGGAATAAACAGTGTTGTAGCCATACAATGAAATCTGATTCAGTGATTTTAAAAAACAAGCTATCAAGCCATGAAAAGATATGGAGGAACTTAAAGTACATAATGCTAGAAAGAAGCCAGTCTACAAATCTACATACTGTATGATTCCAACTCTATGACACTCTTGGAAAGTCAAAAAGATAGAAGTAGTAAAACAATGAGTGGTTGTCAGGGGTGGAGGGGAGGAGGCATGAAATGGTGAAGCACAGGGAATTTTCAGCAGTGAAACTATTTTGCATGATGCTGTAAATTGGGGATTTAGGACATCATGTAATTGCCAAAACCCATAATCTGTGAAACTCAAAGAATGAACTCTAATGTAAACTATGGACTTTAGTTGATAATGATGTATCAATAGTGGTTCATTAATTGTAACAAATGGACCACACTAATATAACAGGGGAAATTGTGTGCTGGAGGACAGGGGAGCCTAGGAGAACTCTCTGTACTATCCACTCAGTTTTTCTGTAAACCTAGAACTATTCTTAAAAATAATGTCTATTAATTTTTCTTAATTAGGATGCAGCAGCCCCTTATCAAGGTTTTGGTGGCATCCTGTTATTGTGTGGTTAGTACTTGGCATTGAGGTGTATAACCTGGAGTCAGAGTAGTGGGAGATTTCAATGCCTGTGCCATTTACCTTTAACCCTGGGGCGCCCCCCGGAACACAGATAGCAGATCAGTTAGGTAAAAGCAGCCTCAGCCATCTGGACAGTGCAGGCTTCTGGTAAGGACAGGTACAAACCATCTGGGTGTGCAGAACTTGGTGACTAGGAACCACTGAGACTCAGAAGCTGCCCTAGTGGCACCCACGAATCAAAGGAGGAGGAGGCTGGGAGGAGCTAAGAGCTACAGGAGGAGCTCCCTGCCTGCGAGACAGAAGCAGCTCCAGAGATTTTGGTAAATAATGTAGGTTTCAGTACAGTGTGGTCTATTCAAAAAAGTAGAGAGAACGAAAAGGAAAGAAAAAGAGTATGAGAGAGAGAAAGAAAAAGAAAAGAAGATAGGACAGAAAGGAGGGAGGGAGGGAAGGATGAAGGAAAGGAGGGATGGAGGGAGGAAAGGAGGAAGGAAGGAAGGGAGGGAGCAAGGGAAAGAATAGAGAGACAGTGGGAGGGAAGTAGGGAAGGAAGGAAGGAAGGAAGGGAGGGAGGGAGGAAGGGAAGGAGCGAAAAAATTTACGTGAAGATGACAACATCCAGGGGGAACTTACACCACCAATATTTTCCATTAACAGGAACACACTAACTAGTTATTAGAGAAAGATGCACTGCTGTAAAACCATATACTGTTTCCATGGGTTACAACCCCTTCCTCCTCCTCTGAAACACATTCTGTCTCTGGCCCACTGTTGCCAGAGACACTAAGTCTTGTCTTTGGATAAGTTCTGGTGCCCACAAAAATGAGATGAGACAGTGGACCCCAGAACACCAGGCCACGACCTTCCCTGCTGCTCCTTTTCCACTCTAGAAGCTGCAGGTGAGGGCCTCAGCCCCTGGGCCTGACATCGCCCATTTGCCTTTCTCACTGGGCATCTCTCCTTGCACTGGTTCCCACTCCCCCAGGACCTGGTGGGCGACCACATGAGAAGGACACAAACAGGCCATGCCCCTTTCTTTCTCCCCCTCTCAATGCCTGCAGTGGTGGGTTCTGTGGGGTAGTTACCTGAGATTTACTCATTATGTGGCCTCTAGCCCAGAGCAGGGCCTGGTACCTAACAGTCACCCCATGAATGCTCAGGGAAAGCAGGCGTCCACCACAAGGTCCTGGGGAACCAAGAATTCCACTGTGGCCCATAAATTCTACATCCTACAGGATTCCGGAATGGGAAATGGCAAAGGCCTTCAAAAGTGGCCACTCTTTTAACCCATTATACTGGCAACTGAGCCATGTTTCCCCATCCTGGACACATCTAGAGGGCACTGCCTAGAACCAGACACAACTCTCCACCCAGGACAGTGCAGGGGCCTTAGCCTGGGGGATGCGGGTGGACAGGGAGGGGGTGAGCCACGAAAGCTGAAGAGGAGAAAGCAGGTGAAAGGGGACAGCAGGGTGGAAACAGAGAGAGAAATGGGGGCAGAGAATGGGGGGTGAAAGGGGAAGAGTGAGGAGAGGGATGCAGATCTAGCTACTAAGGAAATGTCCTGAAGAGAACACTGTCCTCTCCTGAAGTAAAATCACTTCCACCTGACCACGGCATTGCAGGTTGTGGGCGGCACACGCTGTGAAGATTTGTTCATTCATTTAACAAATATTTTTTAATATCTTTTTCATTCCAGGCAAGGCCCTGTGATGTTTAGGGCCCTTGGTGTCTTCCCTTCACATCTGAGTCATAACAGAAAGAGGACTCTCTGACCCCATTGAGCTGGCGATGCCTCCGGACTTTTACCTGTTGGATCTGGCAGCTCTTCCTGTTGGCCCACACCGTGTGAGGCTGCTCTTGGTGCACCGAATGGGGACGTTTCTACATCAGTGCCTCGGAGAGTCCACTGGAAGCCCTGGACAGTGGGAGTTGGTGGCACCCCCAGTGTGGAGGCCAAGAGCACAGAGCACTGAAGCTCCAGACACCCTCAGGAGGACAGTAAGGGACAATCTGCTGGTGAGAGCCTGGGTCACCAGGAACCTTCGCCTGGGTCTAAACAGGATTTGCCTTCAGATTACCTGTGAGAGATAAAAGAGAGAAATCAAAGTTAACATTGAGATTTGGGGCTTGGGCAACTTGAAGGATAGAGCTGCCATTTACCAAGACTGGGAAGACCCAGGGAGGAGCAGGTTGAAAGGTGGTAGGGAACTAGGGTTGGTTGGGTTTCTGTCATATGTAATCAACAGTCCTGACCAGCCTGGGCAACACAGTAAGACCCCGTCTCTGAAAATAAAAAATGAAAAATTAGCTGAGCATGGTGGCACACACTTGTAGTCTCAGCTACTCGGGAGGCTGAGGCAGGAAGATTCCTTGAGCCTTGAATTAGAGGTTAGTGAGCTATGATGGCACCACTGCACTCCAGCCTGGGGGGTGGGGGGGTGGAAACAAAGAGTCCTGACTAAATACTTGAGTAGCCAGGGAAGTTTTCACAAAGTAAGTAATATTTGAGGCAGATCTTAGTGAATAAGAATTTGATTCTTTCTGTTAAGGAATTAAGAGTATGTGGGTGTAGTTAATGCTTATTGAACTATCTTTGTAATCTCATATACTGGTCTATCTGGTCTATCTGTACATGTATATTCTATATGTGGTCTCACTAAGCTTTTGCTAGGTTACGCCACAGTAACAAAAGCTCCAAAATCTTAGCAGCTACACAAAGGTTTATTTTTTACTGACATTTCCTTTTATGGCAGGTTGACTGTGACTCTGCTCTATACAAGCTATTTTATTTGTTAGATGGTGAAAACTGTGATACTTGGAGATTGTTGAATATGGTATTAGTATGTTCATTCATTCATTTAACAGATATTTATTCAGTATCTGTTTCATGCCAGGCAAGGTCAAGTACTGAGAATACAGTGGTGAATAAAAGAGACAAAATCTCTAATTTCCAGGAGCTTATATTGAAAATGAGATTAAACACATACAAAATAATCATAATAACAATGACTACTAGATTCATAAATAATAGCTGTAAGAGATTTTAGTAAATCTTTTAAATTAGAAAAATAAAAAAATTATTAAAACTAAAATGGCCAGGGGTGATGGCTCCCACCTGTAATCCCAACACTTTGGGAGGCCACCTGAGAACAGTTAAGCATAAAAGAGTTACTGCCTTGACAGGAAGATTGTAAAAATTGTAAAAAGACAAATAAATAAATAAAAGAGTCAAACTGTAGCTCTGTGAGGCTCAAATAACATCTAATTCAAGTCACAATGAACATCTAGCAATCATTCTGAACACCATATAATTCACTTAACACATTTTGCCTGAACTCCCAACACATCTGAATTACCAACACCTGTATGTAGCCAAGAAACTGACGATCATTTATAAATTTTCACCTATGACTCCATCTGCTCTACGCACTTATTTTTAAAATTTTATTCATTTGTTTATTATTCTTATTTTTTGTAGAGATAGGATCTCACTATGTTGCCCAGGTTGGTCCAGAAACAGACCCACACTAATTTCATAAATCAGATGACCACACAGCCATTTAATTTATGAAAAAATGTGCCACACGGTGCAGAAGGAAAAGGATGGTCTTTTCAACAAATGATGCTGTATCAAGCAGACACATCCATGTAGTAAAAAGTGAACTACAGCTGGGTGGTGTGGCTCACGCCTGTAATCCCAGCACTCTGGGAGGCTGAAGTGGGCAGATTACTTGAGCCAAAGAGTTCGAGACCAATCTGGGAAACATGTTGAATCCCCATCTCTACAAAAAATATGAAAATTAGCCAGGCATGGTGGCACACACCTATAGTCGCAGCTACTCAGGAGGCTGAGGTGGGAGGATCGCTTGAGCCAGGAGGTGGAGGTTGCAGTGAGCTGAGATCCTGCCACTGCACTCTAGCCTGGGCAATAGAGTGAGGCCCTGTCTGAAGGGAAAAAAAAAATGCAAAAACTAAAGTAAAATTGCTATAAGATTAACACAGAAAAATGTGTCCATATTCTTAGCATTGATTTCTTAAACAGGACACAAAATCAGTAACCATAAAGGAAAAGATTGATAAAGTATAATTTCATTAAAATTAAGAATCTCAGGCCAGGTACAGTGGCTCATGCCTGTAATCCCAACACTGAGCCCAGGAATTCCAGACCAATCTATACAATGTGGCAAAACCCCATCTCTACTAAAAATACAGAAAAGAGCTGAGTGTGGTGGTGCTCCCCTGTAGGTCCCAGCTACTTGAGGGCTGAGGCAGGAGGATCACCTGAGCCTTGGGAGGTCAAGGTTGCGGTGAGCTGTGATTGTGCCACTGCACTCCAGCCTGGGCAACAGAGTGAGATCCTGTCTCAAAAAGAAAAAAAAGAGTTAGAGAATCTCCATTCATGAAAAAATACCATTAAAAGAGTAAAAAGGCAAGCTACAGATTGAAAAAAGGGAAATGCAATACATATATATCCTAGAAAGGACATATATCCAGAATAAAGTGTTACAAATCAACGGAAAAACAAGCATATCAATGAAAACTGGATAAAAAGATTTAACAGGCACTTTACAAAAAAAGACATGTAAATGGCAATAACAGATACTCAATCTCAATACCAGGAAAATGCAAAATGAAACCATGCTGATACATTACTGCACCCCTACTAGAATGGCAAAATAATTTTTAACTGACAGGCATCAGCAAGGATGTGGGGTAACCAGAATATCCCTGTTAAATGGTACAACCGCTTTGGGGAAATGTTCAACAATATGCAATACTAAAGTTTTATTCATACACCTCTAAAACCAACAATGCCACTCCTAAAAATATACCCCAGTCTAGTAATGTTCTATTTCTTGATCTGTGGTGGTTCACTTGGTAAAAATTCATTAACTGTATTTTTTTTTTTTTTTTTTTTTGAGACAGGGTCTCACTCTGCCATCCAGGCCGAGTGCACTGCCATGATCACGGCTCACTGCAATCTCAACCTCCCCGGCTCTGGTGATCCTACCACCTCAGCCTACCGGGTAGCTGGGACTACAGGCACACACCACCACATGCAGCTACCTTTCGCATTTTTAGTGGAGATAGGGTTTTGCCACGTTGCCCACGCTGGTCTGGAAATCCTGGGCTCAAGTGATCTACTCACCTTGGCGTCCCAAAGTGCTGGGCTTACAGGTGTGATCTACTGTGCCCGGATCACCTGCACATTTAAAATTGTGAACCTCTGTATACTTCAGCAACTTTTCGAATATTTCTTTGACACAAAGTTCTCAGAAATCTTAAAGCTAGCATTTCAGAATAGAAAAAAAGAGATTCTGGTTCACCGGTGAAAATTTTACTAATAAAATTTAAAAACAAAAAGAAAGCTACTAACGTACATCAGCTCAGAACAGACTAAACACTACTAGATCACTTCCCTTCAACTTCGTGAAGCACTGGGATTCATTATTTCGTCAGAGAAAGGATGAACAACACTGTAACCCAAAGAAA